>NC_133133.1:57884613-58497179 GCF_048418815.1 Hemitrygon akajei | reverse complement strand
TTTTCCCAACCATGACTCCTCTCTCCCTACTGCGGTCCCACTGCAGTCCACAACAGAGACTCGTATCAGAATAAGGTTTATCACCATTCATGTGTCAGGAAATTTGTTTCTTTTTGCGGCAGCAGTACAATGTGATAAATAAAATTACTACAGTACTGTGCAAAATTCTTAGGTGCCCTAGCTCTTGCGTTCTTGCTCTCTCTCTCTCTCTCTCTCTCTCTCTCTCTCTCTCTCTCTCTCTCTCTCTCTCTCTCTCTCCCTCTCCCCCTCTCCCCCTCTCCCCCTCTCCCCCTCTCCCCCTCTCTCCCTCTCTCCCTCTCTCCCTCTCTCCCTCTCTCCCTCTCTCCCTCTCTCCCTCTCTCCCTCTCTCCCTCTCTCCCTCTCTCTCTCTCTCTCTCTCTCTCTCTCTCTCTCTCTCTCCCTCTCCCCCCCTCTCTCTCTCTCTCTCTCTCTCTCTTCACACACACACACACACACACACACACACACACACACACACACACACACACACACACACACACACACACACACACACACACACACACACACACACACACACACACACACACACACACACACACACACACACACACACACACCCAAACCCAAGACTTTTGCACACTATTGTACTTGTGACCAACTACAATATATACTGTGTGAAATGCAGGTTATTTAGCCACACTGGTCCATGCTCTACTCAACCCTCCTATCCTTTCTCTTCTAACTTTCTCAGTATACTCTTTGATTTCTTTCTGATATTCTTGCAGCTTCTCCTGTAATGCAACAATTACAGTTTTGACTCAGTTCACTGCCATTGCTGAAGAACGTGCAAAGTAATCCCCATGTTCCGCATTACTTTTCTGCCTTATTGTGGTGTAATTGTGATGTTTGCAAATGCAATTAATACTGTGGGGGTAACTTGAGCAGCATGGATAGGCTGGATCTTTTACTGTTCAGCAAGCTACTTGAGGCTGTCATTTGTTTGCCCTGGAGCTCTCTATTTCCTCCAATGTGCTTTGAGGTCAGTGGGACCTCAGTTCCTAGCCTACTGGTGAAATGCAAGACTAGTCCAAGTGCAAGTGGTTGGCTACAATTTTAGAATAACTTTGGCGCTAGGAAAATTCACATATAACAAACAAAGCTTTCGATGTGGATCTCCTGTTATAAGTCCATTCCATTTTTGCTCCTACCAGTCGGCCAAGACATCTACTACTTTCTTAATTCAGTTTCAGCCTTCTGCCGCAAAGACCTTTTTTTCCTGTGGTTTAACTGAAATTAACATTTTTTCTGTTTTGTTTCTCCACACTCATCTATCACTTCTTATAACATCTTGACACACAGTTAATTTAATTTCCAGGAAATACTGACAAGTTTTATTACTTTTTCAAGCTTGAAATTTACTTGCCCTTAGTGTGAGAAAATGGAGATTCTAACGCTTTAATCTTTGAAAGTAATAGAATGACCTATGGATGGGGCAGCACTTCTGATGTAAGCAATTTCATTTTTCTTCATAATAAGTTTATCTTGTATGCTAAATAATTTGAAATGTGTTTACTGCAATAAATGTAATTTTGTATTTCATTTTTATTTGTTACCATCTATCATGGAAGAATTAAGGATTTTTCACAAACTGTAATTTCTCGTCTAACAAAGCCTAGTTTGTCACTTGGCCTAGATCTTGCTTTTGCAGTTTAAATGTGTTGAGCTATTTGGGCCAAATGAGAATGTTAGCTGATTCCTTTGTTAGATCAACTTCTTAACCTGAAGATATTATTATATTTTCTGTATGTTCTGCATGTAAATAGTTAGTGTGCAGCCATTATGATCATGCGTTGCACTTTTACACTTTCAGAGCTCGTATAAATTGGATTTGACAATTAAAATATTTTAAATTGTTTCACATTTTCAAATAGTGTATTTTCTTATTAATCATGTCTTTATTTTGTGCATGCTTTTAGAATGTACCATAGTGTGATCTCACCCAGAAATATACGCAGTGATTCATAGATCTGCTTCCTATTTTACTTGTTTCCAAATTCTGTGGCAAAAAATTTTCTGTAGAGGCATTTAGGTTAGACAAGTAATGGCCATCATGTGTTTTTATGTTAAAAGCATGTTCTCTCCTGCTGTGATAGCAGACACAAAAATAAAATACAGGTGTCCCCGGCTTTACGAAAGTTCACTTAACACCACTTCACTTTTACGAAAGAACTACAGCAGTACCTGTTTTCGCTAACTGAAAGAAATCCGAAGAGGACTTTTGGCTTTTATGAGAAAAGGCGCCCGCTTTAAACTTGTGTTTACCCCGAGAAAGACTACCATGACTGTGAAGCCTTGCATAGGCAGATGTGTGTGCACGCGTATATGTCCCGATTTTTCTTTTTCTCTACAAATCGGTTTTTGGCCAAATCTTCCCAATTCTAGTAAGTGAAACTACACTGTACATACTACTTTATACTGCGCATTTCTACTTTATATATGCTGTGTATTTATCACATCATTCCTGCTTTTACTATATGTTAGTGTTATTTTAGTTTTTATGTGCTATTTGGTATGTTTTGGTAGGTTATTTTTTGGCGTCTGGGCAATGCTCAAAAAATTTTTCCCATATAAATTAATGGTAATTGCTTCTTCACTTTACGCCATTTCGGCTTAACGAACGGCTATCATAGGAACGTTCTACTTTCGGATAGCGGGATACCTGTACTAGGTCAATTGTAAGTATGACAGCACACGATGGTAAATTTGGCTCTGTGTGCTTGCTAATGTGAGGCTCTCTTGCTGCCTGGGATTGACCATGCATGCTGCATCCTAGCTGTCTACGTGAGACGCGACCAGGGCAGAACGATGTGGGGAGCAAGCTGTTGCCCATGCAGTAGGCTCCCCTCTCTCTGCTGCTGGTGAATCCAAAGAATGGCAGAGACCAGTACATTTTGGCACCAGCCGTGTTGCAGGAATTGCCAGTCAACGTTGAACTCAATGTTTGACTGC
Organism: Hemitrygon akajei; assembly: GCF_048418815.1. Lineage (NCBI taxonomy): Eukaryota > Metazoa > Chordata > Chondrichthyes > Myliobatiformes > Dasyatidae > Hemitrygon > Hemitrygon akajei. The sequence continues at coordinate 58,494,188 of NC_133133.1, read as the reverse complement.
CTCAGGGACTTCAGCTCCGGATCTTTCCTGGTGGTTTTCTCCTGAAGCCTTCCTGTGTATAGCCGCAAGGCAGCGGAGCTTTGAAGTCAGAGTTTTCCTTCACCTAGATAAGCTGCCAACCATGGCTGACGAGTTCCATCTGCATGGATCAATTGGTATTTAGGCACCAGTACTTTGCCTCTTCTCCTGTCAGTAGAAACGGTTCCACAGGGCTTAGTAACTAAGCCACACATGAAGGCCAGGAGCTGGACTTGCTTGTCAGAGGCTATTTGAGACGTCTGCCATTGAGAGCAGTTAATTGGTAGTGGGAGCATATTCCCACAAACCCTCCCACCCCCCCCCCAGTTATAACAACCTTAAGGAACCATTAAAAAGTGACTTGTAATATTTATAATTCCAGCAGTAAACTTTAATAGCATTCTTCTCCAAATAATCAATCAAATAGATTGGTATCAAGTCTGCCCCGTCTCCACATTCCTGATTAGCGGGTCTGCTACTAGAATGGCACACATTGCAAACTAACGTAACTATCTGAAAGAAAAAAATGGCTGGGGTCTTTACTGTATCTGTGCTTGCTGCCCACTGCCTCCATCCTGCCAAACATGTAAGCAACAATATTCTAGGTACAGATGACAAGTAAATATCCTCTATTGCAGAATTACAGAATAACATGCAATTTTAGAAAACAAATTGTCAAAAAACTCATAAACATCTGAAATTCTGCAAAATGCTTGTAGTTCCATGAAGCACTTAAGAATAAAATTCAGACCCACGCTTTTATGAAGTGGCTTCTGAAAGAATTGAGCTGAGCTAGAAGGAAACTGAAGAAACCAGTTTTGATGAGTCTTTTCAATACTGTTCAACACCTCCCCCCTCCACATGGCATTATTTTAAATTTGTGAGTCTTGAAATTTTAAATGGAAACTTCATCTGATCATTTGACATTACTGTTATGCTATTTTAAAGTAAGTTAGTCTATGCAGAATTGTTTAATGCACTCCATTAAAACAGAAAGACTCATTGAAATGCTATTAGCTTTTATCATCCATTCTCCAAAGGAAAATGGTATGTTACTTTGATCCTTCCATGGATCTTAGGGTTGTTCTACAAGTTTTAATGCAATGCCATACTTTTAATATGTGATCCTTGTTTCAAGATGCACAGCAGATAATGTTTAAACAGCAAGCTCCCCTATAGATGACCAGGTAATCTCTTTGGTGGTCTTAATTGAGGGATACATGTTAATTAGGATATTGGGGCCAACTTAAATAAAAGCAGATGTTGGAAACACTCAACAGGTCAGGCAACAACTGTGGAAAGAAAAACAATTAACATTTTATGCCTGCAACCCTTTGTCAGTGCTGAGTGTTTCCAGTATTGGCAAGTTTTTCTTACTTGCATTAGGGACAAGTTCTTTGCTATTCTAAAAGGTGTTACGTTTTTTCACTCCCTTCATAAAGATCAGACTGGCCCCAATGTCTTTCATCCGAAAGATGCCTCTGTCAGCACCACAAATACCAGTTTAAATTGTTTTTTTACTCCATTCTCTGGAGTGAGACTCGAATTTTCAATACTCTCACTTGAGCAAGAGTGTTACGAGTTGCAGCTGACATCAGCAGTGGAGTCTGACATTTCTCTTATTGACTGTGAAAGTGGCATTTTTCTGTGCAGCAGGAATTTTTAAAAATGGAGACAACCATTGAAATAAAATGCCCAAAACCTGGGTTTGTGCAAATAAGGACTTAGTGTATGCCTTTGTAAATATTACAATCAGTTATATTTAGTGTTAATAATTCTTTACATTTTGATTATTGTTGGTAGTTTGAAGACTGCTATCATATACAAAAGAATGCAAACTTATAAAGTTGTAAAGTTCAAAGTAAACTTAGTATCAAAGTACATAAATGTCACCATATCCCCTGTCATTCATTTCCTTGTGGGCATTCTCAGTAAAAGAAACAATGAAATCAATGAAAACAGCACACAACAAAGCCAAACAACCAATGTGCAAAAGACAGTGCAAATACAAAAAGAAAAACAAAAATAAGCAATGGACATTAAGACATGAGTTGTAGAGTCCTTAAAAATGAGTCCATAGATTGTAAGATCAGTTCAGTATTGGGTAGGTGAAGTTACACACTCTGGTTTAAGAGCCTAATAGTTGAGACGTAATAACTGTCTCTAAACTTAGTGGTGTGGACATGAGGCTCCTCTACCTCCTTCCTGATTGCTGCAGTGAGAAGCGATGGTGCGAGACCTTGATGGTGCTGCTGCTTCCCTGCAACAGTGCTCTGTGTAGATGTGCTCAATAGTGGGGAGTGCTTTACCTGTGACGGACTGGGCAGTACCTGAATTAATGTTCCAGGAGTTTCTCTGTCTTTTTCTCCCTGCCCACTCCAACATCTCTCCCTCTCTCTTTGTTTTGTGTTTGCTCACTCTTTCTTCTCAGTTGCTTCATCCTTGCCCCCAATATCAAAAAGAGATCATATTTTAGTTCATCTAAGTAATCATTTGTTTCCAGTAGTCTTCAGTCCCATCTATCATGTCTGATTATTGCTGATAATTTCTGCTAAAGAAATAAGACTATTTTCCTTTGGTGCATTTGTATAATTAAAATATTTTCAGAGCACATGTATGGCAAATTGTTATATATGTTCTGAGCCTTTATGATAGTTGACTGCACCTCACCATCTGAGATGCAGGTAACATAGCCACTCACCTGGAGTGGTACGGTAACCTAGCGATTAGTGCAACACTGTGACCAGTTTCAATCTTGCACTGTCTGTAAGGTGTGTATGAATTTTCCCTGTCACCCCATGGGTTTCCTCCTGGTCCTTCGGTTGCCTCCCAGATTCCAAAACGTAGGGGTTAGTAGGTTAATTGGTCATATGGGTGTAATTGGGCTCTTTGGGCTGGAAAAACATGTGATTGTGCTGTAGACCTAAATTTAAAGAAAAAGAAAGGTGATGAGGATTGCATGACTGCCTGGAAAGATGAGATTATTTTTGTTATGTTAATGTCTTAATATCGTGGAAAAATGTGGTTATAAATTGATTTCTGATTCTCTAGAATATTAAGTTCTGTTTTTCTTTTCTCTGGGTTTAAATATACAAGTGACTGAACAGTGTATAAGTACAAAAATTGAGGTTTGTAATCAAAACATCTTCCAGAACATGGCCTTATTCGGCTATATTTAGGTCAATTCAATGTACTGTAGGTTGGTGTAGAATGTTCCTACATTGTGCCTCTTGACTTTTCTTGTTTATACTATGTGATTTAATCAATAGCCTATGCATAGCATCCTGAGGCAGAGTCTTGGTCTGAAATTTGACCATCACTTTGCCTCCACAGATGCTGCCAAATCCTGAGTGTGCTCAGAAATAATTGCGTGTATACTGGATAATAACTTTTGTTCAAATTTTTCATAGACAAACAAAAGCCAATCTCAACGTGATTGTAATTCATGACATTAATATCAATCAAGTGAAAATGTTTTAAAGATGGAGAACTGAAATTGGGTGTGGTATGAGAGCCAAATTATCATGATTGGATCCACCATTCATTTTCATTCAGCATCTTCGAGATGGCCAATCATTCAATAGTTTAAACTGGACAAAAATAATTGGGAAGTTATTTTCATCTGTAGGTTTTCTCTGGAGTCAGTTATAGTCATGATGTGCCTTTTTATGTAGAAAATTTTCCTTGGTGTTTCATGTAGAGAAAGATTAAAATTGGGCATCACCGAATTAATGAATAAAAGAATGAAGTACTGTTGTAAATGCTGAAAATTGATCATGATAGTTTGGCACACTTGCCCATATTTTGTTGTGATTTCTTCCCTCATGACACTGGTGTAGTGACTTGGTTTAAGACAAATGAGGATAATGGAAGTTGACAATCATGGTAATAATATCAGATTCCTGCCAAATGTAAAGATATAATTGATGCAGAATTGCAAAATCTGTACTTTTTCAAGTGATCCTAAAATGTACATGTGGAGCGTTTACCATACAAATTTGTGCTGTTTTTATATTGGTAGTTCTCTTTTTCAATAAATTTAATAACTAAAAGAGACTTTGAAAGCAAATGGCAAGTTGTTGAATTTCAATGTTAAGATAATATAGAAACAAAATGGAATATTTGAATAATTACCCCCAGAGGTGGCGAAATGAAAGTATGTGCAATAAGTTTCCTCGGCACGTGGCAAGATGTGCCACCCCTCGATTCTTTAAGCCCCACCCATAATAAAAAGATGCCTAGTGATTATTTTTACTGCCAGATGAAGCAGCAAATGATTCATGTGTTTTATTGTTTTCAGTGATGAACTTGGTCTACTCTAATTATACGAGTAGACTTATTAATGAAACCAATATTATGTGCATAGCTCTCAGAACAACCAAATGCAAGCCGGATATTAGTACAACAGCAATGTCTCACAGCGAGTGAAGTGTGTTTATTTTTCTTTCCTTGACCTTTTATGAATATGCACCAAAGCTTATAATTTTACATTAATATTTCTTATAATTGAAGTAGAATAACAATATTATTTACAATTTTGAACAGATTTTCTAAAATGCTTTATTTATTGCAGTGTGTCTTTGTTATTCTTTTATTAATAGTAAAACAATAAATAAGTTTACTAATTCATTAATTAATGATAATCTCTGTTCAAAATTAACATGGCACACGAGAGAATTTTTTAAAAAGATAATCGTCAATTTAGGAACATTCTCTCAGAGTTTCACTGTCCCTGACCTGAAGTATTATAAATGTAATCCCATGTCTCGCTTAATGTCGATTGTTCCACTGGTGAAGAGATGGACCCAGTTTAGAGAAAATAGCATGCAGCAAATAGTTGGAAAATAGATCCGAAAACTTAAACTTGTTTTTATTTTTTTAAAGGCTAAAGCTGCATTTTACATCAAATATTGCCTGAAAGATAAGCAGGCAAGCTGCATTAAGAAACTTCCTGTCTGGTTTAATGCCAGCAAACTTAACACATATCTTAGGTGATAAACTGTTAGAAATTACTTACAAATAGTGAGATTGTACAAGAGTTCAAGATGCAATTAAATCCAAATGACTTAATTAAAATACTGAAGGGAAAGTCGGGGAGCTTGAGTGGTCCTTTATTTTTTTTATTTTCTGTCTTTTCCTGATTTTCACATATACGGTATATTTTGTTCACTTTTAATCACCTAACTATTGTTGATCATTTTGTGTTTTTGGTGCCTATGTGAGAGTTTTCTGTTCCTCAAGATCAGCTGTGTCCTTTGGCCTCTAGCCAGCTTCCCATTTCCCTTCCTTCCTCAAAAACCATTTTGGTTTCTATGTTTAAAATCTGCATAGTGTTGATATGATAAGATTTGATGAAGAAATGCTTTGAATTGCATCTGTAAAAGTTTATATCATCATTATCTTTTATTTGTTCGTGAGAAGTGGATATTTCTAGCACGGTCCATTTATTGTCCATCACTTGTGCATTAATTCTCATGGAATGAGTGCTAGTTACTGCTGTTCGACTACTCTGGAGGGCACTTGAGGAACAGCCACGTTGATGGCATGGTGACCACTATTAATAATGCTAACTTTTCAGTATCCGAATCATTATTTGAGCTACCTGGCTGCAAATGGAACATGTATCTTCACAGCAATAGTCCAGGCTTCTGGAGGTAGTCTAGTTGGCAACTCATCTTATGTTAAATGAGCATAATGTTTCCAATAATTTCAAGAGAAGTGATTAAGAGGATTGCCTTTGTTTAAAACATCTTTGATCATTAAAATGGTTGTTCTTTTGATTTATTGCAAGTGAGACCAGGGAAGTTTTTCATGTAGTCATTATGTATATTGTAAAACCTGTACTAGTTTTAACTGAATTAAGTTGGTCTTAATATTTTGGCTTGTATTTGTCCAATAAATAATAGAGAGACATACAGCAGTCATCATTGAAATCGGGTAATACGGCATCACCTGCTGGTGTGCTCATGTTCTTTTAAACTCCAGTCAGTGATTTCCTGCAGCTCCACCAGGTGTATAGTATTGCCTCTCCAATGTAATCTTAGTTTAAGTGAACCTGCAAAAATGTAAAGTGTTAGCAAATTCATTTTGGTGTTTATTGTTTGAAAAATTTGAAATTGCTTTGCTTTGGTTACACAAGAATAACTGAGGTTAATGGCTTACTGAGGCAAAATCACTGCTCTACAACCTCTCTGTCCCTAAAATACCTAATAAAATAATTTGCTGTTAAATCTAGGCATTACCGGAAATCTCTAGCAATGTTACTTTATAGTTATAATTCATTTCCTTTTCTATCTAACACCACTTAGGAATAAGAACAAAAATGATTCACTTAGATTGATTAATATAGCCACATATAAACCACATTGAGCCAATTAAGCAGGGAGCATAATTAGGACACAAGTTCAAGGCATAACATTGTAGAACATTTTAAAGCCAATATAGTTTTCACCTAAATATGCATCTCCTGTGTTGTAGCTTTGAATTGGTTAGAGTCTTGTTAGAAAAACCTCATTTTTTAACTTTGAGGAGTCTGTACATCCTCCCCATGGAATGTGTATGTGTTCTCCGAGTGCTCCAGTTTCCTCCCACAGTCCAAAAACACACCGGTCATTGTAAATTGTCCCGTAACTAGGCTAGGGTTAAATCCGGTTGCTGGGTGGCAAATATATAAATAATTATTCAAACTATTATGTTAAGCGTGTATTATTTAAGGTGACTGTACAAATGGTTTTTTTCACAAAAATATTTCAAAATTAGTCACCGATATTTAAACTTTTGGTTTCTCAGCTAAAACTTAATTTGCATCAGGGTAGACAGCATGTTTGTCATTGCAGTAGAATAAATAATAGATTCTCCTGCAATTGTGAAGAATCAAAAAATGTTTAAGCATGGCAGTAGTTTTCAATTAAAACATGGACTGATGAGGTCCTATAACTAAGGCTTCTAACTTCAGTGCTACAAATGAAACACTTGCACAATTATTTTGAAAATATCTGAGTGAATGGTGAAGATTTTTTTCAGCCATATACAGCACTTTTTAATTATTAAATAATATGATTGTTGCTCCCTGACAGTGCAATTGTACCCATCTATTTATTTGTATGATTAAGCTGGGATAAAAATATTAAAACAAATATGATTTATAGAAAGGGAAAAAATGGCAAATAAGATTGACAGATTACTTAAAAAGTTTGATAGAGTACTGCCTGTAACAACAATTTTTAAAAAATATCACTTACCTAATTTCTAATTTGAGGTATATTACTTTACAATGTATAGACAACACATTATAATTTTGTACATGTCTGTAAAGGGCATTCTGGTATAATGTTACTTCTAAATAGTTTGTTTTAGGGAATAATAATTAAGCCAGCATTCAGTTAGTATTTTTCCTTATTTCTTGTAGATTATTGGTCCTAACTCTATGCCATGGATGCGATCCTTCTTAGACAAGATGACAATGCATCAGCAGATCCTGTTCAAGTTCATCGCATGTAATGAGATTCTCTTGATGCCTGCAAGTGTCTTTCTGTTGCTTAGGTAATTATCAAACAAACTTAATGGTATTGTTGTACCAATCTGTTCAATCTTGAAAGCACTAATCCCAATTTTTAACACCACCACCTGCTTGAATTAGGTAGTGTAATGTTTAATATTTAATGTTTCATATTTGCTATTACACACTTTGTTATCCACTCATGGGATATAATGTGGGAGGTGGTTTGACATTTTCATGGTTCTTGTCTCTCAAGTACTGGCATTAATCTGATGGTGTATATAAATTGATTGGCATAATTGAACAGTTTTTAAACCGTAGTAGTCCTATACACTTATGAATTTAAAATTGGCCTGCTTAGAAATATCTCCTGTTTGTATGCTCAAATCTTATTTGCCCAGTGATCTCAACCATCCATTCGTCCAGCAATTTGGTGTTCACTACAGATTCTGGCACCTGTAGCCTCCTGGGTCACTCTGAATTTTAATTGTATCTGACTTGGAAAAATTACTCAACAGTTAGCCTTCTCTTCATCTTTACAAGAAGAATTGAAGATCATGCTTGAAAAATAATTGCATTTAGCATCTATCAAATAATGTATTACATTTTATAATCAGTGATGACAACAACTTGTTTTATTAATTTCCGAGCAGCTTGTATTCCCTAAATCAGAAACAAATCTCTATATTTGTTGGTATTTTATTTAATGCTTTCTGAACATGAAAACTACCCCTCCAGGATTTGTTGAGTCTGCATAGTTATTGGAATAAAATGCTTGCATTTTACATGTTGGCAGTAATAGATTATCATTTGTGAAAAATTAATATTCTAATATATTTTTGCATTTATTTAGCCTCAGATTTGCATAGTTAACATTTTAAAAACAATTTAATAACAAAAGTCTGAATGTGATTAAAAATTGAAACTTAGACTCATTATCTACTTTGCCTAGTATTCATGAATATTGCTGAAATTATTTGATACTTTTAATTTTTAAATTCTAAGATTTAAAAGCTGTTATCAGTATCTTGGAGTTTTGTAACCTTACTTACACCCTGTGTTTAGATGTATTTCTAAATAATTTTGTGGATTTATGGACTAACTTGACTTAATGGCAAGAGCTTAGTTGAAAGATATAAAGTATTCCAGGTGACAAACTGTGTTTAATTTCCGTCTGAATTCCTCATTTTGCTCTGCCACTTGCCAAGCCACTTTGTTCACTCATTTCCACAGAACAGTTAAATATTGCACTGTAACCTACTGAGAATTATTGGTAGCTGAGAACTTGTTTTTAATGGTCTCACTTGCCCTATCATTCCCTCACTTCAAATGCAAACATGTCATTCAGGGGCTTGTAAAGGAACTGTGTGCACCATTCAACAATTTATTCTAATACAGTGGATTCTGGTTAATTTGGGACATATCGAGGACCAGTACATTTTCGTTGGCCCAATTAACCCGCTGCCCCAATTAGCTGAAATTTCATGTGAATAGTTAAAAAGGTATAAAAGAGAAGGCAAACTACTGCTTAACTGAGTAACAGTTGCTCTGTTCTTTTTATTGACTGTAAATGAACAGAATCAGCACAGGGTAGACAGCCAGAGTCTGTTTCTGTGATAGTGGTGTCTAAATCTAGAGGACATAGTCTTAAAGCGAAGGCAGGAAGTTCAAAGGAGATCTGAGGGGTAGATTTTTCACACAATGAGCAATTAGTATCATTATATGTTGCTGGTAGTGAGGCAGGGACTTAAATGAGATGGGCACAGAGGGATATGAAATAAAAGGAGGTAAGTGGGATGTATAGATGGCCATGATGGTCCAGATAGACATGGTGAGCCATGGAGACAGTTTGTATGTTGTCCACTCAGCGACTCTATGATAACTAATATGCTACTGGAAGAAGACTTTAATGCAACTAAGCTTCATGCAACTTCGTGCAATGCCATCAGTGACTGCATCCTCCAAGTCATTGTAACACTCAAGATGATTTCCAATACCTCAATTCTTCATAGTTCATAAATGGCTGAAGTAGTGAAATCATTTCATTTTCACTCCTGGCCGTTTCTGGCATCTCCGAGCTTGAATGCTTGAACCCATTGTGAGAAAGACAGTCCTGAATTGTCTTACTGCTTATTTGTCACAAACTTTCAGTGACAAAAAAAACACTGCTTTTTGTACTCAAGTGTAAGCAACTGCTGCTATTTAAAATGTGTTTGTACTAAGCATGGTGTAGTTTCTAATGGCCACACAGGTACACATGTCTGATGGCAGTTAGAAACTGTTCAGCAGCAGTCTCTTGCCCCAATTAAGAGGAATAGAGTCCCTAATAAACTAAGGTAACCCCAACTATTTTCTCAATTGGTTTTTGTTTCTGAGATGTGGTGCAAGTAACCAGCTGCCCCAGTTAAATGATGGCTTAATTATCCAGAATCCCCTGTAGCTGTAGGAGCAGTCTATTCTGTCAGCATACTTCACTCAAGTACAGAGTGCCTCAACTAGATGAGTAAAGCATAATTAATCGCAGGAACTAAATGGGGATAAAAAGAGGTCACAGTGGCAGTGCAGCTATTTACAGCTCCAGAGATCTGAGTTGAGTCCTGACCTCCAGTGCGCTCTGTGAGAAATTTGCACATTCTCTTAGTAATATGGACAGTCCTGCTCTGTGTGCTCCAGTTTCCTTCCAGATCCTGCATCCCAAAGAATTGCTGCTTGTGAAGTCAATTGGCTATTTTAAGTTACCTGTTGTATGGACGTGCAGTGGGAGAGCCAGTGAAGTGTATGTGAGTATATGTTAGAGAGTAGGTTTTAAGGCAATAAAATTGTTCCCAGTGCTAGCAGAGAATGAGTTTGGTATCAAAAGGGAAATATTTGATATTCAGTATCTGAATATGTGTATGTGCATACAAACAATAAAGAAATAATCCAACTGGCAGAGTTTGCTTTTCTTTAAGGATTAGTAATAAGACCATAAGGCAGTAGAATTAATAGGTCAATTAGACCATCTAGTATACTTCACCATTCCATCATGGCTAATTCATTATCCCTCTCAATCTCATTCTTCTGCCTTCTCCCTGCAAATTTGATGTCCTGACCAATCAAGAACCTATCAGCCTCTACTTTAAACATACTCAGTGACTTGACCTGTACACCTGTCTGTGGCAATGGATTCCACAGATTCACCACCCCTCTGGCTCAAGAGATTCTTTCTCATCTCTGTTCTGAATTGATGTCCCTCTATTCTAAGGCTCTACACTCAGGTCCTAGGCTCATCCTCTACCTATACACTCTATCTGGGCCTTTCAATATTTGATGAGATTTCCCCCCATTCCTCTAAACTCCAGCGTGTACATCATTTTTATGGTCCTGCTCTGGACCCTCTCCAATGCCAGAACATCCTTTCTTTGATAAGGGGCCCAAAACTGCTCACAATATTTCAAGTGCGCTTTGACCTTTCCCTTTTAGAGCCGCAGCGTTATTATCCTGTTCTTATATTCTAGTCCTTTCAAAACAAATCCTAACATTGCATTGCCTTACTTGTCACAATCTGCAAAGCAACCTTGAGGAAATCCTGCACGAGGACTCCCAAGACCTTTGGCTGCTCTGATTTTTGAATGTTCTCCCTTTTTAGAAAATAATCTACTCCTTTATTCCATCTACCAGAGTGCATGCCACTTCTTTGCCCTGTCTCCTGATCTGCCTAGGTCCTTCTGCAGACTCCCTTCTTCATCAACATTATTTACTCATCCACCCATCTTCATATTGTCTGCAAATGTGGCCACAAAGCCATGAATTCTGTCATCCAAATCATTGACATACAACATGAAAAGAAGCGGTCCCAACACAACCCTTGTGAACACCACAAGGCACTTGTAGCCAACCAGAAAAGATCTATTTTATTCCCATTCTACCTTGTGCAAGTCAGACAATCTTCTATCCATGCTAGTATTTTTACTGTAATATCATAGGCACTTATCTTTTTAAGCAGCCTCATACGCACCTTGTCAAGGGCCATCTGAAAATCCAAGATTTGTCAGACAAGATTTTGAGAATCTAGTGATGTCTGAAACGTCATTACTAATGCCTCCAAAATTCTTTAGCTACCTCCTTCAGAACATTTGGGTGTGGTCCATCTGGTCCAAGTGACTTATCAACCTTCAGACCATTCAGTTTGCCAAACACCTTCACCTTGCTAAAAGAAACTTCACGCACTTCCAGCACTCTCAAATTTCTCGCATACTGATAGTGTCTTACAGTGAAGACTGACACTAAATATTTGAAATCTGTCTGCCATTTCTTTGTCTCCCTTCTTTGCTACCTCTACAATGTCACTTCCTAGCTGTCTAATATCCACTCTCACTTCTCTTTTAATCAGAACAAAACTTTTTCAATCCTCTTTTATACTATTGGCTAAGCTTGCCTTTATATTTCATCTTTTCTTTCCTTATGGCTTTAGTTGCTTTCTGTTGATCTTTAAAAGCTTCCCAATCCTCTAACTTCCCAATAATTTTTGCAATATTATATGCCCTTTTTTATGCTGTCTGTGACTTCTCTTGTCAGCCATGGTTGCCTCATCTGCCCTTTTCAATACTACTTCTCCTTTGGGATGTATATATACTGTGCCTTGCCCCCAGAAACTCCAGCCATTGCTATCTGCCATCATCTCTGCTAGTGTTCCCTTCCAATCAGCTTTAGCCAGCTCCTCTCCCATGCCTCTGTAATTCCCTTTACTTCTCTATAGTACTGATGCATCTGACTTTTCAAACTGCAGGGTGAATTCTATCATCTTATGAACTTTCATTACTAATGATTCTTTACCTTAAGCTGTTAAATCTGTTCATTACTTAACACCCAATCCAAAACTACCTTTTTCCAAAAGGGCTCAACCATAAGGTGCCCTGAAAGCCATTTTTTAGGCATTCTACAATTCCCATTTCTTGAGATCCAGAACCAATCATGATGTCCCAAACTACCTGCAAATTGAAATCCTCCATGACTTTCATAATATTTTGACATGCCTTTTCTACCTCCCATTGTAATTTATATCCCACATTCCTGGCTACAGTTGGAGGGCATATATAATTCCCATCAAGGTCTTTTTTACCCTTGCAGTTTCTTGACTCTACCCACAAGGATTTTACATTTTCTGATTCTATGTCACCTCTTTCCAAGGATTTGATTTCATTTTTACCAATAGAACCACTCTGCTTACTTGCCTGTCCTTTCGATAAAATGTGTATCCTTGGATGTTAAGCTTCCAGCAATGATCTTTCAGGTATGACTCAGTGATACCCACAACATCATACCTGCCAATCTCCAATTGTGCTACAAGATTATCTACCTTATTTGGTACACAGCATGCACTCAGCTGTAACACTTCCAGTCCTGTATTCATTACCCTTTTCGATTTTGCCCCCATGTTACACCAGCTCAACCCACTGACTGCAATTTTGCCCTATCATCTGCCTGTCCTTCCTGACAGTCTCACTACACCCTATATCTACTTGTATACCTACTGCCCCTTCCTCAGCCCTATCACTCTGGTTCCCATCCCCTTGCCAAATTAGTTTAAACCCTGCCCAACAGTTCTAGCAAACCTGCCATCAGGGATATTGGTCTCCCTCAGGTTCAGATGTAACCTGTCCTTTTTGTACAAGTCATATGTACCTTCCCCAGAAGAGATCCTGATGATCCAGACATCTGATACCCTGCTACCTGCACCAATTCCTCAGCTACTTATTCATCTGTACCATCACCCTATTCCTGCCTTGACTAACACATGACACTGTGAGTAATCCAGAGTTTACTAGCTAGGAAGTCCTGCTCTCCAGCCTCTTCCCTAACTCTGTACACTCACTGCGCAGGACCTCTTTCCCCTTTCTGCCCATGTCATTGGTGCCAGTGTGTACCATGACTGCTGTCTGCTCATCCTCCTTGAGAATATTTTGCAGCTGCTCTGAGACACCCTTAACCCTAACACCTGTGAAGCAATACACCATCCTGGAGTTTCATTTTGTGTCCACAGAATCTGCTGTCCATCCCCCTAACTATTGAGTCTCCTATCACTATCTGACTTAATCCCTCCCCTCAGAGCCAGCCACAGTGCCACTGGCCAGGCTGTAGCTACTGTGCTCTCATAAGTCATCACCCACAGGGGTTTCCAAAGGGGTGTACCTTTTGCACAGGGGAATGCTTACTCCCCTTATTTTTCCTGGTGATCACCCATCTACTATCAGAAGCCTGCACTCTGGGTGTGACTACCTCAGTAAAGGTCTCGTCTATCAGGTTTTTAGCTTCTCGGATGATCCTGAGCACATCCAGCTCTAGTTCCTTGACCTTGTCAGTATGGAGCTAAAGTTGGCTGCACGTCCTGCAGATGTATTCATCAGGGAGACCATTAGGTACCTGCAATCCCACATTGTTTAAGGGGAGTATTCCAGTTCCACTGCCCTAACTACCACCCTGCCTGCACTTGTATCTTTGGCTCTAACCTCTTAAGCTTAACTTCTACAAACAATGCCAAATGACTCGGCACCCTGAGCCTATACCTGCTCTTGCTGGAGTGTGTTGAGCCAATGCCTGACCACTCTTAACACTGGTGCATGCCAACAATGGGCACTCCTACAATGTCCGCTCACTCACACTTCTCTTCTTTTTATTGACCCTTGTTAAGTTATTAATAACACAAGGAAACTCCCGCTTGGCAGATATGTCCTGACAGGCCCCAGTGGCTTTTTAAGCCTGATTGGTGAAGTCCACAGGGAGCTGTCTCCAACTGATTGCGATCTCCCACTTGACAGACGGGAATAATGCTGATACCTCAAATGATATTGTGGTCCGATTATGATGAATTATAACATCAGAGCTGGATTTCATTGGTTATTTTCATCTTGTAGAGACTCGTTGTGACCTGAAATTAGTCATCAAACAGCATTAAACTTGGCGGAGTTGGGCATTTTTTAGGATTCAGCTGTGAAACCTGCAGATGGCAGAAATCTTGGAGATGAGCATGAATGACTCTACCATTTCCTGGTGTGCTTCCTTTAGTACTTTGGGATGTAGATGACCAGATCCAGTAAATTTGTCAGCCATTAACTCTAATAATTGCCAGCACTTTTCTTTTATCAATACTGATCTATATTGACTCCTTCCTCTCTGTTAACCCTTAATTCCCAAACACATCTGACTGTAGATGCCTACATTTGTTTTCATTAACCGTTTTCTACTTGCGTGTTTTTGAAGGTTTTTGTTCAGCTTTTAATGTTCAGAACATGCTTACTCCAAGACTCTTCTCCTCCAAATCAATCTTTTAGTCATCTGATGAATTGCAAATTGCTACCAATGCTCAGGACTGGAGCTTTTTCAGAATTGTTAATATCTTCTCTTTGAATCTAATTCTATACTTAATTTGTTTGTAAGCAATAGTGTAGCAGTCTCTCTTGACATATGGGGCTGAGCAGGAAAGAATAATTGGTGTAATTCATGTATACATTCTTTATTTTCCACTGTCAGTACAGCTCTCAAAGTTCTCCGATTTATTAGAGCTAATTTGCGCTTCATAGCTTCAGAGGACCATTGTGTGGCACAAAGTATTATATTCTGAATGTTCCTTGTCCCTTCAGAATGCACACTGGCAAAGTGAAGTGTAGGTAAATGTGAAGACTATCTTGGGTGTATCGAAGTAGAAAAATACACTTCATAATATCCCTGTAAATATTTTGAAACTGTTTACACTATAATGCAAGATTCCTACACCAGGTCAAAATTCTGGAAACCAGGTACTGTCTTTGCAGACTTCAGCAGCCGATAGTTGGCAAATTCACTTGAGAACTTGTGAGGTTGATAGCTGCCCATGTTTTGTTTGCGTTTTGACAAGCCCATCTTTTTGACCACTTCAACTAAATCTCTTCTGTTACTGTCAGTTGTCCAACTTTGTCCTTAACTGGAAGGACATTTTCAAGATTGTTGTCAGCAATCAATGTGTTACTGTCAATCCCTCACTAGTCTACCAATATCTCCTTTTCCTGAAGCCTGCCTCAGCCAGATTTAGCTGTCCCTTTTAGTTTACTGTTGCCTAATACAGATAAAATGTAAATTCCACAAGACAAAAGACAATTTCTGAGACTCTGCACTCAGCACTTGTCGTCATTCCACGTAGCTCCTCAGACAATGTCTTTTCCCAATTACGTTGTATCTCAAATTTATATAATAGTAGACTTACCTGAAGGGCAAGTATGCCATGTCATAGGTTTTTTTTAAACTTTTTTTTATATATGAATATATCAAAGTACTGATCCAGCAGAGTAAACACATTCTGTATCTAAATTTGCTGAAGTTCATTGGTCTGTGCCATACAGGTCATTTTTGAAGTGTGCTTCTGATGTAAGCCTGGGAGCTTAGTTGCATTAAAGTCTTCTTCCAGTAGCATATCAGTTATCATAGAGTCGCTGAGTGGACAACATAGAAACAGTCTCCATGGCTCACCATGTCTATCCGGACCATCATGGCCATCTATACATCCCACTTACCTCCTTCTATTTCATATCCCTCTGTGCCCATCTCATTTAAGTCCCTGCCTCACTACCAGCAACATATAATGATACTAATTGCTCATTGTGTGAAAAATCTACCCCTCAGATCTCCTTTGAACTTCCTGCCTTCGCCTTAAGTCTATGTCCTCTAGATTTAGACACCACTATCACAGAAACAGATTCTGGCTGTCTACCCCATCTGTGCCCCTCATAACTTTATAAATATCTTATCATGCAAATTCTTGGTCTCCTTCACTCTAGGGAAAGAGACCCAGCCATTCTAATCTCTCTTTATAATCTCAAGCTCTTCAATCCACTCAACATCCTTGTGAATTTTTTTTCTCCATCCTTTCTAACTTAATCCTGACTTTACTGTAGTGTGGTGACCAGAACTGCGCGGAGTACCCCCTTAATTCTATTCCACAGCTGTGATATGATGACCCACCCTTACACTCAATGCCTTGGTTAGCTATAGACCATAAGACATGGAGCAGAATTAGGTCATTTGACCCATCAAGTCTACTCTGACATTCCATCATGGCTGATTTATTATCCCTCTCAACCCATTCATCTGCCTTCTTCCCATAATCCTTGACACCCTTAATAATTAAGAATCTATCAACTCCCCTTTAAATATATCCAGTACTTAGCCATATGTGACAATGATTTCTACAGATTCACCACCCTCTGGCTAAAGGCATGAGTGTCAAATAGCTTCTTCACCACCCTTTCCTATCTGTGTTCTCACTATTAGGGAGCTATTTGAACCCCTAAGTCTCTCTGTTCAACAACATTCTGGTGGGCCCTGTCATTAAACTGTCTTGGCTTTGTTTAACTTCCCAACATGAAAATACTACACACTTGTTTGAGTTGTGTTCATCCACCATTTTTTGCCCATTTTCCCTGTTGATCAGTCCTGTTGTCAAATTGGACAGCTTTCACATTCCACTGTACCACCAACTTTGGTGAAATCTGCGAGCCTGTGATCATGCCTCGTACATTTCCATCCAAATCTTTAATATGTAACATCCTTAAAAACTGCAGTTATGCACTGCACTGTGAAGACTCATACAGCTCCAGTTTTATTTTTGTTAGTGTCATTTTGGTATTGGTGCTTCCTGGGTTTAGTATCATGCATAGGCATTCAAATGTGTCTAGTTTTGGCTGGACTTTTCAGATGCATCAGACATTATTTATTTATTTATTATTTTTACTGTTCATTGTGCCTCTACTGGTCTTCCCCCTTAAATGGGTTGTAAATCAGAATCTCAGCCTGGTGTGTTGAAATTTAAGTTCAGAGAGCAAAGGTAATGATCTGGATTTTGTTAGTTACTGCTAGCATTTACCCATTTACACAGCAGCAACTATGGGACTTGAACAGATGTGAACTTAATCATGAAAATCTCAGATTTGGTGCTTTTGTTTCAATAAGTTCTGCTACTACCAACGGCCTTGAGAAGCTCAATGTGTCAGCCGTCATGTGTAGGAGGAAACAAATTGTTGACGTTTTGGGTTGCAACGGTGCATCATGTCCTGATGGAAGGTTTTAATCCATAGAGATTCCTTTCCTCCTACGTATCCTATATGACTTATTGAGTTCCTTCAGAAGATTGTTTGTTGCTCCAGACTAGTATTTTCAGTCTTTTGTCTCCCTTACTCTACTGCCATGATCCGAATAGAGACCAGTGGCAATGTTGGACCTTACTGGGTTTACTTTGTATTTAATCTTGATATTTGACTCTTGGATCCTGTGCTAAGTTATTATTTTTTTTATTATTGTGGGCAAAGTAACTTCTCAATCATTGTACCATTTCAAATTTGATAATTTCTGAACTTTCATGAATGATAGACATGCAAAAGCTTTGAAAATTACTAAACACTCTGATGACTGGAAAATGGGAGGGCTGGGATTTGCTGCTTTCAAAGCTGCTTAGCAAACTGTTGGGCAAAACTGCTGTTGCTTCTCTGGACCATTTAACACTGGGGTGGCGTGGTAACTGTCTGTAGCAGGCCTATGCCTGCAAAATTTTGACCTGCTGAAGTTTACTTAAACTGTGATCTTTGGGAAGTATGCACAAATCTTTGCAGTTCCCTGATGATCAATAACAGCTCGTTACAGAATTTTAAAAATATATTGCTCCAGTCATCTCCTTTGAATCTCCCTCCTCCCACTTTCAAATCATGCCCTCTAGTATTAGAGATACTCATTTTATGTTAGAAATATCCATGAGGATTTTTCTACAAAGACTTATTATTCTATCTGAAACTGCATGGTGAATTGACCTGGAGTCCATTCAATAAAGGTTTCCAGAAACTGGGTACATCTCTGTGGAGAGAGATGCACAATATGGCCCTTTTACTTTTTACCTAATTGCTCTGAAACTTTACATGCACAGTCAAGAGGAATTCTACATTTAAGAATCCACTGACACCAGAGGAGATGCAGTAAAACACTGGATGCCTGGGTTGCATCTGCCACTTCAAAACTCAACAGCTCTTGAGGTTCAGGCACTGGTCACCAATGAAAGGTCCTGACATATTGACAGAAGAAAGCTGAGTGTATGAAGACTGGTCAGAGGGATAGTAAGAAGCTGGGCTTTGATAGAACAAACTGTATTATAGGATCAAAGTAATGACTTTGGGAAGATCAGGAAATTCAAAGTAAATTTGTTATCACAGTTCATTTTGAGATGGAAAAGAATGTTGATTGCAAAATAACTTCTTTCCCTTGTTGCTTGACATGTGAGTCATATTGGTGATTGACAACTGGAAATGAACTATTGAATGTTAATCATTTATCATAAACATTAATTTTTATGTGAGACATATGGGGGTGTGGAGGCTGCATCATTTATATTAATTTCTAACTTATTGTTCTTCCAAGTACAATATGAGCTGAGGTCTTCAAAGTGTTCAGCAAGCAGAAGTGGTACTGTATCATACTGGTAGCAGACATCAAACAAGATATGAATATCCAAAGTAAAAGGTTTCATTGCTTTCCTGGTGTTTTATGCACTAATCCATTAAAATTACCTTAATTTGTTTCTGATGGGTTTTAGTGAGGTGGTTTGATAATACCGAAGATGAAGGAGTCATTTTTATTCTGACCACAACATAGGCTGATCAGTTTTTACTCTGAGTTTGGCTGAATACAGCAAATTGTCATTGATCAGCCTCTGAAAACAATTCAAAGAAGAGAAGTTTACCTTCTTGTGCTTGAACATTGCTACTTTTATATTTTGTATTTCCAAAATTTCTATGAAATCTAAATTTTGTTTCAGACCTTATTTGTATTATACCTTCCTCTTCTGAAGAAATGTGCTTATCAGTTGAGAATATCACCTGGTATTTCAGGCAATTTGGCGCCTTGTGTGTATTTAAGAGAGCATCGTGAAACAGCATCACAAATCCAACATGGTTTCCACTTTTGCTTGTTCTACTAAACACTTTTGATGAGATGGTTTGATTATTGAGAATTAAGTTGTAAGTATAGCTAATCTAGACAGGCACAGAAATAGTTCAGACTTACAACTTTTCTGCTCCGTGAAGTTCAGTTGATCTTTGGATAGATTAGATCATCTACAGGGAGAGCCATCAACCATTTACTATATTAGATTTGATGATGGAATCACTTTCAGTCAAATTGATGATGATAATGCATAACATGTTCTTACATTGTTCTTTTGGCGTATATTTAGTTGAGCCATTAATCTATTTAAAATGGCAAAAACCTCTTAAAATGGCAGGCATTGTCATATGTGTCTGTTAAGTAATCTTCATCTATTATTTAGGCTGTTGTCTATAAGAGAAGTCAGCATGTGGTTGCTAAGTAGGCTTTCTAGAACCTGGTTTTGAAAGGGTTCATTTGGTAAATCAGCATATCTGCCAAAGCTATTTAATGTGCTTTATAGTTTGCAATTTTCCAGAGCTTCAGTAAAGCGGTCATTGAACCTCAGGGAGGAAGAGTTAAACTGGGGAAAGAATTAGCAGGAGTAAGCTAATTTATCACCATTGAATGCCTCGTCAGTTTGATGCAATTAAAAACTGCCTTAGCAATATTAAGTACTTAAGAGCTGCAATGCAACATGACAAATTTGTTAATAAGTTTAAAATGAATAGAATAATTTGTCATACTGTATATAAAGATTTTGCACCACTGGGCTTCCATTTGAGCCTATTTCCTCAATGTTTGCAGATTATGTTATAGATCCTGGCATAGGTTAAATGGTAGGTGCAACATTAGGGGCTGAAGGGCCTGTACTGTGTTCCATTTCAGGGGGAGATCTTTATATATTTGGTTTCACTTTAATAATTTTCATGGTCTAATCAGCTTTTAGTTTTGTGGCTTGTGTCTACAGTCATATTTTATATTTGATTAATAAGTACATGTTGTTTAATCTCATACTGTAAATTCCTTATATATAAAAGTTATGTGGAGTAAAGAAATTATTTCGATGCAATAGTATACTCATGGAAACATGTCAAGCACACTATTGATATTTTGAAATAGCATTGTGGGTAAATATTTTATTCAGTTATTTTAATTAAGTTACCAATACATGCTGAAAGAACTTAGCAGGCCAGGTGGCATCTGTGGGGGAAAGAAATACAGTCGACGTTTTGGGCCAAAACCCTTCAGCAGGACTCCTACGAAGCCTGAAACAGCGGATGAACCTTTTTTTTCATAGATGCTGCCTGGCCTGCTAAGTTCTTCCAGCATTTTTGTGTGTGTTGCTTGGATTTCCACCATCTGCAGATTTTCTCTTGTTTGTGACCAATACATGCATGTTTGGAATCTACGAGAACTCGTAGTTGAGACCAAACTGCTTGTCATTAATTTTAGGAAATAATGCGTAACTAAGTTGAATTTGCTCATAACTGAAACTTTCTGTTGCTGATTGCACTATAAATTTTTGAAAGCTTTGCATCTTAATACTAGCCTTCCAATTTAAAGCCACGTCTTGTACTACAATATACTGAGGCAGACAAAATAGGCTATCCAGAAGCATACAGTTTTATAGCACATAAAGAGGACATCAGCTATACAATATATCTTAGTTAGAAAATTTTCTTTATGAGTCATTTATTAAGACTATTCCCCTGTCAAATTGGGTCAGTTGCTTTGTCATATTTTGCAGTACTGTTATAACGTGTCAAGCAACAGAATAAGAAGATTCTGCTTTATATGGTGAATGTAAATAAACTACCTTGTTGGATAGAAATATGAACAAGAGCAAGAGGCTCCTCGGAACTTCCACAAGCCCCCATCACATAGCATGATATTCCCCCTTGGATATATATTGCGTTTTTTTTTTGTTTCTTTAGCTCTCAGCTTGATTTCCCTGTCTAGTATACTAGTGATAACCTGGGCATAAGAACTGTGCAGTTTAACAAAACTCTATCAATGCCATATCTGGGGAACAAGGGATGCACAGAAATGCATGTAGTCAGCATCACCTATCAATGAGAGCAGCTTTTTTTGTAAATGCCCAGGAAAAAGAGAGTGAAACGGGAATTTCTGATTGTTACTACTTGGGCACTGATAATATGGTCAATAATTGCTAGCCAAAAGAAAAAAAAGCCTAGGCATTCATTGGTAGCCATAAGAGCAAGGTAGTCCATCATTATGCCACATTCCAATAATCAGCCAGATACAACTGAATGACCTTGCACGCATAGCTTCCATGCCAAAACATTGCACTGCTTGTGCAGAGAAATCCAAGCATTGGGGTAACAGAAAAAGCAAGGCATTTTGGTTTTGTCATTGAATCTGGGTCCAAGAGTGGGAATGATCATAGTCTGCAAATTAAGGCTGGAGGACAGGAAGGCCTGGGGTGAGAGATTGGTGGGGGGGGGGGGGGTGGCTGTGTGTGTGTGTGTGTGTGTGTGTGTGTGTGTGTGTGTGTGTGTGTGGAAAAGGGTGGAAGCTGATGAGATCAGCATCTGGTGATGTTAGGAAACTTACAGGTGAAAGAGCAGCATCCAGACGTCGAAGCATGAGATTCAAATGTGTTTTGCTTGTTAGGAGATGATTAGTGATGGGAGATTGGGCAGAATGGGAAAGGTCAACCAGGACATTGGCCTAAAAGGGAGCAGATAAGTAATTAAATTAAAAGTGAGTCAGATCATCAGATCCATCTCAGTTGGGTATTCTTCAATTTAATTACTTTCTTACACCCATTCAGGACCTTTAAATTGTACTGCTGCAACATTGCTGATCTTTGTTTATATTGAAGATGTCCAATGACAAGCGAGCCTCAGAACCACTTGGACAAATTCCTTTGGCAATATGCTAAATGATCTGGAAAGTATCACATTGTGCTTCAGAGAAAAATAATTTTTATTTACTCATTTTTTAAAATTCAGCACAGTATGTCAAAATATCTGCAACTGAGTATCATTTGAGAGAATTGGAGGCAAGGACTAAATTTAAAAAGGTATAAAGTGAGTGGCCACTTTAAAGGTACAGCTGCTCATTAATGCAAATATCCTGATATCCTGTGTCCTGATGAAGGATCTCGGTCCAAAATGTCAACTGTTTACTCTTCTCCATAGATGCTGCACAACCTCCAGCATTTTATATGTGTTGTTGTATTTTCAGCAACTGCAGATTTTCTCTTGTTTATAATGCAAATATCTAATCAGCCAATCATGTGGCAGCAATTCAGTGCATAAAAGCATGCAGACATGGTCAAGAGGTTTAGTTGTTGTTCAGATCAAATATCAGGAGGAGGATCAAATATGATCTAAGCGTCTTTGACAATGGAATAGTTGTCTCAGAAACTGGTGATCTCCTGGGATTTTCACATACTACAGTCTCTAGAGTTTACAGAGAATGGTACAAAAATATCCATGAGTGGCATTTCTGTGGTTGAACACACCTTGTGAATGAGAGAGATCAGAGGTGAATTCCAGTTGACAGGAAGGTGAAAAAACCCCTCAAATATCACACGTTAAATCAGTGGTGTGCAGAAGAGCATCTCTGAATGCACAACATGTTAAACCTTGAAATGGATTGGCTAGACTACACCGGGGTCCACTCCTGTACCTATTAAAGTGGCCACTGACTGTTTATTTTAATTTTATATTAGCTTTGAAAATGTATATTTCATTATGGTAGTTCTCTACTATGACTTTATTTTCTGAAAGTAGTTTTGGAAAATATGCAAATTGAGAAAATTTACACTATAAAGACATGCTCTTATGCAATTAAAATATGTGGATATTTTATTGTAATGTTTTATACTGAAAACATTATAAAATATCACAGCTAATTTTACTAGCTCAACTGAATTTAAACACCATCCATTGCAGGGAGGAGGCTACAATATTCTGTTATTACTGTGATCACACTAGAATTCACAGCAGCCTCAGAAGTGCCCTAGCCATGCCAGTTTGATATTCACTGCAATGATCTTCAGAGACAAAATCCAATTCTGTATATTAATCCCATAACTGCAATTTTGCTACTGTTTTATTTAGGTTTGTTTGTCCCTTGTCACTCTGCTTTCCTCTGTCAGCCTTTTTGTGATGAGAGAGACACTGACTCTTAGAAAATGTACTAATGTGCCTGGTCTGTTTGGCTACTGTATTTTAAAAAGCCAGTTCTTTTACAGTATGGGTAGTTATTATCTCCTCCAGGTCGCTAAGTTGATCACAGATTTGGTAGAGAAATAGACATTTTTAAGTGAGAGATTACAGGTACAGGAATCAATTAGGAAGGTAAGTGGTATGTTAGTATTTAGTGAAACTGGATTTGAGTACAACTGTAAAGACCTCTTACGCCAATTATTTGGGAGCATGTGTGCCCGCAGCTGGAATGCTTTGTATTCATCTGGCCTCTTTACCCAGGAAAAGATGAGCTTATAATTGAGGGACTGCAGCAAAGCTGAGATGGTGGTTTTGTTGTAGGTGGCGAAATTAAGTAAATTGGGGCCATACTCCCATGAGTTGAGAAGAATGAAAGGTAATCTCATTGAAATGTACAGGACTTGATAGGACACATAACAGAATGATGTGTCCACTGGCAGCGCAGTTTCAAACCAATATCTCCAAATAGAAAGTCAGCAATTCTGAAGGTTGAGAAATGTTTTTGTGCAGTGAGAAATGAATCTTTGGAATTTTCTGTCCAAAAGGTAGCTTAATTACCTAAGTGATTCAAGAAGAGACCGTTAGATTTTTAAATATAAAGTGAATCAAGGAATATGCTATCAGTGCAGGGAAATTACACAGAGGGAAAAAGATCAGCTATGATCTTATTGAATAATGTGTACTTGTATGTGGGGGGGGGGGGGGGGTGAGCTGCGCAGCAGGGCGGGGAAGCAGAAAGGATTCCTGCTATTTTTTCTTATGTTCTTGTGTGTTATTTTCAGCGTTGTTACCCTAACAAGGCAATGTATGTGCCAGTATGGATACATAATGTATATCAATTATTAGCTGTTTTCTGGCTCCACTTTGAACTCCCTGCTACATTTTCAACTAGAGTTAAATGTGAATGGATTAGTCATTGTGCTATGTTAACATTGATAACTATTATTCTAACCAACCTTTTATCAGTGCTGTAAAAATGAAGAAGCCCTCAGGGAAGAGGTAAGAATTTAAAATGTTAACAAAGTTGAAAATGAGAATAGATAAGTGATCATTTATATCCAGTAGTTATTTCCTTAGTGCTTTCACCAGAGAAGAGATGAGCAACTTGACCTCTTAAAATAGCAATAACCCAGGTAGATTTAACAACTTTAATATAAATGAAATTGAAGTCCAGGATAGATTAAAAGGATTCCATATAAATAAACTCTAAGAGTGGATTACATTTATTCCCATAAGTACAGAGGAAGCCAGAAGTTAGATTAGTCCTTTTATTCCCAGGTAAGTTAGGGAAATTGATTATCAGGAATATCAGGATGATTTTCTGCTAGGAAATGGTTGTCCGTATGGTATTAGAAAAGCAAATGTTATCTATGCAACCATGTGTTTCTGAAACACTTTCTGAGTTGGTTATAGCAGACCCCATTATCTTTACCTTGACATCTGAAAATAATTTGAGTTTTCTAGATAGAAAACTATGCTGGCTCATGTTAAAGTGCCAGGGAATCAATGCAAATGAGTATAAAGGAGCAAGTATTTGTTAGAACATGTACTTTGGAGTGAGGAGCGTTCCATTAGAGTGGATGACTTTGGGGTTTGGAAATGCCGATGTTGGTGATTTACATTCAAGTCTTGGCCACCTTGAAATCAAATGAAGCAAGCTGCCTTTTGCATTTTGCTGTTTGCTTACTTAGTTATTACAATACAGGAGGAAGCATTTCAAAATGCTACCTCATGCCAGCTCTGGACAGAACAATTGGTCCCATCCCTCCTCAGTTCATTGCAACATGCCCATTTCTGATTATTTTGCCTTTTACCATACCTTAGAGATTTACAGTATCTACCACAAATCTGCACAAATTAGGGACGTGAGAACACCTGGTGGAAGCCTACATGTTGCAGGAATGCAAATTCCCTGAAGCTGTGAAATCTAGCAATGTCTTCCATTTCCTGTTCCCCATGTCATCATTAAATGTGCTGGTGTATTCATCCCACTGCTGGTATTG
The DNA here is from genome assembly GCF_048418815.1 of Hemitrygon akajei. Taxonomy (NCBI): domain Eukaryota; kingdom Metazoa; phylum Chordata; class Chondrichthyes; order Myliobatiformes; family Dasyatidae; genus Hemitrygon; species Hemitrygon akajei. Next base: position 58,468,551 of record NC_133133.1, on the reverse strand, counting down.
CCACTGACTGCATTTCTGATCCTGGAACATGCTGACTTTCACACTGAGCTTCACACTTTCATGAGCAAAGTAGGTTACCTTAGAACAGTATGAGCCCTTCAGCCTATAGTGTTAGGTTTAAGTTTCTTTTTCCTTTTTATACTTAGTTTGCATTAGTTTAATTTATTTTAATGAAAACCTTTTTTAGTTAATTAAATCCATTTAATTTTTTTTAAATGTCAAAGACCATCAGGCTTTCCTGGAAAATGACCACTGTGTTAAGGCTTCCAGTGTAATGGAAGCAACAGTGCAGTTATACTGATTAGTGCAGATGAAGGCTGAATGTGTAAGGTATGGGTGATGGACAAGTATGATTGGGCCATTGAACTTTACAGAAAAGTGTGCACAATTTAGCAATGACTATTGAATCTAGAGGGTACTTGGGATGTGCAAAATGAGTCCAACAGAGTTGTTGGTTGATAGAGTACATAAAATGTTCAGTTAAAAGTATAGTAGAAAGCACTTAAACAAGTAATCAAGCAGTATTCAGAGTACCCATTTGAAAGATAGGCTATTCCACACCATGTTTATCCTTGATTAAAATAAAATCAACGGAGAGTTGATGGGCATGTGAGAGCAAGAAGGATGCAGGCTACAGGGAAATAAGCAGTGGGAATGGGACTAATGGGCTTTGCTATATTGTGGCCAGGTACTGAGCTGGAGTAATGGAGCTTTCTGCTGCGGAAGGGGATTAGTAAAACAATTGACACCATCTTGAAGGCACTTGGCTATCTGCAGAAGATTGTTTCCATTGAAGCAGAATAAAAGCATTCTACAATAAATCTGATTTATTTATTTGATCCAGTATAAATTAGATGGGTATTTGTTATTTATTTATTCAGTCTATTGAATGATTAGCAATCCAAGTCTAACATACTTTTACCTCTTTTTGATTTCACGGGTAAATGATTTAGAATGCCATTAAACATTTTCCTATAATTATAATTTCAGTTGGACTTTGGTTCAAAGCAGAAACTCTCTTTTATTGAAATCCTTGTTAAACTGAAAATATTTCTGTAAAATACTTCAAAGGCTTTTGTGCCTGACCTAGAGAATCAATGTAAGGTTCTAAAATTTATAATGTTGCTAAGCTGACTTCTGCTGTGATTGGAGGGAAGAAGAATTTCACTGAGTAATCAAATAACAGAATTTAGTCAATTGTGCTCAATTCGGGAGAAAAGATCTACAGTCAAACCATTTGTGTATACTCTTCAGGTTCAGTGGTAATATGTTAAGTAATGGCATATGGGGAGAGCTAAAAAGGTGTTTACAATACTGATATAGTTGTGAATCATTCCAAATTAAATTTTTGACATATGTATTATGTAACACTCACAGTTTTCACTATCTCCCTGTTCCAGACAGTCGCCTGTATTGGATACGTGACATGGACCATCTTCCATTACATAGGCATCATCAACAATGTTAGACTTTATGCATTTAAAACTTTTCTTATTTATAGGATTCATTGTTTATGATGGGCAGGTTACATTGATGCCTTTTACTCTGCTCTAAGCATTGCATGCTGCATTTCACATAAACTTATCTGACTATTATAGTCATAAAATGTTTTTTATTCATATAAGGAACCATATATTTCTGTTCATTAAGCATTTTCTATTTGCACTCTCTGTAAAATTAAAATCTGTACCAATTGGTGATGTCTAAAGCCCAAATGCTCTTGTAATGCCCTGGTTAAGATTTCTACTGCTATGCTGTGAAGTAGTTAATATTAGCGCTTTTCTGTAAAAGTTTGTGCCATGCTAAAAATTGTGTTTTGGTTTCAGCTAAGAAAAAATTGTGTTTTGGTCCATGCTGTCCAACTTAGAAATGTGATTCAGCCTATCAGGATTGTGGGATGTGCGAGAAGGCTGTAGAGAGCTGCGGGAAGAGTTTTCTGAAGGGCAGTACTCTGGCCTGGGGTCTTTTGGTGGGAGCTATGGAGTGGGACAGAAGGGAAGATACCGCAGGTTGCTATGTGAAGGAGAGTCTCAATTGCAAGAAGTGTTCTGTACAGATGAGTGGCTCCAAGGAGGAAGGGCAGTACTGTGAGTGCGTGTGTGTGAGAGTGACAGAGAGAAAGAGAGAGAGAGACTAAGAAGTCTTGAGGGGAGTTTGAAAATATAGCGGGTGTTTTCATGCAGACAGTTGGTCCAGCGTGTGAGTATGAGATACACTCCCAATTACCAAGTTTTGGAAGAGACAAGTTCCAGGGGTTATGTGCACATAGGACTGGTTTAACTGTAATGGACTGTTTTCTTTTTCCTAATAACTGTTTGATAAAACTGAAATTAGTAAATATACTTACTTTATAATTTTATGCAGTGTACAATGTTATTTCTTTCCAACCAATAATTATGTATGGGCAGTATCTATGCAGCATTTGCTCAAATTGAGGTTTCTTTAATCAGAACATCATGACGTTACTGTTTGGTTGAACCCCAAATCATACCGGCCCTAGATGTATATTGTTTATGAAATGTGTTCTTCTCACCAATGAGTCACATGGTTGTTAGCAGAGGTAGCTAACAAGCCAAGTTTTCATGCGGGTCTGGTGAGGGGGTTACATTTGAGGGGGGGTCGTCCGAGATCTCTCAGATGCTGTTGACTGCTGTTTCAGAATTGATAAAATAGGCTTGGGTGGTTAAGCCTATGTTTATACTCGTGTTTGGGAAAATGATTCAGGTACTTTTAACAGACACTGCAGGGATTAAGGTTTGGTGGGACTTAAAGAGACTATCCACAAATAATGCTTGTGTTCCGAGCAGGGTGGATATCCAAAGTACGGATGAACTGTTACTGAGAGTGCTGAGTTCTGTAAAAGTGTATTGGAAAATTATGCTGATTGAATGGCATTTTTACCAATCAGCTGGTAAGGATGTTGATTTAGTCCAGACCAGCAGTGACGTGACTGAAGTCATGCTGCCCAATATGCTAGGATACTCTGGAGAGGTAGGACAATGAGCAGTCCAAATTTTTAGAAACGGGGGGAATGTAGCTGAGGGCGAAGACTTTAAAGATAAGTTTATCCAGTTTCTGCGAAGTGAGGGAAAAGAATTGTCTGATATGAAATGTCTAATGGGTCCTTCAGCAGCTGATTTGTATTCTCAGCTGGTTTTGGCAATTACAGCACTGGTTGATAAATGCGGAAGTGTACCTGCGGAGCACCAAAGTTATCTTAGGCTGGGAGTGTTCTCGGGAGTCAAGCCCACACCCGATGGGGAAGCAGAGTATGAGGCTTGGGCTGAGCAGACATCTCAGTTACTGGATGAATGGCAGTGCTCAGATTATATGAAAAAACAGACTGGTAGAAAGTTTAAAGGGTCTGGTGACTGAAATAGTGAGGTTCCTCAAGGCAGAAAACCATGGAAGAGTCATGCGGGAGTGCTGGTGAGTCCTGGACTGCAGAAATCGACAGCTGTCTATGCAAACAGGACGTCAGTGATTGTCAGAAACACCTCAGGAATTGATGTTACCCTCAGACGTGGAATGCTGATTGCCCATCTTTTTCCTGTGACAGTAGTGTCTAGTTTTCCGGGGAAAGTGGAAGAAAAGCAGTCTCATGGATCGAGGAAGCTGACATCGAAGTCATTCAACTTTGGTGATTCACCGATACCCGAGGAATAGAAAAGAAGATTAACTGAGAAGACTTTGGAACACCAAGGTAAATTTCTACTGACAATTCTGATGTTGGTTGCTCCAGGAGTGTGTGCCATACTGTTAGAGTGACAGACGACACGTTTTTCCCAGAGACGTCTCACGAGCTAGACTAGAAGAGGTTGAAAATGTTCAGCAGCACCTGCTTAAACTGAAGGAAGCTGTTCAGTCATTGGGCTGGGGTCCTGAGCTGCTGAAAGTCACAAGAATTGCCTGAGGCTTAAGAAGCTGACGATGAGATAAGGTCTCAGAGAGTCAGGAAACCCCCAGATAGGCTGGCATATGACACACCAGGAAAACAGTGTGTTTTGTCTACTCCAATAGTGATACATGTTACTGCCATTTCCAAATGGATTGGGAGTCCGGAAATCACGAAATTCATTTGAATACAGTGTTATTAACAATGGTTTAATAAGTTTCAAGGTCATGAGGACATGACTAGTTTCGTTTGGGGGGTGAGGGGAAGGTGTAAAACTTTAGTTAAGATTTCTACTCCGTGCTGTGAGGTAGTTTATATCAGGTGTTTTCTGGAAAAGCGGTGTGCCATGCTGGAAAGTGTGTTTAGGCTTCGGCTAAGATAAAGGACCCATGTTGTCCAGCTTAGGAATGTGAGTCAGCCAATCGGAATTGTGGGATGTGAGAGAAGGTTGTAGAGAGCCATGGGGAAGAATTTTCTGAAGGATAGTAGTCTGGTTTGGGGTCTTTTGGGAGGAGCTGTGGACCAGAACGGATGGGAAGTTGCTGCAGGATGCTGTGGAGAGGAGAGTCCCCTTTGCAAGAAGTGCTTTGTGCAGATGAATGGCTCCAAGGACAAAGGTGTGTGTGTGTGTGTGTGTGTGTGTGTGTGTGTGTGTGTGTGTGTGTGTGTGTGTGTGTGTGTGTGTGTGTGTGTGTGTGTGTGTGTGTGTGTGTGTGTGTGTGTGTGTGTGTGTGTGTGTGTGTGTGTGTGTGTGTGTGTGTGTGTGTGTGTGTGTTCACTTAAGATGGTCTTTGAAGGGAGTTTGAAAATGTGTGTGTGTGTGTTCGTTCACTTAAGATGGTCTTTGAAGGGAGTTTGAAAATGTGGCGAGTGTTTTCACACACAGGCTGTGGGTCCAGTACGTGAGTAAGAGATACACCCCTGAATACCCAGTTTTGGAAGAGATGAGCTCCAAAGGTTTTGTGCACATTGGACTAGTTTATCTGTAATGGACCCTTTTCTTTTTCCTAATATCAGTTTGATAAAGCTAAAATTTGTAATTATACTTTATTTATAATTTTATGCAGTATACAATCTTTTATTTCTTGTCGACCGATAATTGTGTATGGGCAGTATTTACACAGCATTCACTCAAATCAAGGTTTCTTTAATCAGAACATCATGATGTTCCAGTTTGGTTGAACCCCAAATCATACCGACCCTAGACATATATTGTTTATGAAAGGTGGCCTTGTCACTGCTGAGGTAGCTAATGAGCCAAGTTTGCATATGAGGAAGTTACACTCTTAAGAGAACCATGCCCCTTTAAGTAGAGAAGGTGAGAAATCTCTGCAAAGATAGATAGATAGATACTTTATTCATCCCCATGGGGAAATTCAACATTTTTTCCAATGTCCCATACACTTGTTGTAGCAAAAACTCATTACATACAATACTTAACTCAGTAATAATATGATATGCATCTAAATCACTAACTCAAAAAGCATTAATAATAGCTTTAAAAAAAGTTCTTAAGTCCTGGCAGTTGAATTGTAAAGCCTAATGGCATTGGGGAGTATTGACCTCTTCATCCTGTCTGAGGAGCATTGCATCGACAGTAACCTGTCGCTGAAACTGCTTCTCTGTCTCTGGATGGTGCTATGTAGAGGATGTTCAGGGTTTTCCATAATTGACCGTAGCCTCCTCAGCGCCCTTCGCTCAGCTACCGATGTTAAACTCTCCAGTACTTTGCCCACGACAGAGCCCGCCTTCCTTATCAGCTTATTAAGACGTGAGGCGTCCTTCTTCTTAATGCTTCCTCCCCAACACGCCACCACAAAGAAGAGGGCGCTCTCAACAACTGACCTATAGAACATCTTCAGCATCTCACTGCAGACATTGAATGACGCCAACCTTCTAAGGAAGGTTAGTTATCCCAAGATGTGAAGCAGTAATTCACATTTATAAAGCAACTTTCACAAAAACACGGTAAGATTCTGCACAGGTGTAATCATGAAAATGGGTCCTGGGCCAAAAATGGTGATAATAAGAGTTGAATACTTATTGTATCTATGGGATGGGTATTATGAAACTTAGAGAGTGGGGAGCATGAGGCTTTTTTAAAGTTGAGCTATATTACTTACTTAAAATTCTTAATTTGCTTGATTTCATCAAGTAAGTAATATAGCTCAACTTTTTTAAAAAAATGTCATTGGATGACTAGGAGTTTGGGGTATAGGCAGTTAATAATTGAAGGTGTGCCAAGTTCCCACAGTAATACAACTGTAATCTCTTTCAGTTGGCCTTTTTGCAAATGAAAAATTTGGAATAAATTACTAGAGCATGAATCTTTTATAACTTTTACAGACTACTATAAATGTTATATACAAAGGGATATAAAATTTCTTTAATTTAGCATGATCATCTATTATTCTGAGTGTATTATTTACTACATATTTAACTGAAGATTGTTTGCTCCTTTGATGGTGCTGTCACACAGCATATGTTGCGATTTTGTCACAATCTCATCGCACCATACTTGGTATAAATAGTTACATTCATCACACTTTCTTGCGTCATTTTTCCTGTTCAAATTATATAAAGCTCAATGGATTGTCAAACAGCTTTGCCTGTGCTACATATTGCACTGATGCTTTTATTTTTACTATTTATTTATGAGTTTGAGCAAGATATATTCTGTGTCACAAAATACTCAGCCCAGATGGTGAGAAAGACTAAATGACATCCCCACTTTACAGTTTTTCATTCACAGTTCATTATATTGTATGGTGTCTGTCTACATTACATTACACATTAAACTGTTGATAGTTTTACATTTTTTGATAGAAAATTGAAAATATTTTGCTAAGCATTTTATGCTTAAAATCATGTCCTGACATAGCTATTGTGATTGTAGAGCAATTGGTAGAATGTAACTGATTTTGCAGTTTAAAAGCTGAACAATAGGTTTACATGCATTAGAGCAACGGAAATGAAAATTCAACAATCTCTATGATGAGTGGTCAGTTCACAGTGCTGGATTACTGACTGATCAGTAAGTTGAAACTCTACCACAGTGTGTAACCTTGTCTTGTCCATACTGCACTAACTGCTGCCGCTGGGCTATAAAGGTGCAGTCCCTCATGCATGCAGTTGTAATTTAAATTGCGTTGTTTATGAACAGCGACTTGAAAGTTTTACTATCAGCGGCAGATTTAATGTGTGGTGGCAGGGAGTTCCAAACTGGAATGGTCCTCGGGTAGAGTGAGTAGCGGGAGCAGTCCTTGTTGGTCTGGATGGTCTTGTAGTTCAGGGATTGGTTTTGTCGGGCTACTGGTCTGTTATTCTGGTTACACAAAAGGTGACTAATGTTGGATGGAGTTAATGAATGAGTTTCCTTGTAAATTGTAGTAAGCCTGGCTATTGTGTGGCGTCTTTGAAGGGTATCCCATTTGAAGTCGAGAAGCATGTCTGTAACTCTACTGGTCTTTCTATAATCACTGGTTACAAACCTGGCAGCTCTTCTCTGGACTTTCTCAAAGTTATTGATGTGAATGGTTTGGTAGGGATCCCAAATGGCACTACAGTATTCAAGTCTTGGACGGACAAGAGTTTTATAAGCAATTTCTTTTGTGGTTTTTGAGCAATTCCAAAAGTTGCGCCATAGAAGGCCAATCACACTGGTGTCTAAATTAATTAAAATTTGCAAGAGGTTAAGTTTCTGGGTGAAACTTCTCAGTTGAGTACTCCTTGGATTTGAAGGATATTAGCCGGACTGTTTCTCTGTTGAAAGAAGTTCTGAATCTATCCTTGACTTATATTACCATATACTTTATATGGTAATTGTAAATGATGAAACAACATATTACATTGCAAGTTATTTACAGATTTTAAATAGTACATGTAATAAAAAAAATGAGTGCAGTGACACCATTTTGACTTGTATGCTTGACTTAGCCAGTATACCTGAATAAGTGCCAGAGCATATTGATGTGACAGGGCCCGGGTCTTAGAGCGAAGAATGACCCGATGTTTGGATGATCTAAACATCGGGCCAGATGGATTGAAAAGTCAGGGTGTCAGGACCAGAGGTGAGGGTCGGGCCGGTTCTGCGACATTTACTCTGCTATGTGCTGAACTGTGGTTGAAGCTTATGGGCCCTGCTCTGGGCTTCGTGTCTGAAGACCTACTTGCATTCTAAAAGCTATTTTCTTACTTTTGTTGTTCGTACAATTTGTTGTTCTGCACATATGGTCTTTTCTTATGGGTTATTTCAGGTTTCTTGTTTTGTGGCTGCCTGAATCTCAAGGTTGTATAATTTATACATACTTTGATAATAAATGTACTTTGAACTTTGAAGATCTGTGGAACAGAATTAATGGTAGAGAAACCTGCTCAAAGCCGGAACAAATCCATTATTGTCACTGCTGAAGGACAACAGCCAAGCTTCATTTGAAATACCAAGCCTGTAATAGGTGAAAAACATAAACAACGTCCAAGCACTGATAGGTTCCTGTCAAGTGAGCTGGTGACTCAGACTAAAAGACTTACTAACTTAGAGTTAAAAATACATTGTTAATTCTTACAAAAAAAATTGTTCCTATCTTATAAAAAGACATTTGCAGTTGTAAAACAGTAAAGGGGTTTTAAGACATCATGAATATTCATTATATATTTAATTAGCTAGAATTCCAAGTTAAGTAAGTAATAACCTAACAATGATTCCTATCAATTTCTACTCTAGAAATCTTCTTAGCTCCAGATAACCATGTGCTGGTTATTATTTGATCTTGAGCTCACCATTTCGGTGTTTGATGAGAAATTGGAGGAGAGGGATAAATCTTGCAAGTGCAGAAAAATGAAACTAACAAGACTCTGAAAATAGTTGGTAGGCCAGATAAAGAGAATCTATCCTTGTAGAGAACTTGAGATTTAATAGGGCAGTTTCCAGCACCACAGAGTAGTCATACGCAAATATAAATACTCTTAGAACTTAAGAGTCAACTTGAATCAAATTTGTCAAATGAAGAATGCAAATAATACTAGCAAATAGATTTTCAAGTTAGAGCCTAGTATTGAGAATGTGGTTTTGGTGTATATCAATGCCATGGAAGTTCTAAGTTTTCAAATGATACAAAATTCAAATGCTGTTTCTTTGCACACCTTGTGGCACATCAGGTGACAAGCTTGCTGTTTGTTTAGCATTTTTGTCTGTTATTTATGAGGCAGAGTTGCCAGCTTGACACTCAACCCAGCAAGATGCACAGAGCCGCCCAGATTCAAACCCAGGGCCACTCAACTTGAGGTCCGGTGCAAATGTCACAAACCACTGGCCAGCTAAAATTTAAATGTGCTAACTGTTAATATCTTTCAGGAGGACATGGGTAAACTCATTTGAAGTGCTGTATATGGATATTGTGTGTTCTTATATTTTATTGCAAAATAAAACGACAGGCAGTCTGAGTTAAATAGCACTGCCCTAAGGGAGATAAAAGATAATATCTGACAGTTGGGGATTATCTGCACCAAAACCTTTGAAGTTAACTGAACAAGGCAAAGGCATTTGATCCTTTATAACACTTGCCCCTTCGTTCCATCTCCATAAAGGAATAGAGTATAAAATTAAGAAAGAATCACTAAATAGTTTTGAAAACACTAAGAACGAAGCTAATATGTGTTTAATTCAGGACAACACACATTAAGAAATATGTCCCGATCTTGATTGTTGTGTAGGAAAGATGCACGAGAATAAATTGAGGGTAAGGGACTTCGATCATATGGGAAAAGTTCATTTAGAAAATAATAATTTATTGCCCCGAGGACATAAGAAGTTAAGAGAAGATTAGTGAATTTGATGCTGAATGAGGAGAAACATATTCCCATGATGGATGGATTGATAGCCAGCGGACTCACATTTAATGACGTTGGATGGAGAACCAAAGTGTTGAGCAAAGTAATACATCTTTATGGATTGGAACAGGTTCTGCTGCATCTGATGTGTTGCTGGTTGTGTCTACCACACCTAGGCAAGAGGGCTGGTTAAGTACCCAATGTGCTCTGAGCTTGTAGGTAGGCCTTGGGTTTCATACCTTAAGCACCAATCCTTGGACCACCCTACAGATATTGGCAGCTTGTTTTGAACTATTGGATTGTGATCTGGAAAATGCATCGAAAGCAGATTTAACAGTAAAATCCAAAGGACTGGATACTTGAAAAGGAAGAGGAGCTTAAAAGTGTTAATGGCGCTTAACGGCGACTCCTCTGCTTGCATCTTCGGAAACAGCTCTACTTCCATCCTTAATATCTCTATTTTTCCCTTTCGGGGTTCTTTTGAAGACCCTGACCTGGAGTTACACGCGGACTTCGGTTCTTTGCGGGAATGGGACGTGCTGTCAGGGTTTCACGACTGGCCGTTATTCATTATGCCAAGGATGCAGCCTAAGAGCTTCACTCACCTTCAGGGGTCTGAGATCTCATGGCTCTGGAGATGGACAGACCGAAGGTTGGTGTCTCTGTAGGAATCTGGTGTGTCGTGGGAGACGGAAGATCGGAAGCAACAAGCTGGCTGTGTGCCCAAAGACCTGAGTTCTTTGGGCTCAGAGCTTGGAAAAAGCGACGCAGTGGACTTTTAACGTCGTAAATCAGCGAGTTGTATGTTATGTCTCCCCTTTGCTGTGAAACAGAGACACCTCTTTCTCCCTTATTAAGGAGAGAAAAGAGAGCCTGTGGTATGTCGAATACTGGGTGAAGCACGAAGTCTTTGGAGTACTGCAAGTCTGTGTCTTTGCAGATGCTTTGTTGCACATTTGACTGCTTGGTGGTGGGTTCCATTGCTTCTACTTTTGCTGGTGGAGGAGGGGGATTGTTGCTTGCTGCCGCTTACACGTGGTATGGAGGAGCTGGGGTGGCGGCTTTGGGGTTCTAACATTTAACTGTCATTCATTCTTTGGGGGCACTCCTCTTTTTGTGGATATTTGCGAAGAAAAAGTATTACAGGATGTAGGTTTTCTATGAAACGACACGCCATCTATGATGTGTATTGTATATATTACTCTGGCATTAAATGTACCTTTGAAACATATTACAAGTTGAGTAAGAAAATACTTTTATCAGTAGATGCAGAAGACTTGTCACATGCATAGTCAGCCTAATGGTATTGTATACAAAATTCTTCTGTGAAATCACTCTTAATGTTTTTCAATTCGGTGGGATTTTACAAAAAAATTTGAAAGATTACTTTCTCCGTATCTTTTGGAAATATTTCATGAATCCTTTGAGAAGGGTAATTTACCTTCCTTTTATGAAGCATCTATTTCCTTAATCATTAAAAAAGATAAAGATCCTACTGAATGTTCATCATATAGACCTACTTTGCTATTAAATGTGGATGCAAAAATTCTCTCTAAGATAATGTCTAACCGCTTGGAAAATATTTTAACTGAAATCATCTCTATGGATCAAACGGGCTTTATTAAAGGCCATTACTCTTTCTCTAATGTTCGGAGATTGATGAACGTTATATATTCACCATTTTCTAAGCCACCTCAATGTGTGTTCTCTCTCGACGCAGAAAAGGCTTTTGATAGAGCTGAGTGGCCATATTTGTTTAAAGTATTAGAAAAATGTTTTTCAATTCTAAACAGTTTTTCTGTCTCTCAACATAAGTAATGAAAACCCTCCATAACAATAGTTTTTTTGTTGAATAAACTTAATTTTAATGAAATAGCTGATAAATAGCACAGAAGAAAGCAAAACAGTAGTCTTTATAAAATCTGCTCAATACTTTGAAGGAATAAAAGTTAGACAGACTTTCATTTGAATAATTATATTGGAACCAGAATCAAATGTTCTTTTGGATATATTTGGCCAGCCTAGCAACACCCTTGACCATCTCCCTCAGGAAGCAAAGCTGAGCACATGCTCAGTGGTTTAAAAACTTTAATCAACTTATTTTTAAAGTATTTTCTTAGATTGTGAGCTCTGCTTTTATTTGGCACATTCAATTGTCGTGAACAAGAGGGAGATCTTAATGATGTTTCTGCAATATTGCTGCTCATGCCTTCCAGTGTGATGATGAGCTTCATTTAATATCCCAGTTAATACACATTCATAATGACTGCACACACAGTGAGTGATTGTAGGGGTGATATTGAATTCAGAAGCAAGATCTGTTCATTTGTTTGTGTCGGTGTATTGAAGCATCTTTCATAGCTGCTAGCAATGCTGACCAAAATATTTTTTCAAGAAGGCTACCTTATAAATAGAATTAGCAGAGCTAGCAGTTTCTGGTTTTGTATTTATTTATTTTCAGTGTTTGTAGACTTTTTTGTTGATGTATATTTATCAAATCCAACCTGTCTGTAAGTGGGCCTGTCTGCCTGGAGAAATTGGAGAATTTGTAAAGTTTGCAGCATGGCTGCAGTGGGCTGGGCCACCTCTACCTCATTAACCATCAGATGATGGCTAATGCTAGAATCGACAAAATAATTGCAATTTGAAATACCCACAGAGGATCAAACCCTGAAGCTAACAATATTGGCTCCTTAATTATTCTGTCTTGGAGGTAGCCTCTAAACTGCTGATATGCTGTCAAGGCTCAATATTCTAAATGTTAATGTGCAAGAGTATGGGAAAAGATACTCCCTGAAATGGGGAACAGTGCTTTAATGTTTATTACCCTATACGTTAAGGAAATGTGGGTGAATGGCCTTCTTGATCTGTTGCAGTCTGGTAGCTATAATCTCACAGCATTGTTGATTAGGGATCTGTATGAGTGACAATGGGGTTCAATATATTTTCAAGTTAACATGGTTTGGAGTTTAGTGACGAAACTGCAGTAGATGGTTCTTTCCCCCTTCAGTCTGTTACCTTAGTCATTGGTAGTAGAGGTGATAGCTTGGTAGATGCCTTGGTAAAAGCTTTAGTAAGATGCTTCCATGCTTTTTGGAGATGGAGCATACTGCCATTTCACACAGTGTGTCATATATTTGGCAAGTAAGTGCTCGGAAAAAGGGAATGGGTGCACGGTAGTGATTAACGTCTTCAATGTTGTTGGAGCTTTACCGTTCAGGAATGAAAAGGGTATTCTGTCACCTTTCTGGCTGCTATTTTGGGGATCATAGAAACATTTGGAGAGTTCAAAGGTGAGGCATTTGCCACAATATGCCCAACCTCATCTCTTCTGTCCACAGTATATGTTACAACTGATCTAGTTGAGTTTTGGTTTCTTAGAATGTTGATGGTAGATGACTCTACAATAATGATTCCATTGAATTCATGGTTTGGAGATTGTTGGAAATGGAAGTGCCCACCATGTCTGGCTTGTATGTATGTGACTTGTCATGTATTAGTCTTTGTCTGGGTATTAGTGCTATCTCAGTATCTTCCCCATACTCTCTTTAAGATACTGGATGATAATATATTACTTAAGCTAGAAGGATTTTATTAATAAAAAAGATCTTGTACAGAGCTAGAACAACATTTCTATTGTGTAGTCACTACATAAAAGCTGGGATGATTCCTGGCTAATTCATTCATAAACATTCTAACTGTAACATAGAAACATAGAGGAACTGTAAAACAGTTCTTTAACCAACTTTCTTACATGTCATATTGCCATTAACCATGGGCTGTTTCAGTATATCAGAAGGTGCAAATGGAATTGAACATTATATAATTATCAGCAGAATCCCCATACCCAACCTCATCATGGAAGGAAAGTCATTGATGAAGCAGCTGAAGATACTGGTAATAAGACACTGTTGTGTGAATCCCTACAATAATACCTGTCTTTTTTAATGCAAGATAGGTCTCTAACCAGCAGAAGATATTCCCTTTCATTCCAATTGACTTCCGGTTTGCCAAGTTTCTTGTATCCACACTTGTCAAGTTTAACCTTGATCTCATAATAACCTTTTCTTTAGAATATGGCTCTTTGAACCAAAGGCACAATGAAGTTTTAAAGCTCAGTGTGCCTGGCAAAACTTCATAGTTGTTGCTACCATGTTGAATCCATACTAAGTCTCAGATCTGTCGATTGCTTTATCTACTCACCAGTAAACAATTATGTGCGCACAGACATTTCAAATAACCAAAATAAATTGTATTAATTTGAATCTCAGGTTTAAATTGGAAATTTGATTTGGATAGTATGTCTGAAGTTTAGATTTGTTATAAATATTTGCTGAAAGGATAAGGAACAACAAAATAAACTGGCAACTATTTGGATTTTTTAGTTCAGCTACATGGAAAGTCAAATGAAGTGTAGCATGAGCTGTTATTGTACAAATTCGAACAGATTTGTTTGTAATTGTCAGCACAAAAAGCCACTTAAAATATTTCATATGTCCTTTTCTCAAAATAAAAGCTAGCAGTATCATAATATTGTCATATAATAATTGGAGACATTTTATGTCATTGGAAAAAATCTTTAAAATATTATTTTATGATTAATGTCTCCCCTCTGAACAAATTTGCTTTAGAATCTACTTTCATAAGCTGAAGAATTTTGTTGGAAAAGACATAAATAGTTATTGAGGTGTTGAAAATATCGGGGACTCTGAATGAAATATTTCTGTATCTTCTCAAAGACCACAATAAATCATCTTATTTAAGAACAGCAATTGCATGATAAAAATACGATAACGCCAGCTCAGAGTGTCTCTTTGTTTGTTTATTGCACTTTAGAATAACAGCAATTAGATCCTGCGGGGGCTTCAAGCTGCTGTTTCCCCATCACAGATGTTTCATTTGAAATATTTGGCAATAATTCTGAAATTTAGGTGGCTTTCTGAGACTGGAATTTTCACCATAACAACCACCATAAACATAAGTAATTCATAATCTGATTCAGTGCTGAATTTCCAAATTTCTGTAAACTTTGAGCCTCTGCAGCAATATTATAAATACTTCCCTATGGTTATCAAAGATTTGAATGTTTTAATGCAAACTATTATTTATAGTTGCATCAACTATTTTTCTTAGTAATTGCCTATTTGCTACTTATCTCAACACATCTCTAAAGGCTTGAATTGCAGTAGCCACTCTTATTGCCTTATTTTACTCTCTTCTGCTATAATGTAGGAGCTTCTATTTGAATTTTAAGACCAGATAATTAAGGGGAAAAATAGTGCATGTATCAAGGCACCATTAACTGTGGTTCATTGGTATGTTGGTACATGTGTTCAATGCATTGTGTTTATTGGCATCATAGAAAGTTGCTGAGGGAAGCTCAGATTTATCATTTCTTAACAACCACTCAAAAATTGTTATAACCATGGAGTGAAATGAATTTGTGGTAGGATTATTAGTGTTTAGTTTTGTTTTTCCAGTGCTTTGCTTCCATAGGAGTTTCTTTCTCCTTTCTGCTCATTACCATCTGGCAACTGTTCATGTTTTCTTAATTGTTCTATTGTAGTTTGTGTTCAAATCGAAGAAGGGTTTGAAAATATTTGTCTTTAATCAATGCAGATCTGCCTACTGGCCATCAGCTATCGCTCTACAATAACCTGAAAATTGTAGAAAAGAATTTGTCATGCATATTTTCACAAAGAAAACAGTGATTTTGTTGGAACACTGGTAAAACAGTAATTTTAGCCAAGATCCTTTAGATGTCGAACAGTTGATTTCTCATAATTTTCATACTCTTTTAAAAAAATATAGACATAAGAGCCCATTAGTCCCATCAAGTCTAAGCCAGCTCTCGAATCATTCCCCTTTTATATTCCTGTAATCTATTTCTTCTGATGTACCTACTCCCACCCTCTCCAATCTCCTATAACCCACCTGCTCTAAGGGGCAATTAACAGTAGCCATCTAAACAGCACACCTTTGGGATGTGGGAGGAAATAAAAAATCAGGGTACTCATGTAGTCAGCGAGAGAATATGCATCCTTGTAGTGTTGCCATTAGTGGCAAGCTGCTAATGAATTACAGTATAACACAAAAATAGTGATTCATCTCCAACCCATCTGCATTCTACAATTCATTAGTATGGATAAAGCAGTTGTTACAATGACCGCAAGATGAACTATATAACACTGAAATGTGAATTTTGAAATTAGTCTGCTCTTATATTCTGCTTCAACCAATAACACCCTGAAAGGTGAAATGTAAAATTAGACTGAACACCGAAATAATGACCACGCCATTTTGCGGCAGTTTTTGTATGATGCACGAAGCATTATCTCTGTGTGGCATTTTATTTTCTTTCCTGCCTGATAGATAACATCAAGGTGATTGCATCAACACTTACTTCCATCCCATCTAGGAAACGGAATGAAGTTGTTTGGGTGAGGAGAAAGCAGCCTAGAGTGGCACTGGTGATTCATATGGTTTTCTTATGGCATTGTACTTTAAGAGACAAGTACTCATTAGCAAAGTATCCTGAGTTTTGTGTTTCCTGTTTTGAATCAATAAATACATACTTGTAGCAGTTTCTACTTGTGGTTATAACCGTTCCACCTCAATATCTGCCTTTATGAGGAATGTCCGGCAGCTCTTGAGCTATATTCCCTGGAGTTCAGGAGAATGAGGAGGAATCTCATAGAAACATTCCGAATGTTAAAACGCCTGAACAGATTATTCCATTAGTTATTTCCCACTGTAGGAGATTCTAGGACAAGAGGGCATGACTTCAGGATTGAAGGACGTCCTTTTAGAACTGAGATGCGGAGAAATTACTTTAGTCGAAGGGTGGTAAATCTGTGGAATTTGTTGCCACGAGCAGCTGTGGAAACTAAGTCATTGGGCATAATTAAGGCAGAGATAGATAGGTTATTGATTAGCCAGGGCATCAAAGGGTATGGGGTGAAAGCAGAGGAGTGGGGATGACTGGAAGAATTGGATCAGCCCATGATTGAATGGAAGTGCAGACTCGATGGGCCGAATGGCCTACTTCTGCTTCTATATCTTATGGTCTTTTAGCACTCCAACACCCAGAATTAACTACTCATTAGTGCTCTGTATTGTGTAATACTCAACTTCATCCACTTTTGACAGAAAATCATAGGGTGATAACTTCACATGAAGAATGCTAAATGGTTTCTGACTGGATTAAGGCAGGGTATATGTGTGGGTAATATTATGGAAATGGAGGCAATGGTCTTTGTGATAGGAAAGGCTTCCTTTCCATTTGCTATTGCTTACTGTTGAAATTATATTGCACTGAGTACATGGAAAATATTTTAACTTAAATTGGATATGTATTTTTAGAAACTCTTCACAGAAGGGTGTTTTATTTTGTCATTTTTGTGCTGCTTTAAAGGATTCGAGGTACCTATGTATGCAGTATACAATCCTGAGATTCATCTTCTCCAGAAACAGGCATGAAACAAAGAAAAGCATGGAACGCAATACAAAAAAAACAAGTTCCCCCCACACAAAATAACTAATGGTGCAATTGGCAACAAGAACATCAACCCCCACGTGCCAACAAATCTCACCAAAGGTATCAAGAAAGAACACAGTAAATATAGCGCAAAATCAAAAGAGTCCAATTTATTCATTAGTCCAATCCACAAATCACAGACCCAGAACTCTGACACCATCACAGCAGAGAGAGACCATTTGAATGCAGGGACCTTTCTCCGGGAGCAGCGAGTGAGAGGCAGAGAGAGACCATTGCACGCAGTTACCTTACTCCAGCAGCAGCAAGCAAGAGGCTGGTAGACAGCACTGGACACACTCATTCCACACCCTCCTCAGCACTTTGATCGATGAGAACTGGAGTTGATCATGGGCTTGTGGCTCACCTCTAAGCTTCTCGCCTCCTGGAACTTTCTGAAGACAGCGAAGTGCCAGGCTGCTCAATTGTCCTGGAAACATACAAACCGTAGATCACAGGCTCCAACAGTACCAGAACCACATTTAAAAGAAAAAGAAAACGTGAAAGAAACAGCTTTGTGGACCATCTGGAGAATGTTGCCCATGGTAGCGTTGATTGCTGGCGCCATCTTTTTCCGGATATATAGTAATTTAATGTCCAGAACAATGAGACAGATGTGTCAATTTATTATATGTGCATTCCCAAGCAATCAGGAATAGGCCAGTTTGAGTGTTGCAGAACTGAGCAGCTTAAAACATTACATAGGATACAGCTGAATCTTCCACAAACTTATAGTTACCTGCAAAACAGGATTACAGTGACTTCATATTCATTTTAAAGTTCAAAACTATTCACTTCGCCCACATGATTGGACCTCTGTAGTGCAAAACAATTATTAGTAGTTCTGGTGCTGGGCATTCAGACAATTGCAAATGCGTTTAGTGATTTGAGGCCATTGGCCAAGTGAATTCAACTTTATTAAATGCCAGATTGTTATTGCCCAGCCCCTAAAGTGGTATTAATCTTAGCGATAGGCAGCAACTTCATGCAAAGTCTTCCAAAGTATGAATTTAAAGATTATGTTCTTTCAACTTAATCATTAGGATAATTAACCTACTTATTGCACTGTGTTAGCCAAAGTGTGCATGTTTACTGCAGGCTCATTATAATGATGGGATGAATCTTCAAACAGTAAAAATAAAATTTTCCTTTAGTATTATGAAAGTGTATGTTATGAGCACCTGTTCTGTGTGTGTGTTGCATTTGTATATAATTGTAAAATAATTGCTCTTTTCATAAGATTTAGTGCAAAATATATTATCTGTGATAGTTCTGGTAACTATTTTGAAACTTGCTAAAGCATTGGCAATAACATGATGGTTAGGTTGGCAGTGTCATTATCTGTTGAGAACAAGTGGCAAGGTTTTGTACAAGTTGACATCGACCAGAGGAATGACAGGTTTTCATCTCAAGTCTCAAAATTGACAACTTTGATGAGAAATTCTGCCACCTTGTGGTATTTCTTAATAGAAAATTTTGAGTGTGTCATAGACCAGTGTATGTCATTGCCATAAAATGGCACTTTGGAAAATTGCAACTGCCAATAAATTCAATCTTGGGAAGTAATAACAAATGCCCCATTTAGTACATTCTCTGTCTTGAAAACCCTTTTAAATTTACAGACTGATGCTACATTGCCATACATTTAATGTTGCTTACTGAGGATAAACTTCAAAGTAACTTTGCTATTGCTAAATCACAATGAACACTGTATTTTATACCATACTAGATTTACCTCAAGTAATTTCTATTAATTAATATCTGTAATATTAATTTCTAAATATGCATCCTATTCATTGTTCTGTTTGTCTCCATTTTTAAAAATCAAAATTGTATTTTTGAAATGGTTTTGTAGATTGGTATCTACAATATATGATGTATCTACATGTATAGCACAGCAATTTCTTTGTAACTGCCAGATCTATTAAAGCTGGAGCGGGACTTGAGGGAAAAGTAGGTGAAGGATGCTTTTGCTTTTTCTGATACTTTGTAACTCGAAATTAATCGAAAGAAAAACACAGGAGCCAAGGTATTTGCCTACTCAGTTTTTTTCCCCTTTTATTTTGTTTTAGTGAGGTCCTCACATATTACATGGTTACATAATGACATATGCCGTTCACCTATTTCTTACTTATAATCTATAATGAACTATGTAAACAAGGAATGCTTATTCAAATAAAATATTTACAATATTATCAAATATTGTGAAATATTAAATATAATACATTCCTCCCTGCTTAGAGATAAATTCCAACTCAATATAAAATGCATCTCAACTCAAATATATAACATATTGTTCTTTAGTCACCTTATACACACAGTATATTATATAATACAACTACTGTATACAGACATTCACAGCATATGAATTTTAAATTTTCCCATTCAGGCCAAAAGAATTAATCACTGTGGATGATTTCTTTCTCTTGAGAGATAATATCTTTCCTGACGAATGGGTGGATCACTCTGCTGCCAGGTGAGACTTATGACTGAAACAATCTCAGGTTCTGAGGCCTCCTCTATGGTGATTGTAGGAGGTGACTGAGAATGTTGCAAATGGTTCTGACAGCTCTGGACACCTTTCTTCTTTAACAAAAGACTCTGCTCTCCTCAGCTGATTGATCTGTTGTCTGTAGATGACACCAGACGCTATCTCCACTGTGTAGGACAGTGGTCCTGTTTCGTCCTTAATTTTCCGAAGTATCCAGTTTTGATCATCTCTGTAGGCACTCACCAGGACTGTTTGTCTAGAAGTGAAACACTGAGACTCCTTGTTTGAAGAGCCCTCAATTTGTCTCCGCTGTTTGTCCTGCATATTCTTCCCGAGATTGGGTTTGAGGAAATCTAAACATGAGCACAAGGGACGGCCCAGGAGCAGCATAGCTTGTGAGTTATTGATGGTGGATTGTGATACGCAAGGAGTGTAGTGTGTTTTGCTGGCATTACTCACAGAGCGTTCTTCAGTCTCTTAGACAAACCTTTCCGCTAAGTCGTTTGGAGTTGGGTGGTACAGTGCAGATGTAATATGTCATATTCCAATCATTTTCAGGAATGACTGAACCTGTTCTGCAACAAACTGTAGTCCATTTCTCACTGACAAAGTGTTCTGAAACACCAGTCCTTGAGAAGAGGCTTCTCAACATGTCAACAGTGTGTGAGGCTGTAGTGGCCACTACTGGGAACACTTCTGGTCACTTTTGTAGCTGCATCCACTACTACCAAGAGATTTGTGCCTATGAATGGTCCAGTAAAATCAAGATGATTCCTCTGCTAGGACAATGCAGGCTTTTCACAGTGATGGAGAAGTGATGCTCTTACCATCTTCTGGATGGGTTGACATCCCGAGTAGTTCCTGGCAAGCTGTTTGTTCTGCTGATCTTTTCCAGGTCACCAGACAAAGCTTTGAGCCAACACTTTCGTTTTGACCATGCCTAGATGACCAGCATGCAACTCCTCCATCACTTTAGCTCTCACATTGGATGATACAACTATAAATTCCCACGTAAGGCAAACCCTGTGAAGAGCAAATTCATCCTAGCACTGGTAAAAATAGGGGAACTGGAATTTCGGCTGCATATTCTAGCCATCTTCGTCAGGGATGATGCCTAGGCACTGTGTGTGTGTGTGTGTGTGTACGTACACACACACACACACACCCATCATCCATCCCTCCTGATTGGTTAGTCCTCAACCAATCAGGTTTCCGCTGTCCCACTTTGTTTGCAATCGAGTTCCAGTTCTTACTTAGTGAGGCCTTCATCTTTGTTAAAATTCTTTTCCTCTAGTATTATTTCAATGACTTCCTTCGCCAAGGGATCACAGAAGCCATTGGTGAGGCAGAGTAGAGTTGCCGTCAAAGTCAATCCTATGGCCGTTGCATTTGCAATGTTTTGCTTCCGCCAATTTCTCCGGGTAATCCAAGCAGATATAACTCCTATGCCTAATGCAGGTTTCCACCATGCACCCCATTGTTTGGCCAATATATACTACTCCGCATTCACAGGGGATCCTGTAAACACTGGCTGTCCTGTGTTCTAGCTCATCTTTGACCCACATAAGCTGGAATTTGTGCTTCCATACAGGTTTGTGGATGGCATTAATCTGGTATTTCTTAGGTGTGGCATTTTCATTTAAAACTATTTCTGCTTTGATATTTTTTGAGTTTCCAATAGCATCCTTGAACACTGCTGTGGCATCATCCAGTAGCTTTCTTAATTCACTTTCAGTTGACTCTATTGCAGGGGATGTTGCATACAAATGGTGGATGGATCTGCACGCAAGTTATAGCTATCTCAGCCAATTACATCCCTGCAATGCTGACCCTCTTGTTTTTACCAGATGCAAGCACAATGCAGCATGTTGGTTGTTGTATTTCACTGTTAAAAATGTCATTCCCACAGGAGTTATCTTTTCTCCAGTACAAGTTCTTAGTAGGGTATCTACAGGCTTCAGTTCAGTATATTTGAAATGCCATTGAAACTCATTTTATGGTATGGCTGAAAGAGCTGTGCCAGTGTCCAATTCCATTTTAATTAATTTGCTCTTCTCTTCTGGTGTAAGCCATATTGGTTGTCTCTTGTTAGTTTTCACATTTTGAATCTCAAGGCTGCCAAATCCGATGTCACTTTAATCATTATCAGATTTTCATCAACAGCCTGAAGATTAGTGCTCATTTTTAATCATCAACTTCACTTTTTATCTTTTTCTCTTCCCTGTGCAGTCTATTTATTTTTGTCTGCCTGAAATGCTCTTTATATGTGTCCTTTTTTTTTTTGCATTTTCTGCAAGTTTCACCTTTAAGCTGCATGTCTAGTGTATGTAAACACAAGCCACAATGGTAACACAAATTGTTCGGCCAGGCAGGTTTCTGTTTAGGCATTGCAATTTTGTTAATGCTGACTTTCATTCCTGATTGCAACTCTATGCCTCTGGCTGCTGTTTCTATTGATACAAAGGTTTCAACTGCTCTTTTAAGTGTGAGTTTTTGCTTCAGTTAGGAACCAGTTGGAATGCTTTCTTGTAAGTTTCCACAAACTAAATGATCTCTCAGTGCATCATTAATCCCATCACTGAACTGGCAATGCTCAGACAATTTCTTCAATTTATCCATATAATCTGAAATGGACTCCCCTTCCTTTTCATTCTGCTTGAGCATCTGCACCTAAAGCATCTGCAATCAACAATGGGTTTGGTTCTAAACGTTTCTGCATTATGTTCACCAAATCAGCAAAGCTAGTCTAGTCTTGGCTAGTTGGCTAGTCTAGATGGAGCAGTTACACTTCTAAGCAAACTGTATGCTTTTCCACTCATTAAACTCAGCAACACAGGCACTCATTTTTCATTGGCTGTATTATTTGCATCAAAATACTGCTCAGTCCATTCTGTATATATCACCCAGTTATCTGTTGTGCAATCAAACATGTCTGTCTTTCCAACTTAGCCAGCGGTTTCTGCTTTTTAAAAAAATCATTCCTATCAGTATCACCCAGTACTCATTATTTATGTTCCATGGCTGTACTCATTGTTTGTTAATTTTGTCCATTTTCTGTCTTTCTTTTTTACTCGAGCATTTCCCTCCCTTTCCAAAGAAAACATGCTGCACTTCAACATGCAGATAGTCATCATGGGTTTGATTATAAACCTCCTCATTGCCACTGTTATGTTTTGTAACTCAAGAAAATAATCAATAGAATAACACAGGAGCCAGGATACTTGCCTACTTAGTTTTTTTTTCCTCTTTTTGTTTTAGTGAGGCCCTCACATATGACATGGTGGTATAATAATGTATGCCATTCATGTACTTACATATAACCCATATGAATTATGTAAACAAACATAATGCTTAATTAAACAATATATTACATTACTCAAATATTACTGAAATATTAAGTACACTACAGTTTCTTTCTACAGAGAACAGCACGATATCATCACTGTTTACCTATTAAGCATTTTCTTAAGTGATGAAATTAATGCAATTGTTGAAAAATATTTGGAATCATCCTTAAGATGCATTGCTTTGCATAAGTCCTTGCTCTACCAATGTACATAAGTTTTGTAAGGTAGAAAAAAGACAAATGGAAGATTATGAAAGGAGCAATAACTAAATCAACAGAATAATGTCTCAAGTTGATACAGTATCTTCTCTCTGTGGAAGACATTATTAAGGAGTTTACAGAAAGAGAATTGCACATTTTAAAATGATTGAAAATAGACACAGAGAATATTGTACCAGTACTGTTGCAGAATTGTGATTGAATACTGATCCCCATCACAACCCATAAAATTATTTGGAATTGCCCATATTAATATATTTACATTATTTACATTGGTTCATAAAAATCTGATATCAGAACATAAGATAGTCCTATTTAGAATATGGTTCTTAAAGGATCTAACCGATCTGAAGTTGCATCTGTATGAATACTTAATATTTTTGCTTCAATTTCCTCCATTGTGTATGTTTTATTATAGCATGTTAAAATTTGGCAGACAAGTGCTTACTAAAGTTCTGAAAATTTTTTGAGTAGTTTGACATAAAATCGTTTAATATCCCTTGGGAGAGGAAATGCTAACAATGTTGATCCTTACTAATATAAGTGCTATGAATAAAAATGTTTCAGATCTCGTGAGAAAATTGTGAAGAAAAAGAAACAGTCACAATCACTGCACAGATGAAAATAATTTAATTTGTATAATAAATGAAAGTAATGCCTGGACTCAGTAAGAGCAACAATTTTACTTGGAAGCTCTCATTTACTAGATTGTAATGCAATAAAATTGTAAACATCTAAAGAACGGAAACTTAATACAAGATTTCTGTGGGAAGGAAAGAGTCAGCTTAAATAAACATAAATGAACTGTTCCAAATTTAAACTGGTTTATGTGTTTGATTCCGTCTAGAAATATTAATATGCTAGAGCATTTTAATGTGTACAGGGTGTGTTTCATAATGAAAAGATGACCTGATGTTCTTTATATTCTCTCTCAATATTTGTTACTTTTCGATCCTTTTATTGACTCTCTTAAGAATAAAAGTTTCAGTGAATGATGCAGTGCTTTCATGTTTGATTGTGATTGCCCCAAAAATATAGTTTTACTAGTAGCCTTTTGAAAATACTGGTTTTGTTTTCAACATTAAACCAGACTTGATTAAGATAAGAAAATTGTAAAGTATAATCAACTGCTTCTATAATCACTGCTAATGTTTTCATTCCCCTGATTGAGATAATGACTTGTCCATTGTTTTTTAACTTGTGGGCGATATTGTGCTGGGAGAGGATGGTGTACCTTTGCTCAATAGGAAGCTGAGGATTAATGACTGCTAAAGGACTCTGTTTTTGTAGTGCAATTTTGTTATGCAATAATTTTATTTCTGAAGGTGATTTCATCTCTTTGCATGATCCAACTTCATTAATTATATTTATAGATACTGAACTTTTAGAGCTTGGCTTTGAAGAATATTAAAATTGTTCTGGAGCATATTTCTGTATTCTGAAAATTGGAATCTGTAGGATCGTAAAGTTTATATTACTTATGACATAATTCTGTTGCAAAGTGAGAAACAAAGAGGACTACTGTGTATTTTACTCAAAACAAAAAAGTAGAATGAAATGCCCTGACTGAGACAGAACATAGTTGTGCTGCAGGGATTTCTCTGAGACCCCATTGAGTTCAGTGATAAGGAGCACTGTGCTTTCTTTTATGTTCAGATTTGTGACTCCTCTGGTTATTTTTCTAATGTAAATAATTTGCACACTACATTAAAAATATTGATCACTTCAAATCAGAAAAGTAAAATAAAACCTCCTCACTAAGATAGTCCATAGTTGTGCTGCAGGAATTTGTCCAAGATCCCAGTGACAAGGAGCGCTGCATTGTCTTTTATAAACACAAGATCCTGCAGTTACTAGAAATCTTGAGCAACACACTCACAATGCTGGAGAAACTCAGCGTTTAACAGTCAAAGTATCCTCTCCCAGCTTCTTACTTCTTCCCCACCCCACCTCTCCAGCCACCTATCTTTCCTCTCACCTGGTCTCATCTACCATCCTTCAGCTTGTTCTCCATCCCCCCCCCCCCCACCGTGTTCTGGCTTCTGACCCATTCCTTTCCAATCCCGATGAGGGGTCTCAGCCCAAAATGCTGACTGGCCATTCTTTGTAGATACTGCCTGACTTGCTGTGTTTCTCCTGCATTTTGTGTGTTCCACTTTCTTTTATATTCAGACTTGTGACTTTTTTGGCTATTTTTTAAGATGTTACTTATTTTGCTTACACCTTACAGTAAAATTATTGATCACTTCAAAAAAAAATCCCTTCTGGACCATAGAATAATATTTCCATTAAAGTAAGTGGAACTGAATTTTGGAGATGGAGAACAATATAGTGACAGTTTTATATTGGCATTTCAATGGATACTGGCCAAGAATGGATTTCCAAGCAGCTCTTCTTTAATTTCTAAGCATATATAGACAATGACACTGCAGGAGGTGAGATTGTCTTTGCTGTGCCGGGCAGCAACACCTGATGAAGTTTTACTTGCAGCATTTGAAATCATTGAATATCATAAATCATTGAAATATTCTCCAAATTGTTTAGCAGCAGTAGTTAGTGGCATTCTCAATAGCTGAAAATGGGTCAAGTAGACAGAGGAAAAGAAAAATTAAAGTAACTATACCTCCCTTTATGTGAGCTAATATCTAATAGGTTGTTCTGCTTTTTTATTGAAGGTTTAAAAAGGTGAAAAAAGTAGCTTTTCAACCAATAATACTTTTGGTAATGCTGGACATAGTATATATCAGGAATATATAGGTTCCTATAACCAGGAGGTTTCAAATCTATACTAGGCAAACTAAATTAGTAGTAGTACTGTGGAAGATAAATTAATGGAATGTTGTGAAGATGGATTGCTAGATCAGTATGTTGAGGAAACAAGGAGGGAACAAATATTTTAGATCTTGTATTGTGTATCAGTGTTAGATTAAAGGGAAAGGTTTACAATTATACCAAAAGAAGCAGTTAACCTGAGAGCTGCGGCTTCAGTGGAGGAAGACCTGGGCATTGACAATGAAGGGGAAAAAACAAAAGAGTAGTCTACTGAAAATAGTTAAAGGCTGTAAGAGCTTCTACAAAGAAAAATATTTATTAATGGGTGTTCTTTACCAATGAGGATAAGAAGCTGATAGTTAAATTCATATTTTATTTGTTTTAAAATGCTGGAATCTATTCTCAGTTGATTAAAGGTGACTTAGAAAATAATCATCTGATAGAACAGTCGTTGAAATCATGTATGACTAATCTATTAGAGGCTTTTTATCTGTGTACTTAGCTTAACGCATAAAAGGGAACCAATCAAAGAGTACTTAGACTTCCTGAAAGCATTCAATAAGGTCTCACAGAAAAAAAATTAGTTGAGAAACGTGTAATAATAATGCTTTAGTGGTGACATAAGCCTTTCTTTATATACTGACTGATAACTCAGCTGCTTGCCCAGACACCTTTATCATAAAGTAAGACTTACTTATTGACTGAAAAGCCCGTTCTCATTTGGATGAAAAGTTATCATTCTCAAAAACTTGCTTTTCTCTCTGCAGCTGCTGTTTGACTTGATGAGTATTTTCAGACTTTTTTGTCATTATTCCATTGATTTCTCTCGTTTGTCCATTCATGTCTTGGTTTCCATCAGAGTTGTTGCAATGCTCTAGACCTATACCAAACTACTGGATTAACGGTATCATTTGGATGCAAAACAGTAAGCAAGATCATAGTTCCATTGTGAATTGTAATTCTTGCAGTGCCATAGGAGTCGTTTTTGAGCATGCTTTTAAGCTGGAGTAGATTTTGTTCCCCTGTGACTGCTGTTAGTGTTTGGTTGATCAGTAGAAAAATAAGATCTTTCAAATAAAACACCAAATAAGCACTCACGAACTTTTGATTAACAGGAATTGCCAAACCATGATGATCTTGGGAGATGCTACGTACTGACATTGTAGTGAATTCCAGAGTCAGATTAGCTCAAAGTACTGTGCTATGTTTAGGGTTTGCATGTCTGCACTCAGAACAAATTTGCATCACTCTATAGAAGAAGATGGACCTATCTGCATCCCAGAACTGTCCCGTAACCTTAGATTAAAGTGAGTCTTCATCAGTCTGCAGAGCAGGTTAACCTTAGAAAAAAATTCCAGGTCTGCATTGCTTCCTACGTGGTCAGGGCATTATTTCCTCGATGTTCTGGCTCTTGATCAGCTCTCAACTGGTCCCAAGTTCTAATGAAATCAATGGAAATTTCATGAAAGCCATTCATTTTTCATGAAGCAAAGGAATTGGAGTTAAGATTGGTAATCTCCATTGAAATAGGATTGTAAACTAAACATATTTAACTAAGTTCAATACATACACATGCAAATATATTTGGAGACTATGTTTTTGAGCTGGGACCACTTTGAATGGATATTAGCCTCTCTTTAACAGTTTTTAAAATAAAATTAAGGTTGTGAAAACAGTAATTAGTTGTGAGCATATGACAATAAGATTTTCATTCTTATAATTTGTATCTACATCAAATCTGCTTCAACAAGCAGCCATTTTAGTTTTTAGCCCAGTGTCAAAAACATTCCAAACTGCAATGATGTAAATTTTACAAAATTCCTCTTTTATCCTTGGGAAAAGATTGCATCTTTTTGGGAGATTTGTTCTGCAAAAATCATTGGAATTGAAAATTGTATGAGATATATTAATAAATGAGTTGGTTAAATAGAATCAACAAAAAAGAACTGGCTATCTCTTTAGGCTGGATTTAAAACTCTTTCAATGACAGAATGATGGGAAACCCCATCATTATTGCATCTACTTAGCTTTATTAAATAATAATATATATTTTCATTTCGGTTGGATAGTCTTTCACATTTTTAAGCCTAGTATAATTGCTGGCATGGATACAAAATTTAATTTTTATTTATTCTAATGCCCTCTACTTTTTAGATGCAATAATTCAAATAGTTTTCATTTAACCAAGACTTGATGTCTTTGAAGCCAGATTGTACTAAATGAAAGAAGGGGCAAAATTGAAAACAATGTATAGCTTGAAAGGTTAATCTTCTTCATTTATAAGGAATTTCTCCTACAGCAGTAATCTTTTGCATTTATGTTTGAGCAATGTCCAATAATTAGCTTGATATGCTGTGTACAGATTTATGTGACATGGAATTGGGCTGTTCCAACTCACAGGTATTTATACACCATGTAACCCTTTCCCATTCCAGTTACTATTTCTCAACCTGCTTCGTATTATTGTCTTCTTTGTGTATGCATCTAAGCATTTTTAATTGATGATTAGTTGAATATTGTTGAACAGTGACAATGGGTGACAGGATAATAATCTGTAACTCAAAGATTCAACGGGGAGTTGTGGGACACTTGAGAATCATTCTCCACATTTATTGCCTTCATAATTTTAAAGGCCTACACAAGATCTTTCGCAGACAATAGAACTCCAGTTTTCTCATTGGTAATCGAAGTGGCATTTGTTTTCAAATTTCATTATTTTCCAACAAACTTCACTTTGACAGGTGCTAGAGGAATAAATTACACGTTATCAGGAGCTTTAGGAGGCATTTAGACAGGCAGATGGACCATGTGCAGGCAGATGGGATTGGTTTAAATTGGCATTAATGTTGGGCCAGACAATGTAGGCTAAAGGGCCTGCTCCTCTGTTGTATTATTCCCTGTTCTAACTCTTATAAATGTAACTTTCAAGAAACTGCTGGACTTCAAATGATTGTCAAAGGATGTTTAAAGTAAATATGTACTTAAAAGAAAAGTTCATGGCAGAGCTTATGCTATGGAAGCTATTGAAACCTAGGCAAATAAAGGAGTCCTTTAAAAATATTTTCATCACTTTCTCTGTGAATGTTCATCAAACTCTGCATTTATGCAGCAATATCAAACAGAATTTACAAGCTGTGACCAGCTTTTCAGTGGAGGAAAAAAAACATGTTAATTGCCAGCAGTCAGAGAGAATCCACTCCATTTCATCATGGAAACTAAATGTTGGATTTGTTTGTGTTATTTGCATGTTTTCTTTGCAACATGCTTTTAAGTATTCAAATTTAATATCTTCTTTCTTTGATTTATAAGCATCTAATCCAGATGTAACGTGCAGTGAAGTAACTACTTACTTAATTCTGGAAGGAAAATCTGCAAATATTTTCCTCCTTTGCTGTATTGGAGAAATCAAATGAGCAAATGGAGTACTGAATTGTGCATTTGGCATGTTTCCATTCAATACCAACACAGATGGCTCTGTTGTTGCAGTGAAGGCAGAAATACTACATTAATGTTTAAAGGGATTAAAAATCCTCTTGGCAATAGTGGCATATGTTACCACTTAATTGTTGCATTGGATGCTTCCCCTGCTGTTACAAAACCTTCAGTCATTTTGTCTGCTTATAAACTATTGAGACTCTTTCACATTTAAACTAAGCTATTTACAACCTTTGTGTTTTGCAAGTGTATTCCTACATCTTATAGGATGTCAGTAACTTGGAATAGAAGCACATAACATGAAGGCGTTACCTAATGTAGCAGGACAAGCACAAGAAACTTACTTGTCTTGCATATAAAGTGGATCAAATTTTGAAATCTCAATCCTCTGTGATTCACACCATCTTTTTAAGCATCAGATCATATCAAGTAGTGAAAGTGAAACTAAAATGTAATTTCATTCATTCAAAGGCTGAATTGCAAAAATTACTTTTTAAAATTTGATTCTTAAGCTATTCAGATGGAAAAATCGATAGTTTGTTGTTGCATTTATTTCATTTTTTATTTGTGTAGGACTCCTTTATTGTCCTAGCTCTACTGACTTCATGAAAATGATGAACTGGTTCAAGGTTATATTTGTACCAGTACATAGATTGTTAACAGATTTATTGGCATGTGTGTTAAATAGTTAAGAGTTAACATTATTACTGCATTGCCATTTGGTATTTTTCAAGAATTAAAGTGTGACTCATTCAAAGACTAAATGTTAAGCATTTTTCCACTGAAAAGGTTAATGCACCCATTTTGCTCTTTACCATTACAAATAATGGTTACGTACAGGGTAAGGTATTTTTATATTAACTTGGCGAGTGTGACATTTAGGTGTAAGGAGGTAATAGCACCTCACTTCCAAAGAAATAAAACTGTTATGTAATACAGTCATTTACGGCAACATCCATGTCTTTTTTTCTCCACTTCTATCAATATAACATTGTTTTCGATTTTTTTCATCAGATTTGAAAGCACCAGGACTAGATCTGTATATAAAATTAATTGCAATTCCAATTCCCATTCTCTAATTTCAGGTAACATGCTCCCTTTCTATCACTTTCTGTCTCCTATTCAAAGCAGGTCCTCTCATACACATCATTTTTTCTCCAAGCCCTGACACCGGCCCCCTGTCACCCCGTTTCTTTCCCATTCTCCATCTACCTTGTCGCCCATCACCCACAGTTATTTGGTTCCACTCATTTCCTTTCTTAAACCAGATTCCACAATATGCAGCCCTTTGCTGTCTCCACCTATCATCTCCCAGCTTCTGTCGTTTTCTCCACCCTTTCATCCCCAGCCTGACTCCATCTGCCAATCATCCCTCCTAAACTGGATCTACCTTTTTCTTGCCCCCAACTCCCCACTCACTACTTTATACAAGTGATCTCCCCATGACTCTTTCAGCACTGATGAAGGGTCTCAGCCAGAAATGTCAACTGTCTATTTCCCTCCACAGATGCTGCCTGACCTCCTGAGATCCTTCAGTAGCTCATTTTTTTGCTCCATATTCCAGCATCTGCAGTCGCTTGTGTCTCCTTAATCTATATATGATTTCTACTTTGTAAATAGACTTACAAAATGTTCATGAAATGTAATTAAGATTCAAGCATGACAGGAAATCATTTACAATATGGAGTAAAGACAAGTTAAAACCGCAACACGTTAACAATTCAGAGTAAATGTATATGAGGAAAAGTTACATAATTGGTTTCTGTTATTTTGGTTGAATTTGTTTGGCTATTAGTTTTGCAGATTAATTCATCTGTTGCTCCACACTGTTGGACTGGAACATCAAATGTAAAACATAACCACTTTGGTTTTAAAATTCTGAGACTTCATAGAGTGAAAATTTGATTTTTTTTTGGTCAAGCACAGACAAATGTAGTGAGATATATAATGAACTTAAATAAAAGTTTAATTAGTTGTAAATCAAGTTGATATATAGAATTGGGAATAATTAAAGTAAAGGAAGTAAACAACAGAATCAAGGGATTCTAGTTGAATTTATTTGCACGTTTTGAATAGTATTGATATCTTTGTTTAAGAAAAACTTTTTGATGCTTAGATGGTTGCATTAGAACCCGGAGTTATATTAACATGCTGATTGTGAACTGACCAGTGACAATGATTTTAAATATTCTAGCCATGTATGGCAAAATGTCACAAATGATAACAAAAATAATATTCTCTATTATTGTTATAAATTTCAGGTTGTGTATATATCTTAGATTTTGCAGATACATATAAAAGTAATTTGATGCCAAAGCTACTATGTAAGTGCCAAAAGCAGTCTTTTTATCCAATCTGGATTTGATCTAAAATCATTTAAACACAGTGTTGATAGCTTTATTATATTTTTTTTAAGAACCATCAAAATCTGTTGTAGTATTACTACACTCTTTCCTTTGTATTACTGAAGTGATCCTGTAGGAAGAGAAAATATTACAGTATCTGTTTATAATTAAAAATTGTATTTACCCATCTTAAATTATACAATTTTTTTTATCCTAAGGCTTAATTCAACCTAGTCAAGTTTGATAAGCTAAATGTTCCCTCCACTGTTGCTAGTTATAGTGATTTATTTGAAAATAAAGTTAGGTGGTTTTAATATAACTAAAAACACAATTGTCCAAAGTTCAGTGTTAATTATCAATCACATGTAGAAAAGCCACAGAGCTGATGCTACGGGAAGTTCTTAAAATACTGCATGAATATACTGCCGATTGTTCCTCTGGGCATGTAGCTGAGGCAGAATAGAGAGAATTTCTGTCTGCTACTAGTTGGAAGTGCAAAGAATTCTATCCTCCAGAACTATCATTCATCAATCCAATATGTACAAGAACATTTCTAAGGAATATTAATAGAAATTACTTGATTTTGTTTTATGAGGGAACAAGCTTTCATGAATTACTCAATAATACCTCAGCTGTTGGAATTGTACCATTAATTTGAAAACATCTCTTACAGTAAAAGACTAAATAACTTGAATATAATTTATATAGTTAATCTAACTTGCATTTCGCACTTTGTTAGTAGTACGAAGAACATGTTTACCAGTTTAAGATGCATTTTGTTTAAATTTTTGCTGAAAATATAATTAGGAACAATTGGGTGTGCACTTTACAAAAAATAGCAAAATATAACAAACACTCAAAGTTCAGCTTACCATCTATACTTGTTCAAAATTGTTTCTTCTACTTTTGGTTTTCTCAAAAATCCCTCTCTAGAAAATAATGGAGATTTCCTCAATAATTATAATTACGGTTATTATGGTTAGTTATTGTAATGTTTCTATGCACAAAAATTGTTCCTTATTATGTGTCTGAAGTGGGAAACCTTAGTAGCTGGTTTTAAACATGTTACTTTTACAGAAAACTTCAATAAGAACATAAGTTTAACACACAACGCACACATAATGCTGGAGGAACGTATGGGAAAAAAGTATAGCTGACGTTTCAGGCTGAGACCCTTCAGCAGGACTGGAGAAAAAAAAAACGATAAGTAGGTTTAAAAGGTGGGTGCAGAAGAGAGAGAAACGCAAGACGATAGGTGAAATTGGGAGGGGGTGGTATGAAGTAAAGAGCTAATTGTTGAAAGAGATACATAGACTTGAGAAGGGGGAGTCTGATAGGAGAGTTTAGTGTGGGTTTAGTACTTTTTTAAGGAGGGCCGAAGGGCCTGTACTGTGCTGTAGTATTCTAGTGTCCAGTGTCTAGAGAGGACAGATGCCATGGAAGAACGAAAAGGGGGTAGGAGCACCAGAGGGAGGCATTGAGCAGGTAAGGAGATAAGGTGAGAGAGGGAAAAGGGGATGGGGAATGGTAGGGAGGGGCACATTACCGAAAGCTCAAGCGATCAATTTTCATACCATCTGGTTAGCGGCTACCCAGACAATATAAGGTGTTGTTCCTCCAACCTGGGCGTGGCCTCATCATGACAATAGAGGAGGCCATGGATTGGCATATGGGAATGGGTGGAATTAAAATGGTTGACCACTGGAAGATCTGCTTCTTCTGACGGAGCATAGTTGTCCTTCTTCTGGCGAAAACATGATTTTGTTTTGGATTTATAATCAGAATCAGGTTTATTATCACTGATATATCATAATCATATTAACCTTAGTGAGCATATAGATCAAGGGTGTCAAACTCATTTTAGGTCACGGGCCGGATTGAGCAAAATGCAGCTTCATGCGGGCCGGATCAGTCGGACGCGTGCGAACGCAGCTTTTGTTGCCTCCGTTTTTTCAGCCTGTTCTCATGTGTCTCAGTCTCTGCTATAACTACAAAGTGTTTCACTTTACAAATTCCGTTTCTTATGAAGAAGACTGCCAAATAAACACTAAAAACCCTGAAAACCTGGTACCTGAATAAACTCAGCATTAGCCATATCATACGCCATAGGCACTTCGATTACTGGGGCCAGCTTTAATAGTAATTAGATATTATCTCGCGGGCCAAAGATAATTCCACCGCGGGCCGAATTTGGCCCGCGGGCCGAATTTGGCCCACGGGCCTTGAGTTTGACATATATGATATAGATCATTAAATTTTAGAACTAATAATTCCACGGGGATGCTAGACTGGATAGTGGAATGCTCCTTTTGTGGGATGTGGGAAGGTAGAGAGAACTTCAGTGTCCCTGATGACTACACTTACAAGAAGTGTATCTAGATGCTCCTTCTAACAGACCATAATAAGGATTTGGAGCTGGAATTAGATGAACTCTGGGAGGCTGAGTGGTTGGTAGACACCCAAGGTGCCTGACACAGGTGACTGGATGACTGTCAGGAGGGGGAAGGTGGATAGGCAGCCAATGCAGAGTACCCCTGTGGCATTCCCCTCTACCACTTTGGGTACTGTTGGGAATGCCCTAGCAGTGGGAGAGTGAGCAGCGAGACGTTGTCAGTACCAGTGACGAGGGTAGAGAGAGTGATGAGGCCCTGCAAAGTCAATTCAGCAAGTTAGGTGCTAAGTTAAAGGACAGGACCTCTAGGGTTGTGATGTCAGGATTGCACCCCATGCCACGTGCCAGTGAGGCCAGAAGTAGGAAGATCATGATGTTTAAGATATAGCTAAGAAGTTAGTATAGGAGGGAGAGCTTCAGATCTTTGGATCATTGCACTCTATTCCAGGGAAGGCGGGAACTGTACAAAAGGGATGGTTTGCACATAAATTGGAAGGGGTCTAATAGCTGGAGGGTTTGCTAGTGCTGATTGGGGGTTTTGAACTTTGAGTTGCAGGGGAATGATAACTAGAGCACCAGAACAGATAGTTGGTAAGCCTACACACAAAGTTAGGATCCAAAAGGCTAAGCACGGTGGGACTAATATTCTGAGCTGTGTATATTTCAATGCAAGGAGTATTGAAGGAAAGACAGATGAGCTTAGCACATGGAGAAGGATGTGGAATTATGACTTTGTAGCCATTAGTGCTTTTAAATTTCCACAGATTGACTGGGACTCCTATATTGTAAAAGGGCTGGATGGGAAAGAGTTTGTCAAGTATGTTAGGAAAGTTGCCTTAAGCAGTACCTAGAAGTCCCTTCTAGACAGAGTGGAATAAAGGTCTCCTATTAGGAAATGAGACAGGGCAAAGACAGGAGTTTGTGTAGGGGAGCATTTTGCATCTAGTGATCATAGTGCCATTAGTTTCAAGGTAATTATGGAAAAGGTTAGGTCTGACCCTCTGGTTGAGATTCTCAATTTGAGAAAGGCCGATTTTGAAGGTATCAGAAAGAATCAGACAAATGTGGATTTGATTGGAACAGGTTGTTTTCTGCCAAAAGTGTACTTGGTAAATGGGAGACCTTCAAAAATGAAATTCTGTGAGGAGAGCTTGCACGTTCTTGTCAGAATAAAATGCAAGGATGACAGGTTTAGGGAACCTTGGTTGAGAGATACTGAGGCCCTGGTTAAGAAAAAGGAGGAGGTTCATAGCAGATTTAGGCAAGCCGGAAAAAATGAGGTACTTGAAGAGTAAGAACTGTATGGAAACACTTAAGAAGTAAATCAAGAGGGCTAAAGGAAGAAATGAGGTTGCTCCAGCAAACAAAGTGAAGGAGAATCCCAAGGGCTTCTACAGGTATATGAAGAGCAAAGGGATAGCAAGGGACAAAACTGGTCCTCTGAAAGATCAGAGTGGTAATCTATGTATGGAGCTGAAAGAGATGGGGAGATCTTAAATAGTGTTTGTGCACTTGTATATATCCGTGGAGATAGATACAGAGTCTGTAGATGTGAGGTAATGCAGCAGCGAGGTCATGGTCTATACAGATTACAGAGGAGGAGCTCTTTGCTGTCTCGAGCAAATTAGTGTGGATAAATCCACAGCGCCTGACAATGTGTTCCCACACACCCTGTGAGACGCTAGTGCAGAAATTGCAGGGGTCCTAGCAGAGATATTTGAAACATCCTTAACCACAGGTAAGGTACCAGACAACTGGAGGATAGCTAATGTTGTTCCATTGTTTAAGAAAGCCTCTAAGAATAAGCCAGGAAATTATAGGCTGCTGTGCCTGACATCAGTAGTGGGAAAGTTATTTTAAGGAACTGGATTTATAAATATTTGGATAGACAGAGACCAGTTTGAGATAGTCAACATGACTTTGTGCATGGAATGTCATGTCTAACAAATCTTACAGAGTTATTTTTTGTGAGGAAGTAACAGGAAAGTTGATGAAGGCAAGGACATGGAATTTAGCAAAGCCTTTGACAAGGTCCCACATGAGAGGTTGGTGAAGAAAATTTAGTCACTTGGCATTCAAGATGAGGTATTAAATTGGATTAGACATTGGCTTTGTGGAAGAAGCCCAGAGAGTGATTGTAGATGGTTGCCTGTCTGACTGGAGGCCTGTGACTAGTGGCATGCTGTAGGGATCAGTGTTGAGTTGTTGTTTGTCACGTATATCAACAATCTGGATGTTAATGTAGTAAACTGGATCAGCAAATTGGGGTGTAGTGGACAGCGAGGAAGACTATCAAAGCTTGGAACAAGATCTGGACCAGCTGGTGAAATGAGTGGGAAAACGGCAGATGAAATT
Organism: Hemitrygon akajei; assembly: GCF_048418815.1. Classification (NCBI taxonomy): domain Eukaryota; kingdom Metazoa; phylum Chordata; class Chondrichthyes; order Myliobatiformes; family Dasyatidae; genus Hemitrygon; species Hemitrygon akajei. The sequence continues at coordinate 58,431,938 of NC_133133.1, read as the reverse complement.
TAATGCATTTGTTGCACTTTGGGAGGACCAACCAGGGAAGTCCTTATACAGTGAACAATAGGGGACTGAGGTGTGCAGTAGAACAGAGGGATCTGGGAATACAGATCCGTAATTCTTGAAAGTGGTGTCATAGGTGGATAGGGTCATAAAGAAATCTTTTGGCCTTTATAAATCAACGTATTGAGCACAGGAGCTGGGATGTTGTTTTGAAATTGTATAAGATGTCGCTGAAGCCTAATTTTGACAATTCTATACAAATTTGGTCACCTACAGGAAAGATGTCAATAAGATTGAAAGAGTATACAGAAAATTTACAAAGATGTTGACAGGAATTAAGGACCGAGTTATAGGGAAAGGTTGAAAAGGTAGGACTTTATTCCCTAGAACTTAGAAAATTGAGGGGAGACTTGATGGAGGTTTTTTGAGGGGTATAGATAAGATAAATGGAAGCAGGCTTTTTCTATCGAGATTGGGTGAGATTAGAACCAGAGGTCATTGGTTAAAGCTGAAAGCTGAAATGTTTAAGGGGAACATGAGAGAGAACTTCTTCACTCAGAAGGTGGTGAGAGTGAGCAACAAGCTGCCAGTGGATGTGGGGTCAATACCGAATCTGAAGAGAAATTTGGATGAGTACATGGATGGGAGGAGCATGGATGGCTATAGTCCAGGTGCACGTTGATGGGACAAGGCAGATCAATGGTTTAGTACAGACTAGGTGGGCCAAAGGGCCTGATTCTGTGCTGTAGTGTTCTACGACTTTGTAACTCTAACAAGCTACAAAATTTTGTGTCTTCATAAATAAATATTAGGTTGGTGTCACTGGCCTGGCCAGTAAATATTACATTTGATAGACTAACTGCGAACAGTTTTCCCCAGGTACTTAACAATAAATAATTTGTTACCTTATCTGGGTAACTGAAAAACACCTTTGCACTCATTATGTTGAGAAGCTCATGCATCTTGCTGTGGATCTGTGAAAAGGGTAATGCAATATAAAAAGATATTATATACTGGAAAGAAGGATTTTGGAATCCTAACTATACTTTCATATAACCAAAGTTTTTATTTTGGGTAACTTCTGGTTTTATAAAACAGAACATCATGAAGGCCTTCTCTGGAACAAAGATACTAAGGATGAAATTTATTTTCTAATTATCTTGTATACATTATGAAAGCACTTATTTATTGTGAGCTATGGTGTATTTTGTATTATTATATAAAGATAACCTGTATTAATTCACCTGAGTGATCCATTTTTGCACCCATATGAATAGGCCATGGCCGTTACTAACTTCATTCAAAACTTGCGTGGATGAGTGTGTGCCTTCACAGACATATCCAATATTCTCAAATCAGAAGTCCCGTATAAACCGGGAGATTTGCGGTCTGCTATGGTCTAGATTTGTGACATTCAAGACCAGCAATCCAGAGTCTTAGAAAAAGTCCAGCTATGACCTACAGAAGACCATCATCAGACCAAAAAGGCAATTCTGTGTGAAATTAGAGACACAATCAAACGCAGAACAGCTGCGGCAACGTTTGCATGCCACTACTTCCAATCAGGAAGTGATGCTTCACTCCCTGATGAATTCAACGCCTCTTAATCACACTACAGGGTAGCGAATAACACCGCAACTGTGTGAATCCCTGCAACATTTGGCGACCCAATGATCTGCCTTAGAGGCTGATGTCAGAACATCCTTCAGGAGGCTGTATCCTTGAGTGCTGTCAGCCCCAACCATGTACCTGGCTGGGTACTGAAAACTTGTACCAACTAACTGTTCAAAGAGATCTTCATTTTTGCATTCAGAGTGTCCACCTGCTTCAAAAGGGCAGCAATCATACCAATGCCAAAGAAGTACAGGGTGAGTTGTCTCAATGACTATTGACTGGTGGCACTCAGATCTACTGTGATGAACTGTTTCCAGAGGTCGGACATGGTTAGAATTAACTTATGACTGAGCAAGGACTTCGATCCACTTACCACCACAACAGATTTGCAGCATTAATGTCTACAGGCTTTCCATTCTGCTTTGGAACACAATAGCCAAACCTGTCTCAGGCTGCTGTTCATTAATTCCAGCTCGGCATTCAGTACCATGACTCCCTCGGTATATATCACCAATCTTGTAAACCTGGGCTTCTGTACTGCCCGCTGGAATTGGATCTTTGACTTTATCATCAAGAGACCACAATCAGTTGTAAATCAGTGATAGCATCTCTTCGCTGACAATCACCAACAGAATCAACAAACTCATTTGCAAGGCCAGTGATGTTGTGGGGGTGGAACTGGACTCTGACGGTGGTGTCTGAAAAGAGGATGCTGTCCAAGTTGCATGCCATCTTGGACAGTGTCTCCCATCCACTTCATAATGTACTGGTTAGGCACAGGAATACGTTCAGCCAGAGACTCATTCCACCAAGATGCAACAATGAGCATCATAGGAAGTCATTCCTGCCTGTGGCCATCAAACTTTACAACTCCTCCCTCAGAGTGTCAGACACTCTGAACCAATAGGCTGGTCCTGGACTTATTTCCACTTGGCATAATTTACTTATTATCATTTAGTTATTTCTGGTTTTATTTTGTTATATTTCTACTCTATTCTTGGTTGGTGCAATTGTAACGAAACCCAATTTCCCTCGGGATTAATAAAGTATGTCTGTCTGTCTGTCATTATGTGGCTTAACATCACCCCACGGTCATGAGACAATTACATCATCCCACCCACAAAACCATTACATCATCCCACTCACAAGACCATTACATCATCCCACTGTCCCATGATCAAACCGTGAGCATGTAACAACATCTCAGAGGATCTTTCTTCAGCCCACACACTGTTCAATCATGAAGAAGGCATGCTAGTTGCTCTTTTGTTAGGTAGTTTCGGAGATTGGGTATGTCAGCAACACCTCTTGTAAATTTCTATAGATCTATGGTGGAGAACATTCTGACTGGTTCATTGCACAGGATTACAAGATGCTGCAAAGACTAAGCACCAACCCTCCCCACCGCTGAGGGCATCTTCAAGAGGGGGTGCCTCAGGAAGGTGGCATCACCATTCAGGACATTCCCCCTTCTCATTAACACCATCAGAGAGCAGGTACGGGAGCCTGATGACTACCACTCAGTGATTCAGCAGCAGCCTCTTTCCCCTTTGCCAAAGGTTTTCTGAACAATCTGTGAATGCTGCCTCATTATTCCTTTTCCTGCATTTTCTATTTTATAGTCATTTTTAATGTCTTTGCACTGCACTACTGCAAAACAACAAACGTCACATCATTTATGACAGTGAGAATAAACCTGATTCTAATTGTATTTGTTGCTGTGAGATTTGTCATAAAACCAAGCAGCTTAATGATTCATTTCCAACCTCCCCTCATAATATATGTTGAGAAAAATTTAAGAATTTGTTCAAAAGGCATAGATGCAATTGTTACAAACTATCTTACATATTATTACACAGCAGTATGAGTCAAATCCCAGATCTGTTGCATTCAGCCAGAAAATTGTAGCACCAAGAAAGAACATCGTTAACTATACAGTTGGCCCTCCTTATCCACTGGTTCCACAAGTGCGGATTTAACCAACCGCATATCGGGAAAACCCGGAAGTTCTCTCTCCAGCACTCATTGTTTGAGCATGTTCAGACTTTTTTCTTGTCATTATTCCCTAAACAATATAGTATAACAACTAGTTACATTTCACTTGCATTGTATTAGGTATTATAAGTAATCTAGAGATGATTTAAAGTATACGGGAGGATGTGTGTATGTTACCACGGATCGGGATAAAAAAAACCCAGAAGTTCTCTCTCCAGCACTCATTTGAGCATGTACAGACTTTTTTTCTTTTCATTATTCCCTAAACAATACAGTACAACAATTATTTACATTGTATTAGGTACTGCAAGTAATCTAGAGATGATTTAAAATACAGGGAGTCTTTAAGTTGGATTTGTACGTAAGTCGAACAGGTACATACAGTATTATTTAGCGTTAGCTTTGTCTTAGTATATAGTATATATTTTACCTTCCTATGCATATAAAACACTTAAGAAACATATGGATTTCAATAATTAAACCACTGCGTTGCTTAGTAATAATTGTAGCTGTAATCAGGGCAGGGCCTCTACATGCTCCATTATTCTCATTTTATCCTTTAAAATAGTTCCGATCGTTGACCGACTGTAGCCTAACACTTTTCCAATGACCGATGGTGTTTCACCTCTTTCCGATTGCTTTATTATTTCCACTTTATTTTCAATCGTGATCATTTTCCATCAACGGAGCAGAAACACTGCGGATTCAGCAGCAGCCACGGGCGACAAGTCTGAGCTCCCACAGGTCTTAACGTCCACCAGCATTGAGTCAGATTAAATAAGGTTCGGAGCTCTGCCGGGTCCTAAAGACCACCCGCACTGAGACAGGTTCAAGTCAAGTCAAGTCACTTTTTATTTATTGTCATTTCAACCATAACTGCTGGTACGGTACATAGTAAAAATGAGACAATGTTTTTTCAGGACCATGGTGCTACAGGAAACAGTACCAAAACTACACTGAACTACGTAAAAACAACACAAAAAAAAACTACACTAGATTACAGACCTATCCAGGACTGCATAAAGTGCATAAAACATTGCAGGGATTACAATAAATAATAAACAAGACAATATAGAGAGCAGCATCTCCAACACCATCACACTGAGCACGGGGGCTCCCCAGGGTTGCGTGCTCACTCCACTGCTGTTCACTCTGCTGACCCACGACTGTGCTGCAACACACAGCTCAAACCACATCATCAAGTTCACCGATGACAACACGTGGCGGGTCTCATCAGCAAGAACGACGAGTCAGCTTACAGAGAGGAGGTGCAGCGGCAACAACCTGTCTCTGAATGTGAACAAAACAAAAGAGATGGTTGTTGACTTCAGGAGGGCACAGAGTGACTACTCCCTGCTGAACGTCGACGGCTCCTCGGTAGAGATCGTTAAGAGCACCAAATTTCTTGGTGTTCACCTGACGGAGAATCTCACCTGGTCCCTCAACACCAGCTTCATAGCAAAGAAAGCTCAGCAGCATCTCTACTTTCTGCGAAGGCTGAGGAAAGTCCATCTCCCACCCTCCATCCTCATCACATTCTACAGGGGTTGTATTGAGAGCATCCTGAGCAGCTGCATCACTGCCTGGTTTGGAAATTGCACCATCTTGGATCACAAGACCCTGCAGCGGATATTGAGGTCAGCTGAGAAGATCATCGGGGTCTCTCTTCTCGCCATTATGGACATTTACACTACACGCTGCATCCGCAAAGCAAACAGCATTATGAAGGACCCTACACACCCCTCGTACAAACTCTTCTCCCTCCTGCCATCTGGGAAAAGGCACCAAAGCATTTGGGCTCTCGTAACCAGACTATGTAACAGTTTCTTCCCCCAAGCTATCAGACTCCTCAATACCCTGAGCCTGGACTGACACCAACTTACTGCCCTCTACTGTGTCTATTGTCTTGTTATTATTGTAATGCCTGCACTGTTTTGTGCACTATATGCAGTCCTGGGTAGGTCTGTAGTCTAGTGTTTTTTTTTTCTGTGTTGTTCTTTACGTAGTTCAGTCTAGTTTTTGTACTGTGTCATGTAACACCATGGTCCTGAAAAGATGATGACTCATTTTTACTATGTACTGTACCAGCAATTATGGTTGAAGTGACAATAAAAGTGATTTGACTTGAATAGGCACAGTAGAGGGCAGTAAGTTGGTGTCAGTCCAGGATCTAGGTATTGAGGAGTCTGATGGTTTGGGGGAAGAAACTGTTACATAGTCTGGTCGTGAGAGCCCAAATGCTTTGGTGCCTTTTCCCAGATGGCAGGAGGGAGAAGAGTTTGTATGAGGGGTGCATGGGGTCCTTCATAATGTTGTTTGCTTTGGGGATGCAGCATGTAGTATAAATGCCTGTAATGGTGGGAAGAGAGACCCCTGTGATCTTCTCAGCTGACCTCACTATCCACTGCAGGGTCTTGCGTTCCGAGATGATGCAATTTCTAAACCAGGCAGTGATGCAGCTGCTCAGGATGCTCTCAATACAACCCCTGTAGAATGTGATGAGGATGGGGGGTGGGGTGGGAGATGGACTTTCCTCAGCCTTTGCAGAAAGTAGAGATGCTGCTGGGCTTTCTTTGCTATGGAGCTAGTGTTGAGAGACCACGTGAAATTCTCCGCCAGGTGAACACCAAGAAATTTGGTTAAATAAAGTTCGGAGCTTCTCTGGGTCCTAAAGTCCACCCGCATTGAGACAGGTTAAATAAGGTTTGGAGCTCCGCCAGGTTCTAAAGTCCACCTGCACTGAGACAGGCTAAATAACAGACTTGAGCATCCACGTTTTTTGGTATCTGTGGGGGCGTCCCGGAACCAATCTCCCACAGATAAGGAGGGCCGACTGTAGTTTCTGCTGCGTCACCTTATTAAAGTCTGACTAGCTCAATCCTTGATAGCTCAGATATAAAGGTTATGGTCATTGGTTAATTCTCTTATATTGTAACAATATTATTTAATATATATATAAAAGGAACAGAACAAATCAAATGTTCTTATGAAAGCAAGTTTTCGTACTTAAATCGTTATGTCAGTTCTTGGTGTATGTATCAGTAAAAGGTGAATGCTGTTGATCTATCACTTCAATCTTAGTTTTTATGTTCAAAATTAATAATTTATCAACAACATGTATGTGTTTGCTTCACAGTGGCCGGGCTCATATATTCCTCCCTTTTTTCTATTATCGTTTCCTGACCTTAAGATATGTGTCACGGAGAAATCCTTACTGCAGGTAGGTGCAACACTGTTTTTCCATCTACCATTGTTGAATGTGGTGATCGGTATTACAAAATGTATAAAGTAATATCTAGTTGGATAATCTTCAGAAATACTATATTCAACCCTAAATATTATGAGCAGTAGCTAAACCATTCTTGCTGCAGATCTTAAATATTCAGCCTGAAAAAGGGTCACTGCCTGAAATGTCGACCGTTTATTCATTTCTATAGGTGCTGCCTGACCTGCTGAGTTCCTCCAGCATTTTTTGTGTGTTGCTCTAGATTTCCAGCATCTGCAGAATCTCTTCTGTGCTGAGGATACAACTTGGGTCATTCAGTATCTCACTAAATAGCACCATAGTGCGAGAAGCTGAATGGCCACATTCTGTTCCTAGTTTATGTGTTTATTTGACTGTAAATTTAGTTTCAGTTGTAAGAATGCAGTAGTGTTTAATAAAAGAAAATACTGGAAGTAAATAGTTCATTGATCTGAACTTCTGGAGAGACAAAATAGTTAACATTTCAGCTGGCTGACCTGTTACAGAACTAGGAAAAGTCAGACATCAGATGTCTTTTTGTTTTGTTTAAGAATTAATTAAATTTGCTACACCTATTCATTTGTCGTTATCCAGACTGCACACATTTGGTTTGATGCATTAATAGAGTTTCATCTCACTGTGGCCCCTTCAGTATCTCTTCAGTAATTTTTGTATCTCTATATGATGTAGGGTTGGGATTACTGACTCTTAGGAATTTTGTATCTTAGTACCAAAATGCAAGGTGTTTATCTAGATTATTTTATGTATGATGCCAACATAGGAAAACTACAGAAGAATACATAAATCTTCTACAGAATTATGGTACACTGTGAAGGAGAAATGTAATTTGGAAAATATGAAGCTCTGGAGGAACAGTAGAAGTCAGTGAAGCATTGACCAAAGTCATCTCATATAACAGAGAAAAATTGAATCTGAGTTGACAGGAAAGGAGTTGAAGAGTGAAGATAACAGAATCACCAATCAGGTGACAAGCTTATCGTTCTGTTTTCATCTTGAAGCAGGAAAGATATGTCAGAAGCATTTCCCCAGATATACGACTTTGATGGAGAAAATTGAGAGTTATTGAGGATTAAATAGAGTGCTCAATATACATGAGGTAACGCATCATCTTGGAAACAGTTCAAGCAAGTGAAGAATGTGGTCCAATGAGGTCAATGCCACCAAATGTAAGGGTTGTTTGTTGGTTGAACTTGCAAAGAGCAAGATGAAATTGTCTCCAAGTATTAAGATTTTTTTGATCCTGTTATAGGATATAGAAAAGATCATTTTTTAGTAATATGAGCTGTGACCCAAAAGCATATTCTCTGAGGGGTAGAGTAGTTGATTCTATTGATTTTCTTTTTAATTAAGGCTGGGTTGAGAATATAGTTGAAAGGAGAATATTGATGTGGGGAGGAGTAAAAGGAAAGAAAATACCTGGATATTACTGGATCTTGTGATGTAAAAGGAATCTACAAATCTCTGAAATTTGGTGCAAATTTTGAAACTGCTTTAGAAATACAGTACATTGTGCCAGATGCATTGTTTTAGCACAGATATCCAGAATCCTTAGAGCAACTTGTACCTATCTGAATATTCCAGAAAGTCTGAAGTGATAATAGACAGCACTACAGTTGTATGGTGATAAAGAATTACCTTAGCTATTTGGTGAACAGCATGAAAGAATTCGGGCAGTGACTGTTGGAATCGACTGAACTGCAACCATAGAATTTGAGCTGAACTCCTATCTGTGAACACCATCCATTCACGGAGGCAAACTACGAGAGTCATCTGTGAATTTTATGCAGACACAGTGCATTATCAAGTTACATATGCTGTCTGAATTTTTGAACTATCCTTGGCATCGTCTTTAAAAAACAATTAGTACCGAGGTACAATTAGTCAGTAGTGAATCATTGAATTCCTAAAGGCAACAGATTGATTATATGCATGAAAGTGAAAAGGAGACAATATCTGAGATATACTTATGTCATCTAACAACCATTACAGGAATGAACGGAAAGCAGCAACTCTTAAAATCAGTTGAAAGAGTGAAGCAGAAATGGTTAAAGCTGTGTTGTTGCAATGCAGAACCTGATTTTAAAATGATCATTCCTGAAAAATTAATCTCAAATGACAAAAAAAAATCCATAACATAAGGCTAAAGGAATAGACAAGTTGCAAAGTATAACCAATTTGTTATCAATAATGGCAAAAATCGCCTAATGAATATAGTCATTCCCATGCATCTATAAACAATATTTATTGCTGATAAAGTTGGTCACTTTGGAAAAATGACTCAAATTATGATCATGTGAAAACTCATTCTGAGAATCATTTAAATTACATATTTTGTAAAATTTTACAGAATACAACACAGCCAATTAAATGATAGATGCTTTTGTCAAAAGATGCAGTGATGATTTAATATTGATAGCATCATACAGTTACAGTCATGATTTAGGTGTCCAAGATTATGTACCGGTATTTGGGTGCAAGGATAATGTTAGTCTGTCTGAAACAACAAACAAATAATGTGATTCAAATGAACTAATCATCTGTTGGTGACTAACCCTAAATGAAAAATTGTTTAATGGCTTGTTTGAAGGTAGGTTGCATATCAAAAATTGATGCAACCCTACAGAATACAGTCTGTCAACCATCTATTGATAAAAACATCTCTCCTTTACCCAATGTTGAATGTTGTGGTCATCACCATTTGCAGATTGATAATTTGCCCAGACTTTTCACCTTGTGTGTTGCCTTTGAGAGTGAGCAATACTGTAGAGATCAGTTGTTTCTGTCTCCTTGCGACATTCTTTTTGCAGTGTTATGAGGAAATTTAGAGTGATGGTAGCAGGTCCTTTGTCTCTCAGTGTTTGTGCCACCAATCAAGTATCTGTCCGTACTAATCCCAGTATCCAGCATTGGCATATAGTCTTTAATACTGCAATATTTGAAGGGCTGATCGGGATATTTTTTGAATGTGTGAAACTGCATATTCAATGTTTTAGAAACAGCTTCTTCACCTCTGCCATCAAATTTCTGAATACTCCATGAACACTACCTCACAATTTTGCTGCTTTTGCTCTGCTTTTTAACAATTTATTTTCACATCTCTTTCTGTAACTACAGTAATTTTTTAATGTATTGTACAGTACTGCTGCTGCAAAACAACATACTTCACGGCATATGTCAGTAAGAAATATCCTGATTCAGATTCAGATTCCTGGTTAGAGACACTTTTTTCTAAGAAGAAATACCCTTAGCAACTTTGTACTCCTCAATCAGGTCCATCTTCATCACTCCAAGGAAAACAAACCCTACCCTATCAACTCTCATCTGTCACTAAATGTGATTAAAAGCTCTTTTGCACACTTCCCAGTGCAACCGCAAGCTGGTGGTCAGGTAGTGTCACAGGTTGTGACCCTGGATGTTCCAGAAGCTCCTGTTCTCGGGCAGCTCAGCTCTCTGACATTAAGACACTATCCAGCTTTCCTTTCTCTTACTCCTGTCCATCTTCCTCATCTGATGTTGGTGAGTTGCATCTGATGTTTGATAGTGCCACATTGCTATATCCATTTAGGGCAACCATTTGAGTTTCTATGTCCTATTCTCTTACAGTTTTTCCATCTCAGTTTTCGTTTTGCAAACTTTAAAACTTCTGAGGATTCCACTAACATCATTATTTCAGAGAGGACATTTTCTGGTTTGAACCGTGATTTTAAAATATCCTGTAAATCATTTGCTTTGTATAAATTATGAATTTATATTTCTCCAGGTGGTGGAGAAGTATTTTACTATCAAAATGCTTAATGATGGAGATGTTGGATGGCATCAGCCATCATAAAGGAAGCAAGCAGTTTAAAATTAAACCATTTGTCTCCCCTTTTGAAACAGTTCCCCATGTAATTGTAACAACAAGATAAACAGTAATATCTAAATATAAGGTCAATGCAGTTTTATATTGTTGACATTTAAAAGAAACAAATTGATAATTGTTTTAAAATATTTTAAACAAAATATTAGGGTTTTTTAAAAATACTAGTTATTCCCTTTCTTCCCCACAGCCCAAAAATCTCCATTCAAATGAAGCGCTTGTGAATCCCACTCCAGGTCTGACTTGGCACAGGATCTGAGAGCTTATGCTGGGAAATCACAGCCAGCTCCTGCAACACTACTGGGCTCCGTGGGGAAATCCAGCGGCACAATATAGCTAAGAAATTGTGTCAGAGCTAGGCTAGTAAGTTCAGATTTCTGTGTTTGTGCAGATGTTAAAACTTCGGGGCACCTCTGCTGAGAAATGCAGAAAATACCCTAAAACCCACTAAATCTCAGACCATTATTTTGATTCGATACCAATGATTAAAATCTCTACTAGGCATTATTTAAAACAAACAATATGTCCTTTTAGCCAGAGTAAAGAAAAAAATGTGTATAAAACTGCAAAGATGTAGGAACTCAACTGTCACAACTAATGGGATTGAGCTTCTACAAATGGAACCAAAGTCAATGTTGTGTGTAATGTGTACTGATGCACCTTGTCAGCCAGTCAGAATTGTACAATAGTCTAGGGTGCAATCAAATTTTCATTAAATGTCAAAAAAATTCTTTCTAACCCAATTGCCCGAGCTGAAATTATCAAGGGCTTCAGCAGCTTCTACTCTCTCGTTACTTTGAATGTCTGCATCTACCGCTGCCCATCTGCCTATTGATTGGTAGGAAGCCCAGAATGGGAATTCCATCTCATTAATCATGTCACAGAACAGGGATTAAGACAAGTCTTTGGTTTAAGCTTCACAGCATCTGACCATTGCCCATCAGTGCGTTTGATAGCTGATGATATGCAAAGAATGCCTGAAGCCCCATGAGGTCATCTGACAGCAGAACTTCTGAACAGCCTTTCTTCACAACTTGGCAAGTGCAACTGGATAACATTGTTTTTTGGCACTGAAGGCCTAAAAGGAGAATGCATTGAAAAGAACACTAGCATTATCAATCTTCAAAAGTTTTCTCTTATTAATTGTTTAATTGAAAGTATGCAATTTCAGACTAATGAATCCAACTATCATAATTATCTACACCAGAAGATATTTAGTTTCCTAAAAATCTAATGATTTAAGCTTGTTTTTACCACTGCGGGAGGCATCTCCTGCTGTTACTGAAGGACTGACAGGTTTCCATGCCTAACAGAAGTCAGTGCAGCATTGTTATTCACTAAAAGCTTTCAGTAACGGTGCAATTTGTTTTAATTAACAATGCAATAAAAGGAAAGTGAATTTTATTAATTTATGGAAAAATGTCACCGCTGTAGAGATACAACATTGCAGTGCCCCTTCCTTTCTTACCCAATTTTGTTCTAATTTATGTCATTGAAATACCTGAATGAATACACAGTGGAAGATACAGGGAATGGAAACAATTCTAGGAAAAACTGCGGGATGGAACTTAATGGTATTTAATTTCAGTTGGATGAAAATGATTGATGTAATTCGAGTTTTAACCAGTGAGGTGCATTCATTGACACATGCCTTACATTTTTACCCTATGATATTAGTCTAATGCTCCTTTTGAAAACTCAATCAGTTTGTTTATGTGCATGGCCCAGGGAGTTTAAAAATTATAAGCGTAAATGCACCTTCATCAGGCTGCTTTGCCTGTATCTGCTGCTATATTGATTGAAGCTGTCACGGAGCAATGAATCCTTTGATTGCATTCCCAATCCAAGCACAGTTATTGTGTTTGCTGTCATTGGAAATTCTGAGTATTAATAAAGCAGCGAGTGGGGGTGTTGGTAATAAAATAAATCTCTTTACAGGAACAGATGCATTGAACATTAGTTGCAAGTGTCTGTATTGGTTACAACAGTTCTGTTTTTCAATCATATGAATGCCTTTTTAAAAAAAAAGAATTATTGGCTTGTCAGGTGAGACAGAAAGGTTAATTTTGCACTAAATTCTACATGATTTGGGTTTCCATGTTAACATCAGTGAAAGAATGTAAAATTAATATTCAAATGTTTAGAAGGAACACTCCCTTCATTCCGTTGACCCCCACATGACCCCTCTGTAGTGCTGCTTTTGTGTTAGAGACCAGAGGTTTTGGGATATAATGGGCTGCCTGCTGTTGGTTTTTGGTACTCTGGTTAGTGGAGTGCCTTTTGTTTACAGCACTGAACCTGGTTGCACATAGCCTCAACACATCACAGCAACCGGTAATTTAGGTAATGTTGTCGTGCATACAGAGTGAGACGTCTGTGGAATGGCCAGCTGATGGCGTAAAGCCACAGGCAATACGGAATTCACACAAGCGCTGCCAAATTGGGCTATGTCAATGAACTTGCTGCAGGAAAAGACCGCACCCTCATGCTCTGTGTTAAACGGATCGTCTGTTGTTTATATCGAGGGGGTTGAATTGCAGTTGTTGAATCTGTAGAGAGATTGATTTGCCTAGAGAGCAGAGTTCATCATTTCAGGGAGCTATTGGGGAGGATTTAAACTAGTTTGGCAGGGCTAAGGATGGGAGAGTTGGTGTACAATGAGATGCAGTGTTTAGTGAGACTATGGGAAAGGACAGGGCAAAATTGTAGTCAGTAGGTGAAGTGTAAAATGGGGACAAAATCAAAACGGGTGATGAATATGGGACTGAAGGTGTTATATTTGAATACCCGAGGTATACAGAATAAGGTAGAAGATCTTGTAGTACAGTTAGACGTTGGCAGGTATGAGATACGGGCATCACTGAGTTGTGGCTGAAAAGGTCATTATTTGGGAGCTTGACATCCAAGGATGCACATTGTATCAAAAGGACAGGAGTGAGGTGGGCTCTGTTGATTAAAAAAAAAATGAAATCTGGTGCTTAGAAAGAAGTGACATAGAATTAGAAGATGCAGAATCCTTGTGGGCACAGTTAAGAAACTGGAAGGATAAAAAGACCCTGATGGGAATTATATACAGACCTCCGAACAGTAGCCAGGATGTGGGATATAAATTACAACGGGAGACAGAAAATGCATGTCAAAAAGGCAATGTTACAAAAGTAAAGAGGGATTTCAATATGCCGTTGGATTGGGAAAACCAAGAGACGGAATTTATAGGAAGCCTATGAGATTGCCTTTTAAAGCAGCTTGTGGTTAATTCTGGGTTGGGTGCTGTGTAATGAACCAGATTTGAATGGGTGCTTAAAGTAAAGGAGTCCTTAGGATGCAGTACAGTCGGCCCTCCTTATCCGCGAGGGATTGGTTCCAGGACCCTTCGCGGATACCAAAAAACGCCAATGCTCAAGTCCCTTATTCAAACTGACCCAATGCAGTGGACCTTAGGACCCAGCGGAACCCCAGACCTTATTAAACCTGTTTCAGTGCGGTGGGACATTGGGACCCAGCGGCAGCGCTCTGAATCCGCAGTGTTTCTGGTGTTTCTGTTCACGAAAATAATCTCGATCATGATTGAAAATAAAGTGGAAATAATAAAGCAATCGGAAAGAGGTGAAATGCCATTGGTCATCGGAAAAGCGTTAGGCTACTGTAGGTCAGTCAACGATCAGAACAATTTTAAAGGATAAAGTGAGAAAGGCTCTGCCCCGATGAAAACTAGAATTATTACTGAGCAAAGCAGTGGTTTAATTATTGGGTTTTGGGTTTTTGATCCTCCACATCAACCCGGCACGGTGGAGAGCGCGCTCGGGAGCGATCTGTTACTGGATCGAACTTAGGAATTTCCGTTCCCAAGCCCGGCACTGAAACATATGTTCTTAAGTGTTTTATATGCATAGAAAGGTAAAATATATACTATATACTAAGACAAACGTTTGATTAACTGACGCTAAATAATACCGGATGTATGTTCCAACTTACTTAATAACAGAACTTCTGATTTTTTCGATCCCAATCCACGATAACCCATGCACATCCTCCCGTATACTTTAAATCATCTCTAGATTGCTTATAATACCTAATACAATGTAAATGCTATGTAAAATAGTTGTTATACTGCATTGTTTAGGGAATAATGACAAGAAAAAAAGTCTGTACATGCTCGAACAACGAGTGCTGGAAGAGCACTTCCGGGTTTTTTCGATTCGCGGTTGGTTGAATTCGCGGGTGCGGAATTCGCGGATAAGGAGGGCCGACTGTAATCATGATATGATAGAATTCACTCTGTAGTTGAGAGGGAGAAGATAAAGTCAAATCTATCAGAATGACAGGTAAGTGAAGTAAGTTACAGAGGCATGAGAGAAGACCTGGCCAATGTTGATTGAAAGAGGACATTAGCAGGGATGACAGCCAAACAGCAATTGCTGGAATTTCTGGGAGCAATATCGGAAGGTGCAGGAAAGGTACAAGGAGGAAGACTAAAGGGAGGATAAAGCAACCATGGATGTCAAAGGAAGTCAAAAAGAGCATAAAAGGAAAAGAAAGCGTATTATCATTTACCAAAATATTAGTGGCAAGTTCGAGGATTATGAAGCTCTTAAAACCCAAAAGAAGGCAACTACAAAGCCATAAGGAGATAAAAGATGAAATATGAGGTAAGCTAGCCAGTAAGCTGGTGTTCAGAAAGCAGGAAGTCTGCAGTAGGACTTGGGTATATTGGGAGAGTGGGCAAGGAAGTGGCAAATGGAATGTAATGTAGGGAAGTGAATGGTCATGGAAGTAGGAATTAAGGTGGAGACTATTTTCTGAATGGGGAGAAAATTCAAAAATCAGAGGGAGTCCTTGTGCAGAATTCCCTAAATTAACTTGCAGGTTGGGTCAGTGGTAAGAAAGGCAAATGCAATGTTAGCATGCATTTTGAGAGGACTAGAATCAGACTGCACTTGGGAGTATTGTGGGCAGTGTTGTCCTCCTTCTCCAAGAAAAGATGTGCTGGCATTGGGGAGGATCCAAAGGAGGTTCACAAGAGAATCTGGGAATGAAAGGGTTAACAAAAGTGGAGCATGTGATGGCTCTGGGCCTGTGCACACTGGAATTTAGAAGAATGAGTGGGGATCTCTATGGAACTTATCAAATATTGAAAGGCCTAGACAGAATGGATGTGCAGAGAATGTTTCCTATTATAGCGGTTAGTTTCAGACATGTTCCACAAATATTTCTTCAACCTTAGAACTTCATTATATGTGGAACATGTCGGACTTGCTCCTTAGTCTAACCCAGCTAAAACTGAACTAAAGACAAAGCATGAGTATGCAACTATACTTGTCACTTTTACCACGCCCCAACAAACGTGACAAGTTAGCCATAATAAATAAGCAACACAAAATGCAATGCAGATAGACTGAAAAGATACCTGGCTTCTATACCTATGGTAGGTGAGTCTATGACCAGTGAGCACAGCCTCAGAATAGAGGGATGTCCATTTATAACAGAGATGAGGAAGAATTTCTTTAGCCAGAGGGTGGTGAATCTGGAATGCCTTGCCACTGACAGCTGTGGGACTATACTTAAAGCAAAGGTTGATGGGTTCTTGATTAGTCACAGCATCAAAGATTACGTAGACAAGGCAGGAAATGGGGTTGAGGGGAATGATAAATCAACAATGATGGAATAGCAAAGCAGACAAAATGGGCTGAATGGCCTAATTCTGCTCCTATATTTTATGGTCCTATGGGAATAAAAAGAGCAGGGCTACCTGCTAGAAAAGGAGGGATAAAGTGGCCACAAATTTCCATTCATGAGCACGTCTCAGATAATCCTGTAACTGCAAGCTTGTACTTTGGAGGCAGGTTTTCTCCATGGATCTGGTCAAGGAATCTGCCACATCATCCAGGTGAAGATACAGAATAGGGCCCTGGCCATCCTGCTCGTGAAGTAAAGAAGACTTTAGCATTTAATTTCTGTGCCACAGATCTGAGGCCATAAAAGCTGGCACAACAGTTTGCAACCCAGTACTCTACCAGCAGGGTCATAGAGACTTGGTTTGTTTGGAGAGCAGGGTTCATTAGCATTTCGCTTGAAACAAAAAGACAGTGCCTCCTGCAAGGAGTTCCTTGGCTTTGCAGGTGTAGGTTCGATTCTCAGAGCACGCTGTTTCCAAATGTGCAAACCTCTTGAAGCAAACGAGCAATCCTTTTGAGTTGTGAATCACTTCAAGTTGCTTTCTAATTTTGCTGCTTTCCCATCTGCTTGATAGAAATGACCCCTCGTGTTAACCTTCCAGTTCTTATCATTTTGCTGCATTTTCGCATTATTCACTAAACTTACCACATAAAGATAAGGCCAGTAATTAATAGCTCAACAGTCATCTGGATTTTGAAATCAATGCGCACAACAGCCTATCTTAGAACGTGAAAAATAAAAAGTGCATTGTATTATTTACTCAAGTTGTGAATGGGTTTAGTCAATTTTAAAATAGCTCACTTGTTTTTCTCACTTCTTCTTTTGTTGTCTCTCATTATCCCGAAACCCAATCTCTCTGTGCCTCAGCAACACACAGAAAGTCCTAGAGGATCTCAGCAGGTCGGGTAGATTGTATGAAAATGAATAGATAGTTCGCATTTCAGGCCGAGACCCTTCTTCAAGACTTTCGCTGCCTCGCTCTTTACAGCTACAGTGCCTATAAAAAGTATTCATCCATGCCCCTCTCTGGAAGTTTTCGTGTTTTATTGTTTTACAACATTGAATCACAGTGAATTTAATTTGGATTTTTTGACACTGACCAACAGAAGACCCTTTCCTGTCAAAATGAAAACAAGTTTCTACAAATTTGTCCAAATGTATTACACTCATTAAACAAAAAATAATTGATTGCATAATTACTCAACCCCTTCAAGTCAGTATTTAGTAGATGCACCTTTGGCAGCAATTACAGTCTTGAGTCTGTGTGGATAGGTCTCTATCAGATTGCATGGGGATTGTGAGTGAACAGCCCTTTTCAAGTCCAGCCACAAATTCTCAATTGGATTGAGGTCTGGACTCTGACATGGCCACTCCAAGACATCAACTTTGTTGTTTTTAAGCCATTCCTGTGCACCTTTGTCTTCATGCTTGGGGTCATTGTCTTGCTGGAAAACAAATCTTCTCCCAAGTGGAAGTTGTCATGCAGACTACATCAGGTTTTCCTCCAGGATTTCCCTGCATTCATTTTACCCTCTACCTTCACAAGCCTTCCAGGGCCTGCTGCAGTGAAGCATTCCCATAGCATGATGCAGCCACCACCAAGCTTCACAGTAGGGATGTTGTGTTTATGATGATGTGTAGTGTTTGGCTTATACCAAATATAGCATTTAGTCTGATGGCTAAAAAGCTTCATTTTGGTTTCACCAGACCATGGAATCTTCTTCCAGCTGACTTCAGAGTCTCCCACATGCCTTCTGGCAAACTCTAGCTGAGATTTCATGTGAGTTTTTTCAACAGTGGCTTTCTCTTTGCCACTCTCCCATCAAGATGTGACTGGTGAAGCACCCAGGTAACAGTTGTTGTATGTACAAAAGCTGGATGAACTCAGCAGGTCGGGCAGCATCCATTGAAATGAGCAATCAACGTTTCGGACCGAGAACCTTCATCAGGACCCTTCGGTCTTGGCCCGAAACGTTGACTGCTCATTTCAATGGATGCTGCCCAACCTGCTGAGTTCATCCAGCTTTTGTACGTCTTGATTTGACCACAGCATCTGCAGTGTACTTTATGTTTACCAGTTGTTGTATGTGCAGTCTCTCCCATCTCAGTCAGTGAAGCTTGTAACTCCTCCAGAATTGTCATAGGTTCTTGGTGGCCTCCCTCACTAGTCCCCTTCTTGCACAGTCACTCAGTTTTTGAGGACGACCTACTGGAGACAGATTTACAGCTGCGCCATATTCTTTTCATTCTTGATGATTGACTCAACTGTACTCCAAGGGATAATCAGTAACTTGGAAATTTTCTTGTATCCATCTCCTGATGAGCATTTCAATAACCTTTTCACAGAGTTGCTTGGAGTGTTCTTGTGTCTTCATGGTGTAGATTTTGCCAGGATACTGATTCACCAGTAGTTATACCTTCCAGCTTCAGGTGTATTTTTACTACAATCAATTGAAACACTGTGACTGCACACAAGTGATCTCTATTTAACTAATTATGTGACTTCTAAAACCAGTTGGCTGCACCAGTGATGATTTAGTGTGTCATCTTAAAGGGAGTGAGTAATTATGCAATAAATTGTTTTGTGTTTAATAATTGTAATAAATTTACACCAATATTCCAAAATTTGTTTTCACTTTAACGTGAAAGAGCCTTTTCTGTTGATCAGCGTTAAAAAAGCCAAATTAAATTCACAATGATTCAATGTTGTAAAACAATAAAACATGAAAACTTTCAAGGGGGGGTGTTGATTACCTCATACACACTGTTTATTGAATTCACCGCTATAATTTGCATTTCAGTGCTTTGGTCCTTTCTGAATCTTTTAATCTGGTCTATTCCCATCTTTCAATATTTTCCCAGCATTCACCAGATTTCCTGTTGTGTTTGCAGCCCTGCTGTCAGCTCACACATTTGGCCGCATATGGGGTATTTTTTTTAGCCAGAGGGCTCTGGCAAAAATGTCGAATAAATCTGCCCTACCATCATGTAACTTACTCTGGGTAATTCTGGAGCACTGCAAGTAATCAAGTTTTCTAGTTTTGATGCGTAAATACTAATTGTTATTCCTTCTAAGCATGTATATTGTGGAAAAATTCCTAATATCATTGGAAAATGTGCTTTTAAAATGCAAATAATACACACAAAATACTGGTGGAACGCATGAGGCCAGGAAGCATCTATAGGAAGAAGCACTGTCGACATTTCAGGCCAAGACCCTTCGTCAGGGCCAATGAGGATCAAATTTTGAAAGATGGTGTCAGGCTATTGCAGCAAGGCATGCTTTGGATACTTGTTAAATATTTTATAAGACCTTTGGACTCTGCCCCTATGTGAACAAAATGTGACCTTATGACTTTGTTTATTGATAAATAACTTTGTAATGTAGGTTATTATCATAAATGAAAATCTGTTACATCAGGAGAACACCTGATCATCAATAGTTTAATTCTTCAGTAAACCTATAATTTATTTAAAGGATGCTGTGAGGTGATTTATTAAATATTTTAATTTTCCTATATTAATTTGATCAATTCCACTTAAGTAAGCAGCCATTCTACATTAGCTAGATGAACAGACTTGTAAGTAGATAAGACATCCAGTCAATATAAAATGGATAGGCCTTTAATTTATTGCTTTGCTCTGCCTACATTGTCCTGCATGGCAGATATGTGTGTTATGCTTTGAAGTAACTAACTGGCCTTCTACTCTTTATTAACAGGACATTGTTTTATGAGCTTCGAGTGGCAATAGAGCAGCTGACAGCCAGACCTTCCTGTCCAACTTTCCTCCGAAATGCATGTCACAAAGCTATGAAGGTCATTTGTAAGCTGGCTCCAGGGTCATAGAGTGCGAGAGTCTCCTTAACATGAGATAATTTGCAAATGGTGGCATTCGTTATACTTAAGAATTCCAGGGGATGTTGTTTATGTTGTATTTTTTTGGGTTACTTTTAATTACTGATGACTGAAGTTCGCGTATTGCTATGATGTTTTACGTTTCTCAACTTCAGGTGATGAGGGTTACCTTTTTAAAAGTATGTTTGCATTAGATTAATTGCTATTAGAATGGATTTTATATAAATGTGGGTGCACAATTTGTTCAAAGGATTGTGTGAATTGTCCATTCATGTGCAAAACAGATATTGGGTTTCCAAGCGTACGTTGATCATCCATTTTCTTGTTTTTTTTCTAAAGCAAATGTAACCTAAATATGCATTATCTTTAACATTTCCTCTCCATGTAAGGAATCAGCATTGTTGCATTGCAAGAATTTAAAATAGAACTAGTAAGTAGTTTATTTTTAAAAATTGGTTATTTAATGCTAGGTCAGTGTAAACCTTGTCTAAAATTTGCATGTTTAATAGGTGTAAATGTTAAATAAGCATAGGGCTAGTTTTTAAATAATTACTGTGAAGTGCACATAAAGCTTATTGCTCAGGCTCTTTTAGTTTGTTGGCACAAATGACTTCCATTTTTTCAGCTTGCCCTCAGGGATTGATAACTTTTAAGTTTTTGTTTAATGAGGTTAATAAATTAAACTGATAACTCTGACACTTGGTAAGAATCTTCCAAATAAGTTACATAGGTCAGCTTTGTTTACCAGTGGTCTGTTTAATATTTCATGAATGTATCAATAACATTACTGTGAATTGGTATCTGACACAAGTACTGTGAAGGTCATTTTTTTGTTTTGTCAGATTACAATGGATGGTGTTTCAGTGAAATGTTTTCTGATGCAGTGGACCTTACTATTCTCCATCACTCTGAATAATTTTTTACAGATATTTTTAGGAAGCGGGTATTTTGGTGAATTTAAACTTATAACTGTCCCTAGATAAATCTGCTTTCTACCAATATGGATAATAGAACTATGTTTGAGTGCACAACTATACTTGTACTTGACATCTTCAAACCGATCAATTACTAAAGCAAAAGCAAACTAAACTCTGGACACAGATTTCCTGTGATAAAACATGGTAGAAGTTCTCAGCCAATCAGGTAGTATCTGTGGAATTCAGTGATGTGAAAGCTTAACTCTAAGTCTTCCTCCTAGTGGCGTGCTCAATGATTTTTCAGCAGGACTGTCAGTACTCCACTGGTTTAAACTGAAGTGCAAGTAATTTCAGCTGTCGATCCTACATTGATTTTAAATATAACATTTAAAAAATACAAATTCCTGTAAATAACATGTGTAGGATATTATAAATAAGACACCTGAAATTCTCAGAGAATTTACATCTTTAGTCATGCTACCCTGATGTAGAGGGTCATCTCTGACTTGACCACATAAAGGAGCTGATGGAGTGGCATATTTTCTTTAAAAGAAGAACAAATTGTCTAGCTTTTCATCTGGCTGAGCAAGCAGTGGTCTGGGACCAGTTGTTTTCTCCCAACTTTGTCTTTTTCCAACCAACCCCCGTCCCCCTTTCTCCACATCCCACCCCCACCTTTTAGTTCGCATATTGCCGTAATAGCTGAAGTGAAGATTTGCCTGCAAGACTCTGCATTCGACCTTACCTATTATTATTAACTTGAACAAAATCCTACATGAACTCCTGAGGATGGGGCACAGCAAGGAAGAGCAAAACCGAGAAGGACTCCACATTCCCTGTTTTCATGCGAAACTATTTCTTTATTACTACTTACTTACTCCTGTTAAACTGCTGGCATCTAGGGGAGCAACGTAGGTCCTCCATCTCTGGCAGTGTTTAGGATTGCTTCCATCATATCAGTATCTTTCTCTCGGTATTCACTATTGTCTGGCACGCATGACCCAAATGGAGACTCAGGAATACCATTGCTCTCTAACCTATAAGGATTCTTCATTGATGTTTCCATAAAAATTTTGTTTTACCAGTCAGGGTTGTTAACCCTGAGCTGAACCCCTGAACTTGGGGGATGGGTGGACCACTCTGCCCTTTAACCTGTTTGGCATGGGTGATCCTACCAAGAGATATTGTATAAATCCCTGACTCCAGCCAATGTACAGGTCATCGAGGCCCGCAAGCCTCCAAACCACAACATGGTGTCAGTAACAGAAGGCAGCTATTTCTTTAAGTCAGAAGAAATGCCAAAGGGAATAGACAAGTTAGAGTTGGGGAATTACTTCGATGAGTTGAAGGTTGAGTCAACTACTCTCTATAATAATAGGGTTTTTTGCCCAAAATTGAGATGTTTGGCTGTTTGTTTAGTTAAGCATTAAATCGCTTTGGTATATATTGAGTTTTAGAATTTGTGTAAAATCACTGAGGAAATCATTAAAATTGTAGAAACCATGTCCAGCATAATTAAAAGGCTTCAAAGTTTGTCTTTTATTACAAACATCATTGATAATAATGCTAAAGAAATATAAATTGTATTTCCATTCAAAGTTTGAGTTTTATTTACATGGGAGACACCAACTGGATTTTTCACCAGAAAACAATCAGTTTCAGATTCTGTTATGTCAACTGTTGATTGTTGTTGATTAGGGCATTCTCTATAAAACACCATTTTAAACCTTAAATTCATGCATTGGAAAGACTTTATAACGTGACTGATGTTATAATGCTTACATTGAGCATGAGATATAAATAGAATTCCGTAATTGCCTATTGAGCTTTTTTTAAAAACCATCCTTTTTTTTGCATACTTTGTTTCATTGTTAATTACAAACTTGCTGAAGGGTTGTTTAATGTTTTCCAATTCCACATTAAATAGCTTTGGCAGCATTAGACTTTTCCCATCACAGTGGAATTTACTCTGATAACCTTAGAATTGATATCGCCTCAAATATTTGATCGATCAATAGCTGTCCAGGGTACTATTTATAAAGTGCTATGCACCTTAAAGAAGAAAAATAATTGAATGCGTTGGTAAAATTGAGGGCTGTGCTAATATTTGCAATAGCTAAGCAAAGAAAGACTGTCACTGCTAAGCTCCTGTCATAAAACAACATTGAATTCATAGGAAGTCCATCAACATCTGCAATAAGCCCAAATACATCACATGAAAATCTAGAATATAAAAGAAATGTTGTTTCTACCCTGTAAAAGGATATTGCTCAGTTTTAGTTACCTTTGAGAATGTGCTGGTAACCTGCAGTTTTGAAACAGTTTAGTTCTTCCAGTGAAGGTACTCCCACAGATTTGATCAGGGGGCTGTTCCAGGAGTTAGACATAGTAGCAATGAAAGGAGAGTGGTAAATTTCTAAGTCAGCATTGTGTGTGAATTGGAGTGGAACTTGAAGTTAATTCCATCCATCATGTTTGCTAGCCAAGTCTTAAAAATTCAGAAGTTGCATGTTGCAACAATTTCTGAAATTTATCATCTTATGTCTGAAAACTTTTTGTTCAGACTAAAGGAGCCTAATATTTCAATAACAGGGACTTAATTAAAATTGTTCAGGATGATATATTTATTACAATTATTTCCAACTTCCTTATTTCAAATTTGAGGAATACTATGTGCATTCTACACTCAGGTACAGGAGTGGAACCAGGTGTGGTCTTTTGCTGCTGTTGCCCATCCACTTCTACATTCAATGTGTTGTGTGTTCAGAGATGCTGCTCTGTACACCACTGTTGTAATGCGTGGTTATATGGATTACTGTAGCCTTCCTGTCGGCGTAAACCAGTCTGGCCAACCTCCTCTGAGCTCTTACATTAACTGGGTGTTTTTACACCCACAGAACTGCTGCTCTCTGGAAGATTTTGCTTTTTGCACCACCCTCTAAACTCTGGAGCCTGTTGTGCATGAAAATCCCAGGAAATCAGCAGCTCCTGAGATACTTAACGCACCAATACTCATTCCATGATCAAAGTCTCTTAGGATCATATTTCTTTCCCATTTTGGTGTTTGGTCTGAACAAAAACTGAACCTCTTGACCTCGCGTCCATGGTTTTATGCATTGAATTGTAGCCACGTGTTTGGCTGATCAGATATTTGCATTAACAAGCAGGTGTGCCTAATAAAGTGGCCATAGAGTGTATATATTAATTTCAGCATCCTAAGGAATGTTATTCTTTACTGCTTAATGAGCCTAATTTCTCTCCCAAGGGCAGCCATGATATTCAAGTCCGTTTTGCCTATGTGCACTTATTTTTAAAAGAATCAATAGGCTTGTATTTTTCTTCCTGTTTCAATTTTTAGTTTATTATATATTCAGGAAGTCTAATTCATTGTTTGCCACTATAGATTTTGCTACTCTTTCAGTCAATATGTTAGGTTGCTAAATTAGTGCTGTGATAAAATCAAAAATGTTTAAATATAATGATGTATTATCAGACATGTAGCTTAAATAGCTGGATTGGAGCTACAACACTGTGC
The DNA here is from genome assembly GCF_048418815.1 of Hemitrygon akajei. Taxonomy (NCBI): domain Eukaryota; kingdom Metazoa; phylum Chordata; class Chondrichthyes; order Myliobatiformes; family Dasyatidae; genus Hemitrygon; species Hemitrygon akajei. The sequence goes on along the minus strand of NC_133133.1, from coordinate 58,407,223 downwards.
TTGGTAGCTTTGAACCTTTTATAAGAACTTCCATATATGACCACAATGCTAAAATAAACATCCAGATTGCCATAAATTTAAGAATATTGCACTAACGAATGCAATACTCCACTCTCATTTTATTTTAGGATATTTGAAGTAGTGATCTGTTGGTTTAGTAAAAGATTTTGTAGTCAACACTAACATTAAAGTAACCTACCCACAGTGATCTAGAGTTCCTTGTGATTTAATTCACATTTTCTGGTCCTCTTTTCTTTTGAGAATCAATTTTAGGAGGATCCAAAGTAGTCAGCAACATTCATGTTAATAAGCAGGTTAAGCAGTCAATTTTATTGAAGGATTCTTTGAAACAGGAAACTAGGAAGAAAAAGCCATGACTTTTATGCAATGTTTTAAATTCTTACCAGAGTGGAACATGCCAGGGTGAAGTAGAAGCTGAAATGTCCTAACCTTTGAAAATGAATATATCTTTTGTTTCTTTATAATAGCTATTATATTTTGCAATATTTTTCCAAGAAAATTAACCCACAAAATTATTTTAAGATCATAAAGATTTTAAAGCAACATAATAATGCTATAATTAGTTAACACCATCTACAACATGTTTACATTTACTGGGTCATCTACAGTTAAAATAATGTGGCAGAGGCTGAAGTTCATTTCAGTTCATTTGATCATGCTGGAGGAGATTGCAAAATAGCACATTGTAGAAATGATCAAAAAGTCACTGAATACACCATTTGAATTTCTACATTTAGTTTTCCACATTTAACTACAAAGACTTGTACTGAAAAACTCATTATCAGTTTCACTTTATGATGATGGTAAATGCTTAAAACAGTTTGTATGTAGCAAGTGTTAAATAGTTCCGATATGATGAAATAATCAAATAAACTTTAAATATTAATGAAAACAGTGATGAATGACTGTTTTATAAATCTTAGTAACAGCAAGTTGCCTAAAATTTATCATTCATTAGTTAATCAAAATGATCTTAGAAATATTTAAAGTTACACACACACAATATTTTTTCTTAGTGTGTACTTACACATGCATAGAAATGATTGATCTATCTTATCAGCAATGAAAATTATAGAGCTGTTGCAGCACAGAAAGCAGCACAATGTTTGTTTGTAAAAGACATTTTAAGTACAACATTTGAGATATAATATTGGCAGAGAGTTTGAATGCTTAGCAGCAAAAATATATAGAGAAGCAGTAAAAATTAAAATTGATATTTCAAAATTAAGTATGCATTTTATACATTGGAAACAGTATCAACTTCATAAACTGACATCTGGTCAGTGAGAGTACTATTCAGTTGAGGGGAAAAATGGACATCTGGCATGAATTCATCTCTTTTTATATATTTAAATAGCTTTGCTATTTCTGTCCGTTCATCCGCTCATAGGGAGTCGTATGTAATGAAGCATGTAGTTGTAACTAGGCTATACCTCAGCTGGAAAATGTCAAATTATATTATGTATTCTTCAAAAGCATAAATCATGCTTAAGATTTCTTTTTAAAATGTGAAGGTAAGGGGAGAAAAATTGACGATTTTGATAATAAGTCACCAGGAATTACAAGATGGATTTCATAAAAAAAACTTCCATGTTATTGTTGTCAGAATCAGAGATCTCAGGAGACCTTAAGTATTCATGGTACAAATGTGATTATAAAGATTGTAAGATTATGCAGATGTTCGAATGTACTGGGGAATCTCAGACAGCCTTTATGCTTTGAATGCCACATTTGAATGTTAAACAATGCCTTTGAGAGACAAGCACAGTCATAAATAGGTTTTAATTATTTCTTGTGTATCATCAAGATGTGGACCTGTGTGCTTTAAATGTTTGTGTTTGTAAAATATTAATTAAAAAGCATATATATCTGACTCTGCAGATCCATTCAACTATGACCAGCAATGTCTACCTTTTGTGATGATGTCTTCATAATAAAGATAAAGGAACAGACACTGAGTCAGATAGCAGGAAGTTTATGCTAATTATTTCTATTACAATTGTAATAATGTGCAGTATTGTTTTGTTATTGATGCTTATTCTTTGAACATACATTTTTGTGTGTTCTACACTCTGTAATGCAATGCATACTTGAAATAAACAGAATAGTAAACTTATTTCCAGCACCTAATTCAGCAGCTGTTTCTGAGTTTGTTTATTTTAAGATTTATTAAATGGTCACATCTTTGGAAGCTGGGGCTTCTGCTAAACGTTATAAATTGCTGGTCAGTAAGGAAACAATCTTTCTTATCTATAGGATATTTAGATTTTTAATGTTCAAATGGTCATAGAAAATACCAAGAAATGTGGAGTTTTCTTATCTTATTCCAAAGAATTGTTGTTAGTATTTACTACTAGCCAAAGGACATTGCCGCTTTGAGTTAAGTGATCATTTTTAAATTATTCAGAGAAATTAATATCTTAGGCTAGAAACAGCAGCATTTATTAATAGTTAATATAGTCTTCATGCTGGCAGATTCAAGCATACTAAATGAAAAATAAAGGGCCTTTGCAAATAAAAATTTGTAATCATTACTCAATGGCTCTTATTACTATAATAAAATATACTTTGTCATTAAAATTCTTGGATCTTTATGAAAAGTTTAACTAAACACTTAAGTAGAGGAGCGGTTGTGAGGAAAGTAAATGTTAAGCTTACGTACAAAGACAGGAACCAAAAGGTTGAGTATAATGTGACTAATGTTCTGAGTTGCATTTATTTCAATGCAATGTGTATTTTAGGTTCAGCTGATGATGTTAGAGCATGGATTAGCACGTGGAATTACAATATTTTAGCCATTAGTGAGACTTGGTTGCAGGAGGGGCAGGACTGGCAGTTCAATGTTCTGGGGTTCCTTTCTTTCAGGCTTTACAGAGTGACAGGGATTATTTGTATGTCAAAATGTCACAGCAGTGCTCAGACAGGTCAGACTGGAAGGCTCATCTACTGAAGCTATATGGGTGGAACTGAGGAATAAAAAAGGGAATGATGATGTTTTCAGGAAAGTTGTCTTTATAGGGATCCCAACTACATAAAGTATAATACTGGATCTCTTATTAGGAAACAAGACAGGGCTGGTGACAGAAATGTGTATAAGGGAACACTTTGGATCCATTGATCATCATTCCATTATTTTCAAGATATTTAGAACATTTATGCCCAAATATAGAACTGGCCCTTGGGTTGAGAATCTAAATTAGAGGAAGACCAATTTTGATGGCATCAGAAAGGATTTGGCAGATGTAGATTAGGATAGGTTATTTTCTGGCAAAGGGTTATTTGGTCAGTGGGAGTCCTTCAATAATGAAATATTGAGAGTACAGAGATTGTACGTTCCTGTTAAAATAAATGGCAAGACTAACAGGTTTAAGGAACATTGGCTTTCAAAGGATATTGAGGCCCTAGTTAGGAAGATGGAGGAGGAGGTGCAAGGAAGGTATAGACTGCAAGGAACAAATGAGGCACTTGAGTATAAGAAATGCAAGGAAACACTTAAAAGGGAAATCTGGAGGGCTAAGAGAAGGCATGAATTTGTTTTGGCAGACAAGAAAGAGAATCCCAAGGGCTTCTATATATTAAGAACAAAAGGACAGCAAGGGAAAAAAATTGTCCACTTGATGTTAAGTAAGATAATCTATAGATGTCGCCAAAAAATAGGGATATCTGAAATTGATTTTTGCATCTGTATTTACTCAGGAGGTGGACACAGAGTCTAAAGAACTGAGGCAAAACGGTAAAAGCATATCCAGATTACAGAAGAGGGGGTACTTGCAGCAAATTAGGTTAAGTCCCCAGGGCCTGACAAAGTATACCCCTGGAACTAGTGGGAGGCAAGTGCAGAAAGCTGGGGACGTGGCAGAGGTATTTAAAATGAGCTGAGCTACAGTGAGATACTGGAGGATAGCTAATGTTGTTCAAGAAAAGTGGTAAGAATAAGCCGGGAAATAATAGGCCTGTTATTGGAATGATAGGCCTTAATAAGTTATTGGAAGGGACAGGATATGTAGGTATTCGGATAGTGGCTTATTAGGGAAAGCCATCATGGCTTTGTGCAAGCTAGGTAGTGTCTCATCAGTCTTACAGTTTTTCAAGGAGGTTACCAGGAAAGTTGAAGAAGGAAAGGCTGTGGATGAAGTTCACATGGACTTTAGCAAGGCCTTGAACAAAGTCTTGCATAGGTTCAGGCTCATGGCATTCAGGATGAAGTAGTAAATTGGATTCAACTTTGGCTGAGAAGGAGAAGCCAGGGACTGGAGGCTTGTGACTGGTGGTGTGCCGCAGGGATCTGTGCTGGATTCATTGTTATTTGTCATCTGTATTAATGATCTGGATGATAATGTAGTAAACTGGATCAACATATTTGCAGGTGACACCAAAACTGGGAATGTAGTGGACAGCGTGGAAGACTATCAAACCTTGCAGTGGGATCTAGACCAGCTGGAAGAATGGGCTAAAAAAATAGGAGATGGAACTTAATGCAGACAAGTGTAAAATGGGATGTCAAGCCAGGGTAGGGACTTATACAATGAACGGTAGAGCACTGAAGTGTGCAGTAGAACAAAGGGATCTGGGATACAGATACATAATTCCTCGAAAGTGGTACAGGATTGATAGGATCATAAAGAGCTTTTGGCACATTTGCCTTCATAATCAAAGTATTGAATACAGGACTTTGGATGATAATGTTGTATAAGACATTGGTGAGGCCAAATTTGGAGTATTGTGTGCGGTTTTGGTCACCCACCTACAGAAAAGATATCAATAAGATTGAAAGAGTAAGAGGAAATTTACAAGGATGTTGCCAGCATTGAAGACCAGAGTTATAGGGAAAAGTAGAGTAAGTTACGACTTTATTCCCTGGAGCATAAGAGAATGAGGGGAGATTTGATAGAGGTATACACAATTATGAGTGGTATAGACAGGGTAAATGTAAGCAGGCTTTTTCCACTGAGGAGGTTGTGTGCAACTACAACTAGAGGTCATGGGTTAAGGATGAAAAGTGAAATGTTTAAGGGGAACCTGTGGGGGGGGAATCTTCTTCACTCAAAGGATGGTGCAAGTAATGGATGCAGTTTCAACAGAAATTTGGATAAGTATGTGGATGGGAGGGGTTTGGAGGTTTTTGGTATGGTTGCAGTCAGTGGGAATCAGCGGAATTAACAGTTCAGCACAGACTAGTTTCTGTGCTGTAGCACTCTATAACTCTATTTGAGAAACAACCTTATTTAAGCTTCAGTTTGCCATCTGTCTTTGCAGAAATTTTGTTCTGGAGTTTCATATAAAAACACAAGCATCAGTATATTTGCACTGGCATTTGCTGACGGTCAGAATGTAGTTTGTGGCCATGTGATTGTTACCCCCAATCAAGCTACTTTGGGAAATACAGAACTGAATTGAGTTTGCTCAGCTAAATCCAGCTGTACAATGGAAATGGACTTAAATACAAAAATCCTTTATCACTTCACATCAATTCCTATTTCTCCATTGATTATGTTGGTAAAGATTAGAGTAATACACTGTTTGGAATGTCAGTCTATCCCTGCCAGCAACTCCTGGAGTTACACATTCAATATGTATTCCTGTTGTTATATTTCCTCTATTATAATAATATTCTCAGTATTATTCATATTGCATATCCTGAGCCACTATATTTATGCTGCTTGAAAGCAACTCCATTCTTAAGCACAAGAAACTCTGCAGATGCTGAAAATCCAAATCAACACACACAAAATGCTGGAGGAACTCCAGCATCTGTGGAAATGAATAAGCAGTCGCCATTTTGAGCCAAGACCCTTCTTCAAGACTGGAAAGGCAAGGGGAAGGTGCCAGAATAAAAAGGTGGGGGAGGGGAAGGAGGCTAGAAGGTTAAAGGTGAAGCAAGGTGGGTGGAAAAGTTAGACAGCTGGAGCTGAAGGAATCTGAGGGGAGAAGAGTGGACCATAGAAGAAAGGGAAGGAGGGGCACAACAGAGGGAGGTGTTAGACAGGCGAGAAGAGCGAAGAAGCCTTAGTGGGGAATAGAAGAGGGGAAGGGGAGTGATTTTTTTTTTACTGCCATCAGGTTGGAGCTACCAAGGCAGAATATAAAATGTTGCTCCTCCACCCTAGAGCGGCCTCATCATGGAACAAGAGGAGATCATGGACAAACATGTTAGAATGGGAATGAGAATCAGAATTAAAATGTTTGGCCCCAGTGAAGTTCCACTTTTGGCAGTTGGAGCAGAGGTGCTCAACAAAGCAGTCTCTCAATTTACAACAGGTCTCACCAATGTAGAGTAGGCCACGTCAGGACCACCTGATACAATAAGGTGACTTGCAGATTCGCAAGTGAAGTATTCCTTCATGTGGAAGGGCTGTTTGGGGCCCTGAATGAAGGTGAAATGTCCCTCTTCAAAGAATGAGGGTTCTTTTCTTCCACCATTGTCATTGCCTTCACCCACACTCCTCTATTTCTCAGACATCCGCACTCACCCCATCTTCCTGCTGCCTTAACAGTAATAGTTCCTCTTTTCCTTACTTATTGTACCACCCCATGAGTGTCCACATCCAACACTTCATTCTCCACATCTTCCACCATCTCCAAAGTGTTCCTCCCACCAAACACATCTTTACCTCCCCCCTCCCAACTCTTTGCTCTGTGCAAAGATTGCACCCTCCATGATTACCTTGTCCATTAATCTTTCCCCACTAAACTTCCTCCCGGCACTTATCCCTGCAAGCAGTCAAAGTGCTACACCTACCCATTCACCTCCTCCCTCCCTCACCCACATTCAGGGCCCCAAACAGTCATTTCACATGAAGCAATGCTAGACCTGCAAATCTGCTGGGGTTGTCTATTGTATCAGGTGGTCCTGAAGTGGCCCCCTCTACACAGGCTTCAAAGTACATTTAATGTCTGAGAAATGTATACCGTATACATCCTGAAATGCTTTTTCTTCGCAACCATCCACGAAAACAGAGCAGTGCCCCAAAGAATGAGCTACAGTTAAATGTTAGAACCCCAAAGTCCCCCACCCAGCTCCACACATAAGCAGCAGCAAGCAACAATCCTTTCTCCCCCTCCCATAGGCAATAATAAAGCATCAGTACCCGTCACCGAGCACTCAAGAGTGAGCAAAGCAACGGCAGAGACACAAACTTGCTGTTAACCTAAAGACTTCGTGATTCACCTGGTATTCGACATACCACAGGCTCTCTCTCTCTCCCTAATAAGGGAGAAAGAGGTGTCTCCGTTTTCACAGTGAGCAGGGAGACATTAACAAACAACTCGCTAGTTTACGATGTTAAAAGTCAGTTGCGTTGTTTTTTTACGGGCTCTGTGCCCAAAGATCTGGGCACACAGCTGTAGATATTCCAACTTCCCCGATAACACACGGGTCTCCTGTTGCGACACCAACCTTCGATTCATCTCCAGAGCCCTGAGAACAACAACGGCCAGTTAAGAAACCCCCAAGAGCAGGTCCCATTCCCGCAAAGAACCAAAGTTAGCACGTAACTCCAGGTCAGAGTCATGAAAAGAACCATGGAAGAGAAAAATAGAGATTTTAAAGATGGAACTAGAGCTGTTTCTGAAGATGCAAGCAAAGGAGTCACCGTTTAGCGCCATCATCACTCCACTCATCACATCGTAAATTGAAGAACTGCTTTGTTGAACACCTCCACTCCATCCACCCAAAGCAGAACTATACAGGGCCCAAACGTTATAATGCTGATTACCATTCCAACACGTCTGTCCATGGCCTCCTCTTGTTCCACAAAGAGGCTACCCGCGGTGGAGGAGAAACACCTTATATTCTGACTGGGCAGCCTCCAACCTGATGGCATGGAAATTGATTTCTCCTTCCAGTAAAAAAATTCACTCCCCTTCTCCTCTTCTTCTATTCCCCACTATGGCCTCTTAAATCTCTGACGTATTGGAAAGGAAAGCATCATCATGGGAACAAATGTAGTGGAGACGAAGGAACTGATAAGAAGAGAACAATGTTTTTTCAGGTGACAGGGCGGGAAGAGGTATAGTCAAGATAGCCATGGGAAGCTGTAGGTTTATAAAAGATGTCAGTCTAACTCCAGAGATGGAGATAGAGAGATCCAAAAAGGGGAGGGATGTGTCAAAAATGGACTAAGTGAACTTAAGGGCAGGGTTTGAGGCAAAGTTGATGAAATTGACGAGCTCACCATGAAGCAGTCATCAATGAGTTGCAGACTATTACCAAGGAAGGTTAGAAATATGGACTGTTCTACATCGCCTACGAAGAGGCAGGCATAGCTGGAGCCCATGTGGCTGCCTATGGCTACCCCTCGAGTCTGGAGGAAGCAGGAGGAGCCAAAAGAGAAATTGTTTGGAGGGTGATTACCAGTTCTGCCAAATGGAGGAAGGTGGCGGTGGAGGGGAACTGGTTGCTTCTTTAAAGCAGAGAGCTTTAAGGCCGCCTTGATGGGGGAGAGAAATGTAAAGGGACTGGACCTCTATGGTGAAAATGAGGAAACTGAGAGTATGAAAAGTGTCAGGGATGTAGGTGGGAAGAGACCAAAACAAGAGGGATAGAGTGGAGTCAAGGCATAAGAACAGAAATGCAGTGGGGCAGGAGCAGGCAGGGACAATGGGCCTACCCAGACAATCAGGTTTGTGGATCTTAGGTAGAATGTAGGAGAGAGCAGTGCAGGATAAAGGGATGATGAGCTTGTTGGCAGTGGATGGGAATTCTCCAGAACTGATTATTTTGGTGATGGTATTGGAGGCAGTTTTCTATGGTCTCGAGTGAGGTCCATCCTTAATACTGACTGTGTTAACAACCACCAGAAAATTTGTACTTACTGCTGTGATTCTCTTTTCACCCAGTGAGCTCTGGTAAAAGTTTGGATTTGAAGAACTTATTTTCCTTTTTGATCCTCATTTACACTTAGGCTTTCAACTATTAAGTTGTAGTTGAATAGTTAACTGGACAATTTGAATAAAGGATTCAAATATACACATATTTCAGATTGTGTTTCTAGAAAAAACATTGTCTTAAAAATGGAACTATTTTACAGTGAATAAATAGAAGCTGCTGAAAAAACTTTGGATGTTTTAAGTCTGAAAGGTTCATGAGAAAATTGCATCTGCCACAAGTGATACAGATGTAGCCGTATGAATCTGAGCCATATTTTCCAGCCCCCTTGAACCTATTCTGCTCCTTTGCCTGTGGACTTAAACCCCTATTAAACCACACCACCTGCTGATGTTCACTTGTCAAGACTTCAGCATTTTATTAAAATGCTTTTTTATATAGAGCAACATTTAATCTCACACTTCTCTCTTCTTTAACCTCTGGATTGAGCTCCTGGACACACGTGGGAATATTCTTGGAATCTGAAGCTTGCGGATTTTAATGAGGCTTATTTTCCAGATCCCTTACTTTTTTTGTTTATTTTTACTTAGCTAAAATATTCCATGTGAAGTTCAGTGTTTAATTGTAAGACCATGTGAAATCTCAGTTGAACTGCTGGTGTATACTTTGGTTATGACCATTGTCCAATGAAGAGAGGCTCCTTAATGGAAAAACCTAAAACTTGACTTAAATAGCTGCATATGTGAGAAAGTACTGTTACTTAGTTGGCATAGTCAATTAGAACCAAAGGACCTGTTCCATGCTGTGTAACTCTCTGACTCTGACCAATTTTAAATCTTTCAAAGCTGAGTAGGTTTTCAGTGAAGCAGTTTAAGAGAAGAAACGTGACAGAAGTCATGCAGGTTCTTAAAACAGAGAAACACAAAGTGACAGGTTTGTGTCAGGCATATTGTGAATCACTACCTGGTATTCTATTTTAATCCAGTAGCAGGTGGAAAACATTGTCTGCTCTCTCAAGACAAGGGGTCTCCTCGGATGTGTATAATATTAAAATATTTAATTGTCAATGCCGAACCTGAACTGGAGATTTTTAAAGAAAAGCAAAAGAAGTGGCTTGTCGTGCTGCACACATATCATAATTGATCAATACAAGCAACAGATGCAATAGTTTACTGAGCAGGCCAGCATATTCTGATAAAGTTGCCCCAATCCAAGCACAGAGCTGACCCCATCCTCACAGTGGGTTCCTTTTGGATTTGGGTCAGGTAGCCAGGCTTCAAAAGAGGCCACTGGGGACCAGCTGAGTAACTGATTTCATGCGACACTATTGGTGGCTTGGTAGGCAATTTATGTTCAGAAATAGGTCAAGAAATGAAAGAGTTTTAACACGTGCATCCTCCATAAAATCACTAAATATGAATATCACATCTATGACAAACTTAATACAAATGCAAATCAACCTTGTACTAAAAGACATTTTGATCTTACCAGAATTGATTCCCATATAATTTACTCTATTTAACTGTGAACAATGCCATGGGAGATCCACAAGTGTTAAGTTTTCCTGCTGCTTGTGATTTTGTTGCAAAGCTGTACTAAAGTACATACCTGTTCCCCACTCATTTGTCTGAAGATTATGACAAAAATAATGCTAACTGCTAAGCAGATTGCTGGAAATTGCAGCTTTCATCTGAATTTGCCATGAGAAGGAATGATTGTGTTCTTTAACGTGAAATCTATATGGTAACTGAGGGGGGAAAGGAACACAAACAACAAAATCTAAGCTGCCTAGATGAAATGGAGTAGGAAGAAAATTGCACAAGTTAAATATTCTGGTCCACAGAATCTAAGACTAAATTTAAAAGAATGTTAGTCCTCCAACAAATGTTTTCATGTGAAGTTCACCTTAAAGACCTTGTCACCATATGCTGATTTCACTAGCAACCAGTAAGGAAACTGAAAAAGGCTATAAGATCTGATGAAAGATTGTTTTACATAACGTTTACAGATGAAATCTCAAAAATTGTTAGTTATTTTTACTTCACCATAAAACCTGTCCAACTATAGTTTACACACACTCACTCCAGATCAATGTTGGACACAGGCTGTGCGAGTATCAAAGCTAATCAAACTAGTCTTTGTGGGGTAATACATTCATGGTTAATAAGTGGAAAAGTAATGTGCAGTCCAGCAGATGGAAACTTTAACTGGAATTATCAACAAAAATGAGAAGAATGTTGGAAAGAACTTTCCATCAAATAATGTGCTTCAAATAATCAAATGTTTTCACACTGTAAGCAAATTAAAAGTTAATAAAGATAAATTATCCAGTAGCATATGGTTCATCTGTGTCAAATTAGAAAGAATCACAGTTAATTTGCATTCTCAGTTTGTGAGGAGAATTAGCTAGTTCAGAAAAGATTATGGATTAAAAAGATAATCTTGAATGGCATAATGGAAATATATATTAACTGGGTCTTTTCATGCACTGTAGAACATTGCATGTGATTTGATTTTCTCCCCCTTGATATTTCAAACTAGTATTTCAAATATCATCTGAAAGAAATTGAGAAAAAAAAGAGTCTTAGGCATCATTTTCCAACTTTATTCTTATAAATTAAATGTGAATATAGATAAAATGCCGAATCTCTCAAAGCATTGTCCCAAATGATAGGTACCTTGAGATGGAATGGCAAGATGAAAAGCAATTCTACGTTAGATTTTCTTACACAAAACCTACCTCAACAAAGAAAAATCAATCTATATTGAAGCTTTGACTAACTTAATGAGGTGTTATTTCATGTATGTATTAACATAGCTCTGTGAGATTAAAATGCAACATGTCTATCTAACTAATTAGCAGGGGCTTATGGGAGAAATACATCAGGTAGATTTCCCTAAATATGATTTCAAGGTGGAACTTGGAGGTATATTAAATTTTAGGAAAGGAAGGGATGACTTCAGAATCATTTATTTAAAACAGGATGTTCTACACTTCCATTAATGTCTTTGTACATGTCCCATGTGATCAGCAAGTTAGATGAGAACGCCTGTGGCACCCCTTAATCATGATCCCAGACACTATGGTGTCTAATGACATCAGCACAGACATGGACATGAAGACCTCTTGATATCAGCTATTGGCTTCTCTCACTTGATAACACCACTTGGAAGAAGTATTAAGAGGAGCAACTGCTAAGAATCTACTCTAATATATTCTTGTTAAATGTTCACCACCACGAGTGGCTCATTAACACCATTGCTCTTTAAATGAGTTTTGGAGGACAAAGCTATCAAACACTATGTGAGAATTAATGTGAAGGACAAACAGTTTTGACCTTGTAATTGTCATTTTAGCTGTTACTGTGCATTTGTTCATGATGGTGTTGATGGGGAATGACCTCTGCTGCCTTTGTGAGACCTAGTCCAAAACTCTTATCAAGGACATCCTTCATTGTGGTGTCATCATACATGTTAACATGTGCTGCAATATTTCATAGTACCTTCTTATACAGATGGAGGCCATTCAGCTCATTGAGCCTATGCCAGTTCTCAGAGGGAGGCCTCTTACACAGAGCGAGGCCATTCAGCCAATCCCAACAATCCTAATCCTCCAGTATTTTCGCCCCAGTTTTCCATTCTCTTTCATATCCCCATCAACACGCTATCTGATCTGCTATTAGTAGGGATAATTATCCTACCGATCAGCATGACTTTGGGATGTGAGAGAAAGAGACACAAAACACATCTAACAACTGAAAGCAGGGCATTTATTAGGCACTATGAGCCAGCAGTAGCATAGAGTTGTAAAGTTATATTGTGTATAAACAGGTCTTCCAGCCCAACATCCCTGGCAAAGAAGATGCCTACCTAAGCTAACCCCATCTGCCCACATTTGGCTCATATCCTTTTAACTCTTTCCTATGCATGTGCCCTTACAAATCTTACAAATAACTTTTAAGCATTGCAATGGTGCCTGCCTCTATCGCTTCCTCGGGCAAATCATTGACAGATACCCTTTAAATCTTTCATCTCTCATCTCCTCAAATCTTTAAGTTGTAGACTCTGACCTTGGGAAAAGATTTAGACCACCCACCTTATCTGCACCACTCATGATTTTATAAAGGTCGCACTTCAGTCGCTAATTCCAGCCTATCCAGTCTCTCTTCATAGCTCAAGCCCTCCAGTACTAGCAACATCCTTATAAACCTTCCCTGCATCCTCCAGATTATCCATATGTTTCCCATGGTACAATGACCAGATCTGCACATGATACTCTAAGTCTAGTCTCACCAACATCTTGTAAAGCTGTAATATAACATACAAACTCCCGTACTCAATGTCCCACCAATGAACCAGGGTATCTTCACCACCCCATCTAGTTATGTCATCACTTTAAAGGAATTTCTGTTCTACAATGCATCTAAAGGCCCTGGCATACTCTGTGCATGTCCTTCCCCGATTTAACTTCTAAAAATGCATTACTTTGTACTTGTCTTGAGTTAAATTTCATTTGACATTCCTTTGCCCACTTTCCCAATAGATATATGGTAGATTCTGTTTTAACTGTAGACAAACTTCTTCAAATATCACTATACCACAAAGAGACACATTGCTAGGTACATTTTCCATCTGGCCCCGTAGATCTAAACTAACCTATATAGCTGCGTTTATTAGAATGGGTTTGCTAATGTTTATTAAAAAGCTATGATTTTTTTCATTCACTGCATATTTAACTTTTTAATTATGCTATTTATTTCTAACAAAATTATTTCTAAGTAATTTATTAAATTAAATTGATGCATTTCAACTGTTTTTGTATGAGTGGCCCATTGAGTCTGTTCTCATGCTCAGTAAGAACATGGGCAGAATCTCCATTTTCCTAAAGAATTCCAAAATCTCTCTACAGCTGTCTAAAATTAAATCCATTTCAGCCTTAATAATTCAACTCATTGTGGTAACAAATTCTAAGGCTGCAAACCTTTAAGAAATTGCTCTTGATCGTCATTGTAAGTGACTGATGTGCTATCCCACATGGACTATGACATGCACATTCTCCTTCTCCACTCCAGGTTTGCCTCCTGCCCTGAGGTGACTTCCTAGACTAGCAAATATAGTCTTCAGGAGTCTAACTCCTGGCTCCAGAGAACAGCATTTATCCATCTGATCATGTTGAATTCTACCAATTCCATTCTCACTTGAATGATCTCCTCCACCAGGGTTAGTCTTCTTAAGTTCCTCTCCAATTTTAGAAAAAAAAACATAGAAAAACATAGAAAACCTACAGCACAATACAAGCCCTTTGGCCCACAAAGCTGGGCCGAACATGTCCTTACCTTAGAACTACCTACTGTAGGCTTACCCATAGCCCTCTATTTTTCTAAGCTCCATGTACCTATCCAGGATCCTCTTAAAAGACCCTATTGTTTCCGCCTCCACCACCGCCGACAGCAGCCCATTCCACGCACTCACCACTCTCTGCGTAAAAAACTTACCCCTGACATTTCCTCTGTACCTTCTTCCAAGCACCTTAAATAAATGCCCTCTCATGCTAGCCATTTCAGCCCTGGGGAAAAGCCTCTGACTATCTGCATGATCAATACCTCTCATCATCTTGTACACCTCTATCAGGTCACCTCTCATCCTCCGTCACTCCAAGGATAAAAGGCTGAGTTCACTCAACCTGTTTTCATAAGGCATGCTCCCCAATCCAGGCAACATCCTTGTAAATCTCCTCTGCACCCTTTCTATGGCTTCCACATCCTTCCTGTAGTGAGGTGGCCAGAACTGAGCACAGTACTCCAAGTGGGGTCTGACCAGGGTCCTATATAGCTGTAACATTACCTCTCGGCTCCTAAATTCAATCCCACGATTGATGAGGCCAATGCACCATACGCCTCCTTAACCACAGTCAACCTACGTGGCAGCTTTGAGTGTCCTATGGACTTGGACCCCAAGATCCCGCTGATCCTCCACAGTGCCAAGACTCTTGCCATTAAAGCTATATTTTGCCATCATATTTAACCTTCCACAATGAACCACCTCACACTTATCTGAGTTAACTCCATCTGCCACTTCTCAGCTCAGTTTTGCATCCTATCAATGTCCTGCTCTAACCTCTGACAGCCCTCCACACTATCCACAACACCCCCAACCTTTGTGTCATCAGCAAACCCATCCTTCCACTTCCTCATACGGGTCATTTATAAAAATCAGAAAGAATAGGGATCCCCATTACAGATCCCTGAAGAACACCACTGGTCACCAGCCTCCATGCAGAATATGACCCGTCTACATCCACTCTTTGGCTTCTGTGGGCAAGCTAGTTCTGGATCCACAAAGCAATGTCCCCTTGGATCTCATGCCTCCTTAATTTCTCAATAAGCTTTGCATGGGGTACCTTGTCAAATGCCTTACTGAAATCCATATACACTACATCTATGGTTCTAAAAAATTCTATCAGGCTCATAAGGCACAACCTGCCTTTGACAAAGTCATGCTTACTATTCCTAATCATATTATGCCTCTCCAAATGTTCATAAATCCGGCCTCTCATGATTTTCTTCATCAACTTATCAACCATTGAAGTAAGACATACTGGTCTATAATTTCCTGGGCTATCTCTACACCCTTTCTTGAATAAGGGAACAACATCCACAACCCACCAATCCTCTGGAACCTCTCCCATCCTTGTTGATGACACAAAGATCATCGCCAGAGGCTCATCAATCTCCTCCCTCGCTTTCCACAGTAGCCTGGGGTACATCCCGTCCGGTCCCGGTGACTTATCCAACTTGATGCTTTCCAAAATCTCCAGCACATCCTCTTCTTTTTCCTTTCAAAATGAAAAACTCTTCCTTCTCTTGACAAGGCCAGAAGCTGCTCCAGCATTAAAAAGATTTTTTAAAAGATTAGCCTTATTTGTCAAGTGTACTGTACATCAGTCTACAGTGTATACAATATATTGTTTGCTTGAATGACCTGCACTATCTGAGACATGCTGAGGGAAGCCCACAGTTGTTGCCATGTTTCCAGCACCAACATATCATGCTCATAACTTATTATTCCTACCTTGTCTGTCTTTGGAATGTGAGAGGAAGCCAGAATGCCTTCAGGAAACCTACACTGTAACAGGGAGAACATACAGCACAAACTCCTTACAGACAGCGGCAGGAATTGAACCTCAATCTTACAGCTGGCACTGTAAAGCATTATACTAACCATTATGTTGCTGTGAGTCCCTAAACCTGCCTGACTCATTACACTAAATTTAAAGTGCTTCTCAACCTAATGTATTTGACTGTATTGTGGAACAAAACATCCAGAACCTTTCTTCCTCCTCAGTGTATCACATTGTCCCCAGATCTAGCCTACAGCAATTTTGAGCCAACATTCAGTAGGTGTTGGCTATGAGCCTCACAGACATTCGTTGGGTACTGCAGCTACATCTGGTTTGAGATTTGGTTGTCAATTGGTTTTGATTATACCTTAATTCATTAACTAATAAACTTTGGAAAGCTATTTTGCAAACAGGTATATATATTTTTTAAATCTCTGTAATAATCTTATTTGTTAATTTAGCCCATTGTCAAAAGAAAAAGTTGCGATATTCACTCGCCAGTCAATTCTTTGAGCATCGAGCCTGCTCCCTTGTTCTAATCCTGCAGTTTACACTCTCACTGAAGTATACTTTTGGCTCACTCTTTTCACTGCTTCAAACTCATCTTGCTCTTTTATTGCTTTCAACTCCGGTCTAGTTCTCTCACAGCTCTAAATTCTCTATATAAAAAAATAGCAACACAAATTAGGCTGTGAATGTTTTCCAAGTTCTCCATACTCCTGGAAAAAACTCCAGGACCAGATTACTAAATCTGCTCATTTAGTGGATGGCTATGTCAAATGTGATTTAATCCTAATTAGCACTGCACAACTTAAGCAACAAGGGAAAAATAAAGACTAGGTAGTAGTGTGAGAATTGATTCACTTTGGAAGGTTGAACTTAAAGAGTTAATTGTAGGCCCATTCAGAAAGGTAAGAGGCACAGGATCCAGGAAAACTTAGCTGTATGCATTCAGAAGTGTCTTGCCCATAGAAGGCAGAATGTATCCTGACTGGAGGTCAGTGACCAGTGGTGAAACCCCTTCTCTTTGTGATTGTTAATGACAGGGTTCTTAGCAATGTGGAGGCAAGAGGGATCTGCATGTTAAGAAGGGATATAGTGTGCTGGCCTTCATTATCTGGGGGGATTGATTTCAAGAGCCTTGAAGTAATATTGCAGCTCTATAAAATCCTGGTTAGATCACACTTGGAATATTGTGTGCAGTTCTCATCTCCTCATTACAGAAAGATTTTAGTAGCTTCAGAGAGGTTGGAGAGATTTTACCAGGAAGCTACCTGGATGAGAGAGCATGTTTTATGATGACGAGGGTTTTTCTCTTTGCAGTGAAGGAGGATTAGAGGTGCCTTGTTAGGGGTGTATGATAAGGGGCATTGATCAAGTGGATAACCAGAGACATTTTATATGAAGAGATGTAATTTTAAAGTGATTGGAAGAAATTATAGCAGGGTGTCAGAGGTAACTTCTTTACACAGACTGGTGGGTGTGAGGGATGCCTGGCCAGGGCTGGTATGATAGAAGAATGGAGGGCTCTAAAAGAAGGGAAAGGTTAGATTGATCTTAAAGTAGGTTTAAGATTTAGAAGCTTGAGGGGGGATCTTATTGAAACGTATAAAATTCTAAAGGGATTGGACAGGCTAGATGCAGGAAGATTGTTCCCGATGTTGGGGAAGTCCAGAACGAGGGGTCACAGTTTAAGGATAAAGGGGAAGCCTTTTAGGACCGAGATGAGGAAAAACTTCTTCACACAGAGAGTGGTGAATCTGTGGAATTCTCTGCCACAGGAAACAGTTGAGGCCGGTTCATTGGCTATACTTAAGAGGAAGTTAGATATGGCCCTTGTGGCTAAAGGGATCGGGGGGTATGGAGAGAAAGCAGGTACAGGGTTCTGAGTTGGATGATCAGCCATGATCATACTGAATGGCAGTGCAGGCTCAAAGGGCCGAATGGCCTACTCTTGCACCTATTTTCTATGTTTCTATGTTTTCTTAAAGGTCAGCACAACATCCTGGGCTGAAGATCCTATACTGAGCTGTAGTGTTCTATCTTCTATGTATTCTTAACAGTGTGGAGGATCAGAGAATCTTAGGGTTCACGTCCATAGATCTCTCAAAGTTGCCACACAAGTTGATAGGGTGGTTAAAAAGGTGTATGGTGCACTGGTCTTCGTTAGCCAGGAGGCAGAGTTCAAGAGTCACGTGGTAATGTTATATATGAAACTCTAGTCCTACCACACTTGCAATATTGTGTTCATTTCTGGTAGCCATGGTATAGGAAGGATCTGGAAGCTTCGGAGACGGTGCAGAGGAGATTTATCAGGGTGCTGCTTGGTTTGGTGAGCATGACTTACGAGGACAGGTTATGCGAGCTAGGGCTTTTCTCTTTGGAGAGAGGGAGAATGTGAAGTGACTTTAATAGAGGTGTACAAGACGATAGGAGGCAGAGGTCAAATTGACAGCCAGAGGCTGTTTCCCAGGGCAGAAACGGCCAATACAAGGAGGTATAACTTTAAGGTGTTCGGGAGAAAGTATATGGGGAAATGGAAGAAATAGGTTTTTTCAAAGTTCAATGTAAATTTATTGTCGAAGTACATATATGCCACTATATAAATCCATGAAATTCATTTTCTTGAGGGCATACTCAGTAAATTCAATAACCATAATAGTATCAAACCACACCCCAAAGGGTAAACAGCCAGTGTGCAAAAGGCAACAAACTGTGCATACACAAAAGAGAAAATAAATACATAAATACATAAATAAATAAATAAATAAATAGATAAATAAATAAATAAATAAATATCGAGAACAAGAGATGAAGAGTCCTTGAAAGCGAGTCCAAAGGTTATGGAACCACTTTGGTGTTGGGCAAGTGAAGTTGAGTGAAGTTGTCCCCTCTGGTTCAGGAGACTGATGGTTAATAACTATTCCTGAGCCTGTGAGTCCTGAGGCTCGTGTACCTTCTTCCTAATGACAGCTGTGTAAAGGGAGCCTGTGTGGTGGGAGCCCCTAACGATGGATGCTGCCTTACTTTTTATATGGAGAATGGTAGGTGCATAGAACAGGGCAGTGCAGAAGCAGATACACAAGGGACATCTGAAAGCTCTCAGATAGGCATATGGATGAAAGAAAAATGGTGAGCTGTGTGGGAGGAAAGGATTAAGAGAATCTTGGAGTAGATTAAAGGATTGGCACAACATTGTGGGCAGAAGCGCTTGTACTGTGATGTGCTGTTGTATTTTGTATGTCCTGTGTTCTACAATAGAACATAGAACACAGAATAGTACAGCACATTACAGGCCCTTCGGCCCACAATGTTGTGCCGACCTTCAAACCCTGCCTCCAATATTGGGGACAATAGTCCCCAGTATCTCCTGATATATACATGCTTCCTTATTTCTTCTTTAACGTGATTCTGAAATTCTATGATTGCTTTACACTATCATTATTTTTGTGTCATTTACTACTTTCCAGAATAAATTAAGCTTAAACAGTGATCATTTTTAATGCCACAGTTTTGCCTAGAAATTAAGTTGCCTAGTGATGACATCTACAGCTTTATCCAATGGTAGTGTGTTTTTATCTGGAGTGGAATGCAGATGAGTTTATATCCAGGATGCTGTTAATGCATGTGGAACCTTACTGGACATTTCAGATTACAATGTATACGTATATGTGTAATCAGCAACATACACGTTTCTAATGATCCAGTCTTTATACACCAGCATTTCTAAGCTCACCTACTATACTTTAGGTAATGATGGTTCGGGTGACGACTGCCATTCAGCAGATGTCGAGCAAGCAGGTCCTCATAGTATAGCTTGCCCTCAGACAGAGCCATTTAAAGGCCAGACACATTGAAAGAGTTAACTCTTCCTGGTTGCTGTGCTGTTTCAGAAGTTGTTTGCTCAGGCTGAAAGAAAGTCTTCATCAGCACAGACACTTCTATCAAACTCATGCCATGTCAGCACTTATACATTACTGCCGACTGTGGAAGCATCCACGGCAATCGACTCCTGGTGCTACAATGGCAAGTGATCTCTCGAGAACTGTCTATGGTAACAAGAAGATCCTGGTAACAACAAGCAAACAACCTTCATTAACTGTACAGCAGCCTTGACAGCTTAATTTTTAGTGTGTGTTGCCCCATAAAAGACCATTTAAAACTTTAGCGAGCGGTTTGGTCTGTGACTGCTGACAGTCATTCCCTGAACTACTACCACAGGAAAGCTAAGAAATGCTGCTGGGCAAGTTTTGACATCATTAGGTGTGTGTTTTCTGATGAAAAGATGCAATGCACTTCTTGAATGGGAGCTTCAAGTCAGCCGTTGAAGGTTCCACAAGTAAAGTCAGGAAACCCAACAAAGGTGGCAAAGAAAGTCTTACTTCAATTGCTGTAAGGTACTATACTTGAGTAGGCAAAAAATGAACTGTTCAAGAAACTCAGTAGGTTAGAGAGCATCAGAAAAGGCAGAGAGATTACTTAGATTCTGATACAAGGACTCAGCCCAAAATGATGACTGTCCTTCTATCTCCAGAGATGCTACCTGACCCACTGATTTCCAGTAGCTTGCTTTTAGTTCCAAATTACAACATCTACTATCTCTTGTCTCCTTATTCCTTACACTACGTTTTTTCCAGGCAGTGGTCACAATGATATTGGATAGACATCCAACAATGTATATGGGACTAAATGTGTCTGTCATATTTAACTCCATAGATTCAGGATCATCTCATACAAAATGCTGGAGGAACTCAGTAGGCCCCGTGGATTCAGCATTACCACATACAAAATGATAGAGGAACTCAGAAAGTCCGGTAGATTCAGGATATACACACACTCACACAAACAAACAAACTCAGCCGGTCGCAATGATACAGAATCAACACACACAGTATCCTTGAGGAACTCAGCCAGTCCCATAGATTCAGGATCAACACACACAAAATGATGGAGGAACTCAGTGGGTCCAGATCTCCAACATCTTCAGTCTCTCTCATGTCTTAGATTCAGATCCTTCTGAGTGACTCTGTGGCTGATCTCTGCCATGCCTCACCATTTGCTTTTTCCGTACATAATATCCTTCCTGCTGCATGATGCAGAAGAAGGAATCCTTTACTCCTAGTGAGGACAATGTGACTTTGAGAACACATAGGGAGCATCACTCTCATTGCACTACCAGGAAACTGGTGGAGATTGTCATCAGCTTCTCACGGTGAGATTTTGCTGTCAGGACCAATATGAGAGTACTCTCCAGGACCACAAACAGGATCGCTTACCTCGATGTGCTCCTATCCATCCTGCACAAATTTGCCTACAGAAGAACTCAGCCTTTCCCTAGGTCAGAGCTGAAGAAGAAGCCACAGAGAGATGCACCTCAGAAGGCAGCTGGCAGGATGAACATAAGCTACTGTAGCTGCCAATATACAAGAAAGATATGATCTCTGGTTGTGCAGTCAGTGACAATCTGAAGTAAACAAATATACCTATGATTATCATACATGTTCACACAAAACTTTGTGTAAGGTGTCAGTTATGAAACTATGTAACTGGCCTACACATTACAAAAATCATTTTACTGAAAATGAGGCACAGTGGTTCTTTAACATGGCCAGCATTCCCTTTAAAAACATTTAACTTTACAGAAACAGTCAAATGAAATATAGTAGTATAGTTGCCAACAAAAGGACTGCACATCATACACTGTCAATACTACTAGAACCTACCAAGCTTTCTGAAGCCAAAAAAATGCTTGGTATTTGAATACCAAACCGTAAGTCATTCTCTTCAAAGTGTGTGGTTATGGAAGTGCCTTGGCAAAAGAATTATAATGTTATAATCACACCAACTGTGGTTACAAGGACCTTTCATAAAGTATTACTTCATTGTAATAATTGTTAACATCAGGATCTAAGCCTCTCTAATCAATCTACCTGTCCAATCAGCTCTATATGTCTATCCTGTTGCTCACAGCCAATGCAGAGTTTTCATCAGGAGGTGGGTTATGAGATTCACTTAAAGTAATTGATCTAGTTAATGTCGGTGAAAGCATAATGGATAGCAATTGAAACAGGTTAAAGACCAATCTCATCCAATAATATATTTTTTAAACCAATCAATGGATCCCGAAGTGGTGAGAATATGTCTGTGAAATTAGTCCCATCCTGACTCCGGTATTCTCTTTACTGACTGCACCTTGGAGCCATGATTATCATAGGAGTAAACTGGAAATGTTTGTCAGAGCTATCTCAACAAGGCAAGGGGTTAGGCTGAGGGCGGAAGAAAAGTGTTCAACAAGTGACAGTCATTGTGGATAACCTCTCTCCTTATTAGAACCTTTAATATCTCACTCTGATAAGCTTCTGCTGGAGCCTATCTGAGGGAAGTGAAACTGAGTGAAGTGAAAACATTACCAAGAGCTTATTGGAATTTGGATTTCACTTATTTTAGTTTGATGGAAACTATAGAAAGGAAGAGTAATTGGAATGATATTTCTTCAGCACATAGTCACCTGATAATCACTGGCCTGGATTAGCTTTCTGTTGGTCCTACTGTAGATTAGCATAACTTCATTAGAGCATATAAACTGAGTTAACATCACCACCCACACCATCTGAAATGCCTAAAGATCCTCTGAAGATCTACAAATCTTATCATTTAGCATTAATATACCAAGGCCAACAACTACATGCAACATCCCGGCTTCAATGTCCTCACATGCGTCAGCTGGAAATGCTTCAACAACAATATATAATGAATGGGGTCAGATATAACCCCAGGGTTGAATGAATTTCTCCATTCCTAGAGAGAAATAATCTGCTCTTGACAAGATGGCATCCTTTCATTCACAGGGGCAACACAAGTTTCAACAGAGGCAAAACATGTTCAAATAGCCTCTGTCCCATGCCTCCACAGAAGACGAAGAATATAAGCAATCAGCCACTATGAGTTGAAATTATTGCTGAATCCTGCCACACTGCATGTCATTCCAGAGTGAAAAGCTGCTCTTCCAACTGGCAATGGCCTCCTGTGAGAGCTGGAGACAGATTGCTCCATGCTCCTTGCCATCTTGGGCAGGCATGTTTGACAATTTATCATCGGTTCTCTGTTCATGTACAATAAGCTTCACAAGCATTGGGCCATAAATGAAAATCAAAGAAATGAAGGGTTGCAGACCTGAAATACTAATTGCTTCTCTTTCCTCAGATCCTGCCTGACCCATTGAGTACATTTTTCCCTTTAGTCAATGCTAATACGTGCACCACACCCCCAAACAATTATACCAATTTTCTTCTCCAACCATTCATAACTCTGCTTGTGTCACCTGCCCTTTGAACCTGTTCCCTGCTGTCTTTGCAACACCAGTATTTCACGTGGTGCACAGCAGCGTGATTTTCTTTCTCTATCTCTGCATCACCATTCCCTTTCTCTTCTTCTTCATCCTCCTGCAGTGGGTTTTGGAACTGCAAGCCTCTAAGAATATCCTGCAATGCAAAGCAGGACCAAGTCTTTGATAAGGAGAATGAAGGTAGTGTATGAGAACAGCCCAGCTCAAAACATAAATTGGCTAGTAATCAGGAGATTACCAGAAGTTCATATAACACCATAAGATATAGGAGTAGAATTAGGCCACATTGCCCATTACATCTGCTCCACCATTTCATTGTGGCTGATCCAATTTTCCTCTCAGCCCCAATCTCCTGCCTTCTCCCCGTATCCCTTCATGCCCTGACCAGTCAGAATCTATCAACCTCTGCCTTAAAGATACATTAAAGACTTCATCTCTACAACTGCCTGTGGCCAAGAATTCCACAGATTCATCACTTTCTGGCTAAAGAAATATCTCCTCATCTCCATTCTGAAAAGAAGTCCCTCTATTCTGAGGCTGTGTCCTCTGGTCTTAGACTCTCCCACCACAGGAAGCATCCTTTCCACATCTACTCTATCAAGGCCTTTCACCATTCAATAGGTTTCAATGAGGTCACCCCTCATTCTTCTGAATTCTAGTGAACACAGGCCCAGAGACAACAAATGCTCTTCATATGACAAGCCATTCAATCCTGCAATTATTTTTGTGAAGCCCCTTGAACCCTCTCCAGTTTCAGCACATCCTTTCTAAGATAAAGGGCACAAAACCTTCTCACAACACACTACGTGAGGCCTCACCAGTGCTTTATAAAGTCTTAACATTGCATCCTTGCTTTTATATTCGAGTCCTCTTGAAATGAATGCTAAATTTGCATTTGCCTTTTTCATCACAGACAACCTGCAAATTAACCTTTGGGGTATCTGCACAAGGACTCTCAAGTCTTTTTGTGCCTCAGATTTTTGAATGTTCTCTTCATTTAGAAAATAGACAGCCCTTTCATTTCTTCTACTTAAGTTCATAACCATACACTTCACGACACTGTATTCCATCTACCATCTCTTTGCCCATTCTCCTAATCTGTTTAAGTCCTCTGTAGCTTCTCTACTTCCTCAAAATTACCTGCCCCTTGACCAATCTTCATATCATTTGCAAACTTTGCAACAAAGCCCTCAATTGCATCATTTGAATTATTGACATATAACATAAAAAGTATTTGTCCCAACACAGACCCCTGTGGAACTCTACTAGACACCAACAGCCAGCCAGAAAAGGCTCCCTTTATTCCCACTTTTTGCCTCCTCACTGCTTTATCTATATTAGAATCCTTCCTATAATACCATCGCATCATAGCTTGTTAAGCAGCCTCATGTGTGGCACCATGTCAAAAGCCTTCTGAAAATCCAAGTACACAACATGAACCAATTCTCCTTTGTCTATCCTGCTTGTTATTTCTTCAAAGAATTCCAACAGATTTGTCTTTGAGGAAACCATGCTGACTTTGGCATATTTTATTATGTGCCTCCAAATACTCTGAGAACTCATCCTTAATAATCGACTCTAACATCTTCCCAGCCACTGAGGTCAGACTAACTGGCCTATGCAATATGGAATATGCATCCCACAGTGCAATAGGAACAATTATAATGGGACAGAAGGAACCCTTTTATCCAAGAAAAGATGCGCTGGCATTGGAGTGGTTCCAGAGGAGGTTCACAGGAACTATCCCAGGAATGAAAGGGTTAACATATGTTAGATGGCTCTGGGCCTTTAATCACTGGATTTTCGAACAATGAGTGGTGATCTCATTATTGAAAGGCAAAGATAGATTAGATTTGGTGAGGATGTTTCCTTTAGTGGAGGAATTTAACACCAGAGGGCACAGCCTCAGAATTGAGGGATGGCCATTTAGAACAGAGATGAGGAAAAATGTCTTTAGCCAGTGGGTGGTGAATCTGTGGAATTCATTGCCACAGACAGCCATGCAAGCCACTTCACTGGATATATTTAAGGCAGAGGTTAATAGGTTTTTGATTAATCAGGACATTAAAAATTATGGGAGAAAGCCAGAGAATGGGGTTGGGAAGGATTATAAATCGGCCATGATGGTATGACAGAGCAGAGTCAATGGGTCAAATTCTACTTCTATGTCTTATGGTTTTATGGTCTTATGGAAACTGCTCAGAAATTGAGAAATAAGTATTTTGTGTCTGCCTTCAGGGAAGCAGAGAGAGAAAACTTTTCAGAACTAAAGAATGTCTACAGATAGAGACTAAGCAAGCAAGAACTAGCATGAGTGAAAAGAGACTGATATTGGTGATATTACTGTGACTGGAAAGCAACATATCTCTGAGACCCATGGTATTGTATCCCAGAGTTTGGAAGGAGCTGGCCATGAGATAGAGGATGCAAAATTCTATGGTCTAGAATGCTACCAACATATAGGAAAATGGCAGTTACTACCTCACTGTTTAAAAAAGGAGGGAAAGAGTAACTAGGGGATGATAAAATATTTTACCTGACATAAGCAATTCAAAAATACTAGAATCTATTGTTATGGAAGTAGTAAAAGGGCACTTGGGAAATCATAATCAAATTGACCAGATTCATAATGTATGAATCATAATGTATGAATTCATGTAGATGTAATTATGAAAAGGAGATCATGTTTGACAAATCTGTTGGATTTTTTCAAGGTTGCAATTACCAATATAGGCAAGGGCAGAGGAATTGATCTTAAATATGTGGATTTTAAGGAAGTCTTTGATCAGATGCCATGCAGTAAATTAGTGAACAAATTAAGAACATTTGAATGCTGCAAAATGAGCTAGTGACATTTTAGGCAAGTGTTTACATTCACAAGATTGGTTTTTAAAAAACACCTAAAATTGGCTGTGAAATGATATGTGTGTCATTATAGATTATTTCATAGTTTAAATTTTCATCTGTTGAAGCCAAATGCAGCATCTTCTTTCTTTTCAAAATGCAAGCAGAGAGAAACAACACAATAGTCACTCTTTGAGAAGTCACAAAGCAATGCTGTCATCAGATTCTGTAACTACTTGGTGAATAATATGGTGTTCTTCTCCACATATGGCCTTCAAGGAGAAGGTTGTTTCATTTTGTACAGAAAAGCGTTTCCCAAACCAACAATAAGAGGAAATTCTTGTAATTGCCGACTACAAAGTCCAAAGAGAGTTCCTTCAATGTAATATGTGTTGGCACCACTCACCTTCTATTGTTGCTTTGCCTTAAACTACAATTTACTTCTAATGTGAATGTTTAACATACAAGAAATAATTCTTGTCCTATCTATCAGCAGAGAAATGCATATTTTCTCCCTTTGAGGTGCATTTTAGAAATGCAAGATCAAACAATGTGCAAGATCCACTCAAGGAACCATCTTCAACTAATAAAAGAATCTTCTTTATTTTACTTAAGACTTAATAAATTTTAATGTCATAATCTCCAGAGATTACTTGGAATTCCACCTAAAATGTCCTTGACCTCAGCTGTTAACTGTTTCTGTTTCTATTTCTATGGCAGCTGTTTGACCTGATATGTGTTCCCAGCGTTTCCTATTTTATTCCAGTTTCCAGCATCTGCATTTTTTCACAACACTCACAAAATGCCGGAGGAACTCAGCAGGCCAGGCAGCCTCCATGGAAAAGAGTATGCAATTGATGTTTTGGGCCAAGACCCTTCATCAGCATCTTATGTTGCTTGGATTTCTAACATCTGTGCGTTGCTTGGATTTCCTGCATCTGCAGATTATCTCATCTTCCTTCATTTTTTAATGATTTTCAAGGTCAAAGTACCCCATGAGATCTTCTACTGAGTAGATGGCATTAGTGAGCTGATACTCAGGGAGGGATGAAACAGAGCCTATATCTCAGGTCTGACTTCCTTCTGTTCTGAGCTAATTTGATTTGATTGGGCTATGGCAAGAGAAAAACTGCGTGTAGGTATTTTCTGTTCTTTCTTGGTAGAGAACGCAGACAATGTCAGAGAATAGAGCATGTACCTGCTCTCTCAAATGCTTGTTCTAGGCAAACACTTTTAAAATATTATTATATTATTATTACCTCAAACACTGTACTACAATCTGTTTCTCTTGATTCAAACCATCTCTTGAGATACCATCTGGTATCTCAAATTACACACACACACAGTCTCTCTCTCTCTCTCTCTCTCTGTCTCTCTCAACAATTCTAGAACAGTTTCTTCCCCTCTGCCATCTAATTTCTGATGGACATTGAACCCATGAACACTACTTCACTACTTTTTCATTTCTATTTTTGCACTGCTTATTTAATTGAACCATTTTATTTATGGAAGAAATTATGGAGCTGTATCCCCATATCCCTTTGTTCTACTGCACTTCTCAACTCCTTACTGTTCACTGTGTAAGTCCTACCCTTGTTTGTTCCCCCAAAGTGCAACACTTCACACTTGTCTGCCATTTTTCAGAAAGCTTTGCTAGCCTTCCTCGCTGTCTACTACAACCATATCCAACTAATAAATGAGTCTGAGGCATAATAAATTTAAGTTCCATAATAACTTGTCTTGAGAGTTTTCTCACAGTTCTGACACCAGTGACTTCAAGTGAGAAAGCCACCTGGCTGGTCGGAGGACACACCACACGCCAATCAACATTTGGTCCCTCCCAACTAATCAATGCACACCTAAATTATTGGTCACCTTAATTGGATTATCGCACCCAGCCCCATGCTATAAAAGGTGAGACTTGGCCCTGGCTTGGTCTCTCTTACAGACCACCTCATTGAAGGTAAGTGCATTGATTTATGTTTGGGAAGGTCTATCGTTTGTCCTGGTAAGGGAGCCGCAGCTATCCAAGGTCAAGGGGGATAGCTGTCGTAGTGCTTTTCCCTTGTTCTTTGTATGTGTAACTGTACCCTGTCCCCACACCGCTTCCTGTGTATTGTAGTTGCTTGTGTTGACCCAACTTCCCCTTTAATAATAAATTCCTTATTATTAAAACTGTGTGTGTCCAGGCCTCTACTGATGAGACTCAAAGAACCAGTTACTTCCATCACAACATTTAAAGGAGTTTCATTGCAGTGTGGTGCATATGACAATGAACTAATCTGAATCAGTATTAAACTTGGAGAACCTTCTTTGCACTGACTGCATTGCAAGCACATACTTCCTTATACACAGAATATAACAGCATGTTGTGCTTAATGTGTCGTCTCACCAGCGTCCTGTAATCTTACTTTAACACTTCTAAATTTCCTTACCCCCTTGCAAGAAAGTCAGCATTTCATTAGCCTTCCTAAACATTTGCATCCAGTCTCCTTTGTTTCATACACTAGGAACACTCTATCCTACTAGTCACTTTGAATGCAACATTTTGTAGTCTTGTTCCATGTCTTTTTGCTAAACAGGACAACCTCATATTAAACTCTGCTTGCCTTCTTGCCTGCTCACTTAGCCTATCAAAATCCCTGCCCAGGCTCCATGTGTTGTTGTCCTTCTAACATCTGCTAACTGTCTTATCTGTAACATTTAGCCACAGTACTCGGTCACTGCTTTACAGTGCTAGGAATCACAGATCAGGGTTCAACTCCCACTGTTTTCAGTAAGGAGTTTGCACATTCTCCCCATGACAACATAGATTTTCTCCAGATGCTCTGGTTTACTCCCAGTTCCAAAGCCGTATGGCTAGGGTTATTGCGTTTTGAGCGCACTATGTTGGGTGCCAGCAGGGTAGCAACGCTTGAGTTGGTAATTGGCAAAAAATGATACATTTCACTGTGTTTCAATGTACAGGTGACAAATAAACCTAATCTCTATGATCTGATGAAGGGTCTCGGCCCGAAATGTCGACTGTTTATTCATTTCCATAGATGCTGCCGGACCTGCTGAGCTCCTCCTGTGTGTTGCCTTGGATCTCCAGCATCTCCAGGTTTTCTCATGTTTGTAATCTTTATAAACCTTAATGTGCATTAAAAATAGTGCCCCAGCTGAAAATGACCCATTTGTCCTAATCCCTGCTTTCTGCTAGTTAGCCGGCATTAATGCCCATAGTATTAGCCTAAACCCCATGAATTTTTATTTTATGCAGTAATACTTAATTTGGGTTTTGTCCCATTAAGATTTTATATACGAGTTCATTGAAAATCCAAAGTACTGAATGCCTTTTATTGACCCTGTTGTATCTTACAGAACTCTAGAACACAGTTTCCCTTTTTTTAAAACCTGTGCTCGATTGTCTTAAGGTGTTTTGGATGTCCGTCTATCATAGGCATAATTGGCAGGGCCTTGCAACAGTTAGTGCTGCTGTTTCACATCTCCAAGGATTCAGACTCAATGCCAGCCATGGCTTTGTCTGTGCAGATTTGCATGAGGCCACGTGACTTTCTTCTGGATGCCTCTGTTGCCTTTCCCAAAGATGTGCTAGTAGGTTAATTGGCTTCCTTAAATCACTTTTATTGGAAGTGGCAATAGAATCAAAAAGGATTTGAAAAGAGAATTAGGGAATAAATTACTAAGGTATAAGGTAATAAAAGAGGGAGAATGGGACTGATGGGATTATTCGTAAAGACATACAGTATGAAAACAGGCCTTTTGGTGCTGACAAATTTGCGTCACTGATCCCATTTTTCACTGTTTAACCCATATTCCTCTAAACCAAGGTTTCCCAAACTTTTTATTTAATGGGCCAATACTTTTAAGCAAGAAGTCCGTCGACACCAGGTTGAGAATCCCCGCTCTAAACTTGTCATATTCATTAACTGCTCAAATAAATATCCATGTAACTGTCTAGAGGATTAGTTCTCTCGGACCTGACCTCAAACTGACGGGCCCGGGGAATGTTTTCTAAATTATTATGTACATAAGATATTATAACTCGTTAATAAAGGAATCTGTCACATTCCAAATAATATACGTGGGCTAACTGCCTGATTGTTTCCTTCTTTCTCCCATTATAATAGTACGATTAAATTATGGTTCTCAGTCATCCAAGATCTCTCTAGATTAGAATTCTAAATGATAAACAAAGCATTAGCTTTCTGTCTTTAAGGCCCCAGTGAACAGGCTATTGGGTTCAGGGGACTTGTCAGCCTTTAAACTCAATTATTTTGTGTAGCATTTATCTCTAGCAATAGGTATTGTTTCAAACTTCACCCTCTTTGCATTCCTTCATTACCTACTGTCATTGGAATCGTTAAAAGTCTTCTGCCATAAATGTCAATCCTAAATAACTATTTGGAATTCTGTCATTTTTCTATTTCTTATTATTAAATCCCCATTCATTACAGACCATTATTAACTCTTGCTATTCATTTTTTTTTACATTCTGTACAAGCTGTTATTCTCTGTTTTATACCATTTGTTAAATTATTCTCATACCATGTCTTCTCCCTTTTTATATTTTTGTTCATCCTTTGCTGGTTTCTAAAGTTTTCTGAATCCTATGGTCAACTATTAATTCTCACTGCATTGCACGTGTTTCCCTTCAAATGTATTGCATTCTTGACTTCTTTTATGGAGAGCACTTCATTATTATTTTAAAATACTGTACATCACTGTTGTGAAATATCTTCTCAAATGTTCATCACTGCTTAGTTACCATCTTAGCATTTCATCTATTTTCCCAGTCCACTTTAGTCAACTGTCCTTGAAACCACATTAATTGTCTTAGGATACTAATTTGTTATCCTTAAATGGAATTTGAAATTGTACCGTTCTCTCTGTCCTATGTAATCCTCTGCCATAAGATCAATAATTAATCTTGCCCCTTTACATAATACCAGATCTAAAATAACTTGTTGCCTGATTGGTCCCTTAATGTTTTGGTTTAACAAATCATTTCTAATTAACAGCAGCTAAAGCTGTAACCCATATTCACTGCTATACTGACAAAGTACGTATCAGGAGACTGTTGTTGGATCAATAACAAAGGTCCATAAATATTGGGGTAGGGATGTGGAAATACCTTTCAGAATTAGTGCTCGAGGAAGTAAGTTCAGCCCATATTTAAACCCAGTGGCAGATCCTTTCATCTCCTTGGTCTCATTCTCAAAACTTGCCTAACAATTTGCTGAACCCGCCTGAAGAGGAAGCTGACAGGGGGGAGCAGAATTTTTCAGGCAGAAATTTGGCTTAGAGAACTCAACGGAATCTTTCCCACAGTGGAGGTTCAGTGAGGGGGGGAGGGATAGTAACAGCTTAAGGCAAGATGAGATGATATGATGGGTACTACATCAGTAGGAAAGTCAAGGTTGAACATGGCATGAAGACAAAAGAGATCGGAAAAGATCAAATATGCTCATAGATTTGCTTCTTAGGCATGAAGGAGCTACTCTTCATCTTCCCAGCCCACAAACAGCCTTGTAACTGATCAGTTCTCCCTCACTTCCACCATCTTGCCAAAGCCCAGGAGATTCAGTACCTGGACTGAAATGAGTTAAAATAAAGACATGCAGATTCTTTAAAAACTTACATTAATAAACCCATCTGATCCTTGGGAAGGGTAGTCATCCATATATATCCCATCATAAGTGAATCCATAAGTGGACAGGTTTGGTTCATGTTTCAGTGTTTTAATAGTTTAATTGCAGCCTTTTTGAACAACCCTGATTTTATAGGGTTAGAGTAACCCCAACATGTCTATTTCCACGCTGTCTCTAAGTTGCCATCCAAAAGCAGGCCATATCACAACAATAGGCTTCTAAAAATGTACATACCCTCTCATTTTATGACATTTGGGATGTTTATGGCAAGTCAATTCTTTAAAAAACACAAATGCAAACTGGAAGCAGCCATTGTGAATGTTTAGTTTGTAAATGTAAATTCAAAACTAAGGATGTGTTAGGAAAAGAATAACATTTTGTTGAAGAGATAGTAAGCAAATTGTATTTTCCTTTAGTCTAATTGCAATAAGGTTATTAACATCAGTGTTCCAAGTTGTGCGATTTGCACTCCCAGTCTTGCTGAACAGTAAAGTGTTAATAATCTATCAGAACTATTGCAAAATCTGTTTTTGAGGGGGGTAAATATTCTGATTATTTGCTTATGTCTAATTATTAATCAGCTTTATAAAATAGAAAATAAATTTCAAACGATACTGTGATCAAGCTCATGCTCTTGTAACGATAATATGTTAGACCTTATCAAAATACAAGATCATATTTTTTGTATCGTAGAACTGATGGAAGATGAAGGAGCATAAATAAATGTGCTGATCTTAGTAATGAAACACAGAAGGGGTACTGAATTCCAACAATTATAAAGGCTATGATCATTTTAGTTACAAGATTAAAAAAAGATTATTGGTCATTTACAAAAAGCTTTTACAGTAGATGATTACTTCATAGCAACATCTCATTGGGTCCCTTTGAAGATGAGTTGTGCAGCAAAATCTGGTTTCCGCTTCAAATTCAAAGTTCAAAGTAAAAAATTAATTCATTATCAAAGTACACATATGACACCATATACAACCCTGAGATTTACTTTCCTGTGGGCAGTCCCAGTAACTACAGGAAACACAATAGAAACAATGAAAGACCGTGCATAACAGGGCAGACAACAACCAATGTGCAAAAGACAATGAACTGTCCGAATACAAAAATAAAGAAATAAAAGAAATAATTATATTTAATGAATAAATAAACAAATAAGCAATAAATATTAAGAACGTGAGATGAAGAGTCCTTGAAACTAAGTTCATAGGTCGTGAGCACAGGTCAGTGATGGGACAAGTAAAGTTCAGTGAAGTTATCCCCTCTAATTTAAGAGCTTGATGGTGGAGGGGTAAGAACTGTTTCTGAACCTGGTGATGTGGGTCCTGAGGCTTCAATACCTTCTTGATGACAGCAGTGAGAAGAGATCATGGCCTGCATGGGGAGCATCCATGATGATGGATTCTGCTTTCCTGTGTCAGCACTTCCTGTAAATGTGCTCAGTGGAGGGGAGGGCTTCACCAGTGATGGTCTGGGCCACATACTCTACTTTTTGTAGGCATTCCCATACCAAGGGTGAAGCAACCAGTCAATATAGACTCCATCGCACACCTATAGGAGTATGTCAAAGTTTTAGATGACATGCTGAATCTTTGGAAAATCTTAAGTAGAGGCACTGCCATGCCTTCTTCGTAATGGCACTTATGAGTTGGTCCTAGGCCAGATCGTCTGAAACATAGAAAACCTACAGCACAATACAGGCCCTTCGGTCCACAAAGCTGTGCCAAACTTGTACTTACTTTAGAAATTACCTAGGCTTTACCCATAGCCCTCTATTTTTCTAAGCTCCCTGTAGCCATCCAGAGTCTCTTAAAAGCCTCTATTGTTTCTGCCTCCACTGGCAGCCCATTCCATGCACTCACCACTCTCTGCATAAAAAAACTTACCCTTGACATCTCCTCTGTACCTACTTCCAAGCACCTTAAAACTATGCCCTCTTGTGCTAGCTATTTCAGCCCTGGGGAAAAGCCTCTGACTATCCACACGGTCAATGCCTCTCATTAACTTGAACACCTCTAACAGGTCACCTGTCATCCTCCGCCGCTCCAAGGAGAAAAGGCCGAGTTCACTCAACCTATTCTCATAAGGCATGTTCCCCAATCCAGGTAACACCCTTGTAAATCTCCTCTGCACCGATTGTATGGTTTCCACGTCCTTCCTGTAGTGAGGCAACCAGAACTGAGCACAGTCCTCCAAGTGGGGTTTGACCAGGGTCCTATATATCTGCAACATTACCTCTCAGCTCTTAAACCCAATCCCATGATTGATGAAGGCCAATGCACCGTACGCATTGTTAACCACAGAGTTAACCTGTGTAGCAGCTTTGAGTGTCCTATGGACTTGGACCCCAAGATCCCTCTGATCCTCCACACTGCCAAGAGTCTTACCACTAATGCTATATTCTGCAATCATATTTGACCTACCAAAATGAACCACCTCACACTTACCTGGGTTAAACTCCATCTGCCACTTCTCAGCCCAGTTTTGCATCCTAACAATGTCCTGTTGTAACCCCTGACAGCCCTCCACACTGTCCACAACACCTCCAACCTTCGTGTCATCAGCAAATTTATTAACCCATCCCTCCACTTCCTCATCTAGGCCATTTATAAAGATCACAAAGGTCCCAGAATGATAACACCGAGGAACTTGAAGTTGCTGACCCTCTTCACGCCTGATCACCCAATGAGGACTGGCTCATGGACCTCTCATTTCCTTCTTCTGAAGTCAATAATCAGCTTCCTGCTTGTGCTGACATTGAGTGAGAGGTTGTTACTGTGGCACCATTCAGCTAGATTTTTAATCTTCCTCTTAAATGCTGATTTGTCTGCACCTTTGATTTGGCCAATGACAGTGGTGCCATCAGCAAGCTTAAATATGGCATTGAAGCTGTGCTTATCCTCACAGTAACAGGCATAAAGTGAGAAGAACAGGGGACTAAGCGCACAGCCTTGTGGAGATGTTGTTGCCAATCTGAACTGACTCGGGTCTGCAAGTGAAGACATCCAGAATCTAGTTGCACAAGGAAGTATTGAGTCCTAGGTCTTGAAACTTATTGTTTAATTTTGAGGGGATGATAGCAAGACCATAAGATATAGGTGCAGAGTTAGGCTATTCAGCCCATTGGGTCTGTTCCGCTATTCCACCATGGCTGATCCCGGATCCCAGTCAACCCCAAACACCTGACTTCTCGCCATATCCTTTGATCCCCTGACTGATTAGGAAATGATTAACTTCCACCTTAAATATAAACATGGATTTGACCTCCACTGCAGTCTGTGGCAGAGCATTCCACAGATATACTACTCTCTGGCTAAAAATATTCCTCCTTACTTCTGTTCTAAAAGGTTACCCCTCAATTTAGAGGCTGTGCCCTCTAGTTCGGTATATTCCCACCATAGGAAACATCCTCTCCATATCTACCTTATCTAGTTATTTCAACATTCGTATTGAAAGCTGAAATTCAATGAAGAACATCCTGATGTATGCATCTTCACTTTCCAGATGTTCTAGGGTTGAATGAAGAGCCAATGAAATGGCATGTGCTGTTGACCTGTGATGGTAGGTAAATTGGAGTGGATCCAAGTCACTTCTCAGGTAGGAGTTGATAGGTTTCATCACCAACCTCTTAAAGCACCTTAATCACAGTGGATGCAAGTGCTACTAGATAATAGTCAATGAGGTAGGTTTCCACATTCTTCTTAAACACAGGTATCAGTGAAGTCTGCTTGAAGCAGGTGGACGCCTCAGACTGCCAAAGCGAGAGGCTAGATATCAGTGAACATTCCAGTCAGTTGATCAACACAGCTCATTAATACTCAGCCAAATACCCCATCTGGGACAGACACTTTCCATCAGTTCACCCTCTCGAAGGATGCTCTCACGTCAGCCTTGGCATGAGGGGTTGCGGAAGTTTGTGAAGATGCCTCCATGTTTCAACAACAGACATGCTTTCTCCAGCTTCAAATAGATGTTCGTCCAGATGTCATCAACCCTAACCTTTGTGTAACTCCAGTGTTCCCTTTTCATAAAACAGTCGCAGTTTATGAATGAAATGTATGCAGTTCAATACCACAGCAAAGTGAACAAAGGGAGTTGTCGCAATTCATTGACCACAGCAGCATGCTAATCTCGATAGCTTCATAGAATTGTTTTCAGTTGACTCAGTACCAATGAATTAGCGTTAATACACACTCTG
This sequence comes from Hemitrygon akajei, assembly GCF_048418815.1. Lineage (NCBI taxonomy): Eukaryota > Metazoa > Chordata > Chondrichthyes > Myliobatiformes > Dasyatidae > Hemitrygon > Hemitrygon akajei. The sequence continues at coordinate 58,371,205 of NC_133133.1, read as the reverse complement.
ATTGTTAAGTATGTATCTCTGTAATTTACATCTTCCATTAATGTGTGACACAAAAATCCAATTGCTGAGATGCTTGCCACATGTATCAGAGAGAAATAAATGCAGGTGCTGCTTATTTGCTGTTTAAACTTCACAGTTCATAAGAAACACGTATAACAGGCAACAACTGTGATTAAATTAATTCATTTATTTTGATGTGTGTGAAATCACTTCTATCAGATGAAAGTTGTCATGAATTGAGCTTGCTTTTCTGTGTGGTCTTATCATTCAAGGAAAATATTAGGTACAATATATCTCTGCTTAATATGAGGTGCTAAAGATGCCAGGAAGAGAACTTGGCTCAGGTAATCACCAAGCTCCAGAAGCTTGGAATCATCAATGCATTTTAATTATTTGAAGAGAAAATAATTGCTGGCATTACTTTAAAAAAAAACTAATCATTAGATATTGCCACGTGGCAACATAGTTGTGTTTGGTTTATCTTGTGTAATCTTCATCAGTAACATTCCCTGGGCTTAAAAAAGCCAGGTCATGCACTGTGTAGATAGCAAATGCTGTTAGTCTTTTTATATTCAATTCTATTTGGCAAATTAAAATTGCCATCGCGTGCTTGTTTTTGTTCATTCATAATCAATTGGAATAATTGCAACTTCATATGACATTGGGGATATACCCCAGGTTATTACAGGAAGCAACAGAAGAAATTGCTGCACCTTTTGCGATGATCTTTGTGTCTTTACTGATCATGGGAGTAGTGTCAGAGGATTGGGGGTTGGTGAATCTTATTCCTTTGTTCAAGAAACATAACCGGGATAACCCTGGGAATTATAGAGCAGTGAGTTTTGCATCAGTGGTGGACAGACGAGGTGGGCAGTGATTCTTGGAGGTGGGATTTATGAGCATTTGGAGAAGCAATCAGATTATGGATAGTCAGCATGACTTTGTGAGGGTGAGGTCATGCCTCATGAGCCTGATTGAATTCCTTGAGGAAGTGACAACACAAATTGATGAAGGCAGAGCAGCAGATGTGTTGTATATGGGCTTTAGAAAGGCACTTGACAAGGTTTCCTAGCTAGGCTCGTTCAGAATATCAGGAGGCATGGGATAGAGAGAAACATGGCTGTATGAACTCAGCATTGGTTTGCCCAGACGGTGGTAGTTTAGATGGACTGCAATCTGCCTGGAGGTTGGTGACCAGTGGTGATCATAGGGATCTGATCTGGAAACCCAACTCATTGTGATTTTTGTAAATATCTTGGATGAGGAAGAAGAAAGAGTAGGTTTGCAGATGACACTAAGGTTGGTGGAGTTGTGGACAGTGTAGAAGGCTGTCATAGGTTGTGATGTGATGTTATTATGATGCAGAGCTGGGCTGAAAAGTGGCAGTTTTTAAAAAGTTTTTTAAAAGATTAAAAGTTTTTTTAATCCGGAAAAAAGGGTTAAGTAATTAATTTGGAAGGTCAAACCTGAAGGCGGAGTGCTAGGTTAATGGTAGGCTTCTTTAAGTGTGCAAGTATACAGGGATCTTGGGATTCGCGTCCATAGATCTCTCAAAGTTGAAGAGTAAGTTGGTAGAAGGTATATGACGTTCTGTAGTCAAGGCTTTGAGTTCAAAGATTCAAAGTACAGTTATTATCCAAGTATGTATACAGAATACAACTCCAAGGTTCCTCCTCCTGCAGTCAGCCATAAAAAAAAAAAAAATACCATGGAACCCGAAGAAAACATCAAACACCCAACAAGCGAGAAAAGAACAAATTGCATGAACGGCAAAAAGTGAGCAAACAACACAGAAATTCAAACATCAAACCAGGAGTATTCAGTTTAGCTCAGTTCAGCGCTGTGCCCCTAGCCAACTGCAGGCACCAGAGCCAGTCTTCACAAAAGTGCTCTAGTCTGCACTGATCACCCCAATCACACCGAAATCCAGAAACCTCGAAGTCCCCCCAAAACGAGTCCTTGAGCCTTACTGATCAATCCTTGCAATGTTGAACCCAAGCCCACCACACTTTCTTCCAACAGCTCCTAGCACGAGGGAGAGGAAGACCGGTTAAATGCAGGCAGATGGTGGTCAAACACCCACCCCCACTCTGCTCTCATCTTTGCTGACTTCAATGTTGCTCGACGCCTCAATCGGAGAGAAGCAGTGGACATCATGGGCTCACACCCGGCTTCCAGGCTGCAAACACCACTCCCACCCTCTCCAAACTCCCTCGGAGACAACAAATCAGTCCTAAAGCATAACACCAAAGCATAAATCTCAGGTTCCAATTACACGCAGCTTAATAGTAGAATTGCAGTTGAAAGAAAAAGAAGTAAAAGTAGTTTTGTGAACTGTCTGCAGGATGTTGCCATTGGCCATGTTGTTCACTGGAACCATCTTGAAGATTTCAAGAGCTCAGAGGTAAGGTTGCAGCTCTATAAAACTCTGGATAGAGCATATTTGGAGTTTTGTGTTAACTTCTCATTATAGGAAGGATGTGGAAGCCTTAGAGAGGGTGCAGAAGAGATTTACTAGGATGTGGCCTGATTAGAGACCACGTGTTACGAGGATAGGCTGAGTGGGCTAGGGCTTTTCTCTTTGAGCATGAACGAAGATGAGAGGTAACTTGATAAAGGTGTACAAGATGATGAGGCATAGATAGAGTGGACAGCCAGAGACATTTTCCCAGGGCAGAAATGGCTAATACAAGGTAGCGTAATTTAAGGTGTGTGGAGGTAAGAATAGCAGGGATATCTGGGGTAAGGTTTTTTCCTCAGGGAGTGGTAGGTCTGTGAAATGCACTGCCAGCGGTGCTGGTATTGCCAGATACATTGGGGACATTTAAGAAACTCTTAGATAGGCGCATGGATAAAAGAAAAATTGAAGGCTAAATGGGAGAGAAGGGTTAAAATGATCTTGGAGTAGGTTAAAGGGTCTGCATAACATGGGCCAAAAGGCCTGTACTGTTCAGTTGCTTCCTATTTTCATGAAAAACCAATGCTGCTCACATTTTATAATTTTATTTCACTCTAACTACCTATTATATTCCTGGAAGTAGTTGATAGTATAAGTATTTAAAACTGACTTTGTGGTTGAAATCAACTGAGTTTTGACCAGCTCTGGGTGTGAGACAAAAATCTACTTGCATTCAATTCAAAATAAGATGTGGAAACCCTGAGCACGTTATCCAGTAATCTTCTGTACTTACAGTGACATAGTTGCTATTGCCTGCAGGATTTGAAAGGACTGCATACATAATGGCCCTTAAAAGTAGCGAAAATAATAGCCAAAATTCCAATACTAAAAACAATGAGAATGTTAGGAGGAACATTTTAAGATTTTCATTTTATCTTGTTGAAAAACATGGGATTGTATCACTTGCTTATTGAGTGCACACTTTTACTCACATGGAATCTAAAACGGAATCTCATTCTGTATATTTGATCATGTGAATACACAGTGATTCAGCTTCTCATAATGAGAATGGAACATAATCAGCATGCCATGTTTAAGAGCAAATCCATATGAAAGGAAATGATTCAGAAACAAAACAATATCATAAGTACAGGAAGGGAAATTTGTGTTTTAGTTGAAGTAACAGCAGCTATGTTATAAAAAAAGATGTTCCTGATGTGTATTGTCATTTGTTTTGTGACATTGGAATGAAATGATGTAATTAAGAAAACAATGTAGCTCAACATTCAGAGTTAAATATTGTGTGCTCCCTGCAGTATTTCAAATGACATCTCCGGCTGGGCAGGTGCAAAAGTTACCAACAATGTTTTAAGATACTTTAACGTAAGTGCTGAAGTTAAATCACAGAACCATGCTCTTTGGGTAGGATCCCATCTTTTGAACGAGTGAAGCTCACCAATGAATTGACTGAATTTCTTTTTACTCTTGCATGTTGCCAGCATATTATAAGCTGGACTACCAAAAGGGTTATTTAATAAAAAACAATCTTTAAATAATGGCACCATGCTTTACACTGTTTCAAACCTTGTGATTTCTGGTCCATGAGAAGAGATGGCTTATTAAAGTAGTGCAGTAAAATTCATGAACAACTGAATTCATACGAGGTCACTGATTACTTTGAAAAGGTAGACTGTGCCATTCTATGGGACAGATAAATACATACCTCATGAGTTGTTTATTCTTATCTTCCAGATATGATTTATGTTGTAACATGACATTGCAACGTATACCTTGTTGTCTATAGCCAATTGTTAACTGTACAGGTTCCAACTATGAAGTGTGTGTACTACAAAATGTTGACATACAACCCTGTTCATTCTTTTAATGTCTTATGTTGGCAATTTCTCTCTTCCTGCCTGAGGCAAGCAGTAAGAATTCTTGTGTATAATTTTCCTTAAGGTTGAGATAGGGAGTGTAACTCAGCTGTTTTTCCAGCTGCATACACATCCATAAATCATTAATAAGGCAGTTAACTGAAGCAAAAATATAAATGATCTGTGCTACCCAACTGAACACTCTTAATTGACTTCCAGTTACTTACAATTCATTTCTTCACTTAAAGTGATGATTACATTGGAACAAGTTCCTATTTGGAACAGTGCAGACGTAAGGCATTTGCAACTGAGAGTTCTACAGTGCTGCATTGAGTGTAAGCTTTCTTTAACAATGTCTGCACGTGATAAGCAGTGAGCTTGTGGTAGTTATACTTCACTACAAAGCTATAAACAATAATTAACATCAGCACCAATTTTACTGTCAATTTGAATTGAACAGCAGGGACAATGTTTTGTGAACAGCTTTGCAAAGACAAAAGACAAACTGAAAGTTCTATTAACATTGTATCTTTACTAGTTAACATTCCTTTTTACTGGTCAGAAGTTGAAATTTAAACTAAATATTTTTAAGAAATTATGGTAGCGTATATGAGCGACTAGCCATTTAAAAAGGTTTCATTTTCTAATATTCTACTGCATATATTTCACTTCCTTCCCCAATATTTGAGTGGAGTGCAAAAGATGTTAATGACAAATCAATGCTTTTCTTGCAGATGGATCACAAAACTGAAGCAAAACATTGCCATTTTTCCGTCATTTTATCTAAGTAGGGCCCTTTTTTAAATAGACCAGTTTTAACAGAGAAAGCTTTATTAATAATTACAATAAACAGTTTTGTTGCAGGATTTCTTCAGCCATTAATTACAAAGCTCTTCAGTTGCCTTTGGGCTAATTGTTCTCAACAGCCTTGTATAAGACCTGACGTGCTGTAAATTCACCAATCTGCAATGTCTTCTGTTTGTGTTGGCTGCTGGTGCGCTTTAAAATAGCATGGCACACTATGCTTTAACCAACAAGGCATGACTCTTACCAAGTACATTGTTCTGGTGCAGCAAATCTAGTATAAAATCTTCACCACATTGGCAACATTACCTGCAGCGCAAACGATGCTACAGCACTAATCCACCACAATGCATGTGGTTACTTTTTTTTAATCCTTATTAAAATGCATGAATTGAGGTCCTTTGATTGAAAGTGGCTTGAAGTGTTTGCTGTACCCAGCCATTGTTTCACTAGAGTGTGGAAATGTTGTCCTTACATGGTTCAGTTTGGTAAAATTGTCTCTCAGTACAGGATTGATGTTTTCATGTATGTTCTATCTGAAAGAGAATAGAAACAATTATTCTGCAACAGGAACATAAAGAACTGGAATTTAAAAATGAATGGGTGGTTGATAGTTATCATAAATTCAACTGACCCAAAACCAGATACAATCATCATCAAATCATAATTTGTTGTGGCATTTTCCACAGATTAAGCTATGTGCATCGTCAACTTCTTCATTATTATTACTGGGTATTCTTCTGCAACTAGATGGAGCTCTTCCTTATTTAAGAGGCTTTCAAAGTCATTATACTTGAAACTACCACAAGAGTGGTGGTGGCACACCTGATAGCTGAAGGAATAGCAAGACTGGAAATGAGCAATGGTGATTCAGCCCTTGCTCTAAAATCCATCAACCAAATGTTATTTTTATCTACAAGCAACCTTTATCACTAAATCAACTCTACTTAACCTTCTCTCTAATGCATTCTCAGATTTAAATGTTCTGATTTAATTGCTGGACAATAGTTTAATCAATGAGCAAGTTATTTGCTAAGCAAGTGATGGAATTAAAAGCAAAAGTATGATACAGTAGTTGTGTACGCTAATGGAAGATTATAGAGGATGGCCTTTTACTTATCCTTGATTATAATCTACCCAAAGACTTCAGAATTCAGAATTTCCTACTTTTTAAAGCTGTGATAACAATAAAACAAATTGGTTTTACTGCCCCCATTATTAACCAACATCAACTAATTCAGCATTTTGCGTTCTGCGTATGAGACAGAATCTACAGCACAGACACAAGCATTCAGCCAAATCTATATTTATATTTATTATCCACAGTCCTCTCCTTCCATTCCATGTACCTCATCCCACTCTTTCTGCACAACTGTTTCCTCTGACATACTTATCTAGATGCCTTTCTAAGACATTTATACTGTCTCAGTAATTAATTCTTTCCTTATTTCTCTATTAAATTATTTTGAACATTTGATTTCTTGTACTAGACTTTTCCACCTGGAAACTTACTTCATAAATGTTCACAATTTGTCTAGCTCAAAGTTCGAAGTAAATTTATTATCAAAGATCATATACATCTGAAACCCTGAGATTCATTGTCTTGTGGGCATACTCAATAAATCCATAGAATAATAACCATAACAGAATCACCACACTAACGTGGGCATTCAACCAGTGTACAAAAGACAACAAACTTTGCAAATACAAAAGAAATAATAATAATAAACATATAAGCAATAAATATCAAGCATGAAATAACAAGATAAAGAGTCCTTAAAGTGAGGCCATTGGTTGTGAGAACACCAGAAATAGAGTGAGTGTAGTTATCCTCTTTTGTTCAAGTGCCTGATGGTTGAGGGGTAATAACTGTTCCTGAACCTGGTGGTGTGAGTTTTGAGGCTCCTGTACCTTCTTCTTGATGGCAACAGTAAGAGGACAGCATGTCCTGAGTAGTGGGGATCCAAAAGGATGGGTGCTGTTTTCCTGCGGCAGCATTTTGTGTGGACGTGCTGAATGGTGGGATGGTTTTGTGCGTGTTGGACAGGTTGCATCCACTAGGGCATTGGTGCTCCATGCCAGGCTGTGATGTAGCCAGTCAATATTTTCTCCACTACATATCTACAGAAGTCTGTCAAAGTTTTAGATGCCATGCAGAATCTTCACAAACTCTAAAGGAAGTGGAGGAGTAGCCATGTTTTCTTCATAATTGAAATGACATGCTGGGCCCAGGACAGTACCTCTGAAATAATAACACCAAGGAATTTAAAGTCCTTCTCTGATACTCCAATGAGGAGTAACTCATGAACCTCTGGTTTTCTTCTCCTTTAGTCAATAATCAGCTCCTTATTCTTTCTGACAATGAATAAGAGGTTATTGTTATGGCGCCACTCAGCCAGATTTTCAACCTCCCTCTGGTGTGCTGATTCATCTCCACCTTTCGGCAGACTTGAGTAAGGCATTGGAGCTGTGCTTTAGCTATACAGCCAGTAGTGTAAAGCAGCTAGGGCAACAGGATAAGCACACAGTCTTGTGGTGCACCTGTGCTGATGGAGATTTTGGAGGAGATGTTGTGGCCAGTTCAAACTGCCTGGGACTGTTATTACTGCCGCTGAGTCCTACCGCTCGTCTTATTCCGCTACTACCCCCTATCCTCCCCGCAACTCCCAACCTTCCCTCCATCCCTCATCACCCCTCCATTCCTCTGATCCCTCATCCTCCCCTCAGCCCGCTCTCCCTGAACATCCCAACCCCCCTCTCCCTCCTGAGACCTCCCACTCTTTACCCTCCTCTGACCCCAGCCTCAATCCTTGCCATGTCTTCACCTTCTCCTCTGACCTTCCCCGCTCTGAGGCAGAGAGTTCTGTGCTTAGCAAGGGCCTCACTTCTGTCCCCCTCCATCCACAACTCAGTGAGTTCCATGCCCGGCATGATGCTGAACTCTTCTTCCGTTGCCTACATCTCCGAGCCTACTACTTTAACAAGGATTCCCCTCCCCCTATCGATGACTCCTTCTCCCGTCTTCAACCCTCCTCCTCCTCCTGGACACCCCCACCGAGCCTTCTACCTGCACTCGATCTTTTCATCTCCAACTGTCGCCGAGACATCAACCGTCTCAACTTCACCACTCCTCTCTCCTGTTCCAACCTCACTCCCTCTGAACGCACTGCCCTCCACTCTCTCCGCACTAATCCTAACCTCACCATCAAACCCACAGACAAAGGTGGTGCCATAGTAGTCTGGCAGACGGACCTCCTCACTGAGGCCAAACGGCAGCTCTCTGGCACCTCCTCTTACTTACCCCTGGAACAGTACCCCTCCAAAATCATCAAACCATTGTCTCCCGTACTATCACTGCCATTATCAACTCTGGAGACCTTCCATCCTCAGCCAAAAAACTCATAATTCCCACATCCCGCACTGCTCGGTTTTACCTCCTCCCCGAGATCCACAAGCCTGACTGTCCTGGTAGGCCTGCTCTTGCCCCACCGAACTTGTATCTGCCTACCTGGACTCCATTTTGTCACCCATAGTTCAGTCCCTCCCCACCTATACCTGGGATGCATCCCATACCCTCCACCTCTTCAATAACTTCCAGTTCCCCGGTCCAGACTGCTTCATTTTCACTATGGATGTCCAATCCTTATACACTTCCATTCCCCATCAAGAAGGCCTCAAAGCCATCTGCTACTTTCTTGACAATAGACCTCACCAGTTCCCCATCACCACCACACTCCTCTGGTTGGCCGAACTGGTACTCACACTTAATAACTTCTCTTTCGGCTCTTCCCACTTTCTTCAGACCAAGGGTGTAGCTATGGGCACTCGCATGGGCCCCAGCTATGCCTACCTCCATGGGTTATGTAGAACAGTCTATGCTCCAAATCTATACTGGTACTGCTCCCCAACTTTTCCTTCGCTACATTGACGACTACATTGGTGCTGCTTCCTGCACCCATGCTGAGCTCGTCAATTTCATCGACATTGCCTCTAACTTTCACCCAGCCCTTAAATTCACTTGGTCCATCTCGGACACTTCTCTCCCCTTTCTCGATCTCTCAGTCTCAATCTCTGGAGACAGACTGTCCACTGACATCTTCTCTAAACGCACTGACTCCCATAACTACCTTGATTATACTTCTTCCCACCCTGGCAAATGTAAAAATGCTATTTCCTATTCCCAGTTCCTCTGTCTCCACCGCATCTGCTCCCAGGATGAGGCTTTCCGTTCCAGAACATCTCAAATGTCCTCTTTCTTTAAGAATCATGGTTTCCCTTCTGCCATCATCAATGATGCCCTCACCCGCATCTCCTCCATTTCCCGCACTTCAGCCCTCACCCCATCCTCCTGTCACTACAACAGGGACCGTGTTCCCCTTGTCCTCACCTACCACCCCACCAGCCTCTGGATCCAGCATATTATCCTCCGCAACTTCCGCCACCATCAACAGGACCCCATCACTAAGGACATCTTTCCCTCTCTACCCCTCTCTGCTTTTCACAGGGATCGTTCCCTCTGTGACTGCCTGGTCCACACGTCCCTCCCCACAGATCTCCCACCTGGTACTTATCCCTGCAAGCGTAAGTGCTACACCTGTCCCTACACCTCCTCTCTTTCCACCATTCAGGGCCCCAAACAGTCCTTCCAGGTGAGGCAACACTTCACTTGTGAGTCTGTTGGGGTCATCTATTGCATCTGGTGCTCCCGGTGCGGCCTCCTCTACATCAGCGAGACCCGACGCAGACTGGGGGACTGCTTCATCGAGCACCTCCACTCCGTCCACCAAAACAGACAGGATCTCCCGGTTGCCACCCACTTCAACTCTCCTTCACATTCCCATTTGGATCTGTCCATACATGGCCTCCTCTACTGCCATGATGAGGCCAAACTCAGGTTGGAGGAGCAACACCTCATATACTGTCTGGGTAGTCTCCAGCCCCTTGGTATGAACATCAAATTCTCCACCTTCTGGTAATTCCCTCCCTCTCCCGTTCCCTATCACACTTTCACTCTGCCGCCTCTTCTAGCTGCCTATCACCTCTTTCATGATTCTGCCTTCTTCTACTACCCATAGTACTTTCCCCTTAAATTCCTTCTTGACCTCCCCCACCCCTTGATCTTTCCTCTGATTGGTTTTTCACCTGCACCTTCCCCCTCCCTCCACTTTTTTTATAGGGCCCCTGCCCCCTCCTTCTTCAGTCCTGACGAAGGGTCTCGGCTCGAAACGTTGACTGCTCCTTTCAATGGATGCTGCCGGACCTGCTGAGTTCATCCAGCTTGTTTGTACGTGTTGATTTGACCCCAGCATCTGCAGTGTACTTTGTGTCAAACTGACTGGGGTCTGCAAGTGAAGGAATCGAGGATCCAATTGCACAAGGAGGTGTTGAGGCCAAGGTCTTGGAGCTATTGATTAGTTTTGAGGGGATGATGGTATTGAGTGTTAAGCTGTAGTCGATAAAGAGCATCCTAATGTACGCATCCTTTGCTGTCCAGATGTTCCAGATTCCAGATGACCCCACTACCAATCTTGGAATAACTCTGCCTCAGTTTCACAATAGTCAAAACCAGTTCAATATTTCCTGAAAGCTCCAATCTTTCAATTCTGGTCCTATCACTTGAAGCCCTTTTCTATTTTCTCCAGAGCTTCTACGTCCTACATATAGTATGAAGATGGGAAGTCTTCATGTTACTTCGTGTGGTGCCCAGTTGTACTGTACAAGCTTCACATCACCACTGTACTTCTGTTTTTCATCACTAATGTGCTGGGTGCCAACTAATCAACTTCAAGATTATTTCCAATCCTCTAATGTCTGCTCTGCCATTTACACAAGTGCAGGAGATTGAACATCTGCTCCATTCTTTGGCACAGAATTACAGTTTGCTGTTCCTTGCTTTTCTTTTAGGGTATCAGATTGATTTTATTCAGCCTTTGCTACCCTGACTTCTAATTTTCTTTCAGTTCCACTTGCTCACAAATATTTTCTTCTTTGGCTTCTGGTTCCTTCCTCTGTAGTTCTTGTTTCTTTTTAGTATTTACTTTCTCTGTCTGCCTCCTCCAGTCTTAATCTTTTTCTTGAGAGCTATATAAATGCAAAGGTGTTACCCTATCTAATTACAATCATTACTACAGAGACAGGAAGCATCTGTCTTAGTCTTTTGTACCTCCTGTACCATATTACCACCATCAATAATACCTGGTTATGCTGATGACCTATTTAGTAATTTTAACAATGAATAAATATCCAAACTGGTAAGTTAACTATCTCATTCAACTGAGTACAATGAAATGCTCAGTTTTGTATAACTGCAGGCAATTTGATATACAGCTGACTATAACAGATAGTTTAAGGAAATAGGAAATAAATCCTGTTTATTCTTTCTTTCTTTCTTTATATATATATATAATTATATCCCAGTTGCGTCCTGACTTTGGAATTAAATGTAATTTACACATCTAAGCTCCAAGTTGGATTCATGTATTGGCCCTGAATTTGTTGCCAGAGATCAGCTCTCAGTTTGTGCAGTTTCCCCAGTAGGAGAAACAGAAGCAGGCTTGGTCCTCATGTCTAGGCCCTACAGAATGACAAGGCCTTTGGCTGTACAGATGATTTTGTATGGGACAATTAAAAACACCCCCATCCACAAAACAGCTGAAAAACAAAACTTTAATGGAAGGCTAATTGCTCTTGTTGATGGGCTACCATTTTTTTCAAAAATTCTGAATGTTTCTGATATTTAAATAGAATTAAAGTTTTGCAAATGAATGTTGAAAATCAATTAAATTCTAACATAATATATCCTCATATTTTATTCTAAAACATCTGTTTGCTTAAACAGTGCAGACACTTTACTGTTTATTATCATTCTCTTCCACTGAAATCCAAAAAAAAAACTCATGTGGCAAATCACAATTAGTGCTGGTTGTCCAAGCTAAGTCAGAAATTTTTGCACTCCCATTCTGGTGTCCATATGGAGTCCTACATTATTTCAGGAGGTTACTAATGATTACTAAGAACCAACTTTATCTTTATTATTGTTTCCTGGCTCAGAATTGTAGGGGGTTGTGAATACAGTCCAGTCAGAGCAAATGAGTCTCCCCTCTCTTGACTCCACCTACTATCCACTGCCGACATTATGAAGGACCCACCCATTCTTCCTTCTCCTCCTTTCCTATTGGGAAGAAGAAGCAAAAGCTTGAAAGCATGTAAACCAGTGTTAGCAGACTCTTGAATGGACCTCTCATACATTAAAGATGAATGCTTGATATCCCAGTCAACCTCATTGTGGCCTTTGCATTTTACTGTTTATGTGCACTATTCAAGTTCAAAGTTCAAAGTAAATTTATTATAAAGTTTGTATATGTCACCATATACAACCTTGAGATTTATTTTCTTGCAGGCACTTACAGGGAAAACAAAATACAATTGAAAACTAGACATAAACAAAGAATCAGCGTGCAAGAGAAGGCAAACTATGCAAATAAAGCTGAGAACCTGAACTGTAAAGAGTCCTTGACAGTGAGACAGTGGATCATAAGGAATGGTGAATGAAGTTATCCACGTTCGTTCGGCAGCCTGATGGTTGTAGGGTAATAATTGTCCCTGAGCCTCGTGGGGTAGGACCTAAGGCACCTGTACCTCCTGCTGAATTGTAGTAGTGAAAAGAGGGCATGACCTGGATGGTAGAAGTCTTTGATTATGGATTCCACTTCCTTGTACAGCGCTCCATATAAATGTATTCAACGGTCAAGAGAGCTTTGCCTGGGGATAGACTGGGCTATATCCACCACTCTCTGTAAACATTTCCATTTCTAGAAATTGGTGTTTCTACACCAGCGCTGCAATTTCTATGTAGCTACAACACCATGTACAGCATTGTTCTCTTTTTACTACCTCAATATGGCATAATCTGCCTGGCCGACATGCAAACAAAATGCTTGTTACTATATCTCAGTAGCCATGACAACAATAAACCACTAGAATGTATGTCTAAAACATATCACAATTTGCTAAGCGAATGTCTCAAATACGTAAATTGATTAAAATAAAGCTCTTTCAGATCAAACTTTTTAACTGTGCTTTTGGATTCTTGGTTTTCCCACGAACAGTTTTTCCCTTTCATTTTCCACTTGACATCTCTCCATTCCCCAGTAATATTAACGTCCTTCTCTTTAGGGGCATCATATAAATCAGTAGCTGGCGCCTACCTCCTGCTGCTAGTTTTGTTTTCAGTGGTCACAACTCCTGGTGTCCTGATCATAAGTGTCCATGCTCCTATTCCTTGTTATCAATGCTGTTCTAGGCAACTGGACCGCACACTTGATTGCAGCACTTAATTGGATCAGACATATAGCATTTCAGAAGGGTTAGAATTTACCACTCGCTGGCTTCTTGAGGAAGTCCTCATCCTCATTTGCTACTATTCCATTTTCCTTCCTAAATTTAATTTTATTGGGACTAAAGGGAGGAAAACTCTGTTCAGAAGCACTATATAAATGCAATAGTAAGCAAGTAGACATCTAATTTGTGCAATGCCTGCACTGACCTCAGCTTTAATGAAAAGTAAGCATGTTTCTAAAAAAAAATTCTCAAGAACAACAGTTGTTTTGTACAGAGTAGAGAGTTACTCATTTTGTATTGTCTTTCAACACAAACTTTTAGAGTAAATAAAAACTAGACAGAACCGTGATAATCCAATCTTAATTCCAAAGCCACTGTTTAGTTAATTAAGAACAGGAAGAGGCTAATTAGTAACAGAGTGTTTTGTGAGTTTACAGTGTGTTTTAGAGCTGGCAACATGATCTAATATACAGGCAGGGACAGGAAGGATATAAACAAGAATAGCAATTGGGAAGAAAGCGGAATGGGAATTCTCCAGAGTGTCACTGAGGCTTGGGAATTTTATGACTAGGATACTTCATTGATGCTTTACAAGTAGAATGCACACTTAGCCATGACCTTGGCCATACAGCAGAATACTCCAATAAGTGAACCATACCATATGAGAATACATTCCTTGCATTTGAGCCAAAGATGAATTATTTATTTAATATCTGGTGATTCACAAGAAAATGCTGCAAATCTGTAAACCATGTCTGGATTCCTAGGGCTGTACTCCCAGTCACCATTTCTACTTCTGCACCTCACCATACAGCCAACCATTTCACCTGGGTTTACCCCTACACTCCTCTTTAGAGGCTTTGCATAATGCCTACATCTGAAATCCAGCAACGCATGCTCTCGTACATCTCTGGCCAGAGGCTGAAATCATTGCTGGAACTGTTGAGCTAACCATTGAGCTGCATGTGCAAAAGCTGACAAACTGTGTCAGTTCTCTGTCTGTACTGTGCAAGTCTACCGAGCTTTCCTCTGTTATTTGTGTTTTTAATGATTCGATTCAATTGCATTATTCCGGCTTTACGATTTTAATTAATGCATTCATTGTTTGCAATTATTTTTGGCAATGTCTGACTGCTGTGTATGTAGTTTATTTGAAATGTTTTATGCATTTTGACAATGCACAAGTCCCTTAATGTTTGCTGCAAAAAAAACATGTTAAAGCTAATGCTGGTTAAAGGTTGTTCTCTGTGTTAAATGTGTTAATTGATTTTAAAAAGAGCTAACACCACACCAGCACTTCAGCTGTATTGCTGCTGACTCCACAATCAGAGCAAAAAAAACTCTCCAGAGATAAACCAAATAGAAAAGCAGGAGCCTTCCCAGCAGCATTAAGAAAGTAGTTATAGTTCATCTCTAAGACAATCACAGGAGATTTCGTAAAAGTTTCTTAACAAAAGATGCATTGTCCAAGTGATGCAAAAATTTCCCACCATTGTCTGGAAGAAGGAATGTCCCACATAAGGCTAAGTATTCGGAACAAAATATAATATTTGTGTCTTACTACTTTGAAATCCATAATGTAGTGAGCATTCACTCAGAGCATGGTTATTTTTTTATTCTTCAGTGTAACTCTATAAACGGCTTGATTCTGTGTACTTTCTTCCTATACGGGGCTTAGAATTAACTGTAGGCTTTTTCTCTCCAATTTGTACAGGGTGGTATCAACATTTTTATTCAGAAACTAACTGAATGCCTCCTGTTCTGATGGTGACTGCGTTTATCTATTTGATTAAATGTCAGTGCTCTTTGTTGATGTCTGGATTTGTTTTCTTTCTTGTGGAAAATGCACCATCTGCCACGGGCTGATTTTTATGCAGTTGGCACTAGCAATAATCCGTCCTGTAAAGGTATCAGAAGCCAGTGAGAAATTCATAGCCCACTTGATAGTTCTCAAAGAATGGAAATGGTCCCCATGTGGCAGGGACTGAATACAGAAAAGGGGAAACTTGTTGCCTTAAATATGCAATGCTCTGTACATTCTTCCTTTTATGAAAATGTTCCCCTGAACTTTACATTTGGGATTGTTTCAATCAAATACTATATCCACCCCACCCCTAACAGAATTCTGTGGGGTTGAAAACAACTGTGGAGAATAAATGAAAAATATTTAACTTCACATTAACAGCTCCAAATGATTCCAGATTCAATGATTCTTTCAACATTTGCTTTGACATAGGACGGGACAGATTTCAAGGTAAAACCAGAAGGTAATCCAGACACACAATCTCTGAACATGTTTAATTATTCAACCATAATCACTATTTTCACATAGGTCTATTATTAGAAAATAAATGTAGATGGAGATTGCAAATTTCCCCAGAGGTGAATTGGTTAATCTCTGATGGAAATTTACCTTTCAGTAGTTCTTTTTATGATATTGTAAATGTGTTTTACTTAAACTGTATGGGTTAAATGAGTCAAATAGACTCTGCTAAAACGACTGGTACATTGTTCACAGCAATTGTTCGCAGGACAATTCAACTTATCCTCATAGAAATCCTTCTATGTAAATGGATTCATTTGTCAATCTACGTTGTTAAATGTATTCAAAATACCTAATACTTTTTCCAAAGCCTTCTCGGAAACCATTATAGATTGTTCCTTTATGTTGTAATCCTTCCTCTATCTTCACATTTAATTTTAACTATTGGAGAACAATTCTCGCAAATGAAAGTCATAGGTGAAAATTCAGTAGCTAGTTCTTAGTGCTAGGTAACTGAGAGCAAATGATAGAGTGGAGGGTGATGAGGTGAAGGACGGATCGAGAAGTACTCCTCCTTCTCTAGAAGTTATTTGTAGCAGTCTCCTAACATCTACAACATCAATAAAAGAGATTCAAACACCAAACTTCCCTCTGGTGTACATTTTGTTCCTGACAGAATAAACACTGCAATTTAGAAATCTAAACATGATATACTTCAGGTCAAAATCTTTGCCTTTTGTTTAGAACAAAGGGATAATTGCAGAAAATGTAGTTCAAACATGATAGTACAATGTTACCCCCTCAATTTTCCAACCCGTGTCCCCTGTGAGTACATCTCCACTTTAAAATTCTACAGCAGCAGAATCAGCCTTTATATTTCTATTTCCCACATCGAGTTTGTGAACTACATTGGTGAGCTCATCAGATCAGATGGTAAAATGATTGATGTAAAGCAACAGTCTTACTGTTTTGCCTTTGCAATCCTGCAAAGTGAGTGAGGATTAAACAGTGACTTGAAAGATCTACCTTGAGATGTCAGATGACCCGATTGTTACTTTGATTGACTGCCAGTTCCTTCCACGTTTTTGAAAGCCACTTTGAATTGAGGATTCAGTGGAAGTTAAAAATCTGATTGATGCCTCATGTGAGTCAAACGTGTGACACAAAAAAAGAATACAGCCTTCATTAGCACCACGCACAAAACGCTAGAAGAACTTAGAAAGTCAGGCAGAATTGTTGGAGAGGAGTAAACAGGGTTGAGACCCTTCCTTGGGGTGACTAGAGAACTAGAAATATATCTTTAAAATATTTTCTAGCATAACACCTCCCACTGGGGTATGGGAATGTTGTTTTTATCCATATACTTAACGGAGTTTCCCATCAAACCAATAGATGAGCCTCCCCGGCTTTGAGCCTAATTCTCAATGAGATCCATGGCTTCACATCCATTGGTTGTTGCATTTCCACTAGTGTTGGCAGTGATATCACTACATTTAAAAGTGCCCTCATGTGCTTTGTTGGAGTGCTTTAGATATCCTACTGTTTCTGCCAATTGGCAGTTCCCTACTGAACAAAGCTTTGGGAATTCTACAAACCACTAGTCCAAAGTTCAAGTTGGATTCCAATGCACAAGTGCATCAGAATAAGACACTCTTACTACTTGCTGCCCTCCGTAAATGATTCATTGGTAAATTGAAATGATCATGTTGTTGAAACTTTGCCAGAAAAATCCACAATTCCATTCACACAGTTGGCTGTGAGGATAACATCTAGTATGTAGTGATTCTGATTGGTAAAGTAACTAACAGATGTTGCTGAACAAAGAACCTACGAAGGATGATGGCACCAATCATGATTAGTACAAGACCTTAAGTCTGCCACTGATCACGACTTCAGAGAGCATGACCTAATTTTTCCCTGTGCTGAAGCAGGCTGACAGGTGATCAGATAGAAGTACAGGTATGCAAAACTATAACAGGAATAGATACGGAAGGTAGAATCTTTTTTCCCTTGGTAGGGTATCAACAACAAGAGGTAGGGTTTCAGGTTGAAAGGAGGGAGTTCTGAAGGGGAACTGAGGGAACTAGTTTCTTTTACTCAAAAGCAGACTTGGTGCCAGAGGAAGTGGGGGAATCAGATACATTGAATAAGAGACATGGAGATAGGCAATCAAACGGGCAAGGCATAGAAGAGGATGGACCCAACGCAGGCAAGTGGGATTTGTTCAGATGGTCAGCATTGATGAGCTGATGGACCCATTTCAATGCTGTCCGATTCGATGACTCTGTAGCTCTAAGAACTAGGGAATGAATGGTGCAGCCTTTTAAAATGCTTGCTGCATGAGCAAAGCAGTGTGATAACAGATGAATATCCTTTAGGCTGTGTTTACTCTCCAGCAATCGTTGGCAAAGACCAAGTTGCAAATGACCAGCGGAATTGCTCTAGTTCTGGCAGAGAGCCAGGAAAGGCTGAAGCTGCAGTTTTCTGCACACTTCACGTGCACCACAACAAACCGTCTGCTGATCTTGCCTGGGGCAAGTACGCTGTTGTTTGATGGTATTGGTGCTTACAAATGGTATTGAACTCAGGCCTCGGTCTATAACTCAGGCCATCATACCAAGATTTAATTGCTGGGCAACATTCACAAATCTGCCTCTGCGTCCAAGTCTCCCGCTGTTCACCATAATTAAAA
The DNA here is from genome assembly GCF_048418815.1 of Hemitrygon akajei. Lineage (NCBI taxonomy): Eukaryota > Metazoa > Chordata > Chondrichthyes > Myliobatiformes > Dasyatidae > Hemitrygon > Hemitrygon akajei. The sequence goes on along the minus strand of NC_133133.1, from coordinate 58,352,834 downwards.
GATCCAAATGCTTTTGTCAAGATTAACAAAAAACAAAGAGATTCTGCTGCTTTTATTATTAGCTTCTCCTTAATTATGAAGGTTGAGAAAAATCTTGCCAGGTGCTAAATAACCAGTCCAAAACCCCCACAATGAATTCTGAGAGAATCTCGGCCATCAGTTGTTTTGTGTTTGCAGACAATAAAATGAGAGATGGTGAAGGAAGCCAAACTGGCTTACCTTACCCATAGGACTGCAGACCTTAGGCATAAAGGCAAGAAAGTTAATAACAGAATGGGGGATAAGCTACAGTCCACTATTCAAAACACTGGCAGGAATGTTCACCATAGAGTTTTAAACATCAACAATCTAAAACTTCCAAAGAGCAAAATAAGAGCTAACAACTTTACTTTAGATACTGCCACAAAACCATAAGAAAAATTGCTGGAGGAACTCGGTGGGTCAGGAAGCATTTGTGGTTAAGTTACGGGCTGAGACTCTTCATCAAGACAGAAAAATCCAGTGTTGTTTAGAAAACACGTGATTCAAACCCCAAATAGATTATTTATTTTGTTTTCTCTGTAAAGTTAGATAAGGCATAGGTTCTGCACTGTAAACCTGAGAAATCTAGAAGAGCCATTTCAAGACTCCTCCTGTCATTGACAAACAGGACTGTGCTGACAGAGCTTTTGATCAGGAATGTATTGGAAATAGTCCACACCTTCCTCAACCCACCCACAGACCCCATTGCACCCACCAGCTCACTAACCCCAGTACTTCTATAGCCACCCTTATGTTTTGAAGCCACATGACTCCCAGCATCTTTGAGGCTTTGCTGTTACGTCTGAACTACAAAGTGCATCCATAATAAGTGACCAGGCTTTAGGCAGCAGAAACTGAAGCACAGATAGTCTCTGGACTGGCTGATGGCTTTTGGACAGCTCCTGCTATCAAAAGTCTTCCTCAATTGTCTCTGTTGATCACTTGGAAATAGTCCAAACACACATAATTAAGATTAGAACGAAAGGTTTTTTTAAAAATTAATTAAAATGCATTAAATTACTGTAAATTAAGTAAAGAAATGTAAAGTGGGCATAAAAAAAGCAAAATTTAATTTTCTCATCTTTTTAGCCACGGTTGGTTTGAACTTGGTCCCCTAGTCAAGATGATGTGGAACTGCTGCAGCAGTGGAAAAGATCTGATGCATCAGTGTCGGACCTTCAATGCATTTAGTAGTTTTACACAGCAGTGCATAGATACAGAAACTCTGAGCATGCCAATTCATGGACACAACATAAATTCTATTGCATGCCATAAGTATCATCTGTCCCATTGTTCCAACCCCTTCGCTTGCTTCTTTCTTTGATTCCATGCCCCACCCTCACTCCTTCATTGGCCTCCAACAATGCCTCAGTGAAACTCAGCTGGTCTTCACTAAATTGAGTGGTTCACAAACTTCCTAACTCATTGTTAATTTCCACAGTTTTAAATAACGCCCCATGTAATAAAGCAGCTGGGCTCAATCCTGAGCTCTGGTGCTCTCACTGTGTAGTCCGTACGCTCTCCCCAAGACGTCGGGGTTTCCCAAGATGGTTCAGTGGCCTTCCCACATCCCAAAGATAGACAGGTTAGTCAGGCAAGTGAACACTATAAAATGTGCAGGTGAATGGAGGAACCTGGGGAGAGTTGCTGGACACGTGAGGGAAATAGATTACGAGGAAAATGACTGGGGGAGTGGGATTGTGAGGTGAACTGATATAGATGCAATGGAATTAGAATGAGAACCAGAATCAGGTTTAATATCGCTGCCTTATGTGGTGAAATCTGTAGGTTTGTGGCAGCGGTATATTGTAATACATAATTTTAAAACTAAATTACAATAAAAGATATATTGTAAAAAATTAAATAAAATAAGTAATGCAAAATGAGAGCAAAAAAAAGAAAAAGTATTGCCATAGTGTTCCGGGGTTGCTTCATTGTCCATTCAGAAATCTGGTGGTGGAAGGGAGGAAGCTGTTCCTAAAACATTTAATGTGTGTCGTTAGGCTCCTGGACCTCTTCCTTGATGATAACAATGAGAAGAGGACATGTCCTGGGTGATGGAGATCCTTAATGATGGATGCTGGCTTTCTGAGGCACTGCATTTTGAAGATGTCCTTGGTGCTAGGGAGGCGAGTGCCCATGATGGAGAGATTTGAGTTCAAGACTTCCTACTTTGTCCAATCCTGTGCAGTCACTGCTCCATACTAGACAGTGATGCAACTAGTTAGAATGCTCTCCACGATACATCTGTAGAAATTTGTGAGTGTCTTTGGTGTTATACCATGTCTCCTCAAACTCCTTATGAAAGATAGCCACTGTCATGCCATCTTCGTAATTGCATCAATATGTTGGGCCCAGGATAGATCTTCAGAGAGGTTGACACTCAGGAACTTGAAACTGCTCACCTTCTCGATAAGGACTGGTGTGTGTTCCCTTGACTTCACCTTCCTGAAGTCCACCATCAAGTCTTTGGTCTCACTGACAATGAGTGCAAGGTTGTTGTTGCAATACCACTCAACCAGCTGATCTACCTCACTCCTATATGCTTCCCTGTCACCATCCGAAGTTCTGCCAACAGTAGTTATGTCATCAGCAAATTTATTGATGGTGTTTGAACTATGTCTAGCCACAAAGTCATGGGTGTAAAGAGAGTAGAACAGTGGGCTAAGGACAATCTGATGATTGTCAGCAAGTAGGAGAAGATATTTCCAAAATGGCCTCCTTCAGTATTGTAGGGAAATATGGAAATAACTGTCCTTGACATCTCCCGTTGCCCAAGTACTTGCTGGAATTTACTGTGCTCTCAGTCTTACCTTTCACCACTCCTTTTGTCCATTTTCGCTCACTTGTTTCTTTTGTCTTTTATCTTTCTTTTGCCTTTTATTCTCTACTTTTGTGTTTTGGCTTTTAAACTCTCCACCCTTCCTTTTTAGATTTTCTTTCCTGTCTTTATCTCTGTTTACCAAAGATTAAATCTTTAACTTCCAGTTCTCAGTAAAACACATCTAACTAAAATGTTTATGCTCTTTCCCCCATAGGTACAGTATGACTATCATTTCTGGTTTTAATCCAAGAATCATCAGACAAAGAAATTTCACTCTCCAGTGCTGGTGGTTGGGATAAAATTGGTGATGATCTGAGCGGAATTGTATGCACAAGGTAGCTGTGGGCATGGTTTTACTGTGGGCATACTTTAAAACTCAGCTTCATCAGTTACTTTGAAAAATCTGAACAATCAGCTCTTAAAAAGTTGTCATAAATCTTCCCATGCTAATTATCTTGTGTGGATCATACTTTAAGTGTGTTTGTACAAGTATCTTGCACAGCTAGAACACAGAATGTAATTGTTCAGTTAAAATAAGAAACTGAAGCCTTGCACCAAGATTTTCCGGAAGTGTACAATGCTTCACAAGTCAAAAACTCTCTTCCTATATGAAGACAAGAATATGGGATAGCTTAACGTTATCTTTATAATATTGTTGATGTTGTAGCAGCATGCAATATGTCAAAATTAAAACAATAATGACTTGTGCAATCACAGTTCTGAAATTGGCACGCTTAAAAGTTCCCAAGTTTCAGTAAGTCTTTAGTAAAAAGTTGAGGAATGCAGTTCAAAGTAGTTCGGGTTGATTCCAGTCATTGCTGATCTTAGTGCAAAGACTGAAGAAATGCAATTAGGCTTGGAACTATTAGATTGGGGGCGGGGGGGGGGGGGGCGAAGACTGGCCAGCATTCTTGATTTTGAACATTATATTCAGCACCATTTGTATGTTTCAGGGCACTGCAGAGAACAAAGTCACACTTGAAAGTGATGTTCCCACATTCTAATATATGCTGACAGTCAGAGGAAAGGCTTAAACTAAAATAATGGCTGGTGATGTACTAAAGATTAGCCTTACTTTTGCAATTAGTCATAAGAAATAAAAAGCTTTCAAGAGGAGCGGGAATTAAATTTGCCTACAACAGAAATGCTATTCCTTAACATTAATCACAAGGACATTTTACTTTCAATTAAGCATTTTTTCCAGATAAAAAACATTGACCAAGATTTGTACACATTAATTCCCTTATCCTTATTTGCGATTTGATGCTTATTTTGGCAGAGACCACTTGGACTTCCTTTGCCACATGGCTTGCTGAAAATATAACCTATTGACACTTGAGTACAAATAACCTTAACAGCCTCAATCAGCTAAACACCATTCTCTCAGCATCTGTACTTAGTCAATAAAATGATGGTCAGCACTTTTTATTTGCTACTCTATGTACAAATTAATTTAGGAAACTGTGTTGATATAATGTGTGGCTGGGGATTTTGAAGCAGCTTTTAGCTCCGTTTGTGAAATGGAGTCAGTCCCAACAAAGGTAATCAAAATTAATGAAATCAGTCGTCAGTGCCAGCCCAGCAAAATTCTGAAGTTTGACACAGAGTAAAGAGAAATAATTAGATTTCTCTGGTATAATGGATAAATAGTGGGAGGCCGTTAAGGGGAAAACATTCTGTGGTCAGCCACTGTCAGTACCGTTATACACAGCCTAAAAAAAGCTGCAACTGAGCTTGTACTTAGATCCTGCATCACTCAGCAAAATATAGTGTGGGACTAATAATTTGAAATGACTTTGTTTTTTTTCCCTACACAATAATTCTTCCAGGCCCATCACATCAGATTAAGCACTTTGCTCTGGAGGATCCTGAAATTTCATTAAATCCAAGTAGCCTTTTTTTCCCTCTCTCAACTCTTGTTTGGTAACACTGGCTTATTTATTTCTGCCCTTACCTCCTTCTTGTTGTGTACTCTTCCACAGCCAGAAGAATGGGACAATCGAGGCTACAGCCAGCACTCTCAGCAGTGTTGATCAGTTTTATTAATGAAGTGAGCTGCTCGGCCCTTTGCCCAAGCTTCTTATTTCCCTCCCCTCCCCATCTCAAGACACAAAGATGGCATCAAACTATCTGAAGAGAAACATGGGGCCCCAATCCTGGCCAATGTTAACTCTTGTCCAATATTAGTTGCAGAAATCAGGTGATGTACCAAGTCCAATCCATATCTACATTTTGATTGCTTCTATTTTGTGTTGGCACTCTATGGATATCAGTACTTTTCTATTACTAGAACTCAAATTCTTCACAAACAATGTTGCCTACAATGTTTTCCAGCCAAAACAGGGAAACTGCATTTTTCATGCAGTGTGTTTAGTTTATGTGGCACATTTAATTGCCCAGGGCAGTTCATAAATTTGTAAGGTGTTATTCTTTCATCGAAGCTGATGGAGTCCCATAAATTTTACCACTTATACTTTCCTGATATTTTGGTTTCCTTGAGGGATCGCCATCACACCATGTCTCAGAAAGCTATGATTTGACCGTGCAAAGGTGTTTTGCTGCACAATACAATCCATTACATCCAGTGCCCAATACAGAGCTATGGTGTCATGATTATTCCTCTTTTCTCCCTCCAGCTTTACTTTTTGCTTCTCTATTCTAACACAAGGTGTAAACAGGAAATGATATTTCAGTTTTTCTGCATCATTTTTCCTATATATTTGTTTCTCAACTCCTTGACCACATTACTCTCTTTATTTCTTTTGCCTTCAGTACAGAAACCAAGAGCTTGTTTTAATGTGACAATACTGGGTTAAATTAAATTTAGTTTTAATATAATGAAACTTAAAGCCAGTAAATGGTCTTTTCACCATTCCTGACAAAGAGACAATCTTAAACATACAGCTAATCATCACAAGATAGAATTTTAAATATCACTGTGTCTCAAAGTATCCAGTCAAGCACTGATGTAGTTTAGAAAAAGCTTCACATATCTGACACGAATCTTACACAGATCATCCTCAATTCTGACAAAAATCAAATTCCAGGCGTTGTGCTACAAAACACTCCAAGCATCCATACTTTAGAATAGAATTGAGCATAAAGTGTTAAATTTTGAGTAGCTGCTGCACTATAACTTCAAGTATTCTACAGTTTCTTTAATGGTTCTGTCTTTACACTTAAGCAAGGAGCAAACCACATGTTGTAAGTTGTGGTCAAGTACTTTACACTGATAAACTGCTACACACAGATATTTGTTTATATTAATAAACAAAGTTATTGGCTGCAATGTCATCTATTGACTGTTCAGTATGCTTGTGTTCAAATTCTGTAATAGATAAGGCTTCACATTTATATTACGCAGGTCTTCACTGATCATGAACAAATTGCTAGGAGTGTGAAGAATGACAGTATTAGTCAGTAATAACTCCATTGATTTAAACCGTAAGACCATAAGACAAAGTAGAATACTTAGGCCATTTGGCCCATCAAGTCTGCTCTGCCATTCCATCATGGCAGATTTATTATCCCTTTCAACCATATTCTCCTGACTATCATGCACCCCACCCCTAACCTTTAACAGACTTACTAATCAAGAACCTGTCAACCTCCTCTTAAATATACCTAATGACTTGGCCTCCATGGCATGCATGGCAATGAATTCCAGAGATTCACCGTTCTCTAGCTAAAGAAATTCCTCTTCATTTCTGTTCTAAAGGGAGGTCCTTCTACTTTGAGGCTGTGTCCTCCGGTCCTAGACTCCCTTAATATAGGAAAAATCCTCTCCATGTCCACTCTATTTAGACCTTTCAATACTCAATGGGTTTCAAGGAGATCCCACCCTCTGATTCTTCTTAAATCCAGCAAGTACAAGACCAGAGACAAAAACAATGCCTCACACGTTAACTTTTTCATTCCCAGGGTCATTCTATATGATAAATGTTAACAATGCATTTGCCTTCTTTGCCAACAACTCAACCTGCAAGTTATCCTTTAGGGGATCCTGCACGAGACTCTGAAGTCCCTTTGAACTAGTAACCAAAAATTACATTTCTTAGACTTTTTACATAATTCCTCTGTAATACTTACTCTCAACATGACAACTTGAAATACATTCAAGAGAATTAAGCGAATAAGTACTAAATACTTCATTTGCCAACTCAGAACTCTGTGAAGAGATGTCAACAAATTAAGTCGAAGAGACTAATGAAAGTTGGTAACTCTCCATGTTGGCTAGTACTGACAGTCACCATCACATCCTGTTTAGATTTTAAGTTACCCTCATCAACTTTGAATGTCATGCAAAAAAAAAACCTTTCCTTATAAATTATTAAAGCCCCATTGTGGGATCCGCAGGAACTCCAGGGAAATGGCACTCTACCTCTCTAGGCTGCTCAGTAGTTTTCTGTGCAGGTTTCAGCAGGAAATTTGAGGATGCCCCCATAGAAATTCAATTCAGTTTCATCTGTCTGATGAACATTAATTAATTGTCTTGCTTTCTCAGAAGCAATCTACCTCTAACTCAAAAGAAAACTTTACCAAATTATAAAATCCCAAATGAAAGACCATTTAATACTTGTTTTACATCAACAAAAGGATCTGCGATTGCTTCCATCCTTCAGACTTTTCCACTGTGCTACACTGTTCCTTTTAAAAGCTGCTCACTCCTTCTGTTAACTTATCTGACCCTGTTTCATCAATCAACATCTCCGATTTTTCACTGGCACAGAGCCTCGGACTATCATTCTTTAATAAATGGAATGAGTATGTCTCTTTACAGGTGAAACTGATGTTGGGAAGAATGTGTCAGATCATAGTCTACAAAATGTTAATGGTGTGAATAAGTGAAGCAAATACTATGTTTCATATTTTGCTTTTTGTATTAATTTATTTCATAAATGAGAAAATTATATACACTCTATGATTACGATTTGGTTAACATATAGTGAACAAAGGAAAGCCACCCTGTTCCACCATCTGAGTTGCCAGCCTTCCTGTTTGTAACATGTCATTAAGAATTGATAAGTGAGACACATCAATACACCTACAAAATAATGGCTATCTCATTCTATTTAATGATTAAAATATATGCTTTACTTCATGTTTCAGAACTCCACCTAAATGTTATTGGAGAGCCTTCAAGCTTCCTTGGATTGGAACTTCCTTGATACTCTTTTTTTTAATGCTGATGTATACACTGAAATGGTGAACATCTGACATACTTAAATGCTGCTAGGTCACTGGTGATCTTCATTAAGGTGAAATAGTTCAGGGCCATTGATTGCTTGTCTAGTGATCCTTAGCTATTGTTATTTCTGGATCAGGATGAATTATATTTTTCAGTTTCCTCTGAAACTGTATTGTTTATTTTTCCATTTTCAGAGATGAGCTTTGGTGTTTTTGAACTAGCTTTCAGAACAGAATCCAGATTAGTAGTTGTTTGTAGAAAATCACATGCTCAAGTGGTTGCTGCATCCAAGGAACTGAAGAATTAAACTGCAGTAAAAAATATGCCTATTTAATACAATCATTGAGCATTGTGTTCTTTAGCATGTCGTGGAGAGAAGTCTCTGACTGATTTTTTTTAGTCACCAGGGAAAAGCCCAGTAGGCAGGGAAAAAAAACAATCGCAAGGGCATTCATGGCCTTTGCGCATTCTCCCTGTCCGATATGATTAAATTTGGACGTGTAGCTGTCTGGTTACATCTTCTTTTCAGTGCTCATCTGTGGTGTGTGGAAAGGTGATGTGATCTGTGCACATACTTCTCTGCATTTGGATGTAAGTTTCAATTTGCCATTCTGCTTGTGACTTTATGTCACCAAACGTCTACACTCTGGTGTGTAAAGATCTGTGATTGCCCACCCACAGAGAGGGGAGTATGGAAGTGTGCTCCTAGGTTACAGAAATGCAACTAATATAGTACATTTTTCTGAGAGGCAGCTCTGATAGGAATAGTACATGTGATTACTTGGGTCGAACCCTAAGCTACTCCGGCAGTGAAAAATAGTCTTGCATGGAATATGGAAACAAATTTTCAGATTAAGGGCTATATGTCTGGAGATCAATAAATTTATGAAGTGGATTGTAATTGATTTATGTTGTGGATGCACGGTAAGATTTTGAACACTAAAGGGATCAAGGATATGGTGATCAAACATGAGGAACAGAAACAACCTTAATCTTATCACAAGGCTGAGCAAGACTGAAGGGCTGTATGACCTGCTCCTGCTTTTGCTTATTGTTTTTACCACAAGGTATAAAATACAGAAGGAATCATACAGGCTTTGGAGGGAGGACACTCTGCAGACACATGGGGAAGATCTCCATTGCACTTGGCTTGAAATACACATAAGCAGTTACTTTTGCTCCAGAAACTAGGAGTGCTGTGAACCATAAACATAATGAAGCATTGATTTAAAAAGACAAGTTTGCGAATTTTTTTTTTAAATCATGATTAGGTTGCTTAATTAGTGTCTCATCTTATTTTCTCTAGTCATTTCAATACATTAATGCCCTAGGTTGTGCATATCCTGAACGGTGACTTGATGCAAATGAAAATGCACTTTGAAAGTTTCCAGTTTTCTAAAATTCATGCAGAGTATGTAAAAAGAAAACACGTTGCCTCAACCATTTTACTGAGCTTTTGGATAATGCTGCTATGACAGCTGCTGTTGCACATAAACAGTGACAAAGCAGCATATAAAAATTCAACACCCAATTGCACACCCTTCCACCTTAAACCAAACTCAGACTTAATTTTGCATACAATAGTCACATTTGCCTATATTATTCAATCTTCCATTTTGCATTCAATTAGGCTGCATTTGAAATGGACCTTGAAATGCAAGTTAACTGTGGAGAAAGGACCTCTTGGCTCATGAGTGACAAAAGGCCATTTCACGCTCATGAAAGAGCCCTGTATGTAATTCATCGCAGCTAGAGTATGACTTCTATATCCCACTATAGGCGCTAACAGGGTTGCTATGGGGATGCTAAAGGAACAGTTTGAATGTGCAAATGCTTCATTGCAGCTCAGGGGTTTCACTATCCGAAACAAGACTTGCTCAGAAACAATGCCCACTTTTCCACTAATGTTTAACATACTTGTAATACTTCTGTGTTGTATGGATAAGTCATTCAACTAAATCAAAGTATTTCTCACTCACTTTGCCATCCTTATATAATGTTGATTTAAAGATTAAAATGATAGTACTCATTCCCATTTGAAAAGGTAAAATATTCTTCTGAAAGGGTGTCAGCTGTTATGAAACAATAATACACAGAATTCAAGATGAGACAATTATATTCACTTCACACTTTTCCTAATATCTATTAAGTATTAACAATTGACAAGGTTTTCAAAATCCAGCTTTGGGATATTTTGAATCTATATATAGTGGATTCTATAGCAGTAATCGTAAAAGGTCTTATAGAACTCTAAAATAATAATAGTAAAACCTTCTTTCCTTCATGGTATTGTTCATTTTTTTTCACAACTATTCCAAATATTTATTGGCTCTTATTGCCTCATTTTATGAAATCTACCCCCTGCTGCTCTAGCCCTACAACCTTGTAATTTTATCGGACAGCATTTTTGGAATTAAACAAGCCGTATACTTGTTAGCAAGAATAAATTAATATGGGAATCCCAAATTCAGAGGGAGGATTAAATGACAAAATGGATACTTAGAAATTTTTTAGGCTAATTATTGAGAGAGCTGCTTGCTGTTTATTTCATCATCCCTGTGACATGTTAATATAAGTTACATCTGATAAGCACTATGTGGAAATTGCAAGGTGTCTTAAACTCTGGTAAAGTTCCCCACATTCTTCAGATTCCTGCAAATGCCAGCTTTTCCCATAGAGGGAGTGAAGTCCAAGATCTGTGGTGCTCCTGGTACTAAATCAGAGCTTGAGAGTTTGTTTTTTTGTTTTCCAAGACAGAATGGAAACTTGGCCATACAACAATGTTTTAAACGTTGGTATCAAGCAAAACCTGATTTGCTTGAGAACTTATCTGAATCTAGTAACAGGCTGCTTTCTCATTTCCAAAAAACACACATTAAAAGGGAAACAGAGAGAGCAAAAAGGACAGAGTTTGTTTCTCAACTATCTTTTTTTTTCATAATGTAAAGCCAATCAGGGATGCCCTACACCTTCCAGTAAAAATATACTGTATTTTTACGTGAGGAATGTGGCTTTGGTATTTAAAAACAGCCTAGAACACAATAGGCAACATCTAAAAATAGAAGCATATTTTATAATCTATAGCAACACACTAGGGCTTCAGTAGTCTGTACTTTTCTTTCTTGACTGTACAGGAACAAAGATGGTATTTCTCACCTACTTCCAAAGGGAATATACATCAAATAGATCACATGTTCAAAGTTCAAAGTGAATTTACCATCAAAGTACATATATGTCACCATATACAACCCTGAATACATTTCCTTGTGGGCAATCACAGTAAATACAAGGAAGACAATAGAATTAATGAAAGATTGCACCCAACAGGACAGACAACAATCAATGTACAAAAACAAACTATGCAAATACGAAAAGAAAGATAAAATAATAACAATAAATAAACAAACAAGCAATAAATATCAAGAACACAAGATGACGAAAATGATGGGGCAAATGAAGCTGAGTGAAGTTACCCCTCTAATTCAACAGCCTGATGGTTGAGGGGTAATAACTGTTCCTGAACCTGGTGGTGTGGGTTCTGAGGTTCCCGTCCTTCCTTGTGGCAGCAATGAGAAGAGAACATGGCCTGGGGGTCCTTGATGATGCATGCCACTTTCCTGTGACAGTGCTCCATGTAGATGTGCTCAATGGTGGGTAAGGCTTTACTCGTGATGGATGGGGCTGTATCCACTACCTTCTGTAAGTTTTTCTGTGCAAGGACATTGATGTTTCCCTACCAGGCCGTAATGCAACCAGTCAATATACTCTCCACCAAACATCTATAATAGTTTGTCAGTTTTAGATGACATGCCGAATCTTCACAAACTTCTAAGGAAGTAGAGGTGCTGGTGCTTTCTTTGTATTGGCACTTATGAGCTGGACCCAGGTCAGATCCTCTGAAATGATAGCACTGAGGAATTTAAAGTTGCTCTCTCCACCTCTGATTCCCCCAAAGAGGCCAGGCTCATTGACCTCTGGATTCCTTCTCCTAAAGTCAAAAATCATATCCTTGGTCTTGCTGACATTGAGTGAAGGATGTTGTTGTGACACAACTCAGCCGGATTTTCAGTCTCCCTCCTATATGCTGATTCATCACAATCTTTGATTTGGCCAATGACACTGGTGTTGTTTGTTAACTTAACTATAGCATTGGAGCTGTGCTTAGCCTCACTGTCAAAAGTATAAAGCAAGTACAGCAGGGAGTGAAGCATACAGCCTTGTGGAGTACCTGTGCTGAGAAGATAGGGGAGGAGGTTTTGAGCCTTGCTGGATGAAGCACCCAGGACCTCTTTAAAACCTACAAAATTAATATCAAATCACACTATATACATGTGCATATTGTGCCACTGGAGCCCCATTCACAGCTTAGCTCCATTGTATTCCATCCTGTAAATATTTTCATACCCAGTCCTCAGGTAATGCCTACCACCATTAGTCATTCCATGCTTGAGTTTTGTCTGGTACATGATATACACTTGCCTACTGTGTACAATTATATTCAGGTAGTTTAGACTGTTCAATCACATTGTAACTCAATGAAATTACCCGAATCGTCAACACCTGATTGTCCCTAAAAGTGGCTGAACAAGTAGATAGAATGGTAAAGAACACATATGTCATGTTTGCCTTTATTAGTCAACTTACTGAGTTCAAGAATCAGGTTTGCTGTCTTATAAAGCTCTGGCTATGGAGAGGGTGCAAGTTTATCAGGATGCTGCCTCGATTAAAGGGCAGTAATTTATAAAATTGTGAGAGGCAGAGAGTAGACAACCAGTAACAGAGGCATTTTTGAAACTTTTAGATAGGCAAATGAAAATGCAGAGACTGGAAAGTGCCAACTATGTACAGGCATAAAGAAATTTGTGTAATTAGCTTAACAGTACAGTAAAACACTGTGGGCTGAAGGGCCTGTTTCTGTACTGTACTGTTCTATATGGTTCTTATGTGAAGGTTAGGGCTATGGCAAAGAAGTGGTCCCAGTCTAACATCACACTTGAACAAAGTTAAGTGATTGCTTTTTTGCCATAAATCTACCACAACATTGTCTTGGATCAATCGTGGGGTAGCAGAAGCCTTTCTGTTGTCAGGCTGTCAGAAGTCAAAGAGAACTGTCTAGAGAAAAATGCTTTGTCAAGAGCTTAACTAGCAAAGAGACAGAGCTATGAATTTAGAAAGATCCTTCTCTAAATAATTGTGAAACAGTTTGGCTAGGTTGAGGTTGGTTATTGCCAGGAACTCCAGGAGATAATCGTGAATCAGGAATAAGATATCATCTCACATTTCCGTGCGTACAGGTGAGCATATTCCATCTGTTCATTATTTGTTTAGGGTGGTAGACAGATTTTATAAATATACAACAAGAATTTTGCTTTTAAAATCAGGTCTTCAATCTTTGCATTAATGCTTGTGGCAGATATACCCAACTTATTCTTTATAAATACAATCACCATCTCAAAACAGAACAATCAACAAAAAGGATGAGTGCCTCATTATCTTTTAAATCTTCATGTTATAGTCCAAATAACTTTCACCAAGCTTACTTCATTCAACAAATACTATCGCAAAATGGTAAATAAGCAAAAGTAAAGAGTATAAGTACAAATTCTTCAATAGACTGGTGAGTGCAATTATATAAAGACATTGAGCCGGTGAAGAGATTACAGCCAGCATCTTCATTATAGTCATGAGAAACTCTTCAAATGCTGGATATCCAAAGCAACATACACAAAATGCTGGAGGAACTCAGCACGTCAGGCAGTATCTATGGAAATGAATAAACAGTCGAGTTTTGAGACAAAACCCTTCCTCAGGGCTGGAAAGGAAGAGGGAAGACAACAGAATAAAAAGGTGGGGCGAGGGGAAGGAGGGTAGCTACATGGTGATAGGTGAAGCCAGGTAGGTAGGAAAGGTAAAGTGCTAGAGAGGTGATGTTTCAAGTGTTTAATTATGCTGTGCAATTAAATATTTAACTTCCTCATTTGTTAAAAGTGAACTTTGCTAATTTCACTAATTATACACCATTATCATAACTCAGTGCTAAAGATATTACAACTTGCATAAAACTTTCAGAAAAGTTAAAACATTAAAGCAGATTTATTAAATATTTTCCAAAGTTTGTTACTTGGCAGTGATATCAGCCATTGAACTTTTTAGATGCGTGCTTCATGTTCAAGAAAACCTAGGGATACTTTGTTCTCTTCATTTGATGTTTCCATTTAAGTGTTTAAGAGTGAATTTATGGGTGGTAAAGGAGCCGAGGCACAATAAAAGAGAAATAAACAAACAAACAAAGGAAGTCTAGGAAAGGAAGAAGCAGTCCACAATCAAAGTTTGTGTTTATTTCATATCAGCTGTAATGAGACACAAAATCTGGGTTCAACATGTGTATGAAGATCTTTCCTGTGGGAAAGTACAAACAAGCTAACAGAGAAAATTCCCTCAATGTGTTTACTCTGTAAATGTAGATTTAAAATAATATCTGTAGCGGAACTGCAGATATTGACAGTGAAGCTTTGCCATGTGTCATCTGTGTTTAATGGGTTTTACATTGCTCTGTTTGCTATCTTCAATCAATGCACCTTTAATTTACTTTAATATTTCAATTCAATTTATAACTAATGGTGTGGTGAATTTTTAAATGTCAAAGAACGAAAATTAACACATACATTAACTTTTTCTAAAACTGGCAACACACGTCTTATAAAAAATACTGTCCCATTCGCTCAGTAATGTTGGCAACACATCTGCTTCCAACAGCATTACATTCCAGTGTTACTGTTTTCTGTCTATCACGCAGTGCACTTCATTAGATAGTTCCTAAGTTGTTGAAGATGGTTGAAGGCAAGTTTTGGTGTTGAGAAGATAAAATTACTTTAGGCACCACTTCTGTCATTTGAATTGGAAGTCTAACAGTCCATGGGCTAGAGAGGTTCCTTTCCTCCAGACGGATGACAGTGTGTGATCAAGAGGCCAAGATAATGAAATGAAGAATTTAAAACTGCTTTCTTAATTTGTTTCATTGCCTAAAACAACCAAACAGAAGAGCAGAAACCTGAAACTATATTTTAATATACAGAAAAGCCAAAATCATCCAGTCCTCTAATCTACAGCTCTCACCTGAATTCTCCATGTATGCCCTGAATTCACTTATTTGGATAAAGTCTATGCTTACCTTGTACTGTTGCTGTTGTGTCAAGCTGAGTTCCACAGTGTTCACCTTCCAGCTCAGGAATTACTGCATCTAAGAATAAGGAGATTCAATCAGATGATATCTTTTTCAATTGACTTTAAATTCTTTTTAAAAAGTCACCATCATTTTTGTGCTGTAATATAATAAGTCAGCTCAAAAAGGAGTGTCTTTGGTTGTAAGCTTTCTTATCATGTGATCACTAATGAGCAAAAGGGTTTAGTTCCAACAGTTCAGTAACTCTATTAACCTCTGATCCCATCAAATCCACAATGTGCATAATGTTCCGTGGCTAATTTTTACACACATCAGAATGTGTGTGACTATAATTAAAATGTGTTCATTATGCATAATGAAAAGCTATAACACAATTTGGAAATTAGTCCAAGTCATGTGCAAAAATCATTTAATTCATTTGTTATTATCTTCACACCGTGTGGTTTCCGGTGTGGCTACAGTTGGATGATGGGATTCAATCCTGGAGGATGAGTCACTACACTGGTTTAATCCACTAAATGGACTAAATATTCCAGCTTTAATAGAAGGCAGGCCAAGATTGAAGCTAAAATTGAACTTCTATAATCTTGGACAGCACTTATATCAAAGCATTACTAGCATATTTTTGTTCAAGGATTATGTGGCCTCAAAGCCTAATATTTAGTTTCCATGCACAAAGACAACTCTTCAGTGTTCATTCATCACCCCATTTGCTTAATCTGCACTTTCTGGCTTTTTGTGCTGTAATGTTTAATTAAAAAGAAAATTCTATGTTTATTTGCACCTGACAATATAATCAGGGGAACAAATCAACATATTACACTCCCTCATGTCAGCTGTTTGTACAAATCCACCATCCATAACTGAGTAATCAATCATGATACAACCCCTTATGTAAGGCTATGGAAAGAGCTCTCCCCATTTCCCCCACAGCAACAGAAAATCAATGACCTTAAATTTATATTCAGTAATGAACTTTGGAAAGCTCAGTGTCATGGTTCAGTTAAACATTAAACTTAATTTGACAAATAAACAACTCCATATGGCTAGCATGTTAATAGTTAAATTATGTTATCTGAAGCTTGATCTGTCCTGTTTGTATTTCCACAAAGGAAAATAAAAGCTTCCACAATGCAAAAGGAAGAAATTGATTCACTTCTTCAAAAACGATTTGCATTTGTGGTAGCCACCCATGTCTGTACATGATGGATAGTGTTGGAGCAAAGTGCTCCCTTTGGCTTTTGATAAATTCCCACAGAATTCAAACTTACAATGAAAACTGAGCAGGGTCTGAAGTAAAATATTCTGCATTTTCTGTAAAGAGTATATGTTCCTAATTGTCAGACACTCGCTTTAATTGAACATTAACCAGGTTATTCACATGAACTATCCTTTCATCCTCCTCATTATAATCTGTAAAGATATTTTAAATCAATATTTCATCAGTTCAAACTGTAAACTATAGTAGTTTATTTTTCTTCACATTTCTTACATTTCCACCCAGAAAAACAACATTAAATGAAATGAAATGAAAGTATACCATTAAGCACCCTGAGACTTTCTGTGGATGTGGCCTGTTGTAAAGCTTGTTCCACTTGTTCTCGTCGCTTTGACTCAAATTCAAGTGCTTCCTGTAATTTCCTTTTTGCCTTTTTCTCTTTCTTCAGTCGTTTCTGAATTGTTGCTGGAATTGTATAGATACATAACAAATGAATCTATGTCGTTATTTTATTCACAAAATACAGCTGCATGACATCAATTTCCATGTTGTTTTATACTCTGTATATAAAATACTACAATACAAAAATCTGTGCTGAACTCGCTGCCTTAAATTTTCATTGAATAAAACGCAGCACTTTATGAGAAGTGGTTTATATTTAAAATTTTATCCTTAAGAACTTCAGGTTACTTTTGTTTGAACCATTTTAACTATCTTTATGTTAGATAATTCAATATTTGCAGAATTATGCAACTTTACCAAAATTATCATGATGTAATTCTGTACAGACAAATATTTAGAAATTAGACTGCACCTGCTTATGGAGCATTAAAGCAGTGTTGCAGTTAATACTAACAGCAGATGAGGCTCACTACTAAGCAATGCAAAATCAGTCAAGGGCAAGTATGCACCACAATACTGTGTTTTATTTTACTTCTTGTGAAATCTCCCAGAATCAAAGATGATGCATCTCCCTTCTGGCTTTGAGGATTCTGAGGTAGCTAACGAGGCCAGTGTGGGTTCTGTATGTACTTCCACAGATGTGACAAATATTGGATGGGTAAGCACACTCCTTCTGCCATTGATGCAAGGCTCGTGTATTTCCAACGCATGGACAGGGATCTCAACACCATCCAGCAAGCATATTCTTCACATAGGATGGCATTGGCAGTGGATTCCAGGAGTCAGTAGGGATGATGTATTTCTTCAAGGATACTGCATACATTATCTCAAATCTTTTTCTCAATCCTCCTGGTAATCTCTTCCAAAGACAGCGCTTGATGGTCAAGAAAGAGCTGTGCTCCTAATCTAATCTTCCATCATTTGGTCCATAATGCTGGGACGTGGCTCTTAAAGTACATCTCAGTCTAGCTTCAATGTCATGAAACTTTCAGTCTCTACCAGACAGGCAGTTCCAGACCCTACCTCACAGCTCTCCAGATTAAATCCAGTTTTCTCCCAAAAAGGAGCACTAAAATATGACATAAATGGTTGCTAGAGAGACCTGCCTAAATTTAATATAGTTGATACCAATTTACTTTTCAGGAATCGCAAAAGGGCATCAGTCACTAAAGGACACACTCATTCTGCCAACCATTATGTGGCATTGCAGACATGGCTGGCACAAGGAGTGTGCCTTTAGGAAAAAGGGACTAGAGGGGAGAGGAAGAGTGCTCTAAAATTTTCTGAAGGGATTGGTGAATGGCTGGTCAATGAGATGGTCACCGTATGGGAAATCCAGGTGGCCTACCTAGGTTGCTATGAGCAGTGCCTACAGTAAGAGGCAGCTCCTGTTGTCTCCTCCAAGAATGAGAATCCCTGCACAAGGAGACAGTGTCACAAGAAATTTCATGATGGGACATCATGAAACTAAGGTAAGTGGCAGGAATTTAAACATATTATACTTGTCTACTGGAAATAACATTAAATAATCTTATATAGACACATTCATCCAGAAAGAGATTCAAATACAGTTAATCTCACAAGACACTGCTACACCCACACCACTCACATGACATGTCCTTTCCTGCAACTCACCCAGCCACAGGCTTTCTGAGCCTCTCTGCTGCTCCAAGCCTCCACATGTAAGCTAATGAAAAAGTTATTCAATGATCTTATTCATTTCGCCCTAAACAGTAAAGAGCAGGATAGGAGTCCACCATTCTAGAAGGGGCTCTCTTGAGTTTAGCACCTCACCAGGCAGGAGATAACACATTCTCTTGCCAGAGTGCAACTCTTCTCACAAGCAGACACAATATGGAATCCTGTAGGTACACTTACTGCCAGCCCTCAAATTCACTACTGCGTCTGTTTTGTAACACCACAGAGGTGTCTTGCATGCAGCTTTTATGTCTAACTTAGGTTTTTTTTATATAATGGCCTCCAGTTTTCCTCCTCCAGGAAATGCAGCAGAGGAGGGAAGGATAAGGAGAAGCGGGATTTGAGCAACAATGATGAATTCTGTCCGTCTTTGTGTACCAAACCTCAGAGCACCATGGGCAAAGGAGATAGGGAAAGCATGTGCCCTGAGGAAATGCACTGAAGGACTACATTCCACAAAGGGTGTGAGGAAATCAAGTGCATTGGCCATGGTGTGCATGAGGAGGCCGAGTCAGTTCATCTGTGTTGCTCAGACAAGGGTCACAATTGAGATTTCTTCTTGACCAGCTGAAACTGATGTACATCAGGATGGTTTGTATATTCAGGCTTGTATGGTTCGATACAGGACTCTTTCGCAAGGTCTGCAGAAAGAGTCTAACTCTATGAACTCACAAGAACTTGCGCAGAACCTGGAGCCAGCATGGCTGGTATGGATGAGTTGAGCCCATTTCATGCTGTATCGCTCTATAACTGTATGAGGCCATGTTCTCAGTTTGAGATTTGATAATCTCTTTTGCAAAGGCTCCAGTCCTGCCACACAGCACTTACTGATATAGCTGACAACTGTCACAGAGTTACAGATGCGGGTCGTGTGATAATATTCTGCTTCCATATCACCTTTATCCAGGTGAAGGTCTTCCACTAGGGACCAGATTGAGGCTCTATTGGAAACAGCGATATCCCAACAGAGAACAGCTTGCTGTCCTCATTCATTGGGCAGCAAGGTTGCTATTGAAAATGGACACAGGATGCTATCCAAGAACAGTTTACAGATCTCCAGGAGCAAAGGGATGTTGCACATGAGCTGGGAGGTGCCAAGTGTGAGCAGATTGTTCCCCTACAAGGCCAAAGATCTGGCAAGCATGACATCTTCTCTTTTCTTCAGGAACTGAGATCCTTTTCCCGTTCATGCACCTCTGCTACTCTAAGCAGATCGCATAGTGAACGGTCAGCTATAAATGCAAATAGCAGGACCCAGGACCCTGCGATTCGGGGTGTGTCGGCTGAGTCAGCTCTGGTTTGGAGCTTGCAATGCTGGTACTGCAGTTTGAGTACCAGCAGATTACTGTATCATTGTCTACCTAGTCCCCTGACATCTTGATGTATCCCCTTACAGGGACAGCATCTCACCTCCCAATACAACTTCTCAACCAATACACTCACCTGTGCCTTACAAACAGCCTTCCTAAATGACTCTCTAACTTGTCTGGGACCTGCAGTCCAAAATTGGCCTACTAAAGTGTTTGAAGGGCATCTGCGTGGACGTGAGAAGAAAGGGAGAAGACTGGCAGTGTCCTGTCTGTGGCAACAGAGGAGTACCACAGCACAACACTTTTAAATATGTCCTTGATAGTTTTCAAATCAAAAGGATTGCTTCAGTGTATCTTATTAGCCAGAAATGTGAAATAAGTCAACTGATGTCACAGTCACATTGTTACCCTGGTGACGGATGAGAATGACCTCCAATGTAACACCAAGCATCTCCTCAGGATGCTTCTCCCCACTTGCCATCTTCTGAACAAGGGAATCCCACCCATATCATTGAAGAACTGAGGAAGGCACTTCACAAGGTAAAATGTTTGCTCATTGTGGCCTGTTCTCCAAGGGCTCCCGTTTATATACAGAAACAGAAGGGACAAGGACAGGTGAGTGCACACCAATCGGAAGTGAGCATTGCGTCGGATGTGTGACACTGAAATGAAATGTAATGCTTCTACTGCTGAGACTTCAGGTTTTCGCTACTAAAATGGTCAATTGATCGAATGATTTGATCTGAATCACACATAAAAGTCCATGACTGTTTTATCATCATTAAATGAGTGTAGACTTAATTTTCTTGTTAGCTCCCCAGTGTATCTCCCTCTCCAGCACATGCAAATGGTGATATGCATTATTTTCAGCAACACTGTCTACAATGGTGAACAACAGACAGACAAGTTCTCAACTAATGAACTGGAAGTGGGAACAAACCCTGAAGTCCTGAATGCAGGGTTTAGAATAGTTCAATTGTATGTGTGGTTAATGTCAAATGATCTACCATAGCTTCAGATGCTCTTCAGGCATGTCCACTTCTGATGAAAGTTTATTTTATATCTGAGGGCTTTAAGAAGATACATTCATTAGGAAATACAATGTACAGAGTACCAGAGTACCACACCACTTAATTAATTGAATCAGAAAGTCATTCACTAGTGTCATACATAGTTCAGGTAGACATGTGAATTCACTGAGAAAATGTCACATAGTTTGCACTGGAGTCTATGATGGCTTAGACAGTTTATGAGATTATGAGGGAATCCCCAGACATTGCCTCCATCCCTTTCTCAATAGTAAGATGAAGCTGAAGACATTGAGTAGGAACATTCCCCAGAGCGTTCACCATCCGGCTACGCCTCTTCCACTTGTTGGTCTTCTGTATTGCTTCCTATTTCTTGGGATTAAATAACTTTGTGCTCTTCTCTGGCACTTTGTAACAGTGTGATACACCTTGCATTACCTCTATTGCAAAGATTTGCAGCTTGGTTTACACTGCTGTAAATCCTCTATACCTGCAGCTCACTGCCAAACTGATATGGGCAACAGAATCTGATCTTTAGGGCATCAACATTCTCTAATCTGGCTCTGGAATTTGTGTGGCTGTCAATGGGTCACCACTCAGTTTGTATGCTTGGAATGCAAACAGCTCTGAGAAATCACTGGCATCCCCAGGCCTCCTTCCTCAGGGTAGCATTGGCCACTGAAAACATCAAGCAATGTGAAATCCCAAGGATTAAATGGTCAGAAAACATTGTCCTTCGACAACCAACTAGAACTTCAGGAGTGGAAACCCTGTGGTTATTCAAGGACACTCTCATGACAAAATACAGGTACATGCACTCAAGAACCATCAAAGAGTTAAGATTCAAAGTACATTTATTATCACAGTGTGTATAAATGATACAAATTAGAGGTTTGATTGCATACAGGAAAAGCAAGAAACTCGAAGATTGTTTCCGATGTTGGGGAAGTCCAGAACGAGGGGTCACAGTTTAAGGATAAAGGGGAAGCCTTTTAGGACCGAGATGAGGAAAAAATTCTTCACACAGAGAGTGGTGAATCTGTGGAATTCTCTGCCACAGGAAACAGTTGAGGCCAGTTCATTGGCTATATTTAAGAGGAAGTTAGATATGGCCCTTGTGGCTAAAGGGATCAGGGGGTATGGGGAGAAAGCAGGTACAGGGTTCTGAGTAGGATGATCAGCCATGATCATACTGAATGGTGGTGCAGGCTCAAAGGGCCGAATGGCCTACCCCTGCACCTATTTTCTATGTTTCTATGAAAGAACCCAATTAATAAAAATAAAGTCCAACCCCCCAATGAGCACAGAGACAGAGAAAAAAACACAAATCATGTAAACAATAGAAACAAGCAACAACAGCAGCATTCTGAATCAAAATGATCCAAATCCCCAGAGCAGCCCAGAGTAGGCCCAAAGCCTCAGTATTGAGTTCAACATATTAGCAGGGCAAATACCCCAAAGTTCACAGACATGAAGCATAGCAGCCGGGGCGGTCTCACAGCCTGAGTGTCGCAGAGAGTGGAGCCCCCGGGCTATCTGGGCTGCCGTTTAAATAGTTTGACAGCTGTGCGTACCTTGTATTAGGACTTGGGTTCCACAGCAGCAAGTTATTCTATGCCTAGAACATGTCGACAGCAATTCACATCAGGCATATAGAAGCCATTCTTGACTTCTCCAAAGTGGCTCAGTGCCCAGAGTGATCCAACCTCGCCCGACTCTCAATACCCTGCCTTTTCAGTCCACCTGTGCTGTGTATTTAAATTGTCCAAACAGAAGATCTTGCCTAGCATTAGGACCCAGGCTTTACCGTGGCAAATCATTCTGGGCCTAGGATGTGCTACACAGCGATTCGCTTCGGACCTAGATTTCAGTGCTGAAGAAGCCGTTCTCGACCTCTCCAAATGAGCTTGGCATTTAGAACATTCTTCCCTCACACCCAGGTTCGTTGGATGGGCGTTGGACCTCCTCTGCCTCATCGTCTGCTCACTGAATCATTCACTCCAACCCGTACAGCTTCATCTCCAAGTGCACTGATTTCGTAGTGCAGCAGCAGGGCACATCTCTTGAATTCGTTTTGCTCTCGCTCACCTTTTCATTGTTTGCGGTGATAGTTTACAACAATGTACTTCAAAAGAAGCGTTCTTAGTAATATTTTTAATTGAATTTCTTTGAAATCAACTTGAATTGGGGATGGGTCATAGCCCAGATATATATTAATGGTTGGAAGAGTTTGCAGGGTTAGGGAAGAACAATGCCATTAAGGGATTTAAAAATAAGAGTGTTTCTTG
The DNA here is from genome assembly GCF_048418815.1 of Hemitrygon akajei. Classification (NCBI taxonomy): domain Eukaryota; kingdom Metazoa; phylum Chordata; class Chondrichthyes; order Myliobatiformes; family Dasyatidae; genus Hemitrygon; species Hemitrygon akajei. The sequence goes on along the minus strand of NC_133133.1, from coordinate 58,329,673 downwards.
AAACTGATTAGAAACAGAAAGTGAAATCAGGATGATCATATCATCCTTGCTATCAAATCTCATTACTTTCTGTATTAAATTTTAAAAATGTGATCAAATCCAGCACTGCCAACTGATACAATACCCCTGACACCAGAATGTTGAGATTTCAAGAAGCACATTACAATTCAACAGATTAGAAATTTCAGTCTGTGATCATGTGCAAGGTTAACAGTGAATACAGATTTGTTTCATCATGGCAATTAAAGTATCATCTTATGTTCATTTCCCCATACTTACACTTCAGGCTCATCCTTCATGTACAGTCAGCCCTCCATATCCGTGGGTTCCGCATCCCCAGATTCAACCAACCATGGATCGAAAATATTCAAAATAAAATTCCAGGAAGTTCCAAAAAGCAAAAGTTGAATTTGCTGCACGCCGAGCACGACACTGAATCCACGCGAAGGAAATGATGTGTAGGCATACCCTGCTGAAGCCTCCTGCCATTTCACAGATCCTCAGTCTCTCTCCAGCACTCATTGTTTGAGCACTGTTCGTCTCGCGTCTCGTTTGTTCGCTACTTGTGTTGTGTGCACCCTTTGCTTCTGTGAAAAAACGGCTCCTAAAAAGCAATTAAGTGGTCAAAGCAATTCCTCAAAGGCTAAGAGCATAAAGTGCTATCTCTCAGCGAGAAAATAATAATCTCAGATCTTTTGAAAAGTGGCATGTCACTTGCCAAAGAGAGCCGTAAGGTTGGTAAGTACGAATCGAGCATTCGCACAATGAAGTAGAAAGAAGCTGAAATTTGAAATTCATGGAAGTGTTAGTGCTACCCCTACAATGGCAAAAATGGTCTCTCTGGTTCATGATAAAGTGCTTGCAAAGACAGAAAGTATTAAGTGTGCGGCTGGAGGACATGTCAGAGAAGCATATCCCTGTTGATGGCAAAATTATGCGTGAAAAAACACTTAGCCTCTATGAGCACTACTGTGAGGGGGTTGAGGAGAGCGAGAGGAAGGAGCTTAAGGCTAGTAAGGGATGGCTGGCTAGATATGTAAAGTGCTACAGCCTCAAGAACTTAAAGATCATGGGAGAATCAGCATTGGCTGATGCCGAGGCAACATCAGCTTTCCCAAAGGAGCTGAAGAAACTCATAAGCAATAAGTAATAAGATTACTTATAAGTACCGTAATCTAGAGATGATTTAAAGTATATGGGAGGATGTGCAAATACTACGCCATTTCATATAAGGGACCTGAGCATCCACGGGGGGTCCTGGAACCAATCCCCCGGGGATACCGAGGGACGACTGTAATTCCACTGACTTCCTGCCTGAACTTGGGTGACATGGTAAAGGGCAGCAGAATCAAACTTAAGTTCCTCCTAATAATATTACCAAGCTGGAAATTTTCATGTGAGTTCGCTGTGGAGTGAATGCAAGAGTTCCCAGCACTTCCAATGGGGCAGCCTGTGGGACGAGTGCAGCAAATCCAGCAGCATTCATCTTGTTTTATACAGAAAGCACATAGCCAGTGCAGATATCCAAACAACAGCACAGAGCAGCTGAAATCTGCATCTGAAGTTTTGCTGAGCTGTAAATCTCTCATTCACCAAAATGACCGTCCAACCATTGTACCACAAGGATTTCAATCTTAAACTAAAATACCAATATTAATGTTTTTGGTGATAACTAATTGATCGTACAATTACAGCAAACCTCATCCTCCATATATTAACCATGGCCTACCAATAAGCATGACAGGGTACATGAATTATCTCCCATACTGCAACATGTATTGTCTAATGCTAGTAATTTCTACGGCTTTAATTAATATCCATTACTTAAATAGAATTACATTTACATGGAAGAATGCCTTTAATGAGCTGCCTGGATCCATTAGTGATTCAGGCACAGTTCTTTATGCACATATTGAAGAGTCTTTACGCACAGTAGGATATATTCTTCTGGTACAAATATTAGTGAAACTAGCGAGTGAATCCAAAATGCCAGCAAGCGTGACTGGAGTAAAAAATGTTGAAAATGTTTGTATCCATGGTTCTTTGCTCCCTTGTGTGTTGGAGCAGCTCTGGTGAAGTCCCATTAAATCTTTCACTAGCATCAAAGAATGAATTTAAATCATTGAGTCGCTGGTCAATTTGTCACTTCTGCTCTAGACTTGACAGAATACAAGTGCCACTTCTAGCTTCCAGAATGCACAGTGAGAATCCTGTAATTCTAAAACTCATACTGATTCAGCAGAGCGCTTCGACTGATGGATGCTCATGCTACTTAAAAGTATTTGGAAGAGGTCAAAATACCTTCCCTCTAGCTGTGTAGTTTTTGACCACAGATTTTATAAAGAGCACTGAAATGGAAATCTTAGACAAACATAATTATTTGCAAATTGTGGAACAAGTCCTTAAAGCTAGAAATTGCTTGCTGCAAATGAAAATGACATCATAATCACCCTGACCACAGGGTGAATGAAATGAGTTCACCTTCAGCGTCACCAAGCAGTAAAATCTGAAGATTCAAGACGTGAAATTTTACTAAATAGAGCTCTGTTATGTTGGCTGGTAAATATGCACATAGATTTCTTCAAATAAGGTCAATGGCATAAATGAGAACCAATCAGAGATCAATAGTTCAATGTGCTTTCTTTGCATCTTGATTCTTTAGACGCAAGTGCATTTTGAAACGATACTGACTGCAGCTTGTATATTTGACCAATTATCAACAGATCCCTGTTTGCAATCCCTTCAACCCCACCCTATCCTTATCATAATCTCTCAAGCAGACTCCAGTAAGCATAGTGAGTTTATTTTTTGCCAATGTGTCCCTCAGTCAGCTGGGTGAGGTCTTGAAACTCAATTACAATTGATGGCTACAGTAGCACTGGTGAACTTTAATGGGTATCTTGGAATGTCCCAGCAGATATAGTTGCCTCAGAACTGATGCAAGAAAGGTTTACCAGTGTTATGTTTTGAAATTCCAGTAGTGAATTGAAAGAAAAACATGCGAGCCAGGAAATAAATTTACTTACCGGTAGTTTTACTTTAGTGAGGTGCTAACATAGAACATGGTGGTGTAACGACCTATGCCATTCACATTCTTCTTACAAATAACCCATAATGAATTATGTGAATGAAGAATGCTTAATCAAACACTATATTTACAATATTATATAACCATATAACAATTACAGCATGGAAACAGGCCATCACGGCCCTTCTAGTCCATGCCGAACGCTTACTCTCACCTAGTCCCACCTACCTGCACTCAGCCCATAACCCTCCATTCCTTTCCTGTCCATATACCTATCCAATTTTTTTTTAATGACAAAATCCAACCTGCTTCTACCACTTCTACTGAAAGCTCGGTTCACACAGCTACCACTCTCTGAGTAAAGAAGTTTCCCCTCATGTTACCCCTAAACTTTTGCCCCTTAACTCTAAACTCATGTCCTCTTGTTTGAATCTCTCCTACTCTCAATGGAAAAAGCCTATCCACATCAACTCTATCTATCCCCCTCATAATTTTAAATACCTCTATCAAGTCCCCCTCAACGCTACAAAGAATAAAGACCTAACTTGTTCAACCTTTCTCCGTAACGTAGGTACTGAAACCCAGGTAACATTCTAGTAAATCTCCTCTGTACTCTCTCTAATTTGTTGACAGCTTTCCCATAATTTGGTGACCAGAGCTGTACACAATACTCCAAATTTGGCCTCACCAATGCCTTGCACAATTTTAACATTACATCCCAACTCCTATACTCAATGCTCTGATTTATAAAGGTCAACATACCAAAAGCTTTCTTCACCACCCTATCCACATGAGATTCTACCTTCAGGGAACTATGCACCATTATTCCTAGATCACTCTCTTCTACTGCATTCCTCAATGCCCTAACATTTACCATGTATGTCCTATTTTGATTATTCCTACCAAAATGTAGCACCTCACACTTATCAGCATTAAACTCCATCTGCCATCTTTCAGCCCACTCTTCTAGCTGGCCTAAATTACTGGCCTATATTACTCAAATAATGCTAAAATATTAAATACATTACGCTCCTCCCTGCTTAGCGATAAACTTCAAATCAATATTGAACGCATCTCAACTCAAATATGTAACAGATTGTTCTCTAGTATTTTTACTAGCCTCCTCCATGCTGCATGGTGGTTGTAGGAGGTGCCTCTTGGACTGCAGGAAGTGAGTCTGCACACCTTTCTTTTGAACATGTTAGCATCCCGAACAGTGCATGGCAAGCTGCTCGATCTGCTGTCTATCCCAAGCCACCAGACAAAGGCTTCGAGACAATGCTTTCATTTTGACCACGCCCAGATGACTGATATGTAGCTTCTCCAACACATTAACTCTCAGCTAGGATGGTTCAAGAACTCCCAATTCTCCTATGAGGCAATATTTGTGAAGGACAAGTTCATCCCAGCGTGAGTGAAAATGGGGAACTGGATTAGCCATTTTGGGTTACCATGTAGACTTGAGACAGTATTGGGCCTTTTCTAGTTTCCCTTTGGATCATCTCTGCTGTATTAAGACGACTTTTAATTTGCATTAGGGAAACTACATCAAGAGGAATGTCCCCTTTTGTAGAAGTTTCCAGGTATTGCCTCTAAGTGGGACAATCTATCAGCATATCCATAATTGGTCATCCTCTTGAATTCGATGATTTAATTGTGTCCTCCAAGATACAGACCCCATCTCGTCACTCATGCTGCTGCTGGTGGAACACCCTTCTGTGGATTGAAAATGGACACCAGTGGTTGGTGATCAGTAATGAAGGTAAAGTCTCTCCCACACAAGTACAGGTTGAAATGTTTTACACTCCAAATCAGACTCAAGGCCTCTCTGTCAATCTGTTTATAATTCTTCTCTGGAGTAGAAAAGCTATGGAGCATTCACTACCATCACTGATAACATATGACATGACTGTATCTATATACCATAAAGCAAGGTTTCACAGGCAAGCTTCACAGGATGACGTGGATCATAATGTGTGAGTATAATTTCTGATGTCACCATCTCCTTTGTCTTTCAGAAAGCCACTTCACACTGCTTTGTCCATTGCCATTTCTTCCCAGTAATGAGTTCAAGGGGTGGAGCACTGTAGCCAGGTTTGGCAGGAACCTGTTATAGTAATTGACAAATCCTAAACAGAACCCCAACTGTGACAGGTCCTTTGGCCTTGGGGCATCCACTGCTTAAATTTCTCAACACACTTGTGTCAACTTGTGCACAAGTGATGTGACCACTCCAAGTGTTGCGTGGTTTAAGGAATTCACTCTTGTGTCGTGCTCTGTGCCCATAATCTTCTAATCTTTTTAACAGTGCCTTGAGATTTTGGAGACGTTCCTTGTTATCCTCACCTGTAGCAATGACATCATCCAGGTAACACTGTATACTTGGTCACCTCGCAACATCTAGTCGGTAGATCTTTGGCAGAATGCAACTGCAGATGTTACTCCAAATATAAGCCTATTATCGTGATAAAGCCCTTTGGGAGTGTTTATGGTATGAAACACTTTGGATCTTCTTCCACCTCCATCTGTAGGTAGACTTAGCTAAGTCCACTTCACCGAAGGATGGTTCTGTTAGAAAAGTTTACAAAGGTATGCTCTATCCTGGGCAGAGGGTATTGATCTACTTTCAGTACTGGGTTGATGGTGACCTTAAAACACCACAGACCCTGACAGACCCATCCTTCCTGGCTCCTGGGAAAAGTCATTTCTCATGGCTCCACTCAAACTTGGAAATAATTCCTTCAGTCTCTATGTGATCAAGCTCACTGGCTACTTTATCATGGATTGTATAAGAAACCGGACTTGCTTTGGAAAACATTTGTGTAGCATTTTTATTTAACGCTATTTTACCCTTGATATATTTGAGTTTTCTAATGTCATTCTTGACCATTGTTGTGGCATCATGCAGTACCTTTCTTAATTTACTTTCAGGTGATTCTGTTGTGGGGGTGCAGCTTGCAAATGGTGGATGGATCTTCAATCAATTTGTAATTGCCTCAGCCAATCACGGCCACACAATGTTAACCCTCCTGTCTTTACCACATACAAGCCCAATGTGGCTTGTTGGATGTTGTATTTCACCGCTACCAATGGCATTCCCACACGAATTATCTCTACAGTATAAGTACTTAGTTGGATATCTGTAGCCTTCAGTTTATTATCTTTACAATGCCACTCAAACTCATTTTATGTAATTACTAAAACAGTCGAGCCAGTGTCCAATTCCATTTTAAATAATTTGCCGTTCACTTCTGGTGTAAGTCATATTGCATGTCTCTAGTTAGTTATCACATTGTGAATCTAAAAGCTAGCCAGCTCTGTGTCACTCTCATCATTATCAGATTTTTCATCAACAGCATGCTGATTGGCGCCCTTTTTGAAATTGCAACTTTTAAAAAATCTTTGTCTCTTCACTGTGCAGTCCATTTATTGTTGTCTGCCAACATGCTCTTTGAATGTGTCCGACTATGTTGCCTTTTCTGAAAGTTTTGCCTTTAAATCTGCATTGGTCTGGTGTACGTGTGCCCTGCCACAATGGCTACCTAATTTGTTCTGCCAGGCAGGTTTCTGTTTAGACATTGCAATTTCATTCACGCTCACTTTCATTCCTCATTGCAACTCACTCGCATCTCTGGCTGCTGCTTCCATTGATATAACAACTTCAACTGCGCTTTTTAATGTGAGTTGTATTTCAGTTAGGAGCTGTTTTTGAATGCTTTCTTGAAAGATTCCACAAACTAAATGATCTCCCAGTGCTTCATTAAGCCCATCACTGAACTGCCAATGTTCAGACAATTTCTCAACTCAAATATGTAGCATATTGGTCTCCATTATTTTGATCCGCTGATCTATCCCATGCCACCAGACAAAGCTTTGAGCTGATGCCTTCAATTTGTCCATGCCTCAATAACCAGTATGTAGCTCCTCCAGCACTTCCACTCTTGGAATGGATGGATACAACAAGTCTCAATCCCCACATAAGGCAACCCTTTCAAGGACCAGTTCATGCTGGTGTTGGTAAAAGTGAGAGAGCTGGAATTCATGCCATACATTCCAGCCATTTTGGGTTGCCATGTAGACCTGAGACAGTGATGGGTCTTTTCTGGTTTCCCTTTGGATTGTCTCTACCATAAGAGGAGACTTTTGATTTGCGTTACGAAAAGGAGTGTCCTCTTTTGTAAATTTTTCAGGTAATTCCTTTTCCAAAGGTAAACAGGACAATCCATCAACATTTCCATGATTAGTCCTCTTGAATTCAACCTTGTACTTCTGTCCTCCTAGAAACAGAGCCCATCTCTGCATTCATGCTGCTGCTCTTAAGAGAACACCTGTCTGTGGATAAAAATGGATACTGGTGTTGGTGCTATTAATGAAGGTAAACTCTCTCCCATACAAGTACTGGCTGAAATGTTTTACACCCCAAACCAGACTCTAGGCCTCTATTAACCTGTGAATAATTTTCTCTGCAGTAGTAAGAGAATGTGATGTATGGGCAACGGGATGTTCACTTCCATCACTGATAGCATGTGGCACGAGTGCCCCTATAACACAAGGCGAGGTTTCACAGGCAAGTTTCACTGGACGTTGTGGTTCATAATGTGTGAGTACAGTCTCCGTCATTACCATTTACTTCATCTTTTTGAAAGTCACCTCACACTGCTTTGTCCATGGCCATTTCTTCTGGATCTGTAGTGATAAATTCAAGAAGTGGAGCACAGTAGCTGCGTTTGACGGGAACGTGTTATAGTATCTGACAAATCCTAAAAAGGACTGCACCGTTGCTTGAATTTTCTCAGGCACTTGTGCAATCTTTGTATGTTGATGGTGTGACCACAAAGAGTGATGCTTGGCTTAAAGAATTCACCATTGTCGTGTTGGCTCTGAATCCATAATCTTCTAATCTTTTTAATGCTGTTATGAGATTTTGTAATGTTTCTCATCATCTTCACTGGTAAAAATGATGTCACCCAGGTTACACTGAGTGCCTGGACACCCTTGCAGCACCTGGTCCATGAATTTCTGCCAGAGTGCATGTTTCGATGCTACTCCAAAAATAAACCTATTATTAAGCGATAAAGCCCTGTGTGAGTTTTTATGCAGAGAAACTTTTTGGACTCCCTGTCATCTGTTGGTAAGCCTCAGATGGGGTGTATGGGGTGTCAGGGAGGGGTAGAACCTCTGGTGGGGGAACATGTTGCGTCCTTTTTAGTCGGTTTGTCCACCTTTGGTCCCCACCTGGCACTCTGCTCTCACCTGTGGCTCCCCGTAGCTGTTTGCATGTGACAGCGGCCACACCCCGGGCAATGGCTTCGACAAGCCGGCTAAATCAGGTGAGGGTAGCCGACGGGTCTCAAACCCTCGGTGAGATAGGGAGTTATCCATCCCAACATGTGAAGGCAGACTCCGGCGGATTGAGTGGACGAGACCAATGGAAGGTCCAACGGTGAAGAAGGCGGTCTCTGCAAGCATCGTGGAATGTGTAGAGCATGACAAGACACAGAAGATGTCCTGGTCATCCACAGCACCTAGTCCCATCTCCAGCTGTCTTGACTCTTGTCTTGCCACTGGATCCAGATGGAAATTGGGAAGAGAGAGTGAGGCTGACACTGCGCAACTCTCCCTCACTTAACTCCAAATCAAGCGATAGTCTCAACACCATCATCATTATCATAATGGTGTCGAGGTCTTCATTGACAACAATGGATGAACAACCAACCAAGCCTCAGATAAGACAACTTTGTTTCCTTCCAGAAAGGTTTACAAAGATATCCTCTACTCTGGCAGAGGGCATTGATCGACTTTTAGTACTAGGTTAAAATCTCCACAGATCCTGACAGACCCTTTCTTCTTGGCTACTGGGATCACTGGCATTGTCCAAGTGCTCCACTCAACTTTGGAAAGACTTCTGTCAGCCTTCATGTGATCTAATTCACTGGCTACTTTAGTTTTATCCTTGATATGCTTGAGATTTCCAATTGCATCTCAGAACGCAGCTGTGGCATCATCCAGTACCTTTGTTAATTCCCTTTCAGTTGACTCTATTATAGGGGATTTGGCATGCAAATTGAGGATGGATTTCCAATCAAGATGTCATTGTCTCAGCCAATCATGGCTCCACAGTGCTGGCCCACCTGTTTTGACTACCTGCACACCCAATGTGGCTGGTTGGATGTTGAATTTTACCATTACAAATGCCATTCCCATAGGAGTTGTCTTTTCTCCATTGTAGCTGAATATCTGCAGGCATCAGATCAGTATTTGAAACGCATTCAAACTCATTTTGTGGGATGACTGAAACAACTGAGCCAGCGTCCAATTCCATTTTAATTAATTTGTCTATTGCGTTTCTATTGTTAGTTTCCACATTGGATATCTCAAGGCTACACAATCCTTTGTCACTCTTATCATTGTCAAATTTTCCACCAAAAGCATGCAGATGCTCTTTATGAAATTGTAACTTGACTTTTTATCTTTTTCTCTTCCCTGTGTAGTCCATTCCATTTATTTTTGTCTGCATGCCATGCTCTTTGTATGTGTCCTACTTTGTTACACTTTCTGCAAATTTAAACTTTAAACCTGCATCGGTCTTGTGTATGTGACCCCCTGCCACAATGGTAACGCAATTTGTTAGGCCAGGCCAGTTTCTGTTTAAATTATTCAATTTTGTTCATGCTCACTTTCATTCCTGACTACAACTTAATTGCATCTCTGGCTGTTGTTTCCATTAATAGAGCAATTTCAACTGCTCTTTTAAATGTAAGTTGCACTTCAGTTAAGAGCCATTTTTAGAATCTTTCGTGTAGGATTCCACAAAGCAAACAATCTCTCAATGCATCATTAGGTCCATCACTAAACTGACAATGCTTGGACAATTTCTTCAGTTCAGCCACATATGGTGAAATGGACTCCCCTTCCTTTTAATTCCATTTATAAAACCCAAAGCATTCTGCAATCAACAATGGCTTCAAAAGTAATGTTCCTGCAACCACAATATCAGCAAAGCTCATTTCAGGCAGTTTGGTTGAAGCCATTAAACTCCTAACAAGCTGTATGCCTTTAATCCCAAACTGGCATTCACTTCTCATCAGCTATTTCATTTTCTTCAAAAATCTGCTCAATTACCTCAGTATACTTGAGCCAGTTATCCATTGAGCAATCAGATGCATCTATCTTTCTGATATAACCAGCCATTTTTGCTCTTTTTTCAATAATTATTATCACCCAGTATGCACTGTTTATGAACCTGTGAATTCTGCCTTATTTTAACTTGATCATCCTTCATTTTGCCAAGAAAATGAGCTACTCCAAAGGAAAAGGAATCATGCTGTGTCTATTTTTAACTCATCTTGCTGTGCTTCAACAGATAGGCAACCGTCTCAGGTTCATTTTAAAAATAACTCATTGCCACTGTTATGTTTTGTAAATCTAAAATATAAATTAATTGAAAGGAAAATAAAGGAACCAGGAATGCTAGTCTTATATTGTTTTCACTTTTAAGCGAGGCTCAGACATATTGTGCAGTGGTGTGATGATGTATGCCATTCATGTACTTTGCACATATAACCATAATGAATTATTTAAACAAAAATGCTTAATCAAACCATATATTTACAATATTACTCAAATATTACTGAAGTATTAAATAAGCAACAAAATGGACTCCTCTTCCTTTTGATTCCACTTATGAAAACTAAAGCATTCCGCAATTAGTAAGGGTTTTGGTTTGAAATGTTCCTGCATTACCTTTCCGATATCAGCAAAATTCATTTCGGGGGGGTTTGGTTGGAGCAGTTAAACTTCTGAGTAAACGGCATGCATTTCCACCTATTACACTCAGCAATACTGGCACTCATTTCTCTTTGGCAATTTAATTTGCTTCAAATACTGCTTAATTTGTTCAGTATACATCATCCAGTTATCTGTTGTGCAATCAAACATGTTTATCTTTCTGATGTTGCTAGCTGTTTTTGCTTTATTTATTATTATTATTACCTGGTACTCACTGCTTACGAACCTGTGAATTTTGACTATTTTCTGCCTTTGATTCTCTATTCTTGCAGGGAAACAAGTGCTCTGCTTTTTTTTAACTTGAACATCTCGCTCTCTCTCTCCTTGCAAAGAAAAAAACATGCTGAGCTTCAACAGGTAGGTATTCATCTCTGATTCATTTTAAAGCTTCCTTGCCACCACTGTTATGTTTTGTAACTCCAGAAACAAATCAGAAGAAGTACACAGAGCCAGGAAATGGGACTGCTTAGTTTTACTTTAGTGAGGCACGCATATATGATTTGGTGGTGTAGTGACATATGCCATTCACATACTTCTTACACAGAACACATAACGAATTACGTAACCAACAAAGAATACTTAATGAAACAATACATTTACAATATCACTCAAATTTTACTGAAATATTAAATATGCTACGACCAGGATTTGATTTCTGGGATGTTCTCTGCAGAAAAATTGTGTAGAATTGGACCGTATACATTAGCTTTAGAAGACTGCAGAATGATCTCACTGAAATATACAAAATGAACAGAACAGGAGATGAGAAACGATTTCGCTCTGGTGATGGCTCTGAAGATTAAAGCATCATGGTAAAAGGTCAGAATTGAGATAAGGACAAATGTCTCTGCTTCGATATTTGAATCTTTGAAGCCCTCTACTTTCAAGGCACTGGGTGCTCAGTCACTGAGAATATTCAAGACTGAGGTTCATAGATTTTGAGCACTAAAACATGATTTTACTGAATGACAGAATAACTCAAGGGCTAGTTGACCTCATCCGAGGTCTTGTGTGCTCATTCATTGTGCTATCTTGTTAAAAGTGAATACATCAGATTAAGCACATATAAAATTATGAAATGAAGCTGAAAGGAGATCCATCATGAGATCAGATGGATAAAATTTTACTTATTTAGTGATACGGTGAAGAACAGGCCATTCCAGCCCAAAGAACCGTACTGGCCAGCAACCCACCTATTTTAAGCCAAGCCTAATCACAGGACAAGTTACAACAAACAATTAACCTACTAACCAGTACGTCTTTTCACTGTAGGAGGAAACCAGAGCACACAGGAAGAACATACAAACTTTTCCGCAGACAACGTTGGAACTGAACTCCAAACACCAGTGCCCCAAGCTGTAACAGCATCACGCTAACCGCTACCCTACCATGGTGCATCAATTCAGCTAAGTCTAGAAAGCACAAGCCACTGAAAGGAAAGCAGTTTTGCTAATTAATGGATAAATTAATCCAATACTTTTGGGTATCCTCTCTGATGTTGTTCAAATAACCTTAGAAAATGTAAACTGCAAATGAGAAGGTGGTTGTCAATGGCTTTGTAATGATCATGCCAATATACGAGTCTAAATAAAACTGCTGAAAATCATCAGTTGCTTTGGTAAAACCAGCTCACAAAACTGTAAGTTAACATTGAACATATTCCGCTGTTTAAACTGCCACTTGCTAGTTTGTTCAATATCTGAGAACAGCAGTAGACATTTACAGTAAATGGCAAGTTGCTTTTATAGCATAAACTAGGACACAGAGGGGCAAGACTTCTGATTGTACTGTTTGGACGTGATATTAATGCGCAGGTTTAACAGCTGCCAGGTAACCTGTCAAAACATTTTGTTTTACTTAACCTTACCCTCCCTTCAACTTGCTGCTGGAAACTTGGAATGTGAGCACACCTATTTTAACCAAGTGATCAACTCAATCAATGCTACAAATGACTACAGTTGCATCATACAAACTTCTAAACAGCTCTATTTTCTCAACTGGTTTGATCATAAGACATAGGAACAGACTTACGCCATTCAGCCCATTCTGCTCCAACAATCCATCATGGCTAATTTATTATCCCTTGCAAGTCCATTCTCCTGCCTTCTCCCAGCAACCTTTGACACCCTTACTAATTAAGAATCTGTCAAGCTCCACTCTAAATATACCTAATGACTTTGCCTCTACAGATATCTGTAGCAATGAATTCCATAGATTCACCGTCTTCCAGGTAAAGAAATTCTTCCTCATCTCTGGTCTAAAGGCATGTCCTTCTGTTCTGAGTCTGTGCCCTCTGGTCCTAGACTCCCCATTATAAGAAACATCCTCCCCATATCCACTCTGTCTAAGCCTTTCTATATTTGATGGGTTTCAACGAGATAACCCTCATTCTTCTAAACTCCAATGAGTACAGGCCCAGAGCCATCTGACCACAGCATCTGCAGTGTACTTTGTGTTTACCAGAGCCATCAAACACTCCTCACACATTAATCTTGTCATTCCCGGGATCATTCTCATGAACCTCCTCTGAATCCTCTCCAGTGTCAGCACATCCTTTCTTAGATTAAGGGCCCAAAATTTTTCACAATGTCTGTGTGGTCTAACCAATGTCTTTTAAAGCCTCAGCATTACATCCTTGCTTGTCTACTCTAGACCTCTCTGGAGGGACATAAGAATGTGGAGCTAAAATATAGGCAAAAAACCAGTTGAGCCAACCAATCTGTTTTGCTTCCATAAATCCTATGTTAATCCATTTGAAGCATTAAAATAGCTGACAAACATCATAGTCACATTGGTAACAATCATAACGCAAAGCTATTTCGAATGAATTTATTTAAGACACATCAAAGTGTTACGACTGTGCCCCAACTCTGAGCGGCCGAAGGGTACAAAGTAGCCCCCTCCTTTTTGAGAATCGCAAGATCACTATTTATTCAGGTCAGGAGACCCAGGAAATGAGAGAGAGACTTTTGGAATGTGTCCTGGCCCCTCAGCATTACAAAGCCACGGAAAACAGCCACTGTCTCTTGGAAACGGAATTGTGTATTGAGTACTGTATTATTTATTTGAAGCCCTCAGGGAATGACCAGAGTGGGCTGGTTGAGGGATGGCATCATTCCAACCTGATTGACATCTGAGACCCCGTGAGTAAGGATAAAAGAAGGTCTGGGGAACAACCCCTTTAGACACACCAGCAGAAACGCTAGAAATCCCGTGACAGCGTTTAATAGCGACAGCCGGTGGAGGGCCCACGTGTGTCCTTTCCTGTTGCCCGGGATTGAGGCCTTACCGCGGAAGACGGCTTAGCTGAAGAAGAGATCACCACCGACGACATTTCGAAGGATCGACAACATAAAAAGGAAAACGGGCAAGTTCTAAAAAATCCGTCTCTCTCTCCAACCAAAAGCTGCAGCCTGAATGAACTGAAGTGACTTTTATATTTCCATCGGACAATACATTATCCCCTAGACAACGATAGAGCTATTTCTTATTGATTATTATTATACCCGCGCTTTTAGATTTAGTATTGATGACGTATATTATCTGTATGTTTGCATTGATATTATTTTTGTGTATTTTTATCAATAAATACTGTTAAAAATAGTACCATCAGACTTCAACGGACCTCTCTATCTTTGCTGGTAAGTGACCCAGTTACGGGGTACATAACAAAAGACAACAATGTTACTGTAGGACATCTTTCTTAGACATTTAATGGTTCTATAAGCAACAGTCTCAAGCTATAAAAACAGCTGCAGTGTTACTAAATGCTTGTAAACTACTGCTTATCAGAATTATGTATGTCAGAGAATAAAATGCCTTCTGAATACAAATATATTTACAGAGGAATTTGTGTGCAAATTTGTACAAGAAATTTATGAATCAATAGGCCACTGTTTACATGTAATCGATAGTTTAATCTAAGCAAAAATCTGAATTTGAAACATAAATGATTATACCACTGCAACTGGGATTGATTTCACTTTGTATGCTCAAATCATACTGTATTTGGCACCCGGGACGTAGTGAAGTAATGTACTGTGCTCCGCAGATAGACTTTTAATAAAGATTTGCCACATTGCAGGTTCATCATCTCAGCAGCTTGTCTGAGACAGTGCCAATTCAGAGGGAGCAAGATGGAGTGATGCTTTCCCCAATATTAATAAAGGCTTGGGATAACAAATAGGTTGGGTACTTTCTTTTTTTAAGCATGATTAAACATCAAAGGGAAATTAAATTATTTCCTAATTTCTTTAAGTAATTGCTGAAGAGCTTATACAACTTATGTGATGTAAAAAAATTGTTATAGAAATTAAAATCAGGACCAAAGTTAACTTTACACATTTTTAATCAATTCATGCTTCTGAATAACTCCCATCAGTATGAGTAGTTGGACTGCTTTGGATAATCAACTCATCAGCAACAAGATTCAGCATCCATGTTACACCTCAACATCTTCAAAATAGTCTAAATTTCTTATTAGAATACATTAGATTAGATTAGCTTTGTTTGTCACAAGTTTGCCAAAACATTGAAACATATAGTGAAATGCATCATTTATGTCAATGACCAACACAATGTCAATGTTGCCATACTTCTAGAATCAACATTTTATACCCACAGCTTATTAACCATGACCACGCCCAGGATTACGGCTGCACAGGTGGAAGGTCAACTGAGGAAGATCTGTACCAGCAAGGCGGCTGGACCGGATGGAGTATCCCCACAATTACTGAGGGCCTGTGCGACTGAGCTGGGAGAACCACTACAGCGCATCTTCAACATGAGCCTGGAGCAGAGAAGAGTACCCAGACAGTGGAAAACATCCTGTATTGTCCCGGTACCAAAGAAACCACAACCAAAGGAGTTTAATGACTTCAGACCTGTTGCCTTGACGTCGCACGTGATGAAGACCATGGAGCGGCTGATAATACAGAATCTGAGGCCACAAACCAGGCACGCCCGGGATCCTCTTCAGTTTGCGTATAAGGCGAAGGTGGGAGTGGAGGATGCTATCACGTATTTGCTGCGCAAATCCCTCTCTCACCTGGATGGGTTCAGTGGTGCTGTGAGGATTACATTCCTGGACTTCTCTAGTGCCTTTAACACCATCCAGCCCAAGATCTTAAGGCACAAACTAACGGAGATGGGAGTAGACTCTCACATGGTGGATTGGATAGTGGACTACTTGACAGATAGACCTCAGTATGTGCGGTTGGGAGACTGTAGGTCTGACACGGTGGTCAGCAGCACAGGAGCGCCGCAGGGGACCGTGCTCTCTCTGGTCCTGTTCACCCTGTACACATCAGACTTCCAATATAACTCGGAGTCCTGCCATGTGCAGAAGTTCGCTGATGACACGGCCATAGTGGGGTGTGTCAGGAGTGGACAGGAGGAAGAGTATAGGAAACTGATACAGGACTTTGTGATATGGTGCAACTCAAACTACCTGCGTCTCAATATCACCAAGACCAAGGAGATGGTGGTGGACTTTAGAAGATCTAGGCCTCATATGGAGCCAGTGATCATTAATGGAGAATGTGTGGAGCAGGTTAAGACCTACAAATATCTGGGAGTACAGTTAGACGACAAGCTAGACTGGACTGCCAACACAGATGCCTTGTGCAGGAAGGCACAGAGTCGACTGTACTTCCTTAGAAGGTTGGCGTCATTCAATGTTTGTAGTGAGATGCTGAAGATGTTCTATAGGTCAGTTGTGGAGAGTGCCCTCTTCTTTGTGGTGGTGTGTTGGGGAGGCAGCATTAAGAAGAGGGACGCCTCATGTCTTAATAAGCTGGTAAGGAAGGCGGGCTCTGTCGTGGGCAAAGTACTGGAGAGCATAACAGCGGTAGCAGAGCGAAGGGCGCTGAGTAGGCTATGGTCTATTATGGAAAACCCTGAACATCCTCTATATAGCACCATCCAGAGACAGAGAAGCAGTTTCAGCGACAGGTTGCTATCGATGCAATGCTCCTCAGACAGGATGAAGAGATCAATACTCCCCAATGCCATTCGGCTTTACAATTCAACCGCCAGGAGTAAGATATGTTAAAGTGCCGGGGTTAGGACTCAATGTATTTAAGTAAACTACTTAAGAACTTTTTAAAAGCTATTATTAATGCTTTTTGAGAGGGTGATTTTAGATGCATATCATATTTTTACTGAATTAAGTATTGTATGTAATTAGTTTTGCTACAATAAATGTATGAGACATTGGAAAAAATGTTGAATTTCCCCATGGGGATGAATAAAGTATCTATCTATCTATCTATCTATCAGTATGTCCTTGGAATGTGGGAGCAGACCCATGCATTCACAAGAATAATGTACACCATATATGTCAAACTCAAGGCCCGCGAGATAATATCTAATTACTATTAAAGCTGGCCCCAGTAATCGAAGCGCCTATGGCGTATGATATGGCTAATGCTGAGTTTATTCAGGTACCAGGTTTTCAGGGTTTTTAGTGTTTATTCGGCAGTCTTGCTCGGCAGTCTTCTGCATAAGAAACGGAATTTGTAAAGTGAAACACTTTGTAGTTATACCAGAGACTGAGACACATGAGAGCAGGCTGAAAAAACGGAGGTAACGAAAGCTGTGTTCGCACGTGTCCGACTGATCCGGCCTGTATGAAGCTGCATTTTGCTCAATCCGGCCCGTGACCTAAAATGAGTTTGACACCCCTGAGTACACATTCCTTAGAGCCAGCAGCAGGAATTGAACCCTGATTACTGATCACTGGTGCTGTAATAGAGCTACATTACTGAGTATTGCAACATAATTTCTGTTTTTAATATTGAACACTGGGAATCAATATTGCTTCTGAAATAACTGCAGTTTAGACTGATTTTACTGTCCCCGTATCCTAGTTTCCAAGAACACTACATTCTTCGAGGAAGTATAAATGTTAGCCTCGTTAGCAAAGTTCATATCTCATAAAAACCAACATTTTTTCCCGTGGGCTTTCAGAAGGTGCAGATCACTCCTCACTGCACCTGCATGACTCCTCTGTGGAGAGAGTTACGAGCACCCAGGCTTCCGGGAGTACACTCAAAAGATGATTTCACCTGGTCTCTCAACATCACCTCTTTGGTCAAGAAACATAGCAATGTCTCCACTTCCAGAGGAGATTGAAGTGAGTGAGGCTCCCTTCCCACCCCCCCCACCCCCGCCTCCACCATTCTCACCAATTTTTACAGGAGCACCATCAAGAGTGTCCTGACCAGCAGCATCATTGTCTGGCACAGCAACTGCAACATATCAGACTCCAAGTCCCTACGAAGGATTGCGAGGACTGCTGAGAAGATCATCAGGGTCTCTCTTCCACCCATCAAAATATTTATGAGGAGCGCTACATTTACAGTCCCTCGGCATTATCAATGATCCCTCCCATCCATCCAACAATCGCTTTGAACCCCTACGATCAGGCAGGAGGTACCATAGTATTGTCAAGAACTGATAGGATGGGAAATTGCTACTTCCCACAGGACATGGGACTGTTGAACTCCAGCAACCAACCAGGTCTCATCACATACAAAGCACCAGTAGCATTATACTGTTTACTTTTTAACTTGTGACATAAATATACCTAATTATTTGTTAGTTTACTAATGGTAATTTTAATTTACATGTTACATGTATAATTTATATATGCTGTGTACCTTGATCCGGAGGAACAATGTTTCATTTGGTGGTGTACATGGGTACAGTTAATTGACAATGAACAGAACTTGAATTTGATCTAAAACAGCCTGGGTTATGTCACCTATTCAGCAAGAGAATGATGATACTGTTGTGATAAGAATACTACAGTGAGAAATCCTTGGTTTGAATATTCTGTTGTGAAGTATTTGCCCAAGAAGGACCCCCATCATTACCTTATTGCCAAAGTTTTATTTCAACCTTATGCAATTACTGCTGCTCTGGTATCAAAATGAAATCAAATAAGACAGCTCAGCCCCAGGAAGAGTACTAAGCACTCTTGATATTCCATTTGCTTACCGTGATTACCTTAAGACCTACCTCTATTGTGCTGTTCCGCTGTGAGTTGTCTCTCTAAGGTTTCTCTCATTTCCCTCTCCCTGAACAGTTCCAGCTTGAGTTCTTTCTTCTCCTGTTGTATCTGCTTCTCCTGAACACGGGCATTGTCAACAGCCACCTTCAGCAGGCCCTGTATAATCATTAAGCAGCTTCAGCAAGAGCCCCTGAATCCCAGTAAAATTGTAATCCACTAAAATCTTAATTAAGTGTAGAAGCTGGCAAATGTTCATTCAACTAAGTTCTACTTTCTCATATTCTTTCCATAATTATGACCATTCACAGCTAATCCAATTCTGTTTGTTAACTAACCTGAAACAGCAGAATATTTTGACATTTTCTGTTAACTTATACCTTCTTATATCAGTTTCTATAAATATGTCACAATTCAATTATCTTTAAAAATGTGCAAATGACAACATATGCTTTGGAAGAATAGATGGTTTTAGAGATTCTGTACCTATTAAGTATTTTTAATCTGTACACCAACATGGCGAAGGATAAACTGGACTCACAAAAGCATAACAAATAACATTCACGGTGTTAGTGGTGCTGTGGAAATTTCACAAGTAGTCCTGCAATGGAATTGGAGAATTTCCAATACACGGAGAGAAATACTGTCCAGTTCAGAAGCAGTATGGAGTTACAACTTATGGAAAAGTGTGCAGATAACTTATGAAAATCTAATTAGCTTCTGTTGTGCTTCAGTTTAATTGTTACAAAAAAAAACAAAACTCAACATAGCTGACATTGGAATACTAGGCTACCAGCTATTTGATAACAATAGTCACTGAAGATGATACTGCAACTGCAGCACTACCCCCAGCCTAATCTACCTGTTAAGGGATGTACAATTTTACTTTAAACATATTGACTCCTAGGAGAGCAAGACTATTTGGCCTATTCCCCATGACCCCAATTTTTAATTTGCTTATACTCCTGCAACTTATTTTCACCCTGTTTGAATCTTTTTACTATTAAGATCTACTAGGGGTAATTTTCAGCAGCCAATTAACCTAATAGCACTTCTTTGGGATATGGGGAAAAACCAGAGCACCCAGAGAAAGCTCATGCAGTCATCAGGACCGGTGTGACTTTCCACGACTGAAAAGAAATTCCTACTTGCATTGTCCATCCAGCCCTACTCCCAGCCCAGTCTACATTCCCCAGCTGGATGTTTTTGTAGAGGATCTTTTAAAGTTGAAACACCCAACAACATTCTGAAATATTTACAAAAAAGTCAAGAATGTCAGAAGCCTACTGCTGGAAAGTAAGTGCTCATTGTAAGTCTTTTGTAGATATATTAGTTAAAGTTAAAGTTTGTCCCGAGCCTTATAGGCTCATCCGGCTGGTGCTTATGCCATTTTCCGTGGTGTGAAGCGACTGAGAGTACGAGATTCCCTCGGATAGGACGCCAGACTATCACGAGGTTAACCCCCAGCATTTTGCCGGTACCCATTTTCAGCTGGGTGGACTGGAGCAACGTGTGGTTAAGTGCCTTGCTCAAGGACACAACACACTGCCTCGGCTGGGACTCGAACTCATGACCTTCAGATCACTAGTCCAACGCCTTAACCACTTGGCCACGTGCCACACTAGATATATTGCTGCATTATAAATATATTGCACACTTTGGTCCCCAATTTTTTCAAAATGCAAATACATCAGCTTGTTGTGTTCTTGTAACAAGATGGGGAAAAGCGGAGCAGGGAAAGATGAATATGTAGAGAGTTGAGGAAAGACTGTAGCAAGAAAAGCATCGAAAATAAGAGAGATTTAATGAGATCATGGTTAACATCTAGAGAAGAGCAGTGAGAGGTAATGTTTAATCCAGTACAAATGAATTCAGATTCTGTATAAAAACCTGCAGCAGGGGAATGTAGATAGGGCTGGGAATAGGGCTAGATGGACAAAATCATCTTCAATGAAGATCATTGCTTGTAAATCAAATTGTTGGCAAGGGGATGTTTTTATAAAGAGGGAAAAATCACTCTCTGGACCATGTTTAAAAGGAAATATGTGCCAAAGATTTCTGAGTAGCTGCATTGTGGAAAAAAACAATGAACAACAATGGAGAAAATAAACACTGAGCCAGCAAAATCATATGATCTTGCATTAAAACTGATAAGACTCTTCTTAAAACTTTACTTAAAGTATTCCAAAATAAGTGAAACTACAAAATTAACACTTTAACATTGGAAAAGGATACCAATTTTACACCAGATTTAAATTAGGCTTTACAACTAAAAGCAGGCTAGCATTTGAAAATGTTATTCCAACGTATTTTGTAATTTAAAATTAACAAAGTACAGTTCCATTAAACTCAGCTCATGTCAATGTTATTTATTCTGCAGCACATAAGATGTTGAATAGCTAATGATATAATTAATCATAATTAACTACAATTTTCCATATTTGTTGCATCACTGGTTCTCGTGATTAGATCTGCATTTTCTTTTGGCGGAAGGAAGGGATCGTGCTCATGCCCTATACTCCTACGAAAGCAAGTGCGGCTCTCAATGTGGAAAGGTGGCAGGAGCAGAAACACAATGGGATAATTCAGGATGTAACTCCAACCCAACATGCAGAAAGACCTGGGCAGAATAATTCTCTGAAATGAAATAGAATCTATAAATATATCTCCCAGGCTATCAATTAATTGAAAGGTAACTTGTATTTGTACTTAACTTCAGTAAGGCTAATGCATCGCCCACACCCTACCCAACTCTCCACTACTGCTTCATTCCTCATATGATTCAATTTTCCCTTCTTCCACCAAAACAGAATTCCTTTCCCTGGCTAAAATTCTGAATACACAAAACCTTTACTAGAGGCGAGCTATTTTCTTTGTGTGTTGCTGACCACACCGACCAAAGAAATCTATTTCCCTGAGATCCATGGTGACCATACCAATATACAGTCGGTGATATGCAGCAGTTCCAATATGCATGAAATGCCGGTGCATAGAATAAGGAGGAAAAGAGTGCCTTGCATACAAGGACTAGTAAAAAGGACCATCAAATGGCATGAGACAGGAATGGTGATGGGGAACCGATGTGCTAAAATACACTGGGAAGTTTCAAATATATGCAGTTGGCAAAAGATGGCTGAAGTGATCTCTTGAGTTTTTGTATAATGGGCTGATAGATAAGGCAACAGTTTGTACTTGTGCATTCACAAAGACGGTGGGTGCCTTTTAATTTCATATGAATTACACTTCTATGTTATATTCCAGGTTCTGTAGATAATAAAAACTTCCCTTCTCTTTGGAGATCTACATTGTGTTTAATATGAGAGATAATTAAAAGCAGCAAACAAAATCTCCACTGGCAGGCAAGATTGTAATTATATCATCAAGGACATACTGTATACTGCTGCATTATAACTTGAAATAGAATAGAGCTTCGTAAGAATAAACTCCCCAGGATATTTTAAACTTTAAAAACCTATTTCAACTAATTGATCCCTGAACGAAAAGAAAGTCATTATTTACCCTGGTTTATTCACTAGTAGGGCAAGATCAGAAAGGGTTAATAAAACAGACACTCACTGGGTTTTATCAACAAAGTTATAGGGTATAAAAACATCAATGTCATGCTGAAACTTTATAAATTAAGCTCTAGCTGGGACACTGAACCTCAACACAAACTATCTTTACCTAGTACATGTAATCAGGCATCTGGTGGAGATATGAGAGACTACAGATTCTGGAATCAAGAGCAATAAACAATCTGCTTTATATGTCAATGATCTGGATGATGGAATTGATGGCTTTGTGACCAAGTTTGCAGACAGTACGAAAAATAGGAGGGGGGGGGGCAGGTGGTGTTGAAGCAGCAGAGAGTCTGTAGAAGGACAGATTGGGAGAATGGACAACGAAGTGGCAGATGGAATATAGTGTAGGGAAGAGTATGGTTATGCACCTTGATAGAAGGAATAAAGGCTTAGAGTATTTTCTAAACAAGAAGAAAATCCAAAAAACATAGGTGTAGAGAAGGACATGGAAGTCCTTGTGCAGAATTCCTTAAAGGTCAACTTGCAGATTGAGTTGATGGTAAGGAAGGCAAATGCAATGTTAACATTCATTTCAGGAGGACAAGAATATAAGAGCAAGGATGTAATGTTGAGACTTAATAAGGTATTGGTCAGAACATACTTGGAGCATTGTTAGCAAGAAAATTTAATGAATTTTACGACATATGCCGGTGATATTAAAGCTGATTCTGATTCAGAAAAGATGTGTAGGCATTGGTAAGGGTTCAGAGGAGGTTCAGGAGAATAATTCCTAGATTAAAAGGGTTATTATATGAGTATTATTTGATGGCTCTGGGTAGTCACTGTACTTTAGAAGAATGAGGGGGGGATCTCATTGAAACCTATCAAATATTGAAAGCCTACATAGAATGGATGTGGAAAAGATGTTTCCTATAGTGGATGAGTCTAGGACTAGAGGACACAGACTTGGAATATAAGGCTGTCAAGTCAAGTCAAGTCACTTTTTATTGTCATTTCGACCATAACTGCTGGTACAGTACACAGTAAAAACAAGACAACGTTTTTCAGGACCATGGTGCTACATGAAGCAGTACAAAAACTACACTGAACTATGTAAAAACAACACAGAAAAAAAAAACTACACTAGACTACAGACCTACCCATAAAGTGCACAAAACAGTGCAGGCACTACAATAAATAATAAACAAGACAATAGGCACAGTAGAAGGCAGTAAATTGGTGTCAATCCAGGCTCTGGGTATTGAGGAGTCTGATGGCTTGGGGGAAGAAACTGGTACATAGTCTGGTTATGAAAGCCCAAAAGCTTTGGTGCCTTTTCCCAGATGGCAGGAAGGAGAAGAGTTTGTATAAGGGGTGCATGGTGTCCTTCATAATGCTGTTTGCTTTGCGGATGCAGCATGTAGTGTAAATGTCTGTAATGGTGGGAAAAGAGACCCCGATGATCTTCTCAGCTGACCTGTTCCAAATGTCCATTTAGAACAGAGGTGAGGAGGAACTTCTTTAGCCAAAGGGTAGTGAATCTATGGGATTTATTACCATAGATGGTTGTGGAGGCAGTCAATGAGTATATTTAAAGTGGAGATTGATAGGTTCTTGATCAGCCAAGGTTACAGGGAGAAGGCAAGGGAATGGGATTGAGAAGGATAATGGATCAGCCATGATAGAATGGTGGAGCAGACTCGATGGGCCAAATGGCCTAATTCTGCTCCTATGTCTTATGGTCTCATGGGTCAAGCAGCACCTGTGGGGGATAAGGAACTGTCAACATTTTGGGTTGAAACCCAACTTGAAGCCCTGTTGCAAGTTCTTGCACAGATTATTGCATGTAATCAAATAATTTTCAGTATGAGCCACAGCATAATAACCCTTTTGGCATTTTGAGCAACATTTGAGGTCTGATGACCTGGCTGTTTGAAAACTGCTAACAGATGGACAGACAACATTAACTTGGACTTCTTTAAATTTTCTAACTCTCTACTGTACTGGAGAAAGATCTCCTTCATTACATCTAACAGCTCCAAAATATCTAATTTTGGCAAATTTCCTCATGTGTATGCTGTTACATGGTTACATGGTCACAATATGCAAAATGATGGGCTGGCTACAAGATGAATTTCTTTGGTACCTTGTAATGCAGCTCCATTCTGCAGGAGTGTTCACATGAGTGGCCATCAATGCTTTAGAAAAACACTTATTTCCTCCAGGGTAATATATTGGGAAATCTATAGTATTCATTAACTGTCAAGTGATCTCACCACTGACTCCTACCTCTTCACCAGCTGTAGCCTCAGCCTGAACATTGACTGTTCAACCCCAAATTCAACATACTGTCTTTTCACTCCAACTTCCACTCCAAAAAGTCAACTCTTTCAGACCTTTGCATTTTCCACTGAACCTTTCATTCATGTCTTTGTCATTTTCAGATTTGATTATTTTCAAGTTTGCTAATAACTTCCACTGATTCCCCCCCCCCCCCCATTAAAGTCACCACTCCGATAACTCTACCTTGCCAATATCTCCTTTGTTTTGGCTTCCCTTCCCTCAATTTATAGTTAACATTCTCATCCTCATGTTTACATTTCTCCATAGCCTTTCCATCTCTAGAACTTCCTCCAGCCCACTGTTCCCTCAATACCAAATTTATTTCAATTCTGATTTACTCTACAGACACTCCTTTCATTCCATCATAAGCACAGATGCTCTACAGCTGTCTTGAAGAAGGGTTATAGCCTGAAATGTCAATTGGAGTTCCTCCAGCATTTTGTGTGTGTCAAAATGTTCTGCATTTCTCTCCTGAGATCAGTATCTATGAACATGTCCTCTTTTTATTAGAGCTCTGTGATACCAATTGTAACCACTGATTTAACTTATTGTCCATTTTCTTTTCATGTCCTATGCAGAACTGTGGGATAGTTGTCTCATTCATGTTGAGCATGCATGTTGCTGCCTCTGCCACTATTCTCTGTAACTGCACAAAGTACACTGCAGCTGCTGGGGTCAAAGCAACACATACAACAAACTGGAGGAACTCAGCAGGTTGGGCAGCATCTGTGGAAACAAACAGTCAACGTTTCGGGCCGAGACGTTGACGAAGACCCTGACGAAGGGTTTTGGCCTGAAACGTTGACCGTTCGTTTCCGCAGATGCTGCCCAACCTGCTGAGTTCCTCCAGCTTGTTGTACGTGATTCTCTGTACCTAGCTAGTTATTATAATTTTGCTGCAAGTACATGAAGGTAAAAATGATTCATTCTTAAGTCAAAGTACACGATAACAACATAATAATTATGCATGAAATTTCTTTAAGTACCCACGTTGCTTCTGTAGCAACTGCTTGCTTTTGTCACTGGGATTTACTGTTTAGTAATGCACAACACTGCATTAAGCAGGGAAAAATACTTATCCCTACTCAATTTATAGTGTGTTGATGATACTTAAGTTTACCTGAATATTGGTTAGAAGTGTTTCTATAGAAGACAGTCCATCAGCAAATAAAAATGGTGCAGGAAACCCTGGGGGCAAGGCTTGGCCAGCCATGTGGAACTTCTCGATGCTGGTTCTGATGGCGGGCATCACAAGCTGAGTTTCATCTACATGGCAAACAAAAAGAACAGTTAGTGAAAAAAAATTGTCACACTTTGAATGCAGAACAGTTAAACTTGAGTCTGAAATCCATACTAAGTGATGGTGCTTTTTTTGGAAGTAAAAATAAATGCAGATGTTGCTAAATTGAAATAGACAATAAAACCATAAGATATAGGAGCAGAATTAGGCCATTCAGCCCATTGTAGCAGTTTCGCCATTTGGTTTATAGCTGATATACTATCCCATTCTTCTACTTCTTCCTGTAACCACTGACACTCTTAACAAATAAGAACATACCAAACTCATGTTTTAAATATACCCAATGATTTGGCTTTCACGGCCATCTGTGGCAATGAATTCTACAGATTCACCACCATCTAGCTAACAAAATTCCTCCTCGGCTCTGTTCTAAAGGGGCAGTCTTGTATTTTGAGGCTATGTCCACTGGTCCTAGACTCTCCCACTATTGAAAACATCCACTCCATGCCTGCTCTATCCAGGCTTTTCTTTATTTGGTAGGCTTCAATGAGATTCAAGATTCAATATGCATTTATTATCAAAGTACCTATGCAGTATACATCCGAGATTTGTCATCCCACAGACAACCCCAAAACAAAGAAAACCATGGAACATGTTCAAAGGAAAACATCAAACCCACACGGCACAAAAAAAATAACAAATTGCGCAAATGGCAAAAAAAGAGCAAAAAACACAGAATATAAAACATCAAGCCACAAAGTCACTGAATCTGTTCAGGAATGTTCAGTTCAGTCTAGTGCTGTGTCGGTCATTGACAGCAAGCTGCAGAGCCAGCCCGCCTGTTCAAAATTGGAAAAAATAACATTATAAAAGGACCAACCAGAAACACATCATATCATGAACTACAGAGTCCAATCCACAAACAGCATCAGTTAAACCTTGTTCAGGACCCGAGACTCTGGCACCAGCCTCCGGCAGCATCGAGAGAGACTCCAGGCTGCACACTACACTCGAAATTTCACCAAACTCCTTGGAGACAGCAAAGCTCTATTTTGCTCAATTGGCCAAAAAACATGGCATCAAAATATAGAGCACAGGCTCCAATAGTAGCTGAATCATATTTGAAAGAAGAAGCACAAATCACTCTCTCACCTAGAGGGGGTCAGTTGTGCTGTGAGGATTACATTCCTTGACTTCTCTAGTGCCTTTAACACCATCCAGCCCAAGATCTTAAGGCACAAACTAACGGAGATGGGAGTAGACTCTCACATGGTGGATTGGATAGTGGACTACTTGACAGATAGACCTCAGTATGTGCGGTTGGGAGACTGTAGGTCTGACACGGTGGTCAGCAGCACAGGAGCGCCGCAGGGAACCGTACTCTCTCCGGTCCTGTTCACCCTGTACACATCAGACTTCCAATATAACTCGGAGTCCTGCCATGTGCAGAAGTTCGCTGATGACACGGCCATAGTGGGGTGTGTCAGGAATGGACAGGAGGAGGAGTATAGGAAACTGATACAGGACTTTGTGATATGGTGCAACTCAAACTACCTGCGTCTCAATATCACCAAGACCAAGGAGATGGTGGTGGACTTTAGGAGATCTAGGCCTCATATGGAGCCAGTGATCATTAATGGAGAATGTGTGGAGCAGGTTAAGACCTACAAGTATCTGGGAGTACAGTTAGACGAGAAGCTAGACTGGACTGCCAACACAGATGCCTTGTGCAGGAAGGCACAGAGTCGACTGTACTTCCTAAGAAGGTTGGCGTCATTCAATGTCTGTAGTGAGATGCTGAAGATGTTCTATAGGTCAGTTGTGGAGAGCGCCCTCTTCTTTGTGGTGGCGTGTTGGGGAGGAAGCATTAAGAAGAGGGACGCCTCACGTCTTAATAAGCTGGTAAGGAAGGCGGGCTCTGTCGTGGGCAAAGTACTGGAGAGTTTAACATTGGTAGCTGAGCGAAGGGCGCTGAGTAGGCTACGGTCAATTATGGATAACTCTGAACATCCTCTACATAGCACCATCCAGAGACAGAGAAGCAGTTTCAGTGACAGGTTACTATCGATGCAATGCTCCTCAGACAGGATGAAGAGGTCAATACTCCCCAATGCCATTAGGCTTTACAATTCTACCGCCAGGACTTAAGAACTTTTTAAAAGCTATTATTAATGCTTTTTGAGATAGTGATTTAGATGCATATCATATTTTTTACTGAGTTAAGTATTGTATGTAATTAGTTTTGCTACAACAAGTGTATGGGACATTGGAAAAAAAAGTTGAATTTCCCCATGGGGATGAATAAAGTATCTATCTATCTATCTATCTATCTATCTAGTAAAGGAGGTAGAAGAAGTAGTAAAGGAGGTAAAAGAAGCAGTTTTGTGAGCTGTTTGAAGGATGTTGCCTTTGGTTGGGTTGTTGACTGGTGCCAGCTTCCCAGATCCTCCTCATTCTTCTGAATTCCAGTGAGTACAGGCCCAAAAACATCAAATGCTCCCCAGAAGCTAATCCTTTCATTTCTAGCATCATTCTTGTAAACCTCCTCTGGACCCTCTCCAATGCCAGCACATTCCTCCTTAGATACAGGGCCAAAACTGCTTGAGGTACTCCAAATGTGGTCTGACCGATGCTTAAAATGCCTCAGCATTATATTCTTGCTCTTATATTTTAGTCTTTTTTAAATGGACGGTAACATTGCATTAACTTCCCTCAACCTAGAAGTCAAGCTAGAAGTTAACATTTAGTAGATCCTGCACAACCACTCCCAAGCCTCTTTACACCTCCGATTTCTGAATTTGCTTCCCGTTTAGAAAATAGTCAATGCCTTTATTCCTTCTACCAAAGTGCATGACTATATACTTCCCGACACTGTATTCCATCTACTGTAACTTTGCAGATTCTCCTAATCCATCTCAGTCCTTCTGTACACTCCCTGCTTCCTCAATACCACCTGGCCATCCACCAATCTTTGTATTGTCCACAAACCTGGACACAAAGCCATCATTTCTGTCATCCAGGTAACTGACATTAATATGTAAAGAAGTGAACATCACATTGACCACTGCAGAAAACTACTAGTCATTGGCAGCTAACCTATAAAGCCCCCCTTCAGTCACAAACTTTGCTTCTTCTCAATCTGCCAATCTTTTATCCATGCTAGTACCTTTCGTGTAATACCATGGGCTCCTATTTTGTTTAGCAGCCTTGTGTGTAGCAACTTGTCAAAAGCCTTCTGAAAATTGAAGTAAACATCCATTGACTCTCTGTTGTCTACCCTGCCTGCTACCCTCAAAGAGTTCCAACAGATTCCCAGTCCTCTGTCCTGGGCAAGTTTTTCAAGATTTCTCCAGGTGTAGCCCATCTTCTTGATGTCAGCCTCAAGGTCATGACTCCAAGTGTTCTCTGACTGGCCTCTCTTCTCTGATATTTCATGTTAGCGCTTGCCTGGTTGTGTTGGCACTTGGTTTCTGCAGCATGAGTCCTATCCATCCCCTGCTTCTTTTCCTTATTTGTTCTTCTGCTGGAAGCTGGTATTTACTGGCTAGTATATTCAGAATATTTTTCTCAGAAGCTATCAATAAAGGTCTGTATTTTACTGATAATATTAATAGTTGTTCTCCAAGTCTCTGACACTTACAGAAGAAATTACTTAACTCTGGAGATGAACAACCTGATCTTAGAGCGCTGTGACTGCTTCTTGGAGCACCAAGTATTTTTGGGCTGGATGAAGGCTGCTCTATCTTTGCTGCTCATTGCCTTGACACCTGCATACTACCTAGGTAGGTGAAGGATTCTACCTCAAGTGGACTTCCCTCGAGAGTGAATGGATTGACGCAAGTTGAGTTGATCTAGAGAACTTTAATTTTCCTTTTTTGGATGTTCAGATCAACTTGTGCAGATGGAGTTGCCAAGTCTGTTTTTCTTACTTGTATCTACTTGTGGGTATGGGTCAGGAGATTTAAGCATATGTAAGACCATAAGATATAGGAGAAGAAGTAGGCCATTTCAGCCCATCAGGTCTGCTCCGCAATTCAATCATGGGCTGATCCAATTCTTCCAGTCATCCACCCTCCCCTGCTTTCTCCCCATACCCTTTGATGCCCTGGCTCATCAATGACTTTCAGATCATCCAGTTGTTTCAATTGGGTCCACAGGTCCCTATGACATTCCTGGGAAGGTCTCAAGCTACACCTGGACACTACAGTAGAGATGCTGTACTGTCATTTTCAGAAGATCTGGCAAGAAAAGCAAATACTAACTAACTGGAAATAGGGCTACCTTGTTAAGATTCCAAAGAAAGGAGACCTTAACAACTGCTCCAACTCGTGTCAGTCCCAGGAAAAGTCTTCTAGAGGGCAATACTGGTGAGGCTGAAGAATCCTGCTGATGTTAAACCAAGAGATGAACAAGCAGGTTTCTGCAAGAACAGATTATGTACTGACCAAGTGGGCAAACTATGCATCATAGTCGAGCAATCACTTGAGTGGGGTTCATCTCTGTCCATCAACTTCCCAATTATGAAAAAACCATGGACTGTGTAGACACAGAGCTTGTGCAGATTCACACGGCACTATGGAGAACCAGATCAAGAACTTGAATGAGGGAATGTTCACCAGCAGCTTTCAGGTGAAGACAGGAGTTAGATATTCCTTTTCCTGTTCTTTCTGTATTTTAACACACTGTTACAATTACCTTAAAGCAAAGCAGACTTATCACTTGTCAGTTCATAATGTGTACAGTAAATGTGATTTCCCCTTGTTTACAGCTGATGAATTGACTGCATGGGTGAAGATGTAACTGTATTGAACAAGTGTTATGATGCCTAAGATATAATTGTACAATAAATAAGTGTCACTCAGTACTGAGCCCACCCTCACTGTAATTGAATTTGTAGAATCCTATTACTAAAATGAGCAATATATGTATTACAAAGAATTCTAAATCAAAATTTATTATGGAGCTCTACGAAAAAAATCTACACTCTTGGGTGTCTTGCTTAAGTTACATAAAATATTAATAAAACCAGATGTAGACTATCAAGAAATAGCCTACAAGATTAAACTGATACAAACATTTCATATATTTTGAGCAATTTCCCCCATTTTTTTTCAGATCAATGTTAATGATGTTCTATTTTTCATAATTCCTCCACAGTTAGATATAAAAATCCTAGCTCTATGAAGTAAAGAATGCTTCATAGTGTTCACTGTGAAAATGAATCTTTATTCATTGTACTTTACCCATATATCTATGGAAGATTTCTATCTTATTAAGTCAATTACCACTTCCAACAATGCATACTTTTCTCTTTCTGCCACTCACTTCTGCTCTTTGTTTTTTTGGGTTTAAAATGACAAAATGAGAGGCTGCGAGGCGGAGCAGAAGCTACCTGCTGGAAGAACTCAGCAGGTCGACTAGAAACCAGGGAGGCTACACCAGTTCAATTTTTGGGTCAAGAATCAGCATCAGGAATGAGTGTGCAAAATGGAGAGAGAAGTGAGAGTGGGAAGAGCGACACATAGTTAGAACTGGATAAGGTGTAATTTCTGGGCAAATGAAGCCAGGTGAGGGTGGGAGAGGGCAAAATGTCGAAACAGAGGCAAAGAATGAAATGTATTTTCAACTCCTTATGGACAATTTCAGCTCTGCTGAATTGAGGGTTACTCCATGCAGATGACAGTTATTATACCTTGAAGTGGACCACAACCTTATCGTGGTTAGGAGGCTTGCGTGCCTCGATGACCCAGAGAGCTATGCTGGCTATTATCAGGATTTTAAGTTCTGACTCTTGGTAGGATCACCCATGCCAAACAGGTCAAAGGGTAGAGGCCAGATTAAGAGTGGCCCACCAATCCTCCAGGTTCAGGGGTTCAGCTCAGGGTTAACAACCCTGACTGGTCAAACAAAATTGTTATGGAAACAGCAATGAAGAATCCTTCTACATCTGTTTGCAACAGTATTCCTCAGTCTCCACCCAGGACTTGCATGGTTGACAGTAGTGAAAACTGCGAGGAAACTACTGTTCCAATGAAGGAAGCCCTGAACACCACCAAGACCAAGACCAAAGATGGCCAAAGACAGACAGAGATGGTGGACACAGCAGACCTCTATTGATGCCCTAAACACTAGCAGGCATAACGGGCAGTAAATAAGTAATGTCTCAAATAAATGATCAATAAAATTTGAGCTGTTTCTATTTCAAGTTTTTATTAATATAAGTCAACCGATTTGGTTTCCCCACCTCCAATCGAATAGTTCAGCTGGGTAATTTATGTTCCTCCCAGTACCTACAAATTGCTTGTCATTTTTTATTAAATATATTCCTGTCATTTGAAGAGTTCACTTTTATGCTTTGCTGCAGTCATAGAAAATATCTGATAAGTCACCAGGAAATCAGTGTTTACAATGTCAGCTCTACTCAAGGTCTAACCCTAGGCAGTTTTTCAACTACAGCTGCCACCATCGAAATAATTCATTGCAAAGCAAACTGAAAATTGAAATTGTAAAGCAAACACTAGTCATAAAATATTTATTAATTTCACACAGTCTATGGCCTTGCCTGTGCTGTTGCTTTATAGATAATCAATGACCCCAAATTTGTGGTCAGTGGTGAGTCACTTGTATTCACTGTTGACTTGTGGAAACAGACTGTCCTTTGTGCTGTTCTCCCAGGACAACTTGCTGAGAGAAATCAGCTCCATCTGTTGTCATAAAGTCCTGTTTGGCAAGGAGCCTTCTGTGAAATTATAGCCCTACTCTGTGCTGTAATCAATCTATGATTCTGTGGGGTAGGATGGGGTAGAGTGGGGTTGGGATCATGCTGGAGAGCCAACATGTGCCCATCTTAAGTGATGTCAAAATTATTCCCACTGGCTTAGCCAACTGTCAAAGCTGTGAAAAGCAATGAATGTTTCTGGAGTTATATTTTCATAGAACTATACAGTGAAGATACGAGTCCTTTGGCCCATTGATTCCACAATTACTAACAACCAATATTCATCCTTCCTGTTTTTCATTCTCACTACATATTCATCCTTCTCTCCTTATTCTCTCCCCTGATTCTATCAAGAACCTGCACAGTAGGGACCAATTAACCTAACAACATGCAGGTCCTTAGATTGCGAGAGGAAACTGGAGTACCTGGAAGAACAGGGAGAACATGAAAACACCACACAGGCAACATCTGAGGTCATGATTGACTCAGACCTTCAGTGCTGCTAGCTGCACCCATGTAATTTAAAATTTATTCCAGATAGCAAAAATAGGAATAAAATACTTAAAAACTTTAAAATAAGTTCAGATGATTTTTAAAAACATCTAAAATATTAGCACTTCCGTCAACCCTTACAACTGTTCTCCACTGAAGTGAAGAAGCTGGATCCAAACTGATGAACTTTGTTTGAGCAGATCATCTATGGTTTAAAAAGAACAGAGAAGCTCTTCAATTTGGCATTTCCTAAGCAAAAACCTGCAATAGAATTCAACTTCAAACATCTGTCTGCAACTTCAGAACTTCTGCTTTCATATGGAACTTATAAGGTTGCTTGACACCAAGAAACATTAGCATTTATTAGGTTATCTTCCAGTGTTTTCCAAAAACAGTATTTACTGTATGTAATTGTATGGAAGGTCATATTCAGAAAGCTATATTGAGTTTACAGAACAATGGTGTATTTTCCGTATATTAAATCATACAGTTAGAATCAGTCATACGGCACTGAAACAGGCCTTTGAGCCCAACTCGACCAGACCAACCTTTAAGCCCACATTTTGTTCAGATCTTTCCAAATCAAGAACCTGCCTTAAAGCTTTTTTTAAACACTTAAACCTCTATCACTTCCTCTGGTAGCTCATTCCATATACCCACCACTCAACTGTGTGAAAACCTCACCCTTCATTTAGATCTCCTCCTCTCACATCTTAAACCTATGTCCCTCTATTATTAGACATCCTTACCTCGGACAAAAACTGTGATCATCAACTGTATTTATGCTCCACGTGATATTATAAATATCAAAAAGTTCACCCCTAAGCTTCCTACACCCCAAGGAAAACAGTCCCAGTCACAGCATATCACACAATTTTATAATTACCTGTTACTTTTTTTTTACAGGCACTATGTACTATGGCAGAAAGAATATTCTGTATACATGATGTATTTCTTTAGAAATACTTTTGAGATGACTTATATTTTTTGACTAACCTCCCAGTTAAATATAGATTTTTAAAACTATAACAATGAGTTAAGCTCATTGTCCATTTTACAATAATCTCAATGATCATGTTTTTAGATATTTCAACATTCAATGGAGCAACCAACTCCAGCTGTGTGAGAGACTCAAGGAATAGGGTGAGTGCAATTGCAAACATTTTGGTTGTGGCTCTAAACTTTAACATCGGAAGTTTCAACTCTGAGGAGTAGAAATATGTTGAGAGACATAAAGTGCAAAAAAAACAGAAAACAAATGATGTCATACAAATCACTTTGTAATAATTGATGTGGTTACTTGCTAATGGATAATGAGAATGTTCTGCAACTAACTTGGGGTCTTTTGTTTCACACCGTTCAAAGGAATCACACTTGAAAGTGTGGCCTCAGGGCATTGCACCTCCAAGTTTACACCTCAAGACTTCACAACTTCAAAGCCTCACACCCATTGTTATGACTAAAAAGCACTAATCTAAGAAACCAAATAGCCATCTGACTAAATGTAGCACAGATCAAAATTAGCAACAAGTGTCAAACAGAAAATTACCAAGCAGAAACTGAAGGAATTTGATAACTAAAATTAACCACGAGTAACTACTGAGTCACTACACTTTAGGAAGTACTCAATTCATTTATTTATATGATCCAAGTCAAAACAGAGTGTAAGGGATAAACATTTTTAAATTATAAGTCTCTATCAAAAATATAGTACAACTGAGGGTGGGATTTGGGTGATAAAGCAGCCCAATTTATTGTACTGTGGGTAAATTTATTGGTAACTGCTACATAGGAGTTGTAACAACCCCTGCTCCCATGGAAAGACACCTATTCATTTTTCAGGATTATGTAAATACTGATAAAGACCTGCATTTATTTCCCATCCTTGATTGCCCTTGATAAAATGATAGGCTTAATCTGCTCCAATCTTTCAGGTGATAATGCTGTTGGACAGGAAGCTTTGATGTAGTAACATTGAAGGGCCGGTGGATTGGAGGGGAACCTACAGATGGTGGTAGTTCCATGTTCCTGCTGCTTTTCTTAGTTTTAGAGATCACAGAATTGGTCAGTGCTATTGGAATAGCCTATACAAGTAACAGAAATGCAACGTGTAGTTGGCCAATACTACAACCACTCTGTACCAAAATTAATATTGAACTAGTAGACAGGGTACCATCTGTCGCAGTTGCCTAGTCATGGATGCCCTTGAGGTTCTTAATATTTGGAGCTGGACTTATCCAGACCAGTGGAGAATATTTCATAATGCTCCTATCTTGTGCCTTCCAGATGGAGGAAATATCCTTAAGGAGGTAAGACCTCAGGATACCCAGCATCTAACTCACTCTTGCTGCTGCTACATTTTTCCAGATATGAATGAAGGCAATCAACAGAACAGAAGACAACCGTACCTCTGCAGAGAAACTGGGGAATGAATGAAAACAGTAGGGAAATTCTTATGGAATAAGATTGTTGTTGTCCCAAGTTAAATACCGCCATTGTTATTCATTCTAAATGAATTATAAAGTGTGATCCTCAAAAGGCTTGTGAATCCTATGTAATTAAAATAGAATGCAGCTTGGTCACTGTAAAGTTCCAAATATAAGTAACAGCTTTGATTAGGTTCTTGAATATAGATTTTGCAATTATGTAATAATTTAAGTTTGAATAGTGAAATGAAGGGAAAATCACCTCAAATTAGATAGTTTTTTAAAGTGGTTGAGTTTTATATAAGCCATTAAATTATTTAAAACAATCATCAAAAGGTAGTTTTACCTCAGTAAAGTGAATTATGTTTATGCCAAGATCCTGTGAAGATGTTCAAACTAATTTGACACTGAGCTTGGATGTTTCAGCTGGGAGAAAAAAATACTTCCAAAAGTTTTACTAAGTAATAGGTGAGTAATACCTCATTATATCTGCATATATTTTTTTTGAACATGGAAACTTACAAAGAATTCTTTCCTTCTTCCATTCATATTTTTTCATTTAAACATAGATGTAATATTAATCTGGACCTTGCTAGGAAATGGTGATGGTTATGTAGGGTATTTTACCTGCCTCAGTGCCACCAATTCCAAAAGTGAAGAGGCTATATTTCAGCTGTATAGGGCAGGAGGCGAGATCCTATTTGAAATTCTAACTAGGGTATTGGTCTCCTTATTTAAAGAAGTATATTAATGAGCTAGGAGCAGTGGAGAGGGTTACAAGACTAATACTTGGAATGAGCAAGTGGTCTTGTGGGGACCAGTTGAATAAGTTAAGCTTGCATCTGCTAGAGTTTAGAACAGTAAGTGGGGCCACTATAACATATATGGTCCCAATGGGTGTTGATGGCATGATGCAAAGATTATGTTTCCTCTTGTGAGAGAATCTAGAAGTAGCAGTGATTGTGTAAAAATAAGGTCCCCCATTTCAAAAGGCAATAAAGGGATTATTTTCCTCTCAGATGGCATTGGTCTATGGAACCTTTTTACTCAAAGGGCCTTGGAAGCAAATTAATTGAATTTTTTATGATAGAGACAAATTGATGCTTGATAAGCAAAGTATAAGGTTAACATGGCAAGGCAAGAATGTGCGGTTGAAGTTACACTAAGATCTTTACTGGTAGTCTGTGTAACTTACTCCTACTCATAGGTTTTTATCCACAAATAAGCCAGGAAGCAAAGCCCAGCTGGTATCAAGATAATTTCAGCTATTCCTACCATCCTCCATCAAGAACTGGCCATCATCAAGTCTTCAATGGCTGGCTCTCTAGTAACCAAGAGCTTTAGTGATAGATGTACATTATAACATCTGACAGTGATCCATGTAGTCACGGCCCACCCATTATGCCATATTACAATGTGTTAAGGATGGCAATGACCTGACGAACATTTCCAGGAATTTCTCTTTCATTATTCACACTTTCTGGTGTTGATATTTCTATTTTCTATTGTTAAAACGGTTCCTAAGGTTGTCATAGCTGGGGTGGTAGTGGGGATACTTATAAAGTGCTCCAAATGGCATGCAACTCTAACAGCCTCTGATAGCCAAGCCCAGCTCTTGGCCTTCATGTGTGGCTTAGCTACTAGGCCCGGCGGAACTGTTTCTACCAACAAGAGAAAGGGCAAAGGCGAAACACTGGTGCCTCAAAACCAGTTGCTTTGGACAAGTGGGGCTCATCAGCCGTGGACGGCAGCCTGCCTAGGAGAAGGAAAACTCTGATGTTAAACCTCTGCTGCCTTGCGGCCATACCCACCCATGGGAAAGGCTTCGGGAATCTTTTCTTCTCGAGGAAGAAATCAGGAATTGGGGTCCCCAAGGCAGTTTGATGTTGTTTACAACTTTACTCTGGCAATCTCTGCAATGACACTGGTGCCAAGCTGTTTCAGCACTTGCCCTTCCCTTGGACTATGTCAGTGACGTGGAAAGAGGGAACCCATTGCATGGGCAACAACCAGTTCTTCAAATCTTCCTGCCCTAGCTTACGCCCTGGAGAGGACACAGTCCACGAGAGGCAGAAAGCCCTGATCCCCTGGGATCGACGGCTGCCTACTATTGTTAAAACAATGTTAACCATCATTTTGGAATTCTGTATTTGGAAGTGAGCTAAGGTGAAATCCATTCACCCAGAGATGGCGAATCAATGAATATTCTACCCACGAGTGCCGGAGAGGTCTAATCGTGTACACATTCAGGACTGGAGATCATCAAGTTTTTGAATATTAAAGGAATCAGAGTTTGTAGAGGAAAATTACACAGAGATAAAATATCAGCCCTTACTCTATAGAAAGCACATGGGGCCAAATAGACTACTTCAGCTTCTTTTTCCAATGTTTTTAAAGCAGAAAATTTGACGCACTGCCCAATGTTTGCATACACAAGAGAACTTTGTACACGACTCAGTCCATGCGGTGACCATGCTGCCTGCCCATAACGCTGCCAACAATTTTCCATATTTAGCTTATGACACACATCCCATCTTCAATCTTCCTCTCCTACTATCTATAGACCCAATCACCCCCATTTCCTGCAATTTGTTCCACCACATTGTCACTGCAATCTTCAACATCTGCATTTATAAGAGACTGTAGAGGAATAGCCTTTACACTGCATGGTGGTGGTGGTTTTTCCTTTCCGTGCCTTGTAGTACATCAGGTAGCGAACTTGCCATTTCGTTTTTAGCATTTGTCCATTTATTTTATGAGGCCATGTTGCTGCATAGATGGAAGGTGTGCAAGGAGCCGGCTAGATTCACAGCCAGGACTACTTGCCTCGAAGTCCGGTGCAGATGCCACTATGCCACGGGCTGGCTGAGTAGGGATATCTTAATTCTGGAATACATAATGACTTGGCTATTGTATGCACAGAACAGAGCACCCTGGCACCAAACTGGCATATACTTCCTATAAGCTTCAGAATAATCTCTAGGCCTTGTTGTCTTCCCCCTTAATACCAGCGCCAGATCTAAATTTATCTTTGAGGTGTGTATTGTTTATAGTTTCCAGTCTTCCCCTTGCCCCCTTTTTTTAAAATGATGGAATAAAATCTGAAAAATCTAGTAATGTTGAATTCATGTGTCAAAGAAAAAAACTGCTTTGTGTTTTGCTCTAATTACTAGTTCTGGTAATATTTGTATAATTGGGCATACACATCCATGAAGCACTAGCTGGTCAGACACACAGTTGAAATTTTCTGCCCACTTTCTGCACAGACCTTGAAACCTCTGTGGACAAGGCTAATTCTGCATTCAATAGAGAAGTTGTGTTATTTTCAGCTGTAAAAATAGGTCATCTCGTTCCTGTTACAGTTTTGTCAGTACATGTGTTCATAGCACAGTACTGAATGATGTGGACTCCTCACTTCAATACAGCACAGCACAGCACCATAAACTATAATCTGCATAGCTGAATTGAAAGCACAAAAAACACACACTTGAAGTACCTTTTCATCACTCCAAAAGGTATTCATTTTCCTTTTGACAGCTGGATTTCAGCCTACTTTTTAGCATTTACAGCATAATGTAATGCATTTTCCCATATCTATATCCCAGCCTACATTATGTTCAGCAGGGAGATTGTCATTTAAATTTCCCCCACTATCAGTAACCAGTGCCTATGTCCTCCCTCCCACCTCTCCACCATCCCCACCCCCCCAACTTTCCCTGATATCATCCCACCAACACGGGGAAATAAATAGAAGTGTGAGAGTAGTCTGGGTGATTCATTGTGATAACCTGCCTCCAGAGAGCAAAGGAAATCACACACTAGATTGTACTTCTAGAAGAAGACAAGTAGGACAGGCAGTGCACTGGAGGTGGGAATTGGGTTGACAGTAGCAGAGGTCACATTGATCTTCAACAGGATTTTCCAATGATAAGATAACCTCTTGCTCTCTCTTACCTTTTGTTCATTGGCTTCCTATTCCACAAGAAATATATTTTGGATATGTTTGCAAGGGCATCACCTACTTTCAAATCCTTTTAATGTAATTATTTGAGAAATCTGCAGGTTTTTTTTAAACATACCAATCTCTTTGGAGAAGAATCACTGCATCTTTAAATTAATTTTAAAACGTGTATTAAATTATCTGCTGTCACATTTCCATAAATGCTTTTGGATGAAAGAGGCAGTCTGCAGCCTGGATCCCAATGGTGAGATTCTGAAACACATCTGTGATCATTCTGGGTCATAAATCACAATATCAGTCATTAACAAGTATTGCCAGTGCCTCATTTTTGTAATGTGTTCTTTTGACTTTTTAATCCTAATACACAATTTTCTCCAGCAGTTTACTGTTTGATCACTGATGATAACAGTAGGGTTCTCAATAATAACCAATTTTTTTCCAGGAACTACATAATTAAAACAAGATGTAAAATGATCAGTGTAGTTTAATGGCTTGTTTATTTCTCAGAAGCTTTTTCATACACTTGTCCCGGATCAATAAAAGTGATTTAATTTATTTACACACATTTTGGGATTAATTTCAGAGAACATATGGATGACGTGCTATTTTTTCTACATCAATGCTGTTGGACTAACCCTCAATTCGTAATTATTTTTCTTCAGGAATTGTACGATGGGCCGATGAGAGAAATTCAACTGCATTTTACTGCAGAGGCACACATGGTAAGGTATTAGAAGAGTCACTCCAAGTACAATCCCTCTGTAGCATCATTGAAAGAATGATTTGATAGCCAGTAGCTACTGTATTTGTAATGAAGATAGCATCCATTGATTTATAAGCTGTCACCATGGACCAGCCATTTAAAGATATGAGAGCTTCTGCTTGTATACATCGCAAAACTAACAGCTCCCTGCCAGGCAGAAGTATCTCAGTTGCTAATGTGACCAATATAATAAGAGGGTCCAATATAACATAGTCCATAGATCATTTTAAGACATTTTGAATTTATGCATCCTACTAAATGCTGAGTTATATTTGAAAACAGAAAATAACCTCTATTTAAATTGTAATATACAGCCACATAAGAATTTATTTGACCTTTTACCTTACTTTGATGCAAATCTGTCAAAATAAGCTGCAACTGTGCTCATGATTTTACAACTGTTTTCAGTTGAAGCTAGATAGTTAAAGAGAAAGTTCATGAAAGTATTTTTAAGAAGCAGCCAATAATAGGCAGCAAATCTGTCAAACGCATTTTCCAAAGAATTACCATGTTTTCATCTAGCTTTTATGCTGACCTAATGTGTTTTAGCAATGCATTAATTCATACCATTCACCCTTTTCAGAACTCGGCATGATTAGAAGAATTTAAACAAATATTTCAGCTTTATGATAGCTGCTTGATTAGAAAGGACTCTGTACTGCAAAACACTGATTAGGAACATGTTTCCTCTATTATTCTGAAGTCGGAAATATTTCTGATCCATTTAACGCAATGAAGAAAAACAGGGCTAGTAATAGTAAGGGTCTTGCAAATGCACACTAAAATAATATTACAGATTGGATGCATGCCAGGTTCATGGAGGGTATCAAGGGAGTGATTATCTTACACATGTGAGATGCAAGGGGCTACGGACATAAGCGGCACATTTGATGCAGCTTCAGGGTAATTATGTGTGAGGTGTAAAATCTCAAAAGCACAATATGCATAAGCTTTTGGAGATGCAGTTCCCAGCAAGAATCTCTCTCAGGTAATGGGCCTCAAATGGGATGCTGAAACTAGGAATGGCAGGTTCACAACCTGTGCTTGTTGTGGACATTAGACATTTTACTGATCGATGCCCAATATACCACCTCTCACATTGCTTCAACTGTCCAAAAGGATGAAGGCCTTAGTTGGAACATCTGGTCCATCATGAGGATTTGATGGCTGGCTTCAGTATTGGAATGGAGACAGTAGTTTTTTTTTAAAAAAGATGAGATCTTTACCTTACACTCAAGCAGTTTTTCATCCCAATATTACACAACTTCCCCAGACCAAGGACATGTGATTTCTTCAATACTCTAAACTTGCTGAGAAGAGAAATAACACAAGCCCTGCATATTGATTAATCCATTGGTATGTCACAAACTGGAGAAACATGGAAGTACTGATCATGATTTTCTGCTTCAAATCAACAGATAGCACATAAAGAATATGCATCATGTGACTGAATTACTTTAACTATAGAATTCCATTTTTTGAGTCCAAGACTGAATGGATTGACTAAAACTCTTTTCACATTGTTCGCTGCAAGAATTCTTCCTGAATCTGAGTAATCTGAGTTTAGTTTCAGGTTGAATGGACTCCATAACAATAGATTTACTTGTATAGTCCATAAAGCCAATGTTTTTGAGAAAAGTCTCTTTCATTTAAAGTTGGAATGATCCTCTAATGTTCTGTGGAACTGGGTGGAGCAAGTTTTATTCTGTATTCAATAATATTTCACCAAATGTGGAATGTTTAATTTTAATAATTGGTAGGAAAAATTCCATCTGCCTAATAGAATAATGTAACCTGCCTTAATGACTGCCGCCTGGTAGCACTCACATCAACAGTGACAAAATGCTTTGAGAGGTTGGTCATGACTAAACAGAACTCCTGCCTCAGCAAGGACCTGGACTTATTGCAATTTGCCTATTGCCACAATAGGTCAATGGCAGATGCAATCTCAATGACTCTCCACATGGCTTTAGACCACTTAGATAACACAAACATCTACATCAGGATGCTGATCATCAACTATAGCTCAGCACTTAATACCATCATTCCCACAATCCTGATTGATAAGTTGCAGAACCTGGGCCTCTGTACCTAATTCTTCAATTGGATCCTCGACTTCCTAACCAGAAGACCACAATCTGTGCGCATTAGTGATAACATATCCTCCTCGCTGACGATCAACACTGGCGCACCTCAGGGGTGTGTGCTTAGCCCACTGCTCTACTCTCTATATACACATGACTGTGTGGCTAGGCAAAGCTCAAATACTATCTATAAATTTGCTGATGGTACAACCATTGTTGGTAGAATCTCAGGAGGTGATGAGAGGGCGTACAGGAGTGAGAAATGCCAACTAGTGGACTGGTGTCACAACAACAACCTGGTACTCAACATCAGTAAGGTAAAAAGAGCTGACTGTGGACTTCTGGAAGGGTAAGAGGAAGGAACGCATACCAATCCTCATAGAGGGTTCAGAAGTGGAGAGAGTGAGCAGTTTCAAGTTCCTGGGTGTCAGGATCTCTGAGGATCTAACCTGGTCCTAACATATCGATGTGGTTATAAAGAAGGCAAGATAGCGGCTATACTTCATTAGGAGTTTGAAGAGATTTGTTTTCTCAAGAAATATACTCAAAAACTTTTATAGATGTACAGTGGAGAGCATTCTGACAGGCTGCATCACTGTCTGGTATGTGGGGGGAGGGGGGACTACTGCACAGGACCAAAAGAAGCTGCAGAGGGTTGTAAATTTAGTCAGCTCCATCTTGGGTACTAGCCTACAAAGTACCCAGGACATCTTCAGGGACCGGTGTCTCAGACAGGCAGCTTCCATTATTAAGGACCTCCAGCACCCAGGGCATGCCCTTTTCTTACTGTTGCCATCAGGTAGGAGGTACAGAAGCCTGAAGGCACCCATTCAGTGATTCAGGAACAGCTTCTTCCCCTCTGCCATCCAATTCTTAAATGGACACTGAATCTTTGGACAT
Organism: Hemitrygon akajei; assembly: GCF_048418815.1. Classification (NCBI taxonomy): domain Eukaryota; kingdom Metazoa; phylum Chordata; class Chondrichthyes; order Myliobatiformes; family Dasyatidae; genus Hemitrygon; species Hemitrygon akajei. The sequence goes on along the minus strand of NC_133133.1, from coordinate 58,286,398 downwards.
TACCTCACTTATTTTATTATACAGTATTTCTGTTTTTGCACTTTTTAAAATTTATTCAATGTATCAATGTATAGCATAATTGATTTACATATTTATTATTTTTTTTTCCTCTCTGCTAAATTATGTACTGCATTAAACTGCTGCTGCTAAGTTAACAAGTTTCATGTCACATGCTGGTGATAATAAACCTGATTCTGATTTTCCAACAATAATATCATGATAATAGAAACACTAGTTGAATGCCACAAATAGTCTTCAAGATTACTGGTACGAAATATTTAGAGCTGTTTCTATTTAATGAGACACCACAATGCTGTGAAATGTTGTGATTCTATGACCTGCCTATGAATGAATTATATAGCATTTCAATTTATACACTCTGTGAGCAGGCACTTTTGACAGACAAAACCAAATATTTTAAAGTTGAATACAGAAGTTAAGGCGCAAAGGTTGAAGGCCAAAGTCAGCAAGTCCAGAGGTCAGAGGTCCAATGTCAATGAGGCTGAGCCAGGGGCTAGAGGTTAGAGGTCTGATGTGTGCCAGTCTGAAAGTCTGGGCCAAGGACTGGAGGGGATCTGTCCTGGGGTCAGAGATCTATCCATGTGACTGGGAGGGTGGGAAAGAGGATTGTTTTGCTGTTGTTGTTTTGTTTTGTTTGTGTTGTTCCGCTGAACATTATAGGCATGTTATTTTGTCAGTGGAATGCATGGCAACACTTGTGGGCTGCCCATAGAAATTCCTGGAGTGTGTTGGGCGTTAATGCAAATGACTCATTTCTCCATATATTTTGCTGTGCATGGAATAAATAAATCTAAACTATTTTGAATCTTTATTTTTGAGCTTCCAAATGACATTTTACAATGGCATATGTCCAGTTTGCATTCAGTCACCTTTAGCTTTCATTGCCATTTGCTGCCTCCTCTCCGCTGGGGTACAACTGTCCATTATTAAATAGTGTCCAAAGTGGTTCTAGCCATTTATACCAAGAAGCTATAAAGTGGTCACTAGAGTGTTTAAAACAGTTTGTATTATTTTGTCATTGATTGATACACAAATCCCTTGCTGATGTTGAACTGCTGGCTTTTTATTGTAGAAAGGGATGATGAGAGAGATATCAACATGACCCTGGACAGGGTGCAAAGGAGGTTCATGAAAATTATTCTAGAATTGAATGGCTTGTCATATGAAGAGTGTTTGATGGCTCTAGGCTTGTATTCCTGAAATTCAGAAGAATGAATGGTGACCTCATTGAAACCTATTGAATGCTGAAAGGCCTTGATAGAGTGGATGTGGAGAAGATGTTTCCTGTGGTGGGAGAGTCTAAGACCAGAGGACACAGCCTCAGAATAGAGGGGTATCATTTTAGAATGGAGATGAAGAATTTCTTTAGCCAGAGAGTGGTGAATCTGTGGAACTCTTTGCCACAGGCAGCTGTGCAGGCCAAGTCTTTATGTATTTTTAAGGCAGAAGCTGTTAGATTCTTGATTGGTCAGGGTATGAAGGGATACGAGGAGAAGGTAGGAGATTGGGACTGAGAGGGAAATTGGATGAGCCATGAAGAAATGGCAGAGCAGACTCGATGGGTCAAATGGCCTAATTATGCTCCAGTACACTCTTAAGACTATTAAGTTATAATGCTTGTAATCTTTATTCATTAGCATTGGGTTTTTCAGGAATATCAGCAGTTGGTATGTATGGTTATTTCTCAATGAGTAGTTTAGCTGAACTCCCATTATACTTGTGCTGAAGGAACATTGCTTGTCCTTGGGCCAGCTCCAAAGAGGGTTTGAAAGCAGAGTCAAGAAGGAAGGAGCTTTTTCCAAGTGATAATCTTCCAGGGATCCAAACGTCCAACCTAAAACTGCAATGGCCCTTATAGATGGGACAGGTTGGAGATTTATCCCGCTATCTAATCCACAATAGCAGCAATGATTGATGGTAATTATAGTTCATGATGAGTATCTAGATGACAAATAAAAAGTTCCAATCCTTCTAAGTGTGGCTATTCTCACTGCAGCAAGTTCACAGATTTTATCAGCATCCTTGGAGTTTCAACAGATTTTTGCAGCATCCCAGATTTAAGTCTCGGAGACAGAGTGACAGTTTTGCAAGCTAAGCATCTCATCCCATCACTGATATGTTGGCAGGCTCTGACATGTTGGTATTTTTCAATAATTTATTGCCTGGTTGATATTATTCTATGATCAAATTTGATCTCTGCTCTGTTTCTCTGCTAGGGAACAGACATACCACTGAGAGTTAAGGCAAGAGGCCTTCACATGATGGAGACCATCATTCTCAATAGCTGATGTGATGATATTAAGTTAACACTTGAAATTCCAATCCATTCAACCTGGAAGCATTGAGTGACTAACTGTCCACCTGCTTGTGAGGGAAATTAAGGGAGTGAGATCTTCAGGGCAACATAGAGACACAGCTAGTGGAGTGACTCCAGTGATTTGGGTTAAATTCTGACTTCTGGTGCTGTCTGTGTGCTATTTCCATGATCTGCCAGGGAATGTGATATTTTCACTTTGGCTTCTCCAATTTCTCCCTATGTCCCAAAGATGTATGTGTTAGTAGATTTACTGGCCACTGTAAATTGTCCATGCTAGTTATGTATTTAAGCTTTCAGTGATATTGTAAATATATTGTTTGATTAACCATTCTTTTTTGTTTAAATAACTCATTACAAATTGCATGTAAAAGTACATGATTGGCATATGTTATCACGTGAGATCACATATGTGTGCATCTCACTACAAGTAAAAGCAAAATTAAGACATGTTATTCCCAGCTCTGTATTTTTGCTTTCAATTAGTTTTATGTTTTGAAGTTAAAATTAATTGAAATTATTGAGACCACTCCCTACCTGTTGATGTTCAGCAAGATGCTTGAGATAAAAAGATAGCGCAGAGAAACGTGCAAGTTAAAAAAGAACTGCAGTGAGACATTCAAGTTTAAATAAAAATGTATTTGTTTTTCTTCACAAGAGGTGAAAAATGTTGGAGTTAGAAAAGAGACAGAGAATAGATGAATTCACAGATTCATATACAATGAGTAGCAAATGATAATAATCCTAAATTTAAAAAAGAGCAGAAATGGCTGGCTACATCAGAAAGATAGACACATTCGATTGTAGAAGAGACATCTGGATTTTGTATACTGAGCAAATTGAGCAGTATTTTGAAGCAAGTGAAATAACAAATGAAAAATGAGTGCCAGTTTTGCTAACGCATTGGGTGGAAGAGCATAGTTTGCTTAGAAGTTTAACTGCTCCAACTAAACCAGCCAAAATGAGCATTGCTGATATTGTGAAAGCAATGCAGGTACATTTAGAACTGAAACTACTGTTAACTACAGAACACTTTAGGTTTCATAAGCAGAATCAAAAGGAAGGGGAGTCCATTTCAGCATAAATGCCTGATTTGAAGAGATTAACTGAGCAATGTCAGTTCAGTGATGGGCTTAATGATGCACTGGGTGATTGTTTACTTTGTGGGAAGCATTCAAAAAAGCCTTTTAACTGAAGCACAACTCACATTTAAAAGAGCAGTTGAAACCGCTGTATCAATGGAAACAGCAAACAGAGACATAATTGAGTTGCGGTCAGGAATGAAAGTGAGCGTGAACAAAATTGCAATGTCTGAAAAGAAACCGGTCTGGCTGAACAAATTGTGTTACCATTGTGGCAGGGGCTCAGATAAACTTGACCAATGCAGGTTTAAAAGAGAAACTTGCAGAAAATCCAACAAAGTAAGACACACGCGAAGAGCAAGTTGGATGGACAAACATAAATGGACTGCACAGGGAAGAGAAAAGGATAAAAAGTCATGTTGCAGTTTCATAAAGATGTTGTAAGGAAATGTGGAAAGCACTGATTTAGGGACTATAGGATGCATCCTAGCAACATGTCAAGAGAGGCCTTGTCATCATTGCCAACATTGCCACACTTTTCTGCATTCTCTGGCTGGTGAGAACTTGCTAGGCTGAAGGGTTCATTTCTGTACTGCATGCCACAAATATATGATCCATGTTGGCCAGGGTATGGTGAATGTAGTCGATAAACACAAAGAACAATTTTCTCCCTGGACATACTGCATCGCATTCTTGACCAATCCATGCAGTGGAACTCCAGCTTGTTGGCACTTGGATTTTATTGGTTCCATGGCAGGGATTATAATTCTGCTCCGAACTACAAGCAAAAGCCTAGAAATGAATGAAGAGCCAAGCGAGGACTCTTGTTGCCAAAGGGCCATCTGTCCTTACAGACAATGGAGGATGAAGGTGCTCAGCAAACTTCTCACCCGAATTTTCTTGTGACAGTCACAGTGGGCCTGTCCATTCATGGAGTATCTGTGGTTGATGGCAATGTCTGAGTTTGTGTGGAAAGTGGAGAGTCATTAATGGAGTCTCACTCACTCCCTGAATCATGCATGTTCCCACAGCCTCTGCTGTTCACTACTCACGGTGATGGAGACTTGAAGAAAAAAGTTCAAGTGAAGGTGTCATGTGCAGGATGAGCTGCAAATTCTGCTATATGGCCATTGCCAGGATTAATCCAATGGCTAGGAAATTCAGGGTAACTTTTAATATGATTTTGCACTACAAATTAATCAAGCAGCAGGTTGTATGAAATTTGCACTGTACAACTGAAGTTTCAGCTCAAGTATCTAACGTGAGAAATTAATATCCATCAAAGGCAGAGTTACACAGTTCACATGAAATATATGATTGCTCTGAATTCATCAACGTGGCTTACAGTATTCAATTTAGTCCAAAGAGTTTAGAAATGCTACCAATATCACTGTAAATTTTCAGCTGATACAAAAGTATCATCAACATCCAGTTAATGTTTTTATTGATCTCAGACAACATAATCCACTCTATCCTACTTTCCCATGGTAGGAACTGAAGACCAGCCCTCACTCTATAAAACTCTGGTTCCACACTTGGAGTATTGTGTTCAACCTTGGTCATCTCATTATAGGAAGGATGTGGAAGCTTCAGAGAAGGTGCAGAGATATACCCAGGATGTTGCCTGGATTAGACAGCATGAATTATGAGGATAGGTTGAGCAAACTAGGGCTTCTCTCTTTGGAGACGAGGAGGATAAGAAGTGAGTCAACAGAAGTGTGCAAGACAAAAGGCATGGGACAGACTGAATGGCCAGAGACTTTTTCACAGAGCGGACCAAGCTAATACAAGGGGGCAACACTAAGGTGTTGATGCACCATCAATAACTCTCGGAGACGGGAGGCGAACGATAGGCTTTTATTAGCAGCAAAAGGGACATCTCGGAGACTGAGGGAGGAGCAATGCCCCAATCGCCTTTATACAGGGGTCTGTGGGAGGAGCCGCAGGAGCAGTCAGCAGAGTGGCGTGTCCAGACAGGGATACACATAGTTTACCATAGGTGTTTAATGAAACTATAAGAGGATGTCATAAATAGTTTTTTTTTCCACTGAGAGTGGCAGGTGCATAGAACTCTAAAGGTGGTGATAGAAGCAGGTACATTAATGACACATAAGAAACTCTTAGATAAGCACATGCATGAAAGAAAAATGATGAGCCATGTGGGGGGAAGCAGAATGATCTTGGAGTAGGTTAAAGGGTTGGCATAACATTGTGGGCTGAAGGGCCTGTACTGTGTGGTACTGTTCTATTCTCTATGCTCTTAATTAGAGTGGGACTCAAAGACAATCTCCTCTTGTTGCAACAATAAAACTGGCTGTCAAACAGTAAATGTATTTGATAGTTAATACACAGCAGGACTAAAGTTAGGTGCTTACTGACCACTCTGTTTTTAACCAACAGCAGATAAAGACCTATGGTGTTTGTAAACAGTTCAATTTTTAAATTAATCACTCATGATAAATCTACACAAGTAAATATGTTGCTAAGCTGCAATCTGCATTGCACACAGACGTTTAAGTCTGTAAGACAAATGGTTCGATTGAAAAAGCTGTATATTCAATGAGTTAGACACACATGATTAAATCTCAGAACTGCTGTTACAAATGTAGAACTGGTTGAAAAAAAGCACTTTTGTGTAACTAATAAATAATGATGTGCTTTATTTTTTAAAAAAAACACCAGCAATATCAAAGTAGAGATTGCGATATTAACACCTCAACCACTGATTGATCTCCCTGCAACTTTTGTTTCTAGACCTGTGTGAATGAGCTTAGTGACCAGAATGGAACCATAAAATACTTCTTCAAAAGTAAATAGTACTTTTATCACCAGGGTTCCCACACTTCAGGAATTAGTGGTTAAATTTGGTGGTACAACATGCGTCATTATAGCAGTCCTCACAAAGAAAAATACCTCAAGTACTTGAGAGAAAAAGGGAAAGAATGCAGCAAAGAAACATTTAAGTGGGATGTGGGAGGGCGGAGACAGCAGCAAACTGAAGGTCCTCACAAAGGCTGTTAAATTCAGTGTCTGAGGGGTCTGGGTGAAAGGTGTGAACAGTGAATGGAAACCAACACAACGTAGGCCCTTTGGCCCATGATGTTGTGCCAACCCTTTACCCTACTCCAGAATCAATCTAACTGTTCCCTCCCATGTAGCCCACCACTTTTCTTTCATCCATGTGCCTATCTCAGAGTTCCATAAGTAGAAGTAATAACCAGCTGATGGAGGTGCCAAGGAATGACCATCTAGCCATCATTCTTGATATTCAATGACATTGCCAATGTAGTCATCTACATTGGTGGCATTACCTCACGATTAACAACCTGGAGTTCACCACTGACAGAGTGTATTGTACTGTAAAGTTACATATAGTGCTCACTGTGCCAAATTGGAAGTTTGATACCCTGTGATAAGGATTCATTTCCTGACTACCAAAGCCTTTGGACAAGGAAAGTCAGAGCTGTGATAGGATACTCTCAATTGGATGAGTGTAGCTTGGCAAAAATGATGGTCAACACCAATCAGGACAAGGCAGCTTGCTTAATTGGCACTTCTTCCCGTATCCTATAAATTCCCTCCCTCTTTTACTGACATTCCAAAATCATCAAAATGAGGACTTGGGAAATGGACAGTGAATCTCAATGCATATTTCAATACAGATTGTGGTGGAGTGATGGGGGACCTGTGTCAGAAGGCATTGAGGGAGGAATGAAACTGTGCAATTGTTGACACTGGAGATGAAAGAAAGTGATCGTGTTTGTAGAGTTTTCAGAGAATTTCTGCATTAAAGAAGTGATGTTCTACGTTTATTGGAAGAAGCCTGGACAAAACTGATTTGCAACTAAACTAGTTACAGGGTTCCTGATGGAGAATTTCAACCAAAACGGTGACAATTCTTTTCTTTCCACAGATGCTGCTCAGCCTGCTGAGTTCTTCCAGCAGATTGACTGTTGCATTAAATTCCAACATCTGCAGTCTCTTGCATCACCAATGTAACTAAACTAACTTTGAAACGTAGCTGCCTGTATATTTCTTTATTAGCCTGCACCATTAAGTTATGTCCATCAAACATTAGGCTGAGAATGGCGATCTCTTTTATTGTGCAATAATATAAATGCAACAATAGAGGCTGAAGGCTGACGATGAAACTTCATGGAAGAACATTAACAGTTTTGTTCATCTTGTTGGTGGAATTTGTACTCATGTTGTTGCTTAGGCAAACCCATTCCCAGAAAATATCTGCCAGCAACATCTACAGATAACTGGATTAAGCTTTAGCTGTTTCAGGTGAATGCAATTTAAGAATTTCTGGAGCTGTCTGTTGCTGTGTAATAATTTTCCCTTTCACTAACTAAATTGGAAAACTGATGCGCTTTTGACATTAGAATGGGATAGTTTTTCCAGAGATGTCTCCATAACCATAAAATATGAAAATAATTAAAACAAACTGATATTCTTTAACGTTATTTAAGTGGGAACAAATGTAGATAACAATTTCTGATCCACTCTGATGTAGGCTGATCCGTATCATTGACTATGAAGTTAGAGATGACACAAGAGTCTTGAATAACTGGAGGTTCCAGTTCTGTGAAGATTGTGTACAGCTGGACAGTAGCAGAAACTAGCAGCTAGGCATTCCTCCAGATGGAGCACTGATGAGTGATTTTGGTGTCTCATTGAGACAGCGTACTAAATCTCTCCAGCAATGGATAATGAACCAATCCTGTCCTTATAAACAGTTTTTCTATTGCATCGATTACCAACTACATTTCCAGTACAACAATCTGTGGAAACACGAGTGCTTATTCTATAACCCAAAAAAGCACCAACTTAGCAGGGTTCCACATACTTTAACAGGCTGAAAATGAAATTTTATATTGCATAGCATTTTGTTTAAGAGTCTCCCTGACTGTAAACTGATCAGTTACAGCCAAAACAATAAACTATTCAAACTTGTAGACTGTTGTAAAAAAGAATTTTGAGAAAATGAGGAACTGCTTGATCTCTTCAGCCTGACAATATCCTAAGCCTCTAGCTATAAATTAGACAGGAATGATCCAATCATCTAGAAAGATGTTCAAACCAGCCAATAATATGGATTAAGATCATCTGTTAATGTTTAGATGATCTGGCAAATATAATACCTTGGATATGAAATTTATGATGCTGAAATGCAGCATCAAGCTTTCCATTGATCCCTTGTAAACATTTTATGAATTAAATCACAGTTAAAGGAACAAATTCTGGAGTAAGGAATCCATACTATATCACCCAGCTGAAATAATTCCACAGTTGCTTCCAATTTTCCCCAGACAAAAATATATGTTATACATCTGGGACCACTCTTGACTTAATTAAAACCATTCTGTTCATATAAAGTAATCATTTCCATTTCCAGAAAAATAAAAGCAATTTTGATACACCCAGGAAAAAAGAAGTTGTTGGCAAAGCAGGGAGCAAATCTGAATCAGATACCGTTTCCAGAGGAAGGTGTTGTTTTGAGGTTGTGCTTGGGAAATTTGGATAGTTAGTTTTACACACGTGTAATTAGTTAGCATTTCGTTAATTGCTATCATTCTTTTTATATGGGAGTATAGTTAATGGTCATTTCTCCGGAAAAATATAATAAGACATCTGTAATTGTCTTTATTTAACATAAATTTCTGCCTGAAGCTCTATCTCTGTGCTTCTGGAAGTTCTATTTATCTATCAGTAACTTAAATATTTAGAACCAGATATTCCAATTCATTCTGGTTTAGTCTTGTTTGCGGATTCAGAATAATATAATTCAATGGTATTTTTCAATTTCCTTGTAAACATGGTGAATGCATTTTAGTTATGTCAATAAAGCTAGTTCTATTTGTTGATAGCGTGTGCCTTGCTCTATGCTTTGAAATGTTAATTCATTTCTACAGTGCATGCAGACACAATCTCCTCCTCACTGACAATCAGCTCTGGTGAACCTTAAGAATGTGTGCTTAGCCCAGTGCTCTACTCTCTCTACACCCATAACTGTGTTGTCTCTAAATTTGCTGATCATACATCTATTGCTACCATCCGGGAAACAATACCGCAACATAAAAGCAAGGACCAACGGGCGGGACAGCTGTTTCCACCACACCATCAGATTGATTAACTCACACTGACTTGAGTGTATTGTATGTTATATTGACTGTGCTATTTATTATGAATTACTATGATTGCACATTGTACATTTAGACAGAGACGTAACATAAAGATCTTTACTCCTCATGTATCTGAAGGATGCAAGAAATAAAGTTGATTCAATCAAAAAAAAAATTCAGATGGTGACAAGAAGGCATACGAGAGTGAGATGGATCAGCTGGTTGTGTGGAGTCACAACAACATTGTGCTCAATGTCAGTAAGACCAAGTAACTAATTGTGGACTACAGGAAGGGGAATTTGAAGGAACACACACCACTGTTCATCGAGGGATCAGTAGTAGAAAGGCTGAGCAGTTTCAACTTCCTGAATGTCAACCCCTCTGAAGATCTATTCTGTGTCCAATAAATTGATGCAATTACAAAGACAGCATCTACATTTCATTAGGAGTTTGAGGAGGCTTGCATGTCACCAAAGACTCTTGCAAATTTCTACCAGTGTACCATGGAGAACATTCTCACTGGAGGGGCCACTGAACAGGATTGGAAAAAGCTGTAGGAAGTTGTAAACACAGCCAGCTCCATCATTGGTACTAGCCACCACAGCGGTGAGGTCACCTTCAAAAGGTTATACCTCAAGAAAGAGGCATCCATTGTTAAATATCCCCTCACCCTGGACATGCCCTCTTCTCATTGCTACCATCAAGGACGTGGTATAGGAGCCTGAAGACACACACTCAGCGTTTCAGGAACAACTTCTTCCCCTCTGTCATCAGATTTCTGATTGGGCAATGAACCGATGAACACTAACTCACTATTTTTTTCTGTTGCCGTCTTTTTGCACTGCTTACATATTTTAATTTCTTAAAATATATTTCTTATTATAATTTATAGTTTTTAAAAACTATTTTATAATGCAATATACTGCTGCCATAAAGCAACAAATTTCACTACATATGCTAGTGACATTAAACAGGATTCTGACTCTGAATCCAAGGAAGAGAATCAATTATAATCTTAAAAGGTACTCAAAGAAAATTGCACAAAATAATCAAGACAAACAGAGCAATCTAAGAACAAGGAATCCAGTTCCTGCATGCTTCCTAAACTTTATCCTTTTTGTTAAAACACAGAAAAATGACTTTTGTTGTTGAAAAAAAACACAGGTTTAGAGAGAGAAAAAAAATATGACGGACAATATACTGAGTAGAATTAAACCTAACTCGTGTTTGCTGATTCCGGAGGTACAGCTCGTAAAATTATTTGGCATGTTATGTGAATATGTGTATTCAAAAGAATTGCTATGCCAAGAGATGCAGCCAGAAGCAGATCTGTAGGAGTCAAAATGATCTTTTATTTAACATTGTATAGCAATGGGGTGAAGGATGGGGTGTAATCATGTTCCCTGCAATGAACCAGTGGAAGTGGTAGGCTTAAGAGACAGAAACAGGAGAAATGTTGATGCAGGAGCAAAGTGTACAAAGCTTGACTGATGAAGTCATTGAGCAGACTGGTGCAGTACATCAAATAGTAGGGGCTAACAGGCTATAGCCTGACAAATTAAATTAAGAGAACAGCTATCAGGCTAGTTTAGTTTTAAGATAACTCTCTACCACAGTGAAATCTTCCATCACCGTGGATAAGTATAAAATGCAGATGAATATCACATCCATTAACAAAAAAGGTGGCCTAGGATCAATGAGATAGCTCAAAAATTTCTGGTCAAAGCCACCAGGCTGTAAAGGTTCATTCTATATATGATGCTTTAGACATGTTCTACATAAGCGCTGAATAAAGTGCCTTTTTTACCCCAGGGTTTCTTCCTGCTGAAATACTTTGTAAGTGTGTTGGAAAGTAAGTACGATATTTCAGGATAATTATTTATTTCTAATTGATAACAATCTCTCTGGTGAAGTTCTCGTTTTCTGTATATTTCAACAAAATAAATGGGCTAATAAACAGCAAGGGAGGAACTCAAAATTTCGTAAAGTATAGTTGTAAAGTAAGAATGGGCCATTGAGAGAAAATTAACCAGACTTTTGTGGTTAACATCGCATCTGAATGTAAACATTTTGGATCTTAAGTATTCCATCTCAAATTAACAGCACTAACAAACAAGCATAATTTCTATGTCTCTATAGAGTTTTAAAATATTGGGAACAGAAAAGCAAATGTAGTCTATGTTTTAATAGATTTAAAAAAGACAAAATGTCAATGTAACAATTCAATTGGATTTCAATGCAGAATAAATCATTCCTTTCATCGATTGTGTTACTATTAAACTAAATGAATTAGCCTGTGATAATATATCATGCTATTATTTTCACTATGAAAAAATTATAAGGACATTGGATGATTTATTTTTGTTTTGTCATTCTGGAGTGCCACCTCCCTACAAGAAGAACCAGTGGTGCATGTTTTGAAGACCATCAGCTACTCGCAAGTTAGTTACTTCTTGAGTTACATTCTCTATTACTACAATTAAAAAAAGGATTTGGTGATTTCTTGGTATCTCTTAAAGTTACAAAAGACTCCAGTTACTGAAAAATCATTAATTTGCAGACAAGCTTCAGTACAAACTGATTTCTTCAAGTCTTGCAAGTTCACACAGGCATTCCTCTTCTCAAACATCCCAAGAAAGTATGGATGCAAGGACTACAGTCAGTGAACTTGTTCTAGTACAATTCAGTAGCATGCCTGCATGTACGGTACCTTATTTTGTGGGCTTCATTTCGGGTCAATCCCAGTGACTGAATACACATTACTTTCACACGATAAACTCAGTAATTATTGCAACTGAATGAGATTCCATGCTGGCAGGGAGCAGCTGGTTATGTGACAAAACACAGGCAAATGCTCAGTACTTTTAAACAGACATGATGCATTCATTCAACTGCTCTGTCTACATTTGAGGCACTGTGAAAAGCAAAAGGCCCATTGATAAGTGACAAGACTGTCTCCTGATGACAGTCTTTCTGAGGGTGCTTCAACATTAACATTTGAAGGCTGGCTTTAAATACTTCAAGTTACATTGGTGAAGATTCAATGAAAAATTGCATTGTGAAATGGTTGGTAAACTCTGAACTCTGAAATATTTAGAATGGCTAGACTCTTGGGAGTACTGCCTTCATAGATTCAAAAGTACAAATGCATTATAACATTCCTGTTCATTTTTATGGTTATTCAGATATTTGCCTAAAAGACTGGCTGAGGTAAATCTCAGCATCTGAACTAATGACTTGGGAAAGTGTGTAGATTCCTAAAGCACAGAGGGGTAACTTCAGTCCATCACACATGGACTGCGTCTCTGAAGGATTGTTGTTGTTTCTCTCCATGCCTCGTAGTGCATCAGGTAGCCACCTTGCCATTTCTTTAGCAATTTTGTCTGCATTTGTGAGGCCGAGTTGCTCAACCCAGCACAGATGGAATGCGTGCAAGGAGCCAGCGGTATTCGAACCCGGGACCACCCACTTCTAAGTCTGGTGCAGACGCCACTGTACCACTGGCTGATGAAATAATTCCACTCTCTGAGAGAATTGCTAAATAATTCCACTCTCCTGCTCTTTCCACACAGTACTTTTGACTCTTCATCCATTTCCCTTTTGAAAGCTAACAGTAAACCTGCATCCATCATACTTTCTCATCAGTCAGTTCTATTGCTTAATAGCAATTTCAAGGAATTATCCAGTTAAACACTATAAGATAGTTTAATCTACTATTCGGCTAGATATGAACATTGGGCTAATTGCCAGCACTCCAAATGATGATTCGTTGAACAACTCCTTCCTTTTTCTAATGCAACATGGCTGTTGATTTTTGCTCAATGGAAAACTGTGGAAAGTAATCATCCACATAAAATCATCAGGTTTTGTTTGAGATGACCATGAGTCATCTGGCTTTCTGGCTCCATTATTCTACCAGGTGACAGGAAATTCCAGAACAAGTTGCCTTCACTGGATTTGGTCCCAGATGTTGGGACCAACTGTTCATGCTCTATGGACATGGAAATGTGCAATGGTTTGATCTGCTTTGTTAGGCAGCTTCATGTTCACCAAGAAAGGCAGCAGAAGGTTTGTCCAACTGACATCCAATGCCTGTCAACTGTTGTGCAGCAAGCTGTGATTTTCCTTTTTATTTATTTATATCTCAAAAGAAACTTTTATCTTTATCTGAAAAGGTTCTTATAAGGTTCAGTGCCAAAAAGCAGTCAAGGGAACATTAGAGATTAATTACTGGAAACACTGGAGGATGTTTTTCCAAACATCTACTGTATGGATGAGGGGGGATAAAAGCATATAAAAGCAGATATTAACACATCTGGAAAGTATGTGCTCCCGGAGATGGTACAAATTTATGTCATGTGATGACAGCATGCTTTGTTGGTAATTAAACCTTAACTTTATTTTGTTATCCTGGGAGATCAGCCTTTGAGCAGTACTGTTTACTACTCAAATGGCAAACTCCCAGGATATTCCAGCATATTCAATAAAATGGATCTTCTTTTTGTGAGCTTTAGCAGTAATGAAGAACAAAACTCACTGCAACCATGTCTTCTTTCTACGTAAAATTCTATGCAGTTCTGTCTAAAGCAAATTGCATCAGGACCAAAGATGGGATCATCTCATTCTTAGTGGTTCAGCTACTTCCTGTCTGTTAGACTTACTCCTCAGAACAAAAGTGCGAATTATATCCATCAAATATTGCATTTACTTTAATGTTTTTAAATATAATCATCAATATTAAAAAATTAAATGATTGAAGTGATACTCTATAAGCAGTTGTGAGACAATTCATATTAACACACTTATAATGTTACTCTTTATGATATTTTCACTTTTACTGCAAAATATGGAGATCAGAATATTTTAGAGAATAAAACCGTCATATTTTTAATAGGTAGACAAGGTAAATAAATAGAATATCTGAATTTGGATACTGCATAGTTCTCAAAACCTTTCACTTTGTAGCAAGTTCAGCAATGTGCCATTATATTTGAAGCACAAAGCAATCGGTTAATTTTGATTGATGTACATCAGCTTGTATATGAGCTTAAAACAAAGGTCTACGCAGCAGTTTGGTAATATTAAAACATGGAATTTATTCTTTTTATAGGAAAAAGGTGTAGAATGTGAGCTCAGACTAGCCATAGGGTTGTCATTAATCTTTGCAATAAAACTGTTCCAAATAGCAGGAACTGTTGAACATTAGTTCTGGTTAAAATTAGCATTATTCAACAGTCCAGTTGGGAATTACTGTGTTGGTGCATTGGAGCTTGGTTTACGGATAAAAATCGCAGAAACTGGTTGTGGTTGCTTGCAATTCACAGCAAAATGTTGGAGAGGGAAAAAGAAAATCATTACATCCATGTGATGAAAGCAAATAGTCAAAACAGATGGAATGCCAATAGGTTGAAATGGCAGACATCAGACATTAATATGAACAAAAATTAAAACAGCTGTGTATTTAGTATTTCAGTAATAATTGAGTAATATTGCAAACACATTATTTGATTAAGCATTCTTTGTTCTTTACATAATGCATTGTGGGTTATCTGTACAAGTATGTAAATGGCATATATTATCACGTTGCCATGTGATACGTGCATACTTCACTATAAGTAAAGATGAACTTAGACTCGTATTTCGGACTCCCATCTTTTTCTTGCAATTAGTTGTGTGTTTGGGAGTTACAATACATAACAAAAACTTATTTTAATCTGAAGTAGTGAACTGATTTCTTAATTGAACTATTTGTCAGAAAGATGCATAGATTTCTGGAATCCCTGCATACATGCTCTTTTCCTGTGCTCTGGAATAAAGGTTACATTGTCACAGACCTGTAATTCAGAGATTTGTTTGTACTGCACTGTTAATGCAGAGGACTAGATTCCACAATAAATCATCATTTATTTTTTGACAGCTTAATCGATCGCGGTGAAAGCTTTTCTGTGGAGAGATCTGAAGGATTGATCAGAGTTATTTTGCTGACTGAATATTAACTTCTCCCACCTGCTATCTGTGACTACAAAATTGTACAGAGTCAACATCAATTGCCCTCATATCATCTGAGTCTTACTTGCCTTCCTTTTTTCAACAGAATAGTAGAAATCTGGTTGTGACATACCCTTACTGCCATGTGCAGAAGCCAATCTAATGCCAACATTACTGGAGACAAGGTGGTAGGATTTCACTCATTTGAATCGCTGTTCACTATTCTTATGAGCAGCCTTGAGTAATATAATTGGAATGCATTTACACAATTGTTATCTCTTAAACTGAAGAAACTGAAGCATAAAAGAACAATTTTAGCAAAGTTGAGCTATGTTACTCTAAGGAGCGATATAGACACATGCCCACACTTGCATGTGCGTGCGCGTGCACGCACACACACACACACACACACACACACACACACACACACACACACACACACACACACACACACACACACACACACACACACACACACACACACACACACACACACACACACACACACACACACACACACACACACAAAATTGGAGTGCATTTTATTAACCTTTAATATCAGAAACATTTACCTTAGTAGGTACTTTGATTAACATCTACTCTGCTTGTGAGTCATGACAATAATTATTGATATTACAAGACTATGAATTGTATAGACCATCAATGTATTTCAATTAGTGTCAGAGCAATGGTAAAGCCTATTTCTAGGAAGTTCTGGATGCCACAACAGTATAAATTATGCACTTATCTTTCATCTGGGCTCCATGGTGTATATTTATTCCAAAGGAGCAAGTATCAAGGACACTAGGGGATAGTGAACTGTCACTAATCCCTCCTCTTGATGTTAGTTTGATTGCAAATAAGTGCACATTTACCAACCCTCTAACAACAAGAGTAGACATAAAAGAGGCACTGGCTGGAATGTGTCACCAGAGGATAATTCTTCATAGGAATTATGTACTATTCACCACAAATTGCTCCTGAAGTATTGGCGCATTCCATACACTTTTCCTCAAATCTAAGAAATTAAATTACAATTCATTTAAAAACAACTTTCTGAACACAGTTTTAGTACAGTTTCCTTGATAATTGTTGCCAGACCAAGCTTTGATCCTCTCACCTGATTAAAATGGAAGTGGAGCGTAGAAGGACAAAGCCAGGATAACCAATCTGCTCTCCAGAGATGGGTGTTACTAGAATGGAAGGATTTAAGGAGGTCAATGCCTCTAATTCTGCTTTTAACTCTAGGGAAACTTAGTAGATAAAAGCAAGCAAGACCGACTGAATCAGTGAAGTATGCGCTATTGCGGCACTGCTGAGAGGCCACCACATCATAAGCTCCAGGTCCACAGAAATGATTTACACACTCACTGTAACCGGTACTAGACCCAACTCGCCTCCATTTCACCCTTCTGCTTTGCACCTTGCCAAATGTGGTTCAAAAGGTTTAAGAAATCTCAGGAATCCATTTACTACTTGCACTGATGAAGCATCTCATGTCTTTAGGAACATTACTTCTTTGACTCAGTTGCAACAATCCAATTTTGAACAAGCCCTTCAGCTTCTACAGTCAAGTTAGAACATGGACATGCAAGATATTGCTCAGACATACTGACTGCCAAAGACTTGTATCATGACAAAAAGCTCAAACCTTGGCATGCATGTGATATATTTTTCCAGTTCTGACTGCAGGTGCATTTTAAAGCAATTCATCTCTTAATTCCAAAGGATTCATAACTTTGGATGTGTTGGAGTGCAACTTGAAAGGAAAATGTGTTGATCAATCCATATGTTATATGCACTTTTCAGACAGTGGCTGTTAATCAGTGTAGTATTTCCTTACAATGGCAGGGGTCTCTCTGTTCCTTTTTGCCTCTGTGACAAGGTCACATCCTCTTGTCGCTTCAAGTACACTTTTAATCTTTAATTTTTTTTTAAGCTGGTAAAATGTTTAGAAAAACTCAGGAAACGTCCCACGATGAACAAACCCACAGCACTTGATTCACTGTCAGCAATCATATCAAGTGTTTTGCACCTGGTTTTTGTCTCCAAAGAGCTAATTCGACCTGACAATGATGGATTGGAAGTTTACTCCAGAGAAACCTTTAGCTGTAACGTCAAGTGAAAATACATACAAGCAAACTTCAAAACTTGCATCAAACATTGTTACTATGAGACAATATTTCTGAACAAATGTGAACCTATTTGTAGTTTTTACATTTAGATTTTCTACTACTTCTCAATGTGCCCGTGTTCTTCCATTCCTCCTTTATGTATCATTCACAATTTTTCAGCCAATGAAGGCTGGGTAACATGTCCTCAAGTGATATTAATGTTCATGGATTATACTACAAAGCACGTGAGCAGTAAGGACACAACTCTTTATGATTCACACGGTGGGGTAACACTGTAGCTACCCTAATATTACACTGTATCAATATGTCTCACCACTGAGTAAACAACATTCATTTTGAGAGAATTAAAACCTAATCAAAGCAGTAGAACTTTCCTAAAGGTAATGATTTAAAGAGGAGCCTTATTTGTCACATGTACATCAAAACATACAGCAAAATGCATCATTTCCATCAAATTGTAGGATTTTGTGAATGAAACGTGTGTTGTTTTATGAGTTTAACAAAAGTTGCAGGCCTATACTTCCATTACAAACAAATCATAAGCAGTCGCCTTATGGTGCTGTCGTTACATCAGGCACCATTGTTTAAAATGAACACAACAACTCAAGGATAATGTTTAGTGAATTACGTAGAACAGTTTCTATTATGAATAATAAGTGTCACCTGTCACCCTTTGCATTGCCCTACAAAATCAGCAAGTGTCATTCCACATTCCACACCAACACAGAATGCCCACAAATCACTAACCCTCACTGTATGTCCTTGTAATGTGGGAGGAAACCAGAGCACTCAGAGCACGCAGTCACAGGAAGAAGGTAGAGGGAATCGAACTCTGATCAATGATCACTAGTACTGTAAAATAATGCACTAAACACTACATTGCTATACCATCTTGAAAGTCATGCTTTCCTTTCCATTTTGGAATATCCATGTTTAGTATTTCCTGAACACATCCAGTTACATGAAAAGTCAATGAAGGGTTTGTGGCCTAGTCTTACAGTTTTGCAAGGACCTTTACTTAACCTTCTGCTTCTGAGTCTCTTTTCCTCTCCACATAAAGGAAATTAATTGCTTTGGCTAGATCTGTACTTGGATCAAATGTAAGTCATGGAATTGATTCCATCAAAACTAAATTTCCTCCACATTGGCATTTTACTTATATTTTACATTTAAGTTAACCACAGTTAAAATGACTGGTTAAAAGCTACCTTCAGTGAGACAGCACCACATTTACCTGAAGTCTTCTTACCACAGCAGTTATCAGTTGAATCATGTCTGTGGCAAGAACTTGTACCACAGAGAAATGAATTTGCATGCTATATGATGCAACTTTGCCAGGAAATAACATGAAGAGCGTAGCAGTTCCACTGTGTGACTAATGCGCCACAAGTGGAGGTGGTAGGAAATGTAAAGCAGTGCCCAACTGAAAATTTCGATTGCAAGTCTGTGATTTTCATCCAAGCATGCAGAATCCATGGATAGTGTGGGTTAATTGTACAGAAGCAGATTTTCACAGCACTTGTGAGGCCTACTGTGTTACTAAATGCAGCACCAGGAACCTACATCAAGTGGATTCTCTAAGGTAAGAACTTGACTTTCATAACGGTTCCTCCTTGGGATCCTAAGCGCCCAAGTCTCAGCAACGAATGACCACTATCCTAACCCAATTACGTGCCCTGTTGTCGCCACCCAATTGACCTCGACCCCAAGCACATACACACCACTCGCCATCAATGCCAGCTCTGACTCTTGAAATCCTAAATGCTCTTTTTACTAACAAATTCTAGGCACCTCTTCCTGTTAAACTTCATGAGAAAGTAAGGCCTCTAGTGTTCAAAATAAGCAAGGTCTGATATGAAACCTATTGTACCTTGAGCCTTATTTGCTGTAGAATGTGGCTGTGAGCACTAATTGGTCCACTGTCTGCTCCTTATTTAACACATATTTCCCAATATCGATCAACTTTAAGGCCTTTAATTGCACTACTCTGGGGTTTGTATATTAATTTCACTGAATAAGAATGACTTTTTGTTTCATACCAAACTCTGGATCGATGATAATAAAAGCAATAAGAATTCTTGATAGGATCAATGCCTAACCCAAGCTAAATTTTTATTGGAAATTTCTCCTCACGATTAAATGGAAGAAAATGACTGCAGAGGGAAATGTTATGCAACAATATATCAACCCGAATGTATAAAACATGCAGTTCTTTATTTTAACTTATTCGCAAGATAATACTGACCCAACTTATAGCAACTGCTGTTCATGTAGGTTTTGTTTAAGGGTTCTCAGATCACCACAGAAACATATTTTGCATGTGTCCCAGTTAACACATTGCCAATATCCATAAACTGTATATCACTACTGAATTCCTTCTATCTTAAGGTCATTCACTTAAATATTTGTTCCCACAGTATTTTAACACTGGCATTAATCCACTTAAAAGTCATGGATTTCAGAAAAGGAAGGATAAGATGATGAAACTAGAATGCACAAGAGAATGGCAGAAGGGAAACAGATGGGTCTAAAATTATATTGGCAAGTGACAAAGAAATTATGAACTTAACCGAAGAAGAACTTTCTAATATATCCCTTAAGAAATTAAGCATGTTTGAGAGGCATTAAGGATACAGTTATATAGTTGTTTATTCTTTATTTTCCTTAAACTGAACTAATTCATGGATCTGTCTTACCTTTCTCCTTTTGGCTTCTCTTTATATTGGGACCATTATCATGATCAATGATCTCTCCTTCTCTCGTCCCTGGCTGACCAGCTGTTGGCAAAGAATTACAATGTTCCATAGTTTACTCTGCTGAAACAGTACCAGAAATTTTTCCAGTCGTCCTCATTCTCACAAATGCCAGACATTAAACATTTTAGTACCTAAAATATTGAGCCAATTTCTGAATAGAATAAAATTTATTTAAATTTTTAAAGCAACCGTGATCTCTCTCTTCCCTTAAGGTAATAGTTGAACACAAATTCCACTAAATCACTAAAATAAAATTAGATTTAATGCAATGCCACCTTTCTGGATGAGCTGTTCTAGATATCATTTCCTCCTGTTGATTAAGCCTTTAAATAGTCCACTTTGGAACAAAAAGTGCTGTTGAAAACGAAATTACGATAACGATGCAATTTCTTGAGAAAATATTTACTTTTAAAATTAATTGCATAAAATGTTTGTTTTAAGTTATTAAACTCTTAGGATAACAAAGGTGTAGTTGCCAAATGTTCTAAATAGAAAATTAATATTTTGTCATTTATTCTGAAATAATTTCTAATTATTTTTGTATAGTCACTAAATGAACTCCACTTACAGGCTTAAAACGCCCTATGAACATTTTGCATTTAGTTAATGTGATGTAATAATAATAATATTGAAAATAGTTCTTAGACAATGGCAATATGAAATATACTATTTTCCCCACCAAAATCCATGGAAATGCAAATACAACAGGGTTTCTAATGAGCAGTTCTTCTCCCCTATCCTGCCCATTTACTGACCAAGCATTGAAGATTCCAAATGTACCCCCAAATTGTACGTGAATATGAGATGACTTTTTCTCTACAAATGGCAAATTTGAGTGGGCCATTACTGGTTTTTGCGCTTAGGAAGTGATATCTCATGAACTGGAATTGTAAATTTTCTGGTAATTAGCTCAAATTTTGTTTAAATGGAACAAAAAAACTCACAATAAACTAAAGAAAGGACTGATTAATCAAAGGAGAATGCTCAGTGAACAAGTACAATCAATGTGTAAACAAATGAATTGGATACGGACAAGAAACAAAATCTTGTATTATTAAAAACTATGTTTATAAAAGAAACAAATTTCAGAAATTTATGGTGTTTTATGCTATATGCATAAGCATTGTATATCACCTATGATATTTTGTAATAACTGTTGTAGCCCTGCGTCCCTCTGAGAAGCTTAAGCCTTCTGATTGTCCCAGTTACCAGACAAATCAGGCTAAAGCATTTAGTGTGTATCTGACCCATACACCTGGGTGAACTATGAGAGATAGATCAGAAGCATTCAAGTCTAGCAATCAAGAAAGTTACAGGAGGTCCAGGCATGATTTCTGGAAAGCTATTCAACAGACGAAATGGCAATTCCAAATGAAGAATGCTTCACATTCGTGGTTGGGCTTAAATGCTACATCACCTCCTGTAGAGTTAAATCAAGCAAAAACAGGGCTTCACTTCCCAATGAGTTCAAAGCCTTCTATGCTCACTTCGAGCATCAAAACATGGAGGAACTATCACAAACTCCCACAGCCACAGGTGATCCTGTGATTTCAGTCTCTGAGGCTGATGTGCAAACAGACTTCAGGAAGGTGAACACACAAGGAGCATCTGTCCCAGACAGGGTACCAGGCCAAGTACTAAAACCCCGTGCT
The DNA here is from genome assembly GCF_048418815.1 of Hemitrygon akajei. Lineage (NCBI taxonomy): Eukaryota > Metazoa > Chordata > Chondrichthyes > Myliobatiformes > Dasyatidae > Hemitrygon > Hemitrygon akajei. The sequence goes on along the minus strand of NC_133133.1, from coordinate 58,264,322 downwards.
GATCAACTGGCTGGCGTGTTCACTGAGATCTTAAACCTCTTGCTTCAGCCTTCAGAAGTACCCAGCTGGCTCAAGTGGGCTTCAAAATATACCAGTGCCTATGAAGAACGTGGTAATCTGCCTCAATGACTATCATCTTGTGACATTTACATCCACAGTGATGAAGTGCTTTGAGAGGCTGGTGAAGAAACATATCAACTCCTGCCTGAGAAGAGACTTGGATACATTCCAAATTGTACAAGTCTGCAGCAGATACCACCTCATTGGCTCCTCACTCAACCCTAGAACATCTGGACAACATAGATGCATACATCAGGATGCTCTTTATTGATTACAGCTCAGCATTCAACATTATCATCCTCTCAAAACTAATCAATAAGTTTCAAGATCTTGGCTTCAATACCTCTATGTGCAATTCGGATCCTCAATTTCCTCACTTGCAGACCCCAGTCAATTTGGATTGACAATATCATCTCCTCCAGGACCTTCCTCAGCAAAGATGCACCACAAGGCTGTGTGCTCAGCCTCTACTCTATTTGCTTTACACTTATGACTGTGTGGCTACGTACAGCTCCAACGCCACATTCAAGTTTGCCTGCAACACCACTGTCATAGGCTGAGACAAAGGAGGTGACAAATCAGCATATAGAGGGAGATTGAAAACCCGGCTGAGCGGTGCCCTAACAACAGCCTCTTAAGCAGTGCCTCTACTTCCTTAGGCGTTTGTGAAGATTCGGCATGACATCTAAAACTTTGATAGACTTCTACAGACAGAGTGCGTCACTACCTGATATGGAAACACCAATGCCCCTGAAAGCCAATCTTACAGAGAGTATTAGATGTGGCCCAATACATCACAAGTAAAGCCCTCCCTACCACTGAGCACAGCTATATGAAGCGTTATCTCAGGAATGCAGCATCCATCATCAGGGACCCCCTTCGCCCAGTTCAAATTCTCTTCTCGCTGCTGCAACCAGGAAGAAGGTACAGGAGCCTCAGCACTCACACCACCAGGTTCAGGAACAGTTATTACCCCTCAACCGCCAGGTTCTTGAACCAAAGGAGATAACTTCACTCAAACACGAGGAAATCTGCAGATGCTGGAAATTCAAGCAACACACACAAAATGCTGGTGGAACACAGCAGGCCAGGCAGCATCTATAGGAAGAAGTACAGTCGACATTTCGGGCCGAGTTCCTTCGTTAGGTCCTGACGAAGGGTCTCGGCCCGAAACGTCGACTGTACTTCTCCCAATAGATGCTCCCTGGCCAGCTGTGTTCCACCAGCATTTTGTGTGTGTTGCTAACTTCACTCAACTTCGCTTGCCCCACAATCAACAGACTCATTTTCAAGGACTCTTCTCCTCACGTTCTTGATATTTATTGCTTATTTATTGATTATTATTATTTCTCTCTATTGTATTTGCACAGTTTGTTGTCTTTTGCACACTGTCTGAATGCTCAATTTGGTGTGATCTTTCATTGATTCTATTGTGGTTTTTATTCTATTATGGATTTACTGAGTATGCCCACAAGAAAATAAGTTAATCTCAGGGTTGTATATGGTGACATATACTTAGTTTGATAATAAATTTACTTTAAACTTTGAAACTATTCGTGATTGAATAAAAGCCAAGTGTCTAAATAATACAATAGGTTGCTTTCTTAATAAATCCCTGTTGTATTCTGTTATTCCAACTGGAAATCATTGGTTGGAAAAAACAGAAGGAAATTAATTTTAGGAACATTTCTATACAAATCTTCTTCAAATCAATTAAATATGCAGTGGAAAACTGCAAAAGGGGAGAAAAGGACTGAGGTATTGTTCATGGGTTTAATGCTCATTCAGGAGTCTGATGGCAGAAGGGAAGAGGCTGTTCCTGAGTCATTGAGTGTGTGCCTTCAGGTTCCTGGACCTCCTCTCTGATGGTAGCATTGAGAAGAGAGCACGTTCAGGGTGATGGGGACATTTAATGATGGTTACCACCTTTCTGAGGCATCGCTCCTTTAAGATTTGTCCTGAATGCTAGGAAGGCTAGTGCCCATGAGGAGCTGACAGAGTTTAAAACTTCCTGCAGTTTATTTCAATCCTGTGCAGTGCCCCTCCCCCCATACCAGATGGTGATGCAGCCCGTCAGAGTGCTCTCCATGGTACATCTGTAGAAGTTTGTGAGTGTCTTTGGTGACATACCAAATCTCCTCAAACTCCTAATGAAATATAGCCACTATCATGTCTTCTTTATAACTGCTGAGCCTAGGATTGATCCTCAGAGATGTTGACACCCAGGAACTTGAAATTGCCCACCCTTTCCACTCTGGTCCCTATATAAGGACTGGTCTGTGTTCCCTCATCTTACCCTTTCTGAAATCTACAATCAGTTCTTTGGTCTCACTGATGCTGAGTGCAAGGTTGTTGTTGCACCCACTGGCTGAGATTTCTCATTCCTGTACACCTTCTCGAGATCATCTGAAATTCTGCCAACAATGGTTGTGTCATCAACTAATTTATAGATGGCATTTGAGCTGTGCCTAGCCACACAGTCGTGGATATAGAGAGAGTAGAGCAGTAGGCTATGCAGACACCTCTGAGGTGTGTCATTGTTGATTAACAATGAAGTGCAAACACTATTTCTGATCCACACAGACTATGGTCTCCCAGTGAGGAAATTGAGGATCTAGTTGCAGAGGGAGGTATAAATACCCAGGTTTTAGAGCTTTTTGATCAGACCCATAGGAGCGTTTGTGTTAAATGCTGAGCTGTGGCTGATAAACAGCAGCCTGACAGTAGTGTTAGTATTGTCCAGGTGATCCAAGGCCACATGAAGAGTCAGTAAGATTGCACCTATTGTAGACCTGTTGTGCTGATAGATGAATTGCAGTAAGTCCAAGCCCTTGCTGAGGAAGGAGTTGATTTTAGCCATCACCAACTTCTCAAAGCACTTCATTGCTGTAAATGTGTTACTGGATGATAGTTGTTGAGGCAGCTCACCCAACTCTTCTTGGGCACTGGTATGACTGTTGCCCTTTTGAAGCAGGTGGGAACTTCTGACTGTAAAAATGAGAGATTGAAAATGTCTTTGAACACACCTGCCAGTTGGTTGGCGCAGGTTTTCAGAACCCTACCAGGTGCCTAATCAGAGATTGTCGCCATGCAAGTGTTCTCCATCTTGAAAGACAATCTGCTATTAGCCTCCGAGACTGAGATCACAGGGTCACCAGGTGCTGCGGGGATCCTCATAGCTTTAGTTTTATTCTCCCTTTCAAAGCGTGCATGAAAGGCATTGAGCTCGTCTGGGAGTGAAGCATCTCTGCCATTCATGATGTTAGATTTTACTTTATAGGAAGTAATGGCCTGCAAACCCTGCCAGAGTTGATGTGCATCCAATTCCACCTCTACCCTCGATTGCAATTGTCCTATTGTGCTTGAGATAGCCCTCAAGTTGTACCTGGCCTTTTTGTATAGCCTTGGATCACCAGACTTGAATGCCACAGATCTTAGTGCAATTATAGCACACAGAACATAGAATAGTACAGCACAGTACAGGCCCTTCAGCCCACAATGTTGTGCCGACCCTTAAAGCCTGTCTCCCATATATCCCCCCACCTTAAATTCCTCCATATACCTGTCTAGTAGTATTATAGTACATGTGCTTCAGTTTGCAGAAAACAGTTTAAAGTTACATCCTTCTGATTCAAAGATAACAGTCTATTATTAAGACAAGGTCTTCAAAGGCTACAAATTGTGGGATTATTGCACAATGTGTTTCTTTAATCTTCCCCATCATGATCTCACTCCTTGGCTCTCTACTTTTTATTCCTGTTTGCTATTGTTACCACTTCCCACATGAACTACCTGTCCAGCCCATTGATATTTCTCAATCCCATTGAAAGAAAATCTCTATTTTCTTTCATATGTTCTGCTGCCCAAAGCAGTTAGTGAAAAAACTTAAGGCTCTATGTCCTCAAGTTATTTCCTTCTTATTCTCCTCCAATTTCTATTTGGAGATCATCCTGAATTTATTTTGAACTAACATTAAATTACAAATATTAAGAATGCTGTTTTTCCCCTCTACTTTTCTAACAAACTAGCTACTATTTTCACTCTCCCTTAACCCATTTGCTCAGTTTTCCCTTTACACCTCCTGTCTGCTGTATATATCCACAGCTAAGTAGACCTTTTGAAAAGTATCAAAAAATATCAAGCTAAAGTAACAATGTATGTAGTTATGTCATGGTGATTCATTTCCCCACTACTTCCGCCCATACCAATATCATACACATTTATAAAATAACTTAATGTGACCTTCTTGCACTTATTTTTCAAAATTATATTTAGAACGTATGCAACAGGAAGCTAAAGAAATGAGCTATCAAATTAGTTGACTATGCGAAAGCAACATGTCCTGAAACATTAAATGTGATAGAGGCTGAGGCTGCACAAAGAATAACTGGCTCAATCACAGCTCTAGACAAAAATGTTGTCCAAAACACAGTATTTTGAAGAAGCTGAAGCTTTTAGTATTAAACTAAATGATAACATTAATATAAATTTAGCACAAACACTGATAAATTCAATCATGTTACAGTGAATTTGCCAATAAATTAAAAAATTTTTAAATTCATTATGTTGATCATCAAAAATGGCAGTTACTGAGAGAGATAAAACAAAATCAGTGAATCAGACATTTTTTTTAAGAGCCTAAGGGTCCAGATTGCTTGTAATAGTGACAAATTTACATAAGCAAACCACATTAGAACTGTGGGCACAGGATTTTAGACAGGGTCAGCGTTGAAACCAAAAAAAAAATAGAGAGGATAACTGTGTCCATAGCTAAGATCAATATAGATTTTCAATGTTATGAAATTGGTACAATGTGCTTACTTTGCAGTTTCCATAGAAACCTTTACATACATCACTTTCCAAATACTGTCATTAGAAGAGTCACAATTACAAATATTTGAATTACAGTCTCAATGACATGGGAAATCTATGGAAGTTTGTAGGTGCATAATTGTTTTTGATTGGTTTGTGGAGTCTGGAAAATATTCAGCTTCTTAAAATGTTGACTTTTTTTTGTAAATCCACTCAACATTAAATTGCTAATTATAAGCTTAGGAACATTGACACCACTTTTATTCATTCCAGTTCTCTGTAGTCATCTACCCATTGATAATCATGGCAACCTGCCAATGGCATTCAGTGTAAACGTGTTAAATGAACAAAATAATCTTGCAGCCTCAAAATAGGAAATCCAAGGTGACCAACACTATCTCAGGCAAGGTTATTTCTGGAATTTAACAAACGAAGTTTCCTATCCTATTTAATAGCATTGCATATGCCAACACCAATATAAGAATAGAGAGGAAAATAAATCTGTGCAGCTCTGCAATATTCCATTTAAGTTAGGCTGCATTTTACACTGGGGGGTCAAATCTCAGAGGTAATTAAATGAATCAAGTCAGATCTGGAATTACTGGGCAGTGTATAATAGTTCTGAATGTTTAACAACAAAAGAAACTTGCTTACATATCCTGTCAGAGGCAATGTCATGTTGGGATGGCGAGCTAGATACACTGCTGCTCTGATGTGAAGATGGGTGACTCCCAGGCCGTTGATTATCTTCAAGGGATGGTTCTGGGGATGGGCTATTATGAACCCGCTCCTGGTGGCAGAACAAAAATTCAAGAGGTTGTCCAAGTAGATGAGTGTAACCTTTACTGGCTTGTAGTGGCATTCCCTACATTCCGAAATACAAGGTTAATTTTCATTATTCATTCGGGTTTGTAAATACTTAATATCTTCTTACTATCTATGACGAAAACATTAAAGTTCTACATTTCTATAAATTTCTGAACCAATATGGATATAATCAATAACAGCGAAAATCCACTTTAACATTGATAGTTGTTAATATCTGAAAATCAATCTGTTTTCTGCTTACACTTAAATCTTATTTGTTGTAAACCAAACTCAAAAATAAGGGGAGTTCCCATGTAGATGCAATATTATGAAATATAGGCAATAAAAATAATTTATTCTTTAAAATAAAACAACATTACAATGGTTCAATTTTTTTGAGTTACACATGTTTGTTCATAGAACTGCAATCAGTTTTATTCAGTACACCAGTTCTAGCTCCCTTATTTTCTGATCTGTGCTAGCTGGTTTCTAGCATGATTAAATCTGTACTTACACAGCCGTATTGTACACCACAGGTATAAGGTCAAATGGAATACTTAAGCTGGTAAAAATAAACTTTATCGTGATATAAAAAAAACAGGAATTGTGAACTTAGAGGTCCTGTTGGATTCCCCTTCCCCCCCTCCCCGAGAAGATCAATGTGTGTCCATTAGATTGATCCCCCCCAAAGGTTAAAGCTCTGCAGTTTCAATGACCCCGTTTGGTGGATACCATCATGGTATTAGACCATTACAAAAATGAACCGAAAAAACCCTTTTTCCTCCATGGAGTATTCTCAAGCATCCAATTTTCATCCACTCAAATAACTGAAGAAGAGTTGAGAGGAATTATTGTGGACTCAGATTTGGAGTGGTGGGAGGGAAGGCTGACACAAATATAGAAATCAATTGTATTATACAGACGCTTTGAATGCCGTTGGACCTCTATTTCCCTCAAAATTAACCTCTGAGTCTCTTATTTAATTAAAAAAAATAAACATTGTTTGAAAGGAAATTATTTTGTTGAGTAAATTGCACTGTAATGCAACTAAAAATTAACACAAAGCTGCTTCTGTAAGATAGCCAGACATAATTGATCTATTGAAGTGATGACATACAATGGGGGTCTGCTGTGACTTTATTATAGACGGAATGGCTGAATCATTTTCTGCGTTCTGAATGGGTGAACAACAAGCCTCTGAGCCATTTCTCTACCAAACAGAAATCAATCATTTCAAAATATAGTCCATGGTGCAATAGATAAAGCTCACATAAAGGTTATTGTAAAGTAAAAATACTTAGCCCATTAAACTTTAAAATATATAGAATAGCTACATGAATACGGAAATAAAACAAGGCAATTTGTTAACTTTATGAGTTGAAGAGAAGGCCTTTGGTATACAGTGGTACAAAGGTTCTAAAGATGAAAAGGGCAGGTAAATGACCCAAAATCTGTGAACTAAAAGCATGATTAATGTAGGAGGAAGGGAAATGCATGAAGGTAAGGATCATTTTGAGATTTTGGAATAATACCAGAATTCGGGATCTTATATGGAGGGCAAAAGTGCATTTTGCATGATATTGGTGGTGATGAGAAGAAATGAGAGAGAGAAATTCCAGGAAGAAAAATACACAGAAAAAGCTGTTTCGAGAAATTGAATATTCACATGTCCCTGTCCTATATGAGCTTTCAGGGAGTGCAAGAAGGTTTTCAGCAGGGCTTTCCCAGATCCAAGGAAAGCCTTTGGCTGGACAAGGATTAACAGGTAAGAGGGGGGAAGAAAACAAACACTGCAAGAACATTCAGTGAGAGAATGTTCTAGTTCAGTTTTAAATGATTCCCCTGAACACACCAGGAAATTCTTTAAAACATCCAGCTGAGGTCTTCTAGAAGAGCAATGATTACATTGTTCATAGTTACATTGTCAGAAGAGTCAGAAATCAATTTTGGGCTAAATAACAAAGTGAAAACAAATCCCAATATTTTTGAAAAATCTAAATTAAGCCTGTATTCATTCTACATCAAACAGATTGCATGATATTGACTGAAGTTCCAGCAGCAGACAGTGCACAGCCAATAAAAGGAGTGAGGTTTTAATAATGACCCTTTTGAACCTTACAGGAAATAGGCCTGTATGTACCAGACTTGAACTGACTAGGTATTTGCCAGAAATATCCTCAGTGGGCATAAAATAAATTGCATTAGTCAGTGGGGTTGTTTTAATAAACTATTTGGACAGTGAGCAGGTGCTAATCTCTGATAGAGTTCCACCTTCCAGCAATATAAATGTCAAAACTACCAACATCCATTTCCTTAAAGTGGCAGCAGACTATAGAAATAACATGATCTTTAAATCAGTGGAGTGTCTTAAGCTAAGCCAACAATCCAACTTTTTGCCTTTTTGAATTTCTATCCTTGATTCCTCCATACAATCTAATTACTTCGGAGGCCAGAGCGAATGGCGCTAAACGGTGACTCCTTTGCTTGCATCTTCGGAAACAGCTGTATTTCTAACTTTGAAATCTCTTTTCTTCATTTTCAAGGTCCTTTTGAAGAACCTGACCTACACTGACTTCAGTTGTTTGTGGGAATGGGACACGTTCTCAAAGCCTCACGACCAGCTGCTTTTTCATATCCCAAGAACGTGGCCTGGAAGACTACTGCTCCTTCAGGGTGCCGGATTTTCATGTCTCTGGAGACAGGCTGATTCAAGGCTGGTTCCCCCGAATGCGTCATCATGGGAGAACACGGAACATCGGGAGCAGCGGCTTAGCTACTGGCTGTGTGTCCAGAGATCTGAGCTCGGAAAAAGTGGCTCACAGACTTTCAACATCATAAATCAGCGAGTTGCTTGTTATGTCTCCCCTCCTGCTATGAAACGGGGACACCTCTTTTTCTCTTATTAAGGAGAGAGAGTCTGTGGTATGTCAAATTACCAGGTGAACAAGTAGTCTTCAGGGTACTGCAAGTCTGTGTCTTTACCAATGCTTTGCTGCACGCTTGAGTGCTCGGTGGAGGGCGCTGATGCTTTTTTGCTGGTGGGGGGGGGTGGTCATTGCCTTGCTGCTGCTTGTGCATGCGGGGAGCTGGGTGGGGGGCTTTGGGGTTCTAACATTTAAATGTCATTCATTCTTTGGGGCACTCCTCTATTTTCATGGGTGCTTGCAAAGAAAAATAATTTCAGGATGTATATTGTATACATTTCTCTGACATAAAATTTACCTATTGAACCAGCTGTATTAGCTGCAGCTTTGTTATAATTTATCTAATGACTTCCCTCTTCCAAAAGTTGCTTGGTTAAAAACTGTGTCTAGTGTGTATTACAGTTGCCTCCAAATCCAGGTGAACATCTAATCTGTGTTTTAAAACTCTTGCATTGACAAGGCTGTACTATTGAATTGATCACAATTAAAGTAGTTTCATTCACAGCAGATTTTTATGGATAGAAAGTTGGCAGAATTTTCCTTACACACAAATAAATCCACTAAAGGCACTCCAACGGATGACAAGTTAAATATGTTTGTGACAGTTGAGAGCGTGTTACTGGCTTGTCCACTGGGACACGTCCCTGTTTTACTCTCAGCAGTGACTGAAAACATCCAACTGAGCCACTGAAAAAGCAGATAGGGCCTATAACAGAATATTTCCCTGATGTGACACTGGAGAGTCGGTCAAAATTTTATTCTCAAAATCTGCATCGAGGCTTAAATCCAAATTGTCTTGATGATGAGCACTGCTAATCAAGCCAAGCTGATACAAATCCATGCATAATATTGTCCCATTGATTCAGCTGCTTTTGCCAGAGGGTGATTAAGTCTCAAAATGGACAATGTTGCTATGCTGGCAGTTTTAAAGTTTTTGAAAAGCATAAGTGGTTTGGAGTACCCAGTGTAATGATCGAGCCATTCTAGTGATGAGAAAAAATCGAACCCTGTTGTAAACTCCCCAGTGCAGTTGGCCACCATTGAGACACTTTCAATCAATTACTACAACAGGTGATAAATTATCATAAAAAACAAATTTCATTGAAGTGCCTTCTGTTTGGAGAAAACAAAAATGAAGACATTTGACAGAAACAGAAATTAACTTACAAATACAATTCCTAAAACATAAATAAAGTGGGGCTTTGTATCATGCAATGAAACATTGTGCCCCTGGAGACCATTTAAATATCAGACTAGGCAACTATTTTAGTGCCTTGTTATTTTAAGGCATGACTAGTTTAGGAATTATGCTTAAGCATGTAACTAAACAAACCTATTATCAGTCAGTGAACTAATGAGTCAATATGCATTTTGTTACTCAAGCCTTACAAGTATCGCCTCATTAGGTAACCACTATCCTGTGGAAGCCTGTTTTAAATCTGATAAGTAACTATATCATTTGCTAAATAAATCAAGTGACTAATGGTATGACATTAAACCAAGCACTGAGAGCTTAACGATGAAAGTAATCATACATGTGTGAGCACTTGAAACTATCAGTCTGCACAGGGAGAAAATTTGTCAAGTCTATTTATTCCAATCTATTTTCTCTGGCAAGGATAAGCAACTAAAGTACATAGTTATAGTGCTTATGGTGTTTAGATATTGGTACTGCATTATTTGCATTCATATAATGGGTCCTAATCTTGTTAAGTACTTCACACGATGAATTATTTTTAAAAATTTATTGTAGCATCTATTCCAAGTCAGCATCATCCTATGAAGCAAAACCAGGATATTAGGCTGATTTATTTAATTCTGTGATGTTGAGAGAAGAATATCTCATTGGACTATCAGAAGTTTGCTCGGCCCTAAATCAAATGAAATTTAATTGTCCACCAGCAGGAAGACTAGACTTAGACTTAAAGATAGATTGTCTGAGGCTGTCCAATAGATTGTCTGGGGCTCAAGGTTGTTAAAGTCGGGGGTGGTAGTAGAGATAAGCTTCTACTACCTATTAAATGCTCCTAATAGCATGTATCCCAGATAGCCTGAGACAACCATCTCCAGCTCCTGGTCTTTACCTGTGGCTTAGCTACTTAGCCCAGCAGAACCAGTTCTACAGACAGAAGAAGGGCCAAAGGCAGGTTACTGGCTCCTTAAAACCAGTCACTTCCGGCAGATGGGGCTTATCAGCCATGGTTGGCAGCTCATCTAGGAGAAGGAAAACCCTGAACTCAAATCTCCACTGCTTTGCGGCTATACCCACTCATGGGGAAGTCTTGGGGAGTAAACCCCAAGGAAAAATCTGAAGCTGCAGTCCCTAAGACAATCCTATGTTGAGTTCAATGCTGACTGGCAACTCCTGCGACACCGCTGGTGCCAAACTGTAACCTTCTCTGTGGATTCATCAGCTGTGTGGAGATGGGGAACCTGCTACATGGGCCACAGCTTGCTCTCCAAATCGTACTGCCCTGGCTTACGTGTCGTATAGATAGCTGTGATGCAACATACATGGTCGACCCAACCAATGGAAGACTTTAATATCGTCTGACTGAAAAAAAGACAATTCTTTTTGTTTCCTTAGGGCTCCTAACAATGTAGAACTTATTTTCCCAGATTTACCTTAAAGACAAATCTCGCCCAATTACAATTTTGGACAAAAAGATCATATGAGTGCAGATGGTTGTGGTTTTGTTTTTATGTTATATTTTCAACCATTAAAGCAGCTAATACCAGTTCTGACAGGTTTATGAAGGTTATCCTTTTGGTTCTAAACAAAGCTAATCTCCAAAGATTTGCACCTTTATCCCCTGTATCTGCAGGAAGTATTTTCAATACTGGGAAATGTATTGAATAGTGTGATTTCATGTCATACTTTCGATGAATTTAAACTAAATAAGTATATCCAGTTTTAAAAACAGAGAGCTCTCAAGCTATTGCCGGCAATTATTTGGCAGATGTCAGCTGTCACATCACTTGTTATTTTAATCAGCTTTACTTAGGGAATGGAAATTTCTACAGCATTACAATGTACCATAAAGGTAAAATTCATATGCTTATGTTTGATTTGTTGTACTTTGTTTGCACACAGTCTTCCTGGTGATATATCTTCACAAAGCTGTTGCTATTCGGCTCCCATTTAGCATGTTGTATAATATAGTGAATATGCTTTTTTGGTAATATGAAATTTGGCATAAAATGGATGGAAAATTGGATGCTTCTTCATGCCCGCTGGTGGAAATACCAAGTTGGTGAGAGGCCCAAGAATGAGTCACCCATGTGTCCTCCCAAACACAGGTAACACCATCGAAAGAAAACATATGGTCAAAAATGGTGGAAACCATTAAATGCTGACGATTTTTCTAAAAAAAAGACTGACTGTACTTTTTTTTTCTTTTGAACCAATTCTATCACAGCACATAATGCAAGAGAACAATCAGCTAACTGCATTATTGCCTGTGGAAAGGGAGTGACTATCTTTTGCCACGAAAATTAACTGTTGTATACGGCGACATTGGCAGCGACACTGTTTGGCTAGACCAAATGACAAGTAACCACAGTGGTTAGCCACCTTTAAACTTTTGGTGTTCCATAGTAAGGATCTTAAAGAATGGCCCTGAGGCATTTACACGACAGCATTTCTGTAGTTTTTCTTAGAACGTTGGTGGACGTGATGTTGGATTAGAAAGGACACCTTTACCCATACCAGTTTTTACAATTCCCTGCAGCCTTGCTGTCAAATTGCAGAGACAACTGTATTACTGTCTGTTCTCAATTAGATCAAATGCATCTAATGTGCAAGGTGGGCTCTTAAAACGGTGTAAAATAATTACTAATTTCTATCAGCCTTCTGAAGCTTATCCACCAGTTTCTGTCTTTCTTTTTCCATCATGTCCGTCTCCACCTTTACTATTATTGAGGAAAGAACAAGAACTTGCCATCTCAAAGATTTAACTGTTTATCATTTAATACAGTTGTGCTCATTTATCAGACATAAAATATTATTTGCATTTGGTGGCTACTCCTTTTAAAGAAGGTCCAGCAGTTGTTTTTGTAGCTATGTTGTATATTTTTAGTTAATACATCTGGATTTAAAATCAAGTTTACAGACTGTAAATCACAGACCAAGCTGCTGTAAAACCATCAATACAAGGTGCTTTCTTTTTGTTATTTTAACCTTGTGTATTCATTCCTATTAAGCTCAAATAATGTCAGGCCACATCTGGATTAGAAACAGCCTTTAGGAAATAAAACATTCAACAGTTTTGGCATTGATCATGGAAGAAAAATGAAATGTTGATTACCAGTCATTATTAGGTGGAGAGTGCAGTGCTTTCAATCTTACCTTGATAACAGAAGCTCCTGCTCTGGATAAGGGACTGTGCATTTGGGCTGCCACTGCCATGTTAGCTATGGTGCTGAGGTGACTCATCTGGCTCATTGCCATGGTAACCGATGCAGGAGGTAGGCTGACGGGTATGAGGGGGTGGGGCATCATCATGAATGGCAACTCCAGCCCTTTGATATTAAAAGAAACAGAAGAAGAAATTGTAATGTCTTTCTTTTCTGTTTTAATATGACCAGTTTCACTTGTTATATATCTGTTGCTGTGTTCCATTATCATATCTCTGTTTTAACACTTATTGAAATGGATTCAGCAAGGATGCAATAACAAATTTTTATTAGATGTCTTTAGTAGAACTCTTGATGGTTAGATGAGGAGTATCATTTTGATTCTAACTGGTATTGAATAACTGAAGATTCCGAGAGCAACTGTTAATGATGCCATAATACACAGTATGATCACTACTTCTCACTAGTCCTTTACACCTACTGCCTACAATGATGTCAAGTATATGTTTTTGAGATATATCCAGTTTTATGTGTTTAGTCTATAATGGGTGACTGATTTTATACAAGAACCTGTCAATTTGTGAGTAAATGCATCAATATGGTTTTCCTCCTCAGTGCCATCAGCACCAATTACCTTGCTGATGATGCTGCTATTTGATGTACCAAAACAACATCAGAAAACATTTTATAAAAGGATAAGAATCATAGATCCTGTATGCTGGGGCTGATTTATCTAGCAGAAAAGTTTATCATTAGTGACCCTATTTTTTTTTAAATTCTCCTCACAGAAGAAATGTTTCTAACCCAGCTGCTGTAAGGTTCGTACTGTGTCCAGGTAGCCAGATTCAAAGACATGGGAAGGGTTTACCTGTGGTTGTTCTGTAAATGGACTCAGTTGGTTAATAATGTCAGTTAATGAACCTTGCCAATGAAGGTTGGATGATGGCCATCTTCTTAATTTTCAGCATGTACAAAATAAAAGGAAACTCTGGCACCTAAAGAGATGGCTTCAAGTACCAGACATAAACATTAAAGGGTTAGAATATGAAAAACCATGGGTTGTTTGTGCATCACACACCATTTAAAGTCCAAAATTACATCTGGTGGATAGAGTAGACCACTTTGATCTCCATAAAATGAATACCATTTCACACTTGGAGAGATATAGAAAGGGTGCCAAACACACTCCATAGCTTGAAATGTAATTTTATTTGATCAACAACTGAGAGCAATTTATTTTCCAATACTACTAGTATACTGAGGTAGCTCCCAATGTTGCAAGAGTGCATGATATAGATGAGTAACTCTAAGGGAGCATTCTTCTTGTAGGAAATGAAACTGTGACAAGACTTGGTTCTCTGCCAGTACACTCAAATATCACCAAAGCGTTTTCATACATACGCTGGCACATGTTATATATTTTCCCATTCGAGACAAACAGTGGCAAGCAGCACTTAAGCAGTTCCCTTAAAAAAATAAAAGTGGCACATTGCTACTTCACAGAAACATGGACAAAAGATGATAATATAATTAAAGAGCACATTATGGATGTTGGCCTGGGACTGGAGATGAGTGTTGGCTTACTTATCCTGCTACTGGATTTGCTAAATTGGTTTATTATTGTCACATGTGTTGAGATACAGATAAATTTGAACACTACCTCTTCCTGAAGTCAATGACCAGATCCTTTGTTTTGCTGATAATGAGGGAGAGGTTGTTGTCATGACACCAGATTCCTAGGCTCTATCTCCTTCCTGTACTCTGATCTGGGGATTTCATGGTAGCCAGGTCTCAGAAGCTTATAGGAGGGCAGAGATTAGTACTGTCTTACAGATCATGAGCTGCACCAGATTTGAAGCTTTGATTTCCAAACACTCTTTTCCACATAAAGTTGTGGGAAGGCTACTCTGATGATTGCCTTCATTGACAGGCGAATCTGGAAGATATGAGACTAGATCCATATTTACCCCAGGATTTTGTCTTGAAACTTTATTGTTAGAGGGAAAATACAGTACAGATGTTTGTTTATGCAAATATCAAGTATAAATTTTGTTTCCTTGCACACTTTTAATGCAAGCAACATAACACTTCAAATAATATTGTACAGTTTTCTGTAATATCTTATATGCAGAACTCAAAGACGCTCACTCGATAACACTCTTCCTCATGAACCTTTCATGTGCAAATTGATTGGGCCAGATACTGCTGTCCAATTCTACAGATGGTTCCATTAGCCGTTTGAATAATTCAAGTCCACAAACTGTGTTTGCGCACTGAAATGCACAAGTGCTGGAGGACCTGATAGATTTGGAACGTTGAGTCTGATTCACAGCTGGATGCCTGAACTGCTGAGAGATTCTCCACTGTTACGGGTTGGGAATCCAGTGTGGAGTTAGATGGTGCAGTGTCAGGCACTTTCATAATTAATTCTAGGACTTTGAAATAAGGAAGGCAACTTAATTTTGATTAATATTCTAATTAGGTGTTAATAAGTTTACATGTTTTGATTACTGATTTTTTTTATTAATTGTTTGATGTATAAACATCAGAGACATTTGAAACATTCACAGTAACACGCATAAAATACTGGAGAAACGCAGCAGATCGGGTGGCATCTAGGGAGAGGGATAAATATTTGACATTTCAGATTGAGCGACCCCAGCCCCCTGGTGTCCATGCTTCCACTTTTGACATCTGGGACTACCATGCAACCCGGAGTTCAACCTCCCCGTGCTAATGATACTCTTAGTAACAGAGTATGGACCAAAGTAATAATGTATTGATTATTTTCCAAGTCATCATAGAATATGTCCAATCTCCTATCAGATCTGATACCAATATGAAAAAGAGAGTGTAAACTTTCAGAGGAGTTTATATGAACGGTCCTAATCTGATGCAATTCCTGGAATAGTCTAAAATTGCCTCACTCTGCCCCAGCCATTGTGCATCACCACCTCAGTCAATCAAAATTTGTTGTAAATACATCATGAACCAGGTAAACCCATCTTACTGCTGCTTTGAGATTTATTATGTTACCAATCCCTGATAAGGAGGGAAAATTCTACATTTTAACTGTTAATGGGACCAGACCAGCTTAATGAATGAGGAAAACAGTTACGATTAAAGGGTTCTGATCCAGGTACTAATTGAACTGAATTTGTTAAGGTAGTTGACAGGGAACAGACAGTAGACAATAGGCACTGACTCATTATCAATGTAAAGTCATAACTATTTAATCATGTATGATTGGCTGCAGCAGATCCGAATAATTACTGGAAAAGCTTCAATTCTGGCAATAAATATCAAATTGTTCATGCAAAAACATTACAGTTTGATGGCTAATAAGACGACGATATTGAGGAAATCTTAAACCACAACACAACCATTAGTTATATATAAAGATCTGACAGATGACATAAATTTTCTTTCTTTTTAAGTTTAGTCTATATGGAATTTTATTACCATTACTTTAGAAGGCTGTTACTCATTTCTTTTGCAATCTGAAATCCTTTCTTCTCTCCTTTTCAAAATTTTCTCCCAAACTATTCCTTGATCACCTCTAATTCTTAAGCACTCCAATAATGGCATGATGAAAGAGATTCTTTTCAAGTAAAATACAGATATTTATATATCAATTTGATGATTCATGATCAAAAAGAGAAACACTACAATTCAGGCTATGTTTTCAAATGTCAGCAAGGCTCGATTGAATTTATTTTCTCACACAGTAATATTTCGTATAGAAGGAAAGTGTATATGTGTGCGTCATATTCAGTATAAATCATTATGTTAAATTTTATTTGGATATCCCTAAAACAGAATGTTTACAAATAGGCATGAAATAGTACTTTAATGTACCAGATTTTATTGATGACATGATAAGTCGTATAAAGTTCCCAAGGAGGCACATGAGTGTTACACTAATTGCTATGAATGAGGATTCCTGTGTTCATAACTGGCTATAAATCCTCCCAACCCAGCAGATCAGGAAATACCTTGGGAGTTTTGCTGCAAGTGAAGGTTTATCATCAGTGGTTGTGGTTCTTGCAAAGAGGCCGCAACAAGAATGATTTCTCTGCTGGTTCTATTTATAATATGAGCCTAGTCTAATCTTACTGAAATGCCCTTAGTATGGAATCAATTCAACATGTGCTGCTATGTGAAGGAAAAACCATGCTGTTCCACAATATTTCTTTTAATTTCTCCTTTACCCTCCAATCCACCTTTGGGGTTGGGGTACATTTCATAAAGGTACAATGTTGCTGCAGAATTTTGTTTTAGGTCTACATACTTTCCAACATGGTTCATTTACCATTGGAAGTCTGGAGTTCCCTTATTACATGTTTTAGTTTACTAAGTTCCTAACTTTGTTGTAGTCATCCAACACCATCACACACGTGCAAACACTAGCAAGCGCTTGCAAGCCTAGAGAAAAAAAACCAGTTGCATGCAGACTATGCTTACTGTTGGCTATAAGGTGATTCTGCTGGAGTGGGCTAAGCGGGTATGTGGCTGCAAGATTGTGATGAGCAGACAGTGTGGCATGGTTGGCTACATGCTGTGACCCTGTGGTAGTGGGTGACTGGAGTTTCGCTTTGTCCCACGAAGATTCACATTCACCTGAAGTGCATGAACAGATGGATCATAAATTAGGTAATTAAACACAACTGAAAAATACATGCTTCCTTTTCTTGATAGACAGAGCGACGGGTTCGTGGGTACAGTTGAAGCAATGTGTGGATATGAAACAAAGAGTGTAAGGTAACACTTTTAAGGTATAAATTATCTGAGGGCTATCATAACACCTCCAGTTTATAGTGTTGTGTTTTATCAGCAGTGACTCCAATATGTTGTTGTGCAAACAGGCAACATGACATTGATAGCAAGTAGACTTTAAATTAGTTTACTCATGCGCCTTAAAAGCTGAAGTTATCTCTTTTTCAATCTGTTTTCAGAAGCTGAAACTTTGATATCAAATGGATTTTTAAGCTTCTTAAAATGACATTTCATCATCAGATATAATTTCAATTTCACTCCAAATTTGCAGTGCTTTCATTAGTCATCTGCAAATAACGTATGTGATTTTGAATTGGGAACTGCTGGAAGATTAATAAGAACATTATGCTCTTATAAGAACAGGTTCTGCAATGTAATGTGGAGTTTTGTTAAAGACTAAACACAAGAGATCCAGCAGAAACTGGAAATCCAGAGATTTGGACACAAAATGCTGGAGGAATTCAGCAGGTCTGGCAGCATCTATGGAAATGAATGAACAGTCGACATTTCAGGCTGAGACCCTTCGTCACGACTGGAAAGAAAGGGAAAAGATGCCAGGATAAGAAGGTTGGGAAGGAAGAAGGAGGACAGACTGGAAGGTGGGCAGAGGAGGGGGTGAAGTAAGAAGCTGGGAGGTGATAGGTGCAGAAAGCGAAGAGTCAGAGAAAAAGAAATCTGAGAGGAGGAGAGTGGTCCATGGGAAAAGGGAACGAGGAACTGCACCAGGGGGAGGTGATCAGGTGATCAGCAGATGAGGAGAAGAGGTAAGAGGCCAGAGTGGGAAATTGAAGATGAAAGGGACAGACGTAATAAAAATACCAGAAGTTGCAGAAATCGATGTTCATGCCTTTAGGATGGAGGCTACCCAGATGGTGGAAGTTGCAGAGAATGATGTGTTGGATGTAGAGGCTCATGGGGTGGTAGGTGAGGACAAAAGAAAGTCTATCCCCGTTAAGGTGGCGGGAAGATGAGGTGAGCATGGATGTCTAGGAAATGGAGGAGATGTGGGTGAGAGTAGCATCAATGGGGAAGGAAGGGAAGCCCCATTCTTTGAAGAAGGAAGACAATGTCCTGGAAAGGAAAGCCTCATTCCGAGAACAGGTGAAGTAGAGACAAAGGATTTGTGAAAAGGGAATGGCATTTTTATAGGGGATAGGGTGGGAAGAGGTATAGTCAAGATAGCTGTAGGAATCGGTAGGTTTATAAAAGATATTGGTAGACAGTTTTTCTGCATCTTGAGACCGAGAGAGATCAAGAAAGCGGTGGGAGGTTCCAGAAATGGACTAAGTGAATTTAAGGGCAGGGTGGAAGTTCAAAGCAAAATTGATACCATTTATGAGCTTGGGTGGGTTCATGTAGCAGCCCCAATGCAGTTGTCAACATAGCACAGAGTGAGTTGGGGAGCATTACCAGGGAAGACTTGGAACATAGAATTGTAACTGGAATATATCCCACATGCAAAGCAACTGGACACTCATACACTTTTATCCCCCATCAGGGAGGTTTTAAAACTCTCCGCTTCTTTCTTGACAACAGGCACAACCAGTGCCCCTTCTCTGTCTGGTGGAACTAGTTCTCACCCTAAACAATTTCTCATTCAGCTACTCCACATTCTCCAAACTCAAGGTGTAGCCTTGGACACTCATATGGGATCCTGCTATGCCTGCCTTTCCATTGTTATGTGGATCAGTCCAAGTTCTAAGCCTTCCCTAGTAATTCTCCCCAACTCTTTCAGTGCTACATTGACAATTGCATTGGTGCTGCTTCATGCACCCATGCTGAGCTTGACAATTTCATCAACTTTGCCTCCAACTTGTACCTTGCCTTTAATTTCACTTGGTCTATTTCTAACACCTCTCTTCCTTTTTTGATCTCTCTGTGTCCATCTCTGGAGATAAACCATCTACCGACATCTCATATAAACCTACCAATTCCCACGGCTATCTTGAATAAACCTCTTCCCATTCTGTCTCATTTAAAAATACCAGTCCCTCTTCTCAGTTCCTTTGTCTCCAATGCATCTGTTCCCAGGATGAGGATTTTCTTTCCAGGACATCAGAGGTGACCTTCTTCTTCAATAAACAAGGTTTCCCTTCCTCCACCAATGATGATGCCCTCACCCATATCTTGTCCATTTCCTGGACATCCACATCCACCCCATCTTTCCACTGTCTTAACAGGGATATAGTTTCTATTGTCCTCTCCTACCACTGCATGAGCCTCTGCATCCAACACATCATTCTCCGTGACCTCCAAGGGTTCCTACCATCAAACACATCTTAATCTCCCCCACTCCTGAACTCTCCACTTTCCACGGGGATTGCTCCTGCGCCCATCCATCCCTCCCCACATATCTCCCTCCCAGCACTTAACCTGCATGTGGCCAAAGTGCTACACCTGCCCATTCTCCTCCTCCCTCACCTCTATTTAGGGCTCCAAGCTGTTCTTCTGGTGAGACAACACTTCACCTGCAAATCTGTTGGGGTCATCCACTGCATCTGGTGCTCCAGTTGCGGCCTCCTCTACCTTGGAGAGACGCGATATAAACTGGGGAACCATTTTGTTGAATACCTTCACTCCATCCACAAAAAGCAGAACTTTCTGGTCCCAACCATTTTAATTTCTATCCCCTTCACATTCTGACATGTCGTTCCATGGCCACAATGAGACCACTCTCAGGTTGGAGGAGCAACATTTCATATTCCGACTAGGTACCCTCCAACGTGATGGCATGGACATCGATTTCTCAAGCTTCTGGAATACTCCTCCCTCTCCTTCCCTCCTCTTCAATTCCCCACTCTGGCCTCTTACCTCTCCTCCTCACCTGCCTATCATCTCCCTTCTCCATTCCTTTTCCCATGGTCGACACTCCTCTCCTCCCAGATTCCTTCAGCTCCTTCATCTTTGGTTTTGCACCTATTCCTTCCCAGCTTTTTACTTCACTTCCCACCCCACCCACCACCTACTAGCTTGTCCTCCTTCCCCTCCCCCCCACCACCTTATTCTGGCATTACAAATAGGAACAAGTCCTACCCAGCACCTGATAATCTAGCAATACAACATAATTGTAGGCAGCACCACTGATATATCAGTTATCCATAACTCCTGTCCAAATCTACAATCCTCTCCATCATTACATTTTCCTTTTGAGAAAATCATTATATTTGAATGGCTTTTGGCAACTTTTTCTAAATAGCGCATGAAATGCATGTTCTCTGAAATAACGGCAATCCATTTAGACAGGATATGACCTTTGTTTGACACATAGCATTGTTTTGTGGTGCCGGTGTATTGGCAAATTGCCATACACACACCAGGATGCTCTTCGTTCTAATGACATACGTTTGTGCGCTAAGTGGGCAACACTATTAAGAACTGTTTGTATCAACATTATGAAAAATCAGATAAATTTAAATATTGTGATATGGAGTTTCTTCTTCAGTGGTTAGTATTATCAAAAGTAAGGTTTCTTTTTTATCTATTCTGCAAAATTCCCAGAATGGAAAATGTGCGTCTTTTCCAAAGTGTTTCCCATATATAAATTATATGTTTATAGCAAATCATACTGGCAATGGTAAAACTTGAAAATACCTCTAAACAAAATCTGGTCATCACAAAACAAAATTTATGTGAATGGTATTACTATTTTAATAACAACTATAGTGGGCACCGTAATAAATAATAACCTAATTTAATATTCATCAGGATTTTTCTATTATTCACATTTTTATGATAGTCTAGACTTATAAATGTACTGGATCAAAGAAATGTGTTCTATCATGTGATATAAATTGTTTAAAATGACCCAACTTTTTTTCTCTTTTGCAATCTTCTTCCAATTATGTAAGTGTTATAATAATATATCCATTCAGTTGTTTGAACACAATGTACCGGTAATACTCAGTGCAGTAGTCATGTTGGAAATTAATATTTTTATTACGTACTGGTGCATCATGTTTAAAATGAGAACACATTAAATGGGTAATAGAGAAATCTTAAAATCAATGTGCATGAGATTGCTCATTATGCAGAGAGAGATCTGTGGGTAAACAAGCAGGTGGTGTTTTTCATTACAGATTTGAAGACTGATTATTTTCAATGATAATATGAATTAAATTTCTTCTCTGTAGAGTTCTGACTATTACATAAGGGAACATTCTTAATAGGCAGAGAGTGCCTACAGCAACACTAATGGCTTTGGTAAATACCTGAGGCAAATGTGCTGTCACCTTGACATCCATAATTCACTGGATGCTTGCAGAGTGATATCGTCAGGCTGTATTAATTATAACCTCATGACCTTAAAGAAACAATAGATTACCTTTCATCGTAGGTTAACATTTAGTCCACATATGAAACTGGGCAATTCTATGTCTGACTTGCAATAAATTGCAAAGTTATTAGTACTTCTGGCTGTTGAAGTTTTGTAAGCAGCCCGCAGCAATTCACTGTGTTTCACCGACACCATCTTGGATTGGACATCTACATGGAGTGTTCTCGTGGGAAAGCAGTTCCATTATCAAGCATCTCCACCACCCAAGCCATGCTCTTTACTCGCTGCTGCCATCAGAAAGAAGGTATAGAGCCTCAGGACCCATACCACCAGTTCAGGAATAGATATTACCCCTCGACCATCAGGTTCTTGAACCAGTGGTGATAAAGTCACTCAACTTCACTTGCCCCATCACTATGGACTCACTCATGTTCTCAAATTTTATTGCTTATTGATTATTATTGTTTCTTCTTTAGTATTTGCAGAGTTTGGGGTCTTGCACATTGATTGTTTGTCTGACCTGTTAGGTGTGGTCCTTCACTGATTCTACTATGCTTCTTGGATTTAATGAGCATGCCCGCAAAAAAAAATGAATTGCAGGGTTGTATATGGTGAGATGTATATACTTTGATAATAAATATATTTTGTACTTTGTTGAAGATGTAAAGAGTTACATTCAGAATACCGGATAACAGTGTTCTGAGTGTAACCAGAGGGACAACACTACATCTGTGCAAATCCCCACAGCATCCAGCAACTCCATGATCTGTCTCGGAAGTTGATGTCAGAACATCCGAACATCCCTCATGAGGGAAAAACCTCACAAGGCTTTAAGCCTACTGTATAGCAAGTCGGTTACTGAAAACCTGTGCTCACTAACTGGTTGCTGTGTTCAATTACATCTTCAACCTGGTATTAGTATTGGCTTATTATTGTTACATGCATCGAGGTACAGTAAAAAGCTTGTCTGGAATACTGATCAATTCAGGACACAGTGTACTGAAGTAAAGCAAGGTAAAACAATAACAGAATATAGAATAAAATGTAACAGCTACAGTGAATGTGCAGTACAACTGGACGATAATAATAATAATGCCAGAACATAATAAGATAGATTGTGAGGTCAAGAGTCCATCTCATTGCACTGGGTACGATTCAATAGTTTTATAATAATGGGATAGATGCTGTCCTTGAGACTGGTGGTATGTGCTTTCAGCCTTTCATATCCTCTGCTTGATAGGAGAGGGATAAGAGAGAATGTCCAGAGTGGGATCCTTGATTGTGCTCTCTGCTTTACCGAGGCAGTGAGAAATTCAGACCTCGCACTGCTGCGGTTCGAAGTTCCCACCGACTTTAAAAAGGTAGCATTCCTTTTGGGCAAGGTGAGCTATCTCAACGATGATCAACTGATAGCAATCATATTTACCATAATGAGGAGCATCAGGATGTTGGTCATGGGTAGAATTAACTCCACTCCAGAAAAGGACTCACAATTCACCACTGCGCCACGTCTACAACGAAAGCGATCTCACTGGCACCCCACTCTGCTTTGGAGCATCGAGACAACATCAAAACATACGTCTACCTGCTGGCTTATTGATTACAGTCTGATGTTCAATATCATCATCCCTTCTGTATTAACTGCAAAGCTTCGTAGGACAATCAACATAGGCACACCTCAAGGATGTGTGCTTAGCCCATTGCTCTACTCTCTCTGCACATATCATTATGTGGCTAAGCACAGCTCAAACATCATCAATAAATTCGCCAATGACACCATTGTTGTTGGTAAAGCTCAATGGTGAGGACACTATGTACAGGAGTGAGGCAGATCAGCTATTTGAATGGTGGTGCATCTCAATGTCAACGAGAACAAGGAATTGATTTTGGACTTCAGGAAGGGGAAATTTGGAGAACACAGAGCCGTCCTGCTTGAGTGGTCAGAAGTGGAAAGAGTGAACAACTTCCAATCTCCAAGGTGTCAATAGTTCGGAGGATCTACCCTGGGACCAACATTTTGGAGCAATCACAAAAAAGGCACACCAATACCTCTACTTTGTTAAGGGTTTGAGGAAGCCTTTACATGTCAGCAAAGACTCTTGCAAATTTCTATAGGTGCACAGTGAACAGCATTTTCACTAGGTGCATCAGGGCCTGGTATGGAGGTTCCAATGCATAGGACTACAAGGGACTATACACGGTTACTGACCCAGTCAGCTCCATCTTGGGCACAACCCTCTCCACATCCTCACAAAGCAAGTGCCATTCATCGCTGAGGCCTCTCCCAATCTGTGGCATGCCCTCTTTTTGCTTCCACCATCAGGTAGGAGGTACAGGAGACTGAAGACAAGCATTCTAAGTTTTGGGAGCAGCTTCTTCCCCTCCACCATCAGATTTCTGAGCTGCCCATGAACACACACTCATTATTCCTGTTTTTGCACTATTTATTTTGTAATTTACAGTACTTTTATGTCTTTGCACTGTATTGCTGCAAAATAAAAACAAATTTTATGTCATACAAGGCAGTGATAATAAATCTGATTCTAACATGGAGTAACAGAATGAAGCCTTGTTGGAAAACAATTTTTCAGAGCAATTAATGCTTAGAATAGACTCATATAGAATAATGGTGGTAAATCCCTGTAATACCTAGAGAAACAATTGTATATCTTGATGGTAGAAGTGTAGGACCTTTCTGCATTGGATAACATGGTTCAACGGAATGCTTTCTGATTCAAGTTATGCTTGTTATGTTCTATTGCATAGAAAACCATGAATACTGAAAATTAATACATGCTCAGAATTTAAAAAGCCACTACTTATGAATAAGAAGGCACTTATTGGCCAATAAGCAATCTGTATCAAGTAGCATATCTTTAACTGCTGGATCTTCAGTCTCATACTTAAACAACAAAGTACGTTTTGAAATAAATTTTGTAATGATTTTAATTTCAGCGATGAGGTCATATCTTCTGTGAACAAATGTTGAGTTAAGTATCAATGTGGTGACCACAACAGAATTTTTAAAAGTTGATGTACACTCTGATCCTGCCTGTATGCAAATCATCACTAGGAAAATAATGCAGTGGATCAGTGTGGAGCTCACATTCACCCATGTAATACCCATGGCTATGAATGTTGACCTGGTGCCAGGTGATGAAACCTTAAGCTCTGCTTCCAAGGTCAACCTTGACATCTCCAACATTCAAACGCAGAGATACAGCAGGGAAAATGGCCTTTGGCCCAATGAGACTGTACAACCCAATTAAATTCAAAGCTTAAAGTAGATTTATTATCAAAGTATATATATGTCACCATTTAAATCCTTGAGATTCGTTTTCTTGTGGGCATACGGAGCAAATCCAAGAAACACAATAGAATCATTGAAAGACTGCACCCAAACAGGACGGACAAACAACTAATGTGCAAAAACAACAAACTGTGCAAATACCAAAGGAAAAAATAATAATAATAAATAAGTAAGCTAAAAATATTAAGAATCTGAGATGAAGAATTCTTGAAAGTGAATCCATAGGTTGTGGGAGCAGTTCAGTGATGTACAAGTGAAGTTATCCCCCTCCGGTTCAAGAGCCTGATGATTGAGGGATAATAATTGATCCTGAACTTGGTGGTGTGGGTCCTGAGGCTCCTGTACCTTCTTTCTGATGGCAACGGTGAGAAGAGAGCATGACCTTGGTGGTGGGTGTCCTTGATGATTGATGCTGCGTTCCTGTGACAGCATTTTGTGTTTAGACATGCTCAATGATAGGGCGAGCTTTACCCATGGGCTATATCCATTACTTTTTGTAGGATTTTCCGTTCAAGGGCAGTCTGGTGTTTCCATACCAGACTGTGATGTAGCCAGTCAATATATTCTGTACCATACATCTATAGAAGTTTGTCAAAGTTTTAGATGTCATACCAAATCTTTGCAAACTTCCAAAGAAATAGAGATGCTGTCGTGCTTTCTTCGTAATGGCATGTGCTGGACCCAAGACAGATCCTCTGAAATGACAACACTGAGAAACTTAGAGTCGCTGACCTTCTCCACCTCTGATCCTCTGATGAACTCTCATGAACTCCCGGGTTCCTGCTCCTGAAGTCAAAAATCAGCTCACTGGCATTGCTGACATTGAGTGAGAGCTTGTTGTGGCACTACTCAGCCAGATTTTCAATTTCCCTCCTATATGCTGATTGGTCACCACCTTTGACTCGGCCAACTACAACAGTATCATCAGTAAACTTAAATATGACAATGGAGTTGTGCTAAGCTTCACAGACATAAGTTTAAAGCAGAGCAGGGGGCTTCGCTCACAGCCTTGTGGTGCCTCTATGCTGATGGAAATTGTGGAGGAAATGTCGCTGCCAATCCAAACTGACTGGGGTCTACAAATTAGGAAATGGAGGAATCAATTGCAGAACAAAGTATTGAGACCAAGGTCTTGAAGCTTATTGATTAGTTCTGAGAGGATGATGGTACTGAATGCAGAGCTGTAGTCGATAAAGAGTATCTTGATGTATGCATCTTTGCTGTCCTGATTTTCCAGGGTTGATTGAAAAGCCAATGAAATGAATCTACTATAGAACTGTTGTGACGGTAGGCAAATTGGAGCAAATCCAAGTCGCTTCTCAGACAGGAGTTGATATGTTTCATCATCAACCTCTCAAAGCACTTCATCACATTTAAGTGCCACTGGACAATAGTCCCATTACACCCAGGTGACCGATTAACCTACTAACCCAGACTTGTTTGGAATTTGGGAGGAAACCGGAGCACCCAGAGGAAACAAGCGGTCACGCGTAGAACATATAGACTCCTTACTGTCAGCAGTGGAATTCAATGCATGTAGGTGGTGCAGTACTAGCATTACACGATGATGCTACAATGCAGTCCCTCGTTTAGTTGGAGATAATAAAATCTTTAAAATTATAAATGTAAATTACATTAAGCTATTATATCAAAATATAAAGTGAAATTTAACACAAAACTTAACTTGAACTTGTCCTTTTTAATGAAGGTTGTCAACCCCATTCAAATGACAGTAAGTCAGAATGGCTTGGCTGAAAAGCTGAGAAGCCAGATGCTGAGTGATTACTGCACTTTGCTTTTGGGTCCAGCAGCAGAATACGAGGACCGTTGCACTGGCACTGGCATCTTACCTCCTGTAGGTCTCCAACTTCTGCTTAGTCAGTGACATGTTGAAAGTAGGGTGGATAGTTGGCAATTCTCCATGGAACCACTACACACATCAGTGCTTGATCTGGCCACTGTACTCAGTACACGATTCACTATATTATGTACTGATGTGAAAACTCGCTGTAAACCTGACTCCTGAATAAAGTGATAACGGCTTTGTTATGTGGAGCTTCATAGACACAAGGGATTCTGCACATGCTGGACATTTTTAGCACACACACAAAATGCTGGAGGAACTCAGCAAGTCAGGCAGCTTCTTTGGAGAAAATAAACTGTCAACTGGCCTGAAATGTTGACTCTTTATTTTCCTCCGTAGATTCTGCCCGACATTTTGAGTTCCTCCAGCATTTTGTGTGTGTGGCAGCAGAACGTTATCATACTTTGTATTTATTTCCAGAAACTAGAAACAGAGGCAAACACTTCAGTTGCTGTTGCTCTCAGTAACATTTATCCAAATAACTTGAAAGTCCAGAAGCCAGCAAAGAAGTTCAAAAGCAACATGAATAAATATTGATCAAAGATCTTCTCAAATAAAGAAGTTAATAATCAAACCTGGATTATATTGTGATATTTAACCTACAGTGGTCGACATAAAAACATTAGAACCATTGAAAAACATGCTTTTTCAATAAATTGGAACAACTAAATCAATTCAAGGGAACCTCATTTTATAAAACTATTCTTCAGATTAAAGGAAGCCAGTTCATACTCTACCTTTATTCTACTGTTCTTTGTACTCAAGCCCTTGACCGTCCCTGAAAAATGCTCATTTAGAAAAAAGCTTTTGGAGTCCTACAAATTCATTTGGGTCTTGGATTCATGAAAATGGTGTTGCATAATCTTGTATTGTCCGTCCATGAAAAAAATCCAGCTCATAAAAATTTTTGATGTGATGTGTACAGTCAGTAGTTTTGTGCATTTCTAACAGCTGATAGATACTAGCCTCGGACCCACTTGTATTGTTTTGGATCTTTACACTAATAACTAACACTTAACACCAAGATGCCATGCCTCATTCTCCAGCTATCTAGATGAGCTACAGGTCATGGTTACCAGTAATTAGACCCCAGTGTACCAGCAACTTTTATTCTGAACAAATGGGCACAAGCCGTCAAGACGTAAATCCATCAAGGTTATTACTTTCCATTTACCAGCTGAAGTGAGCATGGTTCTACAAAACAGGTTGAATCAGTAATTGCAATCAGTGGAATTCCAATTCATCTTAAACTTTACACGCACGCACACGCACACACATACACTTAAGTGAACAGCTGAAGGTACAAACTGTAAAAGCGTGGAGATACAGATCATTGACATTAAAGGATTTTAGGTGACATCAGATATTTAGATTCAGGGTCATTGCATTTTGTTCTTATGTGAGCTGTGATCATCTGCATAATTTCTACAGGAAATGTCACTAAGGAAATTTTGAGGAGTAATGCCTTTGATCATTCTAAATAAAGCAGGGAAAAATATACTTAGACCCATTAGGTTTACAAATTGATTAGTTAGAGCAAATACAGGAAATCTTCAATTGGTTTGGTTTCCTAAGTACCACTGTCCTTTATTTATTTAATTTGAGGCTTTGGTTTGTATGCACTTGGGAAAGATGTACTCACAATTTTCACAGAGTCTTTCTGCCTCATATGTTATTACTAAGCACTTCCAACTTGTCAATAAT
This sequence comes from Hemitrygon akajei, assembly GCF_048418815.1. Classification (NCBI taxonomy): domain Eukaryota; kingdom Metazoa; phylum Chordata; class Chondrichthyes; order Myliobatiformes; family Dasyatidae; genus Hemitrygon; species Hemitrygon akajei. Next base: position 58,235,436 of record NC_133133.1, on the reverse strand, counting down.
CTGAAATAAAGCTTCAGAGTAGGGGGTGACACTACTAGCATGGGAAAGAAGGTGCAAGAGTCTTAGCCAGCAGGTTCAGGAACAGTTATTACACTACAACCATCAGGCTCCTCAACCAGAGTAGATAACTTCACTCACTTTAACATTAAACTGACTTCACAACCTATAGACTCACTTTCAAAGGCTCTACAACTCAGTATTATTCATTTACTTTTTAATATTTGCATGATTTGTCTTCTTTTGCAAATTGGTTGTTTGCAATCCTTTGTTATTTATAATTGTTCATAAATTCTATTCGATTTATTTATTTTCCTGTAAACACCTGGAAGAAAACGAATCTCAGGGTTGTATAAGGTGACATCCGTATACTTCAATAATAAATTTACTTTGAACTTTTTACAGCTAAAAAGGAAGAGAAAACATGTTACAATCTTCTAACAGCAAACTGCCTGGTTCTAGATCTCTTTGATCTGCAGTAAGCATGCTGCCTTTCCCACTCATTATATGCATATATTGGAAAGAACTGTGGCCTCATCTCCTGCGTACATCCTTCTTTCCACCTGAGCTAAAGCCCAGGTCCATCAACTAAAATGTGTTGTAGATTCAACATAACAACTGTAGATCTGGAAGGTGCTTTAAATGAAGCAGAAGCTCTATTTCAACCAAAATCCTTCTATTTTGTACCAATAGTGTCTTTACCTTACCTAAAGCCAAACAAATCTAACATGCTGATTCAGAAGTACTGCACCATAGAAGTGGTGCTGCATAGGATGGAAGCGGGACCTTAGTTGAGTGGGTGTACTCCCTTGACCAACACATTTGTTTTTGCCCAATACTCTTACTCGGTAATGGAGTAAGGTGGGAAGAGTGACAATGGGACCTGAAATTGAGGGATAGAATGGGAATATTGGAATGTAATTGGATTATAGGACAGCGTGGAGCCTTAAATACATCAACAAGGAGAGAGATGTGGGACATTGAAGAAAATACTTAAAAAGAAAGGCCTAAACAAATGACCATGGACACCTAATGTCATAACAGTAGAACAGGTAACCTTGGTTTCCTTAAACTAATGATGAAGCAGGCCTCAAGTGTACACTACGTCAGTACGTAAAATAAAGTTAATTATTATGCAAACCTAGTGGCTTCCAGAGCCCAGAATGAATTTACAAAGTTACCTTCTGTGCACACAAAAGACCTGATCAGGTTTCGATTTAGCATTTAACATAAAATGTATTGTGAACAAAATCATTGTGCAATGACTCATTTTAAAGAAAATCTCTAATCTATAACTGAGGGCAGTCTCATCCTTGTAAAACACTTTATTACTGCTGAACCCCAAGAGATAATGGCTTCTAACCAAGGACCAGATCATGATTATGGCAAGGCATAGCTATGGACCAAATTCCAAAACTTCACGGAAAAGAGGAGAATCCAGCTCACTTGGACCAAATATATATATATATATTTGAATGTTCTTCTACTTACTAAAGATTATGTATTTTAAATCCCTCATCCCAAACCTTCAGTGAAAATGCATAATTCTGGAAATTCTCAGCAAGTCAGGCAGCACACACCAAGAGAGATACATACTTGATATTTCAGATCAATAACCTTTCATCAAAATAATCTGACTGAAAGGTCATCTATCTGAAGTGGTAATTTTGATTTTTACTCCACTCCAGATGTTGCCATTTGTACTTTCAGGATTTCCCTATTTATTCCAACACCTGTAATATCTTGTGTTAAAAACTTTAATGGTAACATGACTTTAGCAATCCTCATTGCTGCTGGTATTCTGAGAACCACAGAAATTTCATGAGAGAGCTTATGAAATCATGGCAATTCTATTTGATGCCATGGATGGTTAATGTACGTTTAAAGTCTAACTGTAGTTCACTGTTAGCATCACAATATATTAATGGTAATAATAATTAATGTTCCCGTCAGAATTATGCTGATATTTAGAGATTCAAACTGATGAAAGCACTCAGCTGTACCTCATGTTCTAATCAGCTTTCTGACAACCACTCCAGCATAAAACACACCAGAGTGGTCATTACACCATATTTAACCATCGGTCAAGTGTGTGAAGATATTATCATAATACTCAGCCTTTAAAAGATTAATAACAAGAAATGAATATTTAAATCCATAGCTGTATTCCCAAACATTTAATCTTGTGAATCTAATTGCAAGGTGTCCTATATTTGTCACTGGAGGACAGTATGACTTGATAAAGCGTAAATAATGTTGTACAGTATCTAAGAACTAGCAGACTTGAATATCACAATATTTGATTTAAAACATGAACTACAGATAAGAATCAGGAATTAGTGACATACTAGAACTGGAGAGTAAGAATGGAGATGTGAGAAGATTGGTATGGGGTCAGTCACATCTTTGTTGAATCTGAAGGATGTGTTTACTGCTTTCCCCCATTAATCAAGCTGTCCGCATGCTCCTTCTCAGTGGATTGTACTGCTGGACATTCATATTGGTCCATATTTTATACTGAGGGCTGAGACTACGTCAGTCTCAAAATTGCAGTTAGTAAAATGATATTCAAACTAGAGTAAAATCTTAAAAAGACCTTGATCTTTTATCATGACTATACCTCTTTCCACTCTGTCTCCTGTAAAAATACAATTCCCTTTCCTCGATTGCTTTGGCTCTGCCGCATCTGTTCCTAGGTTGAGGCTTTCCTTTCCTTCAAAGAGCAGGATCTCTCTTCCTCCAACATTGATGCTGCCCTCACCCACATCCCCTCCATTCCCCAAACATCCGCGCTCAACCCATCTTCCAACCTCCTTAACAGTGATAAAACAGTAACAATGATCCACTTTGCCTCCAACTTCCAACCTGCCGTCAAATTTACCTGGTCCATTCCCAACACCTCCCTTCCCTTTCTCGAACTTACTGTCTCTATCTCTGGAGACAGCTTTCCACTGATGTCTATTACAAACCCACGGACTCTCGAAGTTACCTCTTCCCACCCTGTTACTTGTAAAAATGTCATCCCCTTCTCTCAATTCCTTCATCTCCATCACATCTGCTCTCAGGAGGAGGCTTGTTATTCCAGAATGAAGGGGGTGTCCTCCTTTTCCAAAGAAAGGGGCTTCGCTTTTACCACCATCAATGCTGCCATCAACTGCATCTCTTTCATTTCATACACGTCTGCTCTTACCCCATCCTCCTGCCATCCTACCAGGATTAGGGTTCCTCTTGTCCTCACCTACCACCCCACCCACATCTGCATCCTCCAGATAATTCTCCAAAACTTCCGCCATCTCCAACGGGTTCGCTCCCTACACGACTCCCTTGTCCATTCGATCCTCCTCGCTGATCTCCATCCTGGCGCTTATCCTTGGAAGCAGAACATGTGCTACACTTGCCCCTACACCTCCACCCTCACTACCATTCAGGGCCCAAACAGTCTTTCCAGGTGAGGCGACACTTCACCTGTGAGTCTGTTAGGATCATATACCGTGTCCGGTGCTCCCGGTGTGGCCTCCTATATAGATTTGGAGACCGCTTCGCTGAGCACCTATGCTCCATCCGCCAGAAAAAGTGGGATCTCCCAGTGGCCATCTATTTTAATTCCACTTCCCATTCCCATTCCGCTATGCCTTTCCATGGAACAACATGGAGGAACAACACCTTATATTCCATCTGGGTGGCCTCCAACCTGATGGCATGAACATAGATTTATCGAACTTCCAGTAATGCCCCCCATCCCACCCCTCACCATTTCCTATCCCTATTTCCCTCTCTCACCTCATCTCCTTGCCCACCCATCACCTCCCTCTGATGCTCATCCCCTTTTCTTCCTTCCATGGCCTTCTGTCTCTTTCACCAATCAACTCCCCAGCTCTTTATTCCATCACTCCCCCTTCAGGTTTCACCTATCATCTTGTGTTTCTCTCTCCCTTCCCCTACCTTTTAAATCTACTCCTCAGCTTTTTTTTCTCCCATATTGCCGAAGGGTTTCGGCTTGAAGTTTAAACTATACTCTTTTCCATACGTGCTGCCTTGCCTGCTGAGTTTGTCCTGCATTTTGTGTGTATTGCTCGAAATTACACCATTTGTAGATTTTCTGTTGTTTGTAACAGTGATAGAAATTCTTTTATCCTTGCCTACGACCCCATTAAACCCCACATCCAACACATCATTCTCCCAACTTCGACCGTCTCCAAAGGGATCCTACCACCAAACATATCTTTACTTCCACCTCCCACCCCCCCCCCCCCCCGACTTTCTGCATGGGTCACTCCCTGCTTGATTTCCTTATCCGTTCATCCCTCTCCGCTAATCTCCCTCCTGGCACTTACCCCTGCAAGTGCCCTACGTGCTACACCTGCCCATTCACCTCCATTCAGGGTCCCAAAAACTCCTTCCAGGTGAGGCAACACTTCAACTGTGAATCCGCTGGGGTCATCCATTGTATCTGGCACTCCCAATGAGGCCTCCTATATGTTTGGTGAGACCCTTCATAAACTGGGGACCACTTCGTCGAGGACCTCCACTGTCCACCGGAAGTGGAACTTCCCAGTGGGCAAGTATTTTAATTCCAATTTCATTCTTGTTCTGGCGTGGCGGTTCATGGGCTCCTCTTTGCCAAACGGAGGCCACCCTCAGGGTGGTGGAGCAACTCCTCATATACCGTCTGGGTAGTCCCCAACCTGACGGCATGTTATTGATTTCCACTTCTGGTTTAAAAAACAATTACCCTCCCCCTCCCCTCCTCTTCCATTCCCCACTCTGGTCTCACCTGGGTGCCCCTCTCCTTCCTTTCCTCATATGGTCCACTTTCCTCTCCTATCAGATTCCTTCTTCTCCTTCTTTCCCGCCCACCTGGCTTCACCTATCACCTTCCAGCTATCCTCCTCCCCCACTCCCCCTTTTTATTCTGGCACCTTTCCCCTTCCTTTCCAGACCCGAAGCAGGGTCTTGGCCTGAAACGTCGACTGCTTATTCATTCCCATAGATGCTGCCTGACCTACTGAGTACCTTCCTCATTTTGTGTGTGTGTTGCTTTAGATGTCCAGCATCTGCAGAATTTCTCACTTTCTTAAAAAGAATCTCAGCTTAAGGCATGGATTGACAGTATGAGCCCAAAGAATTTTGATGTTTTTTTGGATTTTCTGCTCAATTAAAGGGGCTACATAACTGTAAGCAGGTGCCCAGACTTGAGTTAATTTGGGGTCTACCTGTTTGATGCAAAATGGAGAAGCAAATGAGCTGCTAAACCTGGTTAGTATTATGTACAAAAAAGTTATGCATAAAACAGATTGCCATACTTAAACTCTTGTAAATTTTCACTACTGTAAGTATGTTGTGTAACACAGAAGTTTAAAAAAAACTGTATGTCTAGATCTAAGCTACTGAATGGGATTGATATGGACAGAGGCACTACTTTTTGCCCAAAGTTCTTAATTAGATTTGAGTCGTTTGGCAGGATATCCTGAATTTCCTGACATAAATATGTGATAAACCTGGGTATTGAACTTTGTTACTTTGGAGAAACAAATGGCCAGATTTATCTGTCAAACTGTTGCAGGCTAATGATTCTCATCATTAATTATACATAAGTGGTAGAGCAACTTCAAGCAAGAAGCAGGGGTACCGTTTGGCACAAATATGCTAAATTGTCATTACCTCTGTGAAAACAGCAGCTTAGTCCCTCATAACAACCAGACACTGTGTTTGCCTCAAGATGCAAACTAAACCTACCGCAGATAATTAAGGCTAATATTGCCGGTGTAGATATGCTTATAGAGCCAGGAAATAATGGCTACCAATCACTCTAACTGTGAAATAAATGAAATGTGAAGTCCATTTACATAGGTTGTGGAAATTTTAAAAAAAACGTTTGGCACAGAAACTTGATTACATAGTGCTATCTTTTTACATGAATGAGAAGTGAACCCAGACACCCCAAGCTGTGATAGGGTCACACTAACTGCTACACTACTGTAATGCCCATTCTGTACTGGAGTTCTGCTGAGGTCCTCATACCTTTCCAACACACCATATTGTGACTACTTCTGATGGACAAACCACTCCTAATCCGGCCATGGAACTGTTGGCTTCCCTCGTTTTCCCCTTGTTGAAATCCCCACATGATAATGACCTTGGTCACACACAGTGCGCACCCCTTCATTAAAGAACTGTGATGCTAAATCAGTAGTGCCTGTGTTTTCAACAGGAGGCTCACAGTCAAAATGGTCACTGGTGCAACCCCAGAATGACTTTACATAAGACCATATGACTTAGGAGCAGAGTTAGGCCATTTGGCCCATCCAGCCTGATCTGCCATTTTATCATGGCTGGTCCATTTTCCTGCCTTCTCCCCATATCCCTTCATACTCTGACCAATCAAGAATCTATCAACCTCTGCCTTAAATATATGTAAAGACTTGGCCTCCACAGATGCATGTGGCAATGAATTCCACAGATTAACCACTCTCTAGCTAAAGAAATTCCTGCTCATCTGCATTATGAAACAATGCCCCTCTACTTTGAGGCTGTGTCCTCTAGTCCTAGATTCTCCCACCTTAGGAAACATCTCCACATCCGCTCTATCAAGGCCTTTCAACATTCAATAGGTCTCAATTAGGTCACCCCACATTCTTCTGAATTCTAGTGAATATAGACCCAGGACCATCAAATGCTCTTCATATGACAAGCCATTCAATTCTGGAATCATTTCTGTGAACGTCCTTTGAAACCTCTCCAGTGTCAGCACATCCTTTCTAAGATAAGGGGCCCAAAACTGCTCACAATACTCCGAGTGAGGCTCACCAATGTCTTATAAAGCCTCAACATTACAACCATGCTTTTATATAACAGTCCTCTTGAAATTAATGCTAACATCGCATCTGCCTTCCTCACCACTGATTCAACCTACAAATTAACCTTTAGGGAATCCTGCACAAGGACTCCCAAGTCGTTATGTGCCTCAGATTTTTGAATTTTCTCTCCACTTAGAAAACAGTCTACCCTTTTATTTCTTCTACCAAAGTGCATGACCATACACTTCCCAACACTGTATTCCATCTACCACTTCTTTGCCCATTCTCCTAATCTATGCCTTTCTGTAGCCTCTTTACTTCCTCAAAACTACCTGCCTCTTCACCTATCTTCGGATTGTCCACAAACTTTGCAACAAAGCCATCAATTCCGTCATCCAAATCATTGACATATAATGTAAAAAGAAGTGGTCCCAACACAGACTCCTGTGGAACATCACTAGTCAGCCACAGCCAACCAGAAAAGGTTTCCTTTATTCTCACTCTTTGCCTCCTGCCAATCAGCCACTGCTTTATTCCTGCTAGTATCTTCCTCGTAATACCATGGACTCTTAACTTGTTAAGCCCCCTCATTTGTGGCACCTCGTCAAAGGCCTTTTGAAAATTCAAGTATACAACATCAACCGATTCTCCTTTGTCTACCTTGCTTGTTATATCTTCAAAGGATTCCAACAGATTTGTCAAGGAAGATTTTCCCTTAAGGAAACCATGCTGACTATGGCCCATTTTATCATGTGCCTCCAAGTGTTCTGAGACCTCATCCTTAATAATCGACTCCAACATCTTCCCAACCACCAAGGTCAGACAGAGTGGTGGAGTATACACTCAGTGACAGTTTATTAAGTTCACCTGTATACCTGCTTGTTAATGCAAATATCAAATCATCCCACCGTGTGGCAGCAACTCAATGCATAAAAGCATGCAGACATGGTCAAGAGGTTCAGTTGTTGTTCAGACCAAACATCAGAATGGGGGAAGAACAAAACTTTCAAAAACAGAAAAAGCAAAGAAACAATTCACAGAAGATGAACTGCAGAGTTCCCAAAAGTAAGCACAGAGGCACGTGGCCAGTTCAGCGCTGCTGCCAATTCAGGAGCCTGATAAGCTGCAAGCCACAGCCATGGAGCCAGGTTCAGCGCTGACGTGAGTGCTAATGGCTGCAGCTGCAGGCAGTTCACTGCAGAGGTAAGTCTGGCCTGAAGATTCAGTCTGGTCCCAAGTCCACTGCAGTAACAGCCACTGTGGTCATACCTGTACTCCCGAGAGTCCAGTTCACTGAATATTTCACAAAAATGCAAGGTCGTACAGACGGTTCAAAAGCACAGCTCCCAGTAGGAAATTATAGGCAGCAGACTGCAATGATCATAATCCCAAAAAAGTATATTTAATAGAATTGTTAGCAGTTTTGTTTGCTGCCTGCAAAGCGTCACTGTCTCGCCAGCGCCATCTTCGCTGAGACCTTAGAAACTGATCTCCTGGGATTTTCACGCACTACAAACAATCTCTAGAGTTTACAGAGAATGGTGCAAAAAAGACAAACACCCAGTGAGTGACAGTTCTGTGGGTGAAAACCACGGTGGATAATCAGAGAGGTCAGAGGAGAATGACCAGATTGGCTCAAGTTGACAGGAAGGTGACAGTAAGTCTAATAACCACATGTTACAATAGTGTGCAGAGCAGCATCTCTGAAAGCAGAGATGTGAAAGGGCTACAGCAGTGGAGGACCACGGACAAACCTCCTGTACCTAATAAAGTAGTCACTGAGTGTCGATCCAAGTCACAACATCATTTTATAATGCAATCTTAATTGAATGACAATTACACTTGAACTTGACAATATTTCTTTCTTTTTTCTCTGTAGCTATTTTGACATGAAATTCACTTAAATTTGCCCTTCTTCTCAGTGCTTCTGCTGTTTATTTCTTAGTCCTTGTACCTCACTGGTCAATGAGATAACCTGTTCATTTCTCTTTTTTCACTTAAATCCCTGATGCACAGTTTAATTTTGCTGCACTGCTTTTCAGCCTGCTTTACCAGCAATTTTGTGGGTCAAATTTTATTAACAGAAGGGTACAAAGGCAACAAAAGCAATGGTTGCCAACGTTACATACTTTGCTGCATAAAAATCTGGCTCATTCAGACTCAGTCTCACTGCTGTGGGTGCCACGGAGCTAGCTGCAGCAGGTAAGCGCATCGCTATTACAGCTCGGAGTGTTGGTGTTCTGAGTTCAATTCCGACGTCCTCTGTAAGGAGTTTGTACCTCCTCCCTGTGGAATGCGTAGGGTTTCTCTGGGTCCTTTGGTTTCCTCCCACAGTCCAAAGATGTACCGATTAGTAGGGCAATTGGTCATGGTAAATTGCCTTGCGATCAAGCTAGGGTAAAGTCAGGGGGTGCTGGGCAACACAGCTTGCTGGGCCAGAAGGATATATACCACACCATATCGCTAAATGAAATAAAATAAATAAAATTATATAACTTATAGTAAAAGAAGTATTGATTTTTTCTACTACCACACACACTGACATTGTTAAATGTCTTCATTGTATTCTTAAGCTAAATCCTCATGGACTTTCAATGTCCATAATTTTAGAATATTCTTTAATTTTACACCCTTCTGAATTGAGGATTCCCTAGACCAAACTTTATTATTGGTGTAATCCTGAATTACTATCCATGAGCCAAATTAATGTAGGGTCATTGAGATTATGGTACAAAAAGACCATTTGGCCCATGTCCATGCTGGCTCTGTGCAACAATAACCTAGTAAGTGCCACTCCTTGTGCTCTTCCTATAGAACTGCAAATTATTTTCCTTTCACGCATTTTCTAGGTTGTTTGTGAAAGCACAATTGAGTCTATCTCCACTTCTCGCCCAGGCAGTAGTCTCCAGATCCTAATACTCACTTTTCTTCAAAAAATTATCTTTCCATCATTAGTGAAACTTCTAATATATCAGATTTAGCTTATATTCATGAGCTCTTCCGCCAATCTCTTCTGTAATTTGTAATAAACCTGAATGAGCAGCTAACAAACTACTATAAAAAGAAGCAAGTCAAAAAAGAGGGTTACTGTGGGTCAGCAGCAGCTCATGCAAGTCAGAAAAATTGATTGAAAGTTATCAAAAAGCATCACACCACTTAAAGGATACTCAATCTGAAATGAAGAATTCCTAACTTTGGGCTTGGTATGTGTACACCAACCATTTTCTACCTCAGTATTTTAAATGAAAAGTTTGTCAGTGGGTTAATATTACAGTGCCTTTTTGGAGCAAGACAACTTGGCCATAACTTCCTGATCTCCTGGTTAAAATCATGTGGGCTTTCTACAAGTTGCTCTCCGATTCAAACATAAATAATGATGAGACATTATAATATTTGCTACAAAATCCAGCTCAAGAACGCACTCTTGAAGTAAGGTTAGTGATGTGTGCATAAAGCTGAAGAGATTATTACTTGGAAGCACTGAAATTATCCAATTCAAAACCAACAGCAAATGAATTAAACTTTGGATTAATCATAACACTTCCAATGAGTCTTTAAAGTGAAGTCACATTGTGTTGGTGTTCTTTTATGGAAAGTAGAAATGTTTGTACTTTTATTGTCTATGTAGGCATAATCAGAATATGGAACATCTTACTAAGTTTGTTTCATGAATATTGGCTAAAATATCTATTTTGCAATGAAAGGGTTTATAGATCTTGAGAAAATAAATGTAACTTTGCTGGGATACTGCAAAACAAAGTGTATTGTATCTGTCAATCTTGCAACATAGGTTTTAACTCCCCTACTCTCAGGCAAGAATGTGTTTTCCCATATTGCTTTAGCGCATATGTATGTAGAAATTCAAACAAACATGTTTTTGCCCAGAGGGCTTCAGGTGCAACTTTTACTTTGGCTCAGTTGCAAGCTCTGGCTTACTGTAATGAAGATGTTTGCATCAAGCTGAACCAACAGTGAAACATTCCATTGGCAATTGCAATTAAATGTTTTATATCCAAACATAAATTGCTGCACATGCATGGGCTTAAATTATTCAGAAACATTGCCTTCCAAGGTAATCAAATACAATTATGGTTATTTCTCTCAAGTTACGCATTTGTGAACACTGGTCTGGTGACTTCGTGAAGGTGCTCACTGTCAGCTTTCTCAAAGGTTGTGTGATGCATGGAGCATCGCAATTGTATAGAAATTTATCTATATTCAGTGCAGTTTATTAAATGGAAAGTTATACTCTGAGGAAATTGTTCGGAACCTGTGGAATTACTTTTGAGCAATGATGTGCACTGCACTAAGAAATTGTCAGGTTTTACTGCCATTTATCTACAAACCTGATTTATATCCAACTTCCTTTTCAGGAATAAGAACATTAAAAGTGTAGTGCTGACATTTGCTGATATCATACCCTATTGTTTAAAGAGGAAAATGTCCCTTAAACACAATGTGGGAAACTTTTCCCTTTCACAATACTTAGCTTTTGCTCCGTAAGCCTGATAACGCCATGTCTGGTCAATGTGTTTCAGGGCTACCTTTAGAAAATAAAAACCTGTGTTATAAGAATTCATCAGACAACTATGCAGGAGTAATTAGTATGATGACCCGTTTGCAGCCGGATAAACAGCCCCTTGGGCACTGATAGGAATTCACTTGGCCACATTTTAACAGTGTAACACATAGCTGCCCTGTCGCACACATATTCCTTTGTTTCTGTACTGGACAGAAGATGGGAATCTTCATAGATCTGTTTAGCTGAGTCCTTGAACTGATTGGGCAGGAATAAGCTCTGTATGTGTGTCTATTTTGTTCAGCAATTCCATGACATTCCTTATCTAAAAGCCTAGCTTTCCACACCTTTGCACCATAATACCACTTGGGTGATTATGAAAGCTCGCATTGCTAGTCATACCAGAGCTCACTAACAAATTGCATGTGTTTGTCATATTTCTTCTGAGCAATGCCATCTGCCAGAAGTGGCATTTCATGGCTCTTCACCCTGACTCCTGCCAAGGAATCATCTGGCAGTGCCTAATGCTGCACAAAAAAGGGATTAAGGATGAAATACAACTGAGAATATTGATAATTTTCTGTAACTGGTGAAGAATGAAGATGAATGAGGAGGCGGAAGGAAAAGCAATTAGTTCACCAGCCTTTACAGCTGTGTTCTTGGACTGGCTCCCTTGGACTTCTGCATCCAATATACAACCAAAAAGAACTAGTGCATTGTTTATAAACTAAATGATGTTCTGTATTCAGATGTGCAAAATTTCTAATTTTAATATTCATCGAGTAGCTTTCCATATCGAATTTGATTATCTAAATACGGTTTTATGCTGAGATGCTTCTGTTACTTAATACTAATATTTTAGATATTTACATTTCACACCTTTTCTATGTTTTTCTTTGAAAAGAATTTGAATGAAGTGTGTTATAGTGATTTATTTTCTCTTTTGTATCATTCTACTAAGTTAGCCTTTCATACCTACTGGTTTATATATCTACACCCTATAGATTGTATCTATAACACATTGGAAAAAGCAGACAGGTTGTTAGCCATTTGGATAACCCTTCCGGAGATGGGCTTGAACAAAGTTCTACTTCACATTCACTGCTCTGTGGAGTTGGTAAAAGTTACAGAAAAATGGAAGGATGAACAAGGGACAGAATTTGCTGTTGCTATTTACGCATGAGAGGTAAAAGTATAATGAAGGTTGATTAAGTTAAGAATTTTACCATCATATGACCCTGCTGTATAGATAACAATATGTCCCTGTAGCATATAATGACATCCATTAATATGGTGCAAATCCAACAGATTCTCTAATTTTAATAATTTAAAATTAGAGAATTTCCATAGTCCATAATTCCATTCAGGCAAATGACCCAAATCTATCAATAAAATTATTTGGGCATTTGAGCTGTACCAGGAAAAAAATTATCCAACTATCATATTCCTTTACATATCTTGATGGAAGAACTGAAATAATAATTGAAACAATTTGTAAGACATTCAGAGCACATCAAACAATGCTATGTTTTGCTACCATTGGAAAAGTGAGGCTTGTGGTAAAAGTAGAATGTTTTTTAAATAAAACTTACTGAACTCCCGAGAGAGTGGTCTTTTAAACTATGTGTTAGTTTTCTTCTGTTATGACCTCTGTACGTCTGGTAATCTAATCACTTTCTTCCTATTTTTCTATTGCTTTCAGTTTTCCTTAAAATTTTCCTTCCCTGATGAATTGTCTCCAGTTGGAACCTCTTTGATGGATTCCATCCCTCTCTCGTCTTCCCGCCTTTCTATGTTACTTGCTGTTCTGATATTAGTTATTTTCTTCTTTTCAACTATTGATTTTCCATTTTGTATTCGGTGTATTCTCACATATTTCTTTTTTACTCTCTAAGATGTTTTTGTTTTCTTTAAAAGCGAGATTGCATGTTTGCTCTCTCCAAGACCAGGAGGCTGAGATATTAAACCAACGCTTCAGAGAAAGTTAGCTCCAACATCTGGGACAAGTAAAAAGAATTTGGATTTCTGTCACCTCCATGACTGGATGGTCATTTTATTAAGATTTGTATGGGTACAAGGCCACAAACCTGGTAACCTAAGGCAGATCTAAAGGTTGTTACGAACAAATGGTGACACCCTTGTGAAAATGAGCTGGCAGAAAGGGAATAGAGAGCTGGCACTTAGAAAGTATGATGCACTAGGGTGAAAGTGAACTTTTAATGGGTTAAACTGAAATGGAAGCATTCTAATATTGAGCCGTGGCCCCCAGAACTTGTAGCCTAATATTATAATATTTATTTGACAGAGAGACTTTTTGGATTATTTTAACTGGATTCACAAGACCCATAAGAATCAGGTAAGCAACAGGTTCTGATGCCTTACTAAAGTTGCAATGAGAAAATGGGAGAAGTTTTTGTAAATTCTCTCCTCCTCTTCCTCCCATACCAGCAGCATGATTATATAGATTTAATAAAGCTATGCCTGGGATTTCTCAGAATATAATTCAGCCTGTAAAATTCAACATGGTACTAAATGGAGTGGGAAAAAATTAAATTTTTTATTCAATTTTACACAAAATGCATCATCTGAAAGACCTTCTGAGGGCCATTGGGGGAAAAACCTTGTTACTGTTGCCATTTTAGGGGTCTGGTCAGCAGGAGCCACTATTCTTCAGGGATAAGTCTGTTGAAAAACAATTGCCTATCAGAACTTATGTGGAAGTTAAAAAAAAGCAATTAAATTAAGAATACATTGCAAAAATGAAATTCCTACAAATTCTCCAAAGAAGTGGCTTGTTCAGGAAAATAATTACTGTGCCCACTTTGATCATACATACACAAAAACATCCTTGGGACAAAAAGACCCATTTCCCCTTTGATACAGCATGTTTATGGATATTTTCTGCACGTCTGATCAAAGAGCCAGGTCAAACTACATTTCCTTGTGTTGTTAATCAATTTGAAATTTATGAGAGAGTAAAATATGCTTAACATACAGCAGTCGCTGTAGTCCTATATACAGTTTCATGATCAAATACAGGGACTAAATGCATGAATGGTTACACTGGTGCTTTTCAAACTGGTATATGGAGTATCAGTTGTATTTGTTCTAACATAGGGTTACCACTTGTCCTACCCTCTGGCAAAGAAAAATAATGAAAAGTGCCTTAAATGTACAGACTGGACAGCTTATTAAAAGCCAACATTGTGTTAAGGCTTCCTCTTTATAGGCTGTGTGATAGCAGGATTCTCAGCACTGTAATCCAAAATTTAAACCTGTTTTTGCCACTAAAATTCTAGGTTGCTGTGGTGTATGATTGACAAACAATAATTTTCGATGGATACAAAAAGCACATTGTAATCGATCATTTACAATCTAGTCCCAGCACAAGCTCCAATTTTTTTCTTATCCCAGCTTCCCAGCTCATTCAGCAAGCGAGACTCACTGTAGGGCGTGGTCACCTTTGCAATGCCCATTCCATTTGTGCTCTCAACTCTCAATCTTTCTATAATATTCCTTTAACATACATGCCAATTGTCAACAAGAACTGCAGAAACAGGATCTCACCTTCTCCCATGGCACACTGCCGTGAACAACGACTCTACTAATGTCACTGGAAACTCAATTTTCTTTCCAAGCAAGTGATGCTGAACAAGGTGGCCACCACATTTCACTCAGTGGCAAGTGCAGTCTTGATCAGTGCTGTTGAGTCCCAGTTAAAAGACTATTACGTAGTTACAATGGTTCCAATATTCCAACTCTACTTAATGCATCAAAGAAACAAATAGAAATACTTCCAATTTTGATGGATTTAAATTGCACCCTACTCGTAAAAGATAGGGAGGTTTCCAACGCAAATGGACAACCTGCCTTGCAACATTGACCACAACTGTTCCTTGTTACAAAATACTGTGTTCTAACTATGATAAATTGGACCTTCACTACACTCAAGAATATTAAAATCCAATTAAAATCTAGTAGTAGATTGAAATTTGTGTGTCAGTATTTTCTTTTGCGGAGAAATTTGTTGAACATTTCTGATAACTGGAATCCACCTACTTGTGTTACTAATAACAAAGGGCACTGTTTTACAGTTGTATTTGTTTTATATATCATCTCTGATACTAGGAGAAATGGATCCGAATACTGATGCAATGTGGAAAATTGTATGCATCTACTTGCATCATTGACCCCACTCTAGATGGTATCAAATTCTTTGGTCTAATAGAAGGAGTTAAGGCATTCATGCTCAGGTATGTAATGCAGAAGTGGAAACTTTCAATTGAAAATAAAAGGTGCCACCTCTCCATGTGATAAATGGCTTCGGTGCAATGCATGTGCTACTTTGCCATTTGTATTTAGCAGGACGTGGGCATTATTGGTAAGGCCAGCATGGATGGATCATCTTTGAAGCATGGTGAACTGCTGTCTTGAGATACTGCAAGCTGTGTGTTGTAAGTTCAGCAGCAGTGCTGACTTTGATCCAGCTACTGTGAAGCAACGCTGATCCACCTGACATATTTACAAGTCAAACTAGCATGTAAATTTGGAAAAATAGAGCTCTCATGCACCTGCTGCACATAATTTTCAAGGCAGTAGGGTGTGGAAATGGAAGGTGGAATGGCTTTGGAGAGGCATGTGGGGGGAGGGTACAGAGCAAGCGATGGGGCCAGCCCAGAGGCTGCTAAATTTTTCCAACTGTACCAGTTAAGTTTCTACTCAATGTAACTGCCCACAATGTTAACAGTGGGATTTGGCGATGGCAATTTCATTGAATAACCATGAATTTAGATTCTCCCTTCTCAGAGTTTGTAATCACTAAGATTAAAATAAAACCCCAAATATGGTTTCAGGCAGAAAAATGCTTTCTGACTTTCTCCATCTTTCCATGTTGATAATTAACGGAGAGCATGGGAACTGTAGCAAGTTTATGTCCAAAGGTGGAGCATGAAGATACGACAAATTGTGGGAAAAAAAGAGGTATGGTAGAATTCAGATACAATCTTCCACATGATTCCTAAATAGAATCAAGTTCACGACTTGTTTCTGAGCTGTCATATGGTTTAGAAAAAGGTGTCACAAATGTTAAAACAAAACAGTGCTGGTTGGGTCAATCTTGTAGCTCAGCGAATAGTGCGAATGTGATTTTTGCTTTTCCTCGTAGATCCTTGTTTTGAGAATGTGTGATTATGAAATTATCTTAACTACTTTAATATTTTGTTGGGATTAAAAGATAGCCCTCAATACATTCAAAATTGGGGCAAAATATTTTAATATTAAAAATGATTTTAAAAATGGCTTATCAAAAAAAATGACAAGAAAAATTAAGTGTTACCATACCACATAGGATTTACTACGAAGATTTTATGGGGCAAGTTCAAAATCCTTTTGAGTATTTTAATAAGGGGCATGAACACAATAAGTGCCGACTTGGCTGGAAACCAATAAGTAATATTTGTGTCACATTGATGATGGAAAATCAAGTTGTTTTCATACATTTACTTCCATTTATTTAAACTCAGCACTGAAACTTTGCATGTTTATTTCTATTGCAGTTCTTAAGTTTGTTGCCATGGCAGCAAAATAAGATTATCTAAATCTGACTCCTGTTTACAGGGCCCATTTTAGCACCATTCATTTTATTATAAGAGCATCATCTGTTGTAAGCTATGAACAATTCCCACATCTAATTACAACCAGGATTTCAGGGTCATTAAACAAAATACATTTGCATCAGCAAGAGTGGAAATGGAGACTAAAATCACAGAGCTTCAGCCATGAACCTGCATACAGTTTTCTTTCCTTGCTATCTCAGCAATTCCTCCTTGACCTCCTTTTTGATCTTGTGTTACCTTAAGTCTTTGGGTTATAAAGCACCATAACGGCAGAATATTAAAACTGGAACAGTTTCTGTTGAATGTGGAACAGCAGAAATTTGACCTGGTATAAGATGACACTCTTTATAAATGAGTTCTTGGTGCATTAGTGTAGTAAATACTTTCCCATTTATTCCTCATCAATAAAATACAAACAGAATATACACAAGATTAATTTAAACACTAATAAATAGGACTTGGCTACTTTTGTTTTACCACTTTACTGCATTCTGAGTGGTATCATCGTGTAATTTGATTCTTTAACTTTGAAATTGTGCTATGCAATAATCAACATACAAATATTTAATGTGATGGTAAGCCAACATATCACACACCTGTATACTAATATTTGCAGCATGCAATGGTAGAACCTTTACTATAATTCTGTTTATATATTTTTAAAATCCTTTTGCCTTCAAGAGGAAGTCTGTTTAATAAAATATTCTTTCTGGAGTGAGTGGAGCTCTAAGGATTATTTTTAGGTTACTTTGAGGGATCCAATGTAGGATAAACAAAATGAAGTTGTTTTTTGTTTTTGTGATACAGGTACATGGTATGGGAGCAACAATGCTTTTCATGAGTACATTATATATAATTTATGCATACAGTATACTGTGTCCGAAAGGAAATTAGAAATGTGGTTTGAATCACACTATATTTTTGCCAATGATCTGAGCTGACAGTTTTGTAAAAATATTCAGTTCTGGCTCAAACGAAAGAATTAAACATATACAGGTTAATTGGAACAAAGATATTATTTAAAAGGAAATCACTTTCTTTTTTTGTGATCAGCATCAATTTGGGTATTTGGTAGAATAATGTGTGGGAAGCAGTTTAAAACTAACGCAAGAATCAAAGTATCAATATTATGCAGTTAAAATAAAGAAAACACGGGCCACGTCAGAAACTAGTAAGTGATTTGTTTCAGGTGCATATTTTAAAAGGTTCTGCTATGAAATGCAACCCAGGCATTATCACTGGCATCCTAATCTGCATCCACCCTTCCTTGCTGGCTCTGCAATCATGGTTCCTGGTTTGTTGAATAATACATGCAAGTCTTTTAAAATGTCAACCTTTAGTCCCAACCTCACTGCAAAAGCCTCAGTGATTTTGATTTTCCTTGACAAGATTCCATTACAATTGACTGCCGGCAAGCAAACCTGTAGATCAGGAGCTACTGTATTTTTTTTTCACCTTCATCTTGGCTTTCTGCTTTTCCAGAGCTATGCACTCAGTTTTCTCCAGACGATTATATTGTGAAGTACTCTTAACTTTAGCAGGAGATTGATTAGTCAGAGGACATACAGCTCTTCTGCCATTGGTCGCATTTAGGGACATAAGCCAGTTCATTCTGCATGGCTCTGTAACAGTAAAGGACTGGAGAAGGATTTTTCATAAATCTTATGAAATGGTGCCATGCTCACAGGTGGCATTGTCAGGCAAGGCCAGTGACGCTGAGGAAACCAGCTTAGGACCCAACATTAGCTGCTGAAACAGTTCAATGTAAAATCAGGTTTTAGAGGTTAATAAACACAAAATAGCAGAAATAAACTGTGGCTGTATGTTTAAAAGAAATGATAGAATTATGTTTGTCGTCTTCTTCAAGGTAGTCCTTTGGGATTGAGAATGACCCGCTTCCATTCTGGTGACGAATGAGATCAATGTGGGAACTGCAGACTCTTCCACAGATGGGGCAGGAGTCGGTTGATTGAGTGGGTGGGTACTTTAGTGGTCTGCGAAGTGATGCACCCTCTTCAGTCTTCTGCATGGTATCAAAATTTAGCGTAAACAGTAATTGCTTCTTCTTCACTCCCAAGTCCATGTTATCCAGGACTTCATGATCAAAGAGCAATATTGTGCACACAAAGGAGATTCAGAGAGGAACTTGCTCCTGCAGATGTTGAATGCAAGGTTTATTATCACATTTGCTTCAAAGGTTCGAAGGTTCATTTATTATCAAAGTATGTATGCAGTCTACAACATTGAGATTCTTCTTCTGCAGATAGCCATGTAACCAAGAAATTCCATGGAAGCCAGTTCTGAAAGAAACAGCAAACCCACCCCCCCCACACAAAAATAAAGCACGGCAACACGACCATCAACCCCCCCCCCCCAACAAAACACAAGAAGAACATTAGCCCCCACCCCCCTCCTCCTGCACAAAACACAGCAAGATGATCGATGAACATGTAAATGATAGCTCAGAGCTTAGCCTCCATAGTGCACACATCCAAGTGCAACCCATGCACTGCAGCTCAGCTGATGAGCTTGGACTGCTCTTGGCTTAACAGTACAGTCACCACTTCCCATTAGTTGTAAAGACGAGGTTCACTGTACCAGAAAGGTTGTTGGAGCACGGTACAAGTTGGAAATATCAGTAGAAGTATCAGAGCAAAGAGGCAGCACCTGCTGCTGCATTCCATGATCTTGCAATATCATAAAGAGCTTTATGGAAACAAGAGTATCATACCTGCAAGTTCCCTCCTAGCCACACACTATCCCAACAATGTTGTTTGCTAACAGAACTGAATCTACAACTTCAAGCTCCAGAGTCAACCAAAGCAAGAATGCCTTCACCTTCAGTTGAAGAAAACAGCTCACCACCACATTCCCAGGGGCAATAATGAATTGCCAGTAAATGTTGACTGCACCTATATCCCAAAAGATGGATTTTAAAATAAATAGTATTTTTAATATTGCATGACAGTCAGAAAATATATTATTTTTAAAATCCAACTGTCATGTGCAAAGTACTAGTAGATTGTTTTGTGAACATGGAAGGATTTACAGAGGGCAAGAATCTAAATTTATCAAACAGCCTTTGAAGATGATGTGAGGTGAAATGGTCTGAGACTAAGATTTAATGCAGTGACTTCTGTAGGAAGTCCTTATTTCCAAACTTCCATAAACTGCAAGATCAGATAATCAACTCAGCAAAATAATTTTCATATTATGATCCGGATTCAACAGATAACATTCAAATCAACAAATTGTTGTCCTTTATAATTATTAACCATGTTATTTTAGTAATAACAATAAATCTAGTATATCCATACCAGCATTGTATCAATATGAATTAACATTCTGACTTTGTTAAATTCATGACTTTCAAACTTTACTGAGCTATTAGTTTAGAATTTCTAGTTCTTGGGAGGATGAGAGATAATTTTTATATCAAGTTATTTGTTGATATGAGGGAATCTATTTAGAAGCTGACTTAATGAACACTGACAGCAACTCAGTTATGCAATTGCTTAAGCTGCTGCCTCACACTCCGGAGATTCGGGTCCAGTCCTGTCTGTTTGGAGTTTGCCAGTTCTCATTATGAATGCATGGATTTCCTCTGAGCGCTCTGGTTACCTTCCACATTCCAAGGACATTGCAAACTGCCCCTGGTGTGGGAGGATGGTAGAATTTGGTGTGAATTGGTGGTAGGAGAATAGGTTGCAGGGAAATTTAGTGGGCAATGTAAGTGTTCAGAAAGCCAGCATAGACTTGATGGGGGCCAAATAGTCCCCTCCTATGTCATTAGGAAATATAGATATCCCAGAACTAACATAGTAGAAAATGGATCACTTGTCACTATTAAAAATATAATTCAAAATAAACAAAAAGTCCCTAAAAATAAAAGGCCTTTGAAATATTTTCAGAATTTATTAAATGAAGATGGAGATAATTGCAGAGGAATAAAGGATGAGAGAAAAATTAGCAAGACAATAAAAAGTAAAACTATTGTAAAAACTATTACAGGTTAGTTAAAAAGAAAGAAGATTATCAATTATTAAATGAAAAGAAATCAGAATTACAATGAAGGCAAGAAAATAATAGAAAGCAAAATAAAATGTCTTGGAATAGAATCAGTTAAATAATCCAGTGACATTGAGGGTATCATGTTAGTAAAAACCAGTCTTGGAGAAATTAATGAGACTACAAGCCAATAAAATGCATGGAGCTAATGCTCTACATTCTTACATACTAAGGAGATGACAGATTTGACAGTGGATGCATTGGTTTAATCTTGTGGTGTGTCCTAGATTCTGGAATGTTCCTGGAAGATTGGAAGTTGGCAAATTTAGCTGTGGTCGAGTACATTTCAGAAAACAGAATAAAATAAAATGGAACCATAGGCCACTTACAGAAAAAAAATTATGATCTATTATTTGCAGCATGACAAAAAGCCTTATTTAGCATAGTCAATGTGGATTAATAAAAGGAAAATTATTTGCAAATGTATTAAGAATGCTTTTAAGAATTTAACTAACAAAGTAAATTAGATCCATTTATAAGAAATTATAATGAGGAAGAAGGGCATTAACAGTAGAAGGCAAAATACAAATACTTAGAAACAGAGGTAATCAAATGATCCAGTAGCATTGATTAATCTAAATATATTAGCACCAGTAATGAAAAAGTACAGGAGAAATTAATAGATTTTCAAAGAAAAACCTGATCAGGTTATTAAACAAAATTCTGAGTCTGGGGAATTACTCTTTTTAACTGCACTGAGACAAAAAGTAAAGTCAGAACAATTGCGACACATTTATGTTGACAGGTTGTAAATGGTGTGATACTGTAAGGGTTGCTGTTTTGGACTGAACTATTACAACACATATAAATTACTTAGGTGATGGGACTGAGTGCATTGTAATCAAGCTTCTGTACAAAGCTATATGGGAAAACAAGCTGTAATAAGATTTTAAATAAACTACAAAAGGATAAAGGCCTGTTGTGTGAATGGATAAAAAAAGTAGGCAAATGGAATACAGTGGATTCGGGTTAATTGAGT
Source organism: Hemitrygon akajei (assembly GCF_048418815.1). Taxonomy (NCBI): domain Eukaryota; kingdom Metazoa; phylum Chordata; class Chondrichthyes; order Myliobatiformes; family Dasyatidae; genus Hemitrygon; species Hemitrygon akajei. Next base: position 58,213,461 of record NC_133133.1, on the reverse strand, counting down.
CAAATTGGGACCAATACACTTTGACCAAATTAAGTGGCTGCCCAATTAGCCAAAGTTTCATGGAAATCATTGAAATGGTATAAAAAAGACAAACTGCTGCTTAACTGAGTAAGAAGTTATGTATGTAAATGAAATACAAAACAAATTAGAACACTACCAATGCTACTCTGGTACTATAAAACTGTATTAGTTCCTAATAGTTATCAACAAAGAAATTGATCCAGTATACGCTGCATGTTTTTTCGACTGACTGTAAATGAACAAAATCAGTGCGGCCACCTAGTGCAGTAATGGACTGCCTTTAATGACTGCATCCTCCAAATCTTTTTCTCATTGTAACATACAAGATAATTGTCAATACCTTCAAATTCTTTGTAGTTCCTAACTTGCTGAAGTAGTGAATCATTTTATTTTCACTCCCAACTATTTCTGGCATAAACCTTAATGCTCGAAACCACTGTGAGCAAAACATTTCTAAATTGTCTTACTGCTCATTTCTCACCATCAGTGACAAAAATAACTACTTAAAAAAAAACACAAACACACGCAACTGATGCTATTTAAAAACTGCTCTAAGCAACTGCTCTCAGGATGAGGCCTTTCATTCTAGGACAAAGGAGATGTCTTCCTTTTTTAAAGAAAGGTTCTTCCCTTTGTCCACTATCAACTCTGCCCTCCATCGCGTCTCCCGTATTTCACACACCTCTGCCCTCACCCCATCCCCCCGCCAGCCCACCAGGGATAGAGTCCCCCTGGTCCTCACCTATCACCCTATCAGCCTACAGATCCAATGTATAATCCTCCATAACTTCCACCACCTCCTACATGATCCCACCACCAACTACATCTTCCCCTCCCCCTCACTCTCGGCTTTCCGCAGGGTTCGCTCCCTACGCGACTCCCTTGTCCGTTCATCCCTCCGGGCACTCGTCCCTGCAAACGGAAGAAATGCTACACCTGCCCCCACACTTCTTCCCTCACCACCATCCCAGGCCCCAGACAGTCCTTTCAGGTGAGGCACCACTTCACCTGTGAGTCTACTGGGGTGATATACTGTATCCGGTGCTCCCGATGTGGCCATTTATACATTGGGGAGACCCGCCGCAGACTGGGAGACCGTTTCGCCGAACACCGGCGCTCGGTCCGCCAGCAGTGGTGGGATCTCCCTGTGGCCACACACTTCAATTCCACAGACCACTCCCACTCCGACATGTCTGTCCATGGCCTCCTCTACCATCAAGATGAGGCCACACGCAGGTCGATGGAGCAATACCTTATCTCCCGCCTAGGTAGCCTCCTTCCTGCCGGCATGAACATCCAACTCACTGACTTCTGTTGATACCCCTGACCCCCCCCCTTACCCCCATCCCTATCTATTATTTTAGTCTGGTTCTCTTTCTCTTTTTTCCCCCCTCACTATAATCTCCCCCCAGCCCTACCTTTCTTTCTCATGTATTTCCCATAATTCTCCACCTTCCCCCTAGCCCATTTCCCTCCAGCCTATCACTTCCTAGCTCTCTACTTTATCCCTCCCACCACTTCTTATCTCCCCTCGACCATCCCATGTTACTTCACTCCTGATGAAGGGTTTTGGCCCGAAACGTCGTCACTACCTCCTCCCACAGATGCTGTCTGGCCTGCTGAGTTCTGCCAGCATTTTGTGTTTAAACTTGCTAAGTTGTATTTGGTGAGACCATACTTTGAGATCTGTGAACTTCTTACCCAAGGAATAATTTGCATTTGAGGGAGTGTTATAGACAATAGGTGCAGGAGTAGGCCATTCGGTCCTTCGAGCCAGCACCACCATTCAATGTGATCATGGCTGATCATCCACAATCAGTTCCCCGTTACTGCCTTCTCCTCATATCCCTTGAATCAGCTATCTTTAAGAGATCTATCCAACTCTTTCTTGAAAGCATCCAGAGAATTGGCCTCTACTGCCTTCTGAGGCAGAGCATTCCATAGATCCACAACTCTCTGGGTGAAAAAGTTTTTCCTCAACTCCGTTCTAAATGGCCTACCCCTTATTCTCAAACTGTGGTCTCTGGTTCTGAACTCCCCCAACATCGGGAGCATGTTTCCTGCCTCTAGCGTGTCCAATCCCTTAATAATCATATATGTTTCAATCAGATCCCCTCTCATCCTTCTAAATTCCAGTGTATACAAGCCCAGTCGCTCCAATCTTTCAACATATGACAGTCATATGTTGACAGCCATCCCAGGAATTAACCTCGTGAACTTACACTGCACTCCCTCAATAGCAAGAATGTCCTTCCTCAAATTTGGAGACCAAAACTGAACACAATACTCCAGGTGTGGTCTCACCAGGGCCCTGTACAATTGCAGAAGGACCTCTTTGCTCCTATACTCAACTCCCCTTGTTATGAAGGCCATTAGCTTTCTTCACTGCCTGCTGTACCTGCATGCTTACTGTCAGTGACTGATGAACAATGACACCTAGGCCTTGTTGTACTTCCCCTTTTCCTAACTTGACACCACTCAGATAGTAATCTGCCTTCCTGTTCTTGCCACCAAAGTGGATAACCTCACAGTTATCCACATTAAACTGCATCTGCCCACTCACCCAACCTGTCCAAGTCACCCTGCATTCTCCTCACATCCTCCTCATATTTCACACTGCCACCCAGCTTTGTGTCATCTGCAAAATTGCTAATGTTACTTTTAATCCCTTCATCTAAATCATTAATGTATATTGTAAATAGCTGCAGTCCTAGCACCGAGCCTTGCGGTACCCCACTAGTCACTGCCTGCCATTCTGAAAAGGACCCGTTAATCCCTACTCTGTTTCCTGTCTGCCAACCAATTTTCTAACCATGTTAGTACCCTACCCCCAATACCATGTGCTCTAACTTTGCCCACTAATCTCCTATGTGGGACCTTATCAAAGGCTTTCTGAAAGTCCAGGTACACTACATCCACTGACTCTCCCTTGTCCAATTTCATAGTTACATCCTCAAAAAATTCCAGAAGAGTAGTCAAGCATGATTTCCCCTTCGTAAATCCATGCTGACTTGGACCAATCCTGTTACTGCTATCCAAATGTGCTACTATTTCATCTTTTATAATTGACTCCAGCATCTTCCCCACCACTGATGTCAAGCTAACTGGTCTATAATTCCCTGTTTTCTCTCTCCCTTCTTTCTTTAAAATGGTTTATGAGGGCTCACTGCAGGCTTCTAGCGTGACTAGATTACCACAGAATTGAGAGGATGTAACACTTAAGATGATCTCAATAAGACATTCAGGAAAAGAGTAAAGTAATTTAGGACTGCAAAATATATTCTCTGAAGTGATTGTGAATTCCCTTATTTTATGATTAGGCAAAATAATTAACATAATTTGGAAATGTGAGTGCCTCAAAAGATCCGAATGATGTTTGAGTTGCCTGATGAAGGAGGATGGAATATGTTGCAGTCAAATCCAAACCAACACAAGTAGTCTCTTTAAAGATTCCTTCACTTCTTCATCAAATTCAGCAACTTATAGAAAGGGAAACATTGAGATTGTATCAGAAAAGATATTTTCAAAAGGAACGGCCCTCTAAACATTATACTTCAGATGTGTGGATCCTGTTCTAGTAATTCATGAAGTTACTACCCAGAACTGATGAGATCTGTGTCTGCTTTATTCAATCAATCAGAGCACTGATTTTATTCATCCCCGTACAATGTAACTGCATTCTCAATGGATTAACCTGGCTGTGGATTTACCATCTGACTGACGCACAGCTCGTTCTTAGTCACTGATTGTGCCCTTTGAGTGCCTGAGAACTTATATTAATTTGGTACTATTAACTTGTTAATACTACCCAACTAGCAGAAAGTCAAACCATCAGTATACACACCACGTTAATGCATTTTAAAAATGGGAGGCATGCTCTTCACCTATCTATTCAACTCTATATTTTGACTTCATATTTATGTACTCTTTAAATATAATAAAATACTTTTACTGCAAGTTCAAAGCTTTACAAGTTTTAGTTTTTTTTTCCACAATAAAATGAATGATAACGAAGCTACTTTGAACATCCTACAAATGGCAAAAATCCTCTATTCTGTGCTGCAGGAAATAATTTTGGACTGTTAATGCGATTTGCTTCCTGTATAGAAGCTGCAAGGTGACAATGAGATGTAAAACTTACACAAATATCTAGCTCTGCTTATGTAGCAAGTGGCAGAATCAATCAGCTAAAAGCTCTGTGTAAACTTGCACCAGTCTTAATCTTTCGTGGATTACAAAACACAGGCAGCAATAAATCGCAAAGCAATTTACTAAAACAATAAAGCATGGTATTTCAAATTTGGAGCACAGCAGAATAGTAACAGCCTGTTGGTCATGAGGGAATGGTGATGCAGAGTCATGTAGAAACCATTAAATAAAGGCTAAGCCCACTGACAGATAAAGTAAAAATTGCTCAAGTCTGAATCCCCTGACTATTTAAACTGACCGTTCAATGAGTTGTATTGTCTCACAAAGGACTATAATCCAGAACTGATGATGTAATTTGCCAAACAGTAGTACTCAGAACATTTATTTATATGAATTTATGTCAGCTTTGAAGTTGCATTTCATTAATCTGTGCACTACTTGAAGCCAAAAAGTTTTTAAAAAAAGGAAGAATATTTGATTTCATCATTCGTAATGTTGATTTGAAGACCTTGTAGATTTGGTCGATGGAAAAATAATGTTAATCCAACATAACTGGAAGAAGGTTTATTGATGTGATATTACTTAAATATTAATTTTAATTCAATCTTAGTAACTAGGAAAGCCAATCAGAAGTATGTAAATAAGTATTAATTCTAATGTTACTAAATCAAGCATTTGGGTCTCTAGAATTTCAAACATACTGTGTCCCAATCAGAGAATAACCCAGGAGGTATTTCTGGAGCATAAAGATACATATAACATCCATGTTCCAGCAGTTTGTGGGATGGGAAAGATGAGAGCATTTTCAACAATTATTTGAGCCTCTTCCAATTGACTCACTCACATTCATTCAAATCATTTTGTCCTCTTAAACCCTTCTCAACTGCAAAGGAATATTCTAAATAAATTGCTGGAAAAGGAGGGTGTGTACAAGTGTGAAGATATAACACAAGATGCTGAACAAACACAGTGGGTGAAGAGAGAAACAGAATTAATATTTTTGGTCAACAACTCTCTTTAGTACTCAGAAATGTTACAGATAAAATTAATAATAAGTTGCAGAGAAAGTGGGGAAGAGAGTACAGAACAAAATGCAGGGTCTGTGATGGGCTAGTGAGGAGGATTATTGAATAGTGCAAGTGAGAATGGATCTCCAAATTCTAGGATTCAGTAATACCTTTCTTCACTCTTTCGGTAACATAAGGTTCTATTCATCTCCTCCACTTTGTATCTCCCTTTACATTAGCATTTCTGTAACACCACCATCATCTTTGTCAATCTCTCCTGTTTTCTAACCTAGCACAGACTCTTCTCCCTCCTTTTCTCTACAACATAAAACTTGCTTTCTCTCTAACTCCTTCCAGTTTTGAAAGGTTAAAGGCTCAGAATATTAATTCTACTTCTCCTTTAACAGGCTTTAACAGCATTTCTATTTCTTTCAGATTTCCAGTACTAGTAGTATTTTCTTGTTGCATAATACAATTACAGATGCGTGTTTGTGAAAACATTTCCCTGTGGCAATATGACAGAACTATTACTGATGTGATTCTGTTTCCATTTTTCAAAACGTTGGAATATGACTACAGGTAAAGATAGATTTAGAATCTGTAACTATACAGTGAAAGCACGCAAGCTGGAACCACACATTACTGATGGAAGGCAGATATTTTGTCCTGCCAAATTGGAGCACACACATGGTTCAAACACTAAATCAATAGCAATTATTTAGAATGTGCCTTTCAAATAACCGCACAGTAGTTTACATAAATGTATCATTTTAACAACATTAATACAAACAGAGTTGCTTCCATGAAAATAATCATCATGAGTCACTTATCAACTGATAACTACCACATGCTGTTGCATCTCCATACCAGCCATTGATGATACAGCACAAGACTATTATTCCCACTGATAGGAGCTGTATGAAAATCTGATATAAAGCATCACCTTTATTCAATATAAATTTCTTCAGTAGCCATCACCATCTTCCTCTGTCCACGTTCTGATTTCACTCCTCCTGTGCTTTATTCGGTGCTCCAGATCCAATCCCAGCTCCCTAAAACATCTACTTCCCACATCATTACTTTGCCTACACTGCTTCAGTTCATTCCCAGAGATCCTGTCACTCTCTCCTACTACTCCAATCTGCAGCCTGTATGGACTTTGTTTTCAGCTTTCTTGTTTTCTTTTGAACATCAGATTTTCTCAAGGGCCTATTGTCTCCACTCTCAGGCTCCTTGCTCTGTTCAACAGTCTTGAGCTAAGTGCCAATAATATAATCCTGTAGCTTGTTTTCAGCAAAAGGCAAACTTCCAAAATCCTTAAATACCATGCTATTATAGATATAAGAACATTGCTATTTTAAACTTTACAAATGTAACCTATGCAAATATTTTAAGTAATGTTTTGGAATACAATGGATTCCGATTTGTTGGGACACATCATTTTGGCCTAATTAAGCAGCTGCCGCAATTAGCTACAGTTTCATGGAAATAGTTTGAAAAAGACAAACTACCATTTCACTGAGTAACAAATTATACATTTAAATGAAATTCGGAACAAATGAGAACACTACCAATGGTACTACAGTAATATAAAATTGTGTATTAGTTCCTAACAGTTATCGACAGAAAAATTCATACAGTGTACACTGGCCTTGTTCTTTTGATTGACTGTAAATGAACAAAACCAGCGCAGACATCTAGTGTAGATAATGGACTGCCTTCAATCTCCTCCTGTATGAAGCAGTGTCAAAAATCACTGCTTTTTAATTTGGCGTCGACTGGGCCTATTAAAAAACGTAACGAGGGTATGCAACTGACACTGTACAAAAACTGTTTGCTCTAAGCATGGTGTGGTGTCTAATGGCCACACAATTGCACATGACTAACAAGTTAAAAACTGTTCGGAGACAGTCTCCTGTCCCAATTAAGCAGCATGGTTTCCCAAGCAAATAAAAGAAATCTTGGCTATTTTTTGTCAATTAGTTTTTATTCTTTAAATGTTGAACCAAATAAGTGACTGCCTCGATTAACCAGTGTCACAATTAACTGACATCCACTGTATTTTCATTTCAATTGCAGAACCACTTGCTGATTATTTGAGTTGCCAGTACTTTTATTTCCAGAGGTATGAGTCCAGTTTGTGGTAATTACCACAGGTTTATTGCAAAGGATTCTGAACGAATCATTATCATTCTAAGCATTCTTTACATATTTTCTTATAAATAATGTGCACACTGTGAAAGCACAGACTTAAAAACAAAGCAGTCTATTGACTGAGTTAATATAATACTTCCTCGTTGTTGTTTACTTACAATGTTAGCATGGATACACTACAGCTAAAGCTGGTAAATTAGATGAGGTGTATTATTTTGCAACCAAACACCTAAATATTTATAGTATATAAACACACTAAATATCAAAGAGTTTTCTGAAGTGGGCAATCTGAATTCTCTTTCTTCACACTTCAGCTCTGATTATTTTTTTTAAAGAATTGTTGTGTCACACAGCTTAGAAACAAGCTGACCACAATGCCTATCTATGGTAATGCTATTTTCCTGCATTTGGCCCATTCCCCGAACTTGTGTGTATACCTAAACAAAAGTCTTCAAACTCTGTGATTTCACTTGCCTCTACCACCTCCTCCAGCAGCGAGTCCGCTGTACCACTACATTCCGTGTGAAAAAGTACATGTCCCCTCTCACCTTAAACCTATATCCTCTAGTTTTAGACTTCCCTGTCCTTAGGAAGAGACTAAATATCTATCCTATCTTTGTCCATATTGTATAAACCTTTATAAAGTCCTGCATTGTAACGAAAATGCTTCATTCCAGATATGACCCTGGTGAATCTCCTCTGCACTTTCTAGCGCGACCACATCCTTATCACACAATGGTGACCAGAGTGACACACCAATGTTCCAAGAGTGCCCTGACCAATGTTTTGCGCAGCTGCAACATGACATCCAAGCTCTTACAACTCAGTATGTTGGATACAGGGGTGATGACCAAAGCATTAAATGGCTGGAGTCGCTTAGCACTTTAGTGAAGGGTGTTTATTTAGATGCATCTGAAATCAAACTGAATAAAATTAGTGAAAATAATGAAAAGAAAAATGCCAATATTGACAAAATGATACCTACAAAAAAAACCACAATAATAGTTCCAAACTTACTCTGGTCTAATGTGAACTCCGAGCAGCCCTTATCTCTCTCTCTTACTGAGGGCAAAGAGCTCTTTTTTTAGGCATTAAGACATACCACCTTTAATCACCAACAACGTATACTTAAGACTACACATGAATTAGAATATGATGCACTCCATAATGTAGTTACAATCATATAAGAAAATAAATATCCATCTTAATTAAAGTATCCACATTTACACATCCCATTACTAAATAAATGGAATATTCCACCGTGCACGGCAGTAAAGGAACAATAATGCCAATCGGAGCACATCAGCTAGGTTTAGAATTGATCTAAACTTTGGTGTCTGACTCTGAATGTATGTAGCAATGTAGAGCGAAAACAGTGGGTTAACTATAAAAATATACCGGGGAAGACATCGAAGTGTGTACACTTGGCACAAAGGCAGCAGAATGACAAGGTAATGTTTGCGTGCAAGTGAATGTGCATGTGTAAGGAGTGTGTTTACAAAGTACTTTCCATCACACGATACTCCTGCCGATGAAAAAAAGCAAGCTACACATTATCCTTTAATACCCTCTCCACCTGCATTGCTATTTTCGGGGAGCTAAGAAATTGTAGCCCTTGGTCCATCTGAACTTCAGTGATTTTAAATGTCCATACCATTTAGCATACATGCTAAGCCAATATTCGATGATCCAAGTTCAATTACCTCAATCTTCTCTGAATTAAGTTCCATCACCCATCATACCACCCAACTTTTCAGCTGAACTATGTCATTCTATTACCACCCACACCATCTACAACTTCACTTTTCACTTACCTTGAGTAATCGTCAAAGTTACCTATCCGACCCCAGTATGTATGTGTGTATACACACACGCACACACACGACAAACAATAATTTCCAGCCTTTATTCCTGCTGTACCACAGCACACTGACTTCCAAACAACAACCAATGACTAATCTCTACTTTCACCAACTTAAAACATCTTGGGTCTCATGTACCCTATCATTCTGGGCCAGCATACCAAATGCTGAATGTGTGAGTTGTTTAAAACAGGGTGAGGACAACAAACTATTTAGGACCTTGCTGAACCTCAGAAAGAATATTAGCTAACTTCCTTATCTAATGAAATTTGCAGAGAATGAAGGGCGAGCTTCAATCTACCAGAGAAAGAAAATAAGATGGGAAATGTAAATTTACAGAAAATGGATCTAAAATTTAATTAACTTCTAAGAATAATTTGCTACATACAGGAATGAGACTTTTCTTTCTGGACTCTTGGATCAAATGTCAGATCTCAAAAATACTCCATTTATGTTTTCTTTGCACCATGATTAACACAAGCAGAATAACCTGAGAAACGGGTTTAATGATGGACTCCCACTTCTGTAGGGCTGAGAGTGAAGCAGTGCAAATCGCCAACAATGGTGACAATTCTTGACTGCCGCTGTTCTGGTTCTTTGCCACAAACCAATCAAGTCTTTCATTCTTATTATTTACATTGATTATCATGAACTCACTATTACTGCCCAGCAGATCCCAGGCCACAAACTTTGAGTGTGCATTTTGCAAAGTTATACAAACTTTTGAGGAAAAAATGTGATAGCAATTGTTAAGTAAAGTAATACTGTTGTAATTGTGTAAAATATCTGCAGAAAACTAACCATAACAAACTATTTCAAGATGATCTGTATCTTTTCGAGTAGTTTGTACTTACAGGCTGGTAACTCACCTGTGCTGGAATTCTGTTCTTCATTCTCTGACTCTGCACCATTTTGACTGCCGTTCCCATGAAGATTATTCATTGTGGCAAGTTTCAGTTTTTGTAACTTCATCGCTTCAGCCATGGCTGCTGCAGTTAGACCTAGTGAACAAAGATAACGTGTCATCGCTTCAAAGGGAATCATCAGGATATAAAATGGAAAACACAGTGCCTGTGCAAAACACCGCTGCAGTTGGAGGAGATGTCAGCTAAGATTCTGTCAAATTTCTGCAAATTAATGGTGGTAACTGCCTGGCTGCACACACCCTGATATGAAGGCTCCAATGCACAGAATCGCAGGAGGTTGCATGGGTAGTAGATGCAGTCAGCTCCATCACGGCAACCCTCTCCACCACCAAAGGCCTCTAGAGGTTGGCATCTATTGTTAAGGGCCCTCACCATTCAGGACATACCCTATTCTCATTACTATTTCCAGGGAGAGGTACAAGAGTCTGAAGACCTACACTCAATAACTCAAGAACACAGTTTTCCCCTCCAGCAACAGATTTCTGGGCAGTTGATGAACCAATGAACACTACCTCATTATTCCTTTTTTTAAATTAAAGATTCTATTTAGTATAGTTTTATGTCTTTACACTATACCGCTGCCTCTAAACCAGTGGTCCCCAACCACCGGGCCGCAAAGCATGTGCTACCGGGGCTGCGAGGAAACAATATGATTTGGCGATATGAAACAATATGAGTCAGCTGCACCTTTCCTCATTCCCTGTCATGCTCACTGTTGAATTTTAACGCAGGTGACGTCATTGCGCACGCAAAGTCATTACCCACTCGAGGTCATCAGTCGCCTAAATGCAATGATACCCTAGTGCCAGGGATCACTGGTTGGCCTCGGGTAACCGGCCGCCTTGCACGGCCAGTGAGAAATACCGTTGCTACTGGCCTGGAGCGCGGACAGATGGGTGCTGCCTCTAAACCTGTCTAGCACACCGAATGTACGTGGGGAACCTGGTGCTAAAATATTTGCAGACGACCTAATTCGGGCTCAGGGTTTCATAATAGCAGAGCAGCTATTTCGCTGTGATCTACTGAAAGTCATCCCTCAAGCCAAACTTTTGTTGGCTGATAGATCCTATCTACCTACAAGGGAGGTGGGTACACACCCTGTCACACTCCTCGCTCGGTCAGTCGCTCTCTCTGGACTGTAACCGCCGCGGCCCCGGTACGGGGACCTTCAGCCCTTACCTTGTCCTCTCAATGGTGTGTTGCAATGATTTTATACAAGGAAAAAGATCTAGACGTCACTTAAAATGTTATGTTGCTATTTACTTATAAGTGAGTTATAATTGACTTATCACTATATTCATGTGAGGAAAATATGGGCTGTGTGTTTAATATTAAATTTGTTAGATAAACCCATTTAGAAACGAAATTGAGTGTGTTAGCCATTTATAAGTGACTTATAGTTGACTTATCACCTATAATATAGGTCCTATATTCCAGTCGTGATTAACTCCCCCCGCCACCCCACCCCGTCGGCTGGTCCGCAAGAATATTGTCAATATTAAACCGGTCCGCGGTGCAAAACAGGTTGGTGACCCCTGCTCTAAGCAAGGGGAATTTCCTGTCATATAATAGTTATTGTAAACCTGATTCAGACTCTTGATTCAAATGATAAAAAAGGCATATCCACTTGTAAGTTAACAAGTAAATCTGCTATCTATGACACCAAAGCAAACATTATAGCAGCCGATTTTAAATTGAGAGGCAAGCATTTACATGCAGAAAAACTGGGCGTATTATTCAAAAGTTAGATTATAAGTCAAACTCGAAGTCTTTGAACATTCTGCACATTATTTCTAAAGTAGTGGACTCCAAAACAGAACCCCAATTACAAGTGCATTTCTCTGACACTTCCATTCACTCTTTCTCCTAAGACATGATTTAAATAATTTTCCTGATAATCAAAGACGGCAGTAATCTCTGTGTTAACTATCCTAACTGTGTTTTATAGGAGCACTATTGAGAGCTTCCTGACAAGTTGCATCTCCATCTGGTACGGGAGCGGTCGAGCATCGGACCAGACGTCCCTATGAAGGACTGAGAGAACAGCTGAGAGGATCATGAGGGTTTCCCTATCATCATCAGGGACATTTATCAGGAGTGCTGCGTACACAGGGCCCTGAGTATTATTCAGGATCCAACCCATCAATCCAACGTCCTCTTTGACTTTCTACCATCAGACAGGAGACTACGATGCATAAAAACAAGAACGGTCAGGATGAGAAACAGTTCCTTCCCACAGGCCGTTAGGCTTCTGAACTCCCTGCCACATCATATTCGAACTGTCACTGGTTAATCTGTTCGTACTTACAATATTTAATACTAATGCACTTCAGTTTGTTCTTTATGTGTAATTCATCTGTAGATTTTATCCTTACCTTCATAAGTTATCGGGTGTCATGTATACTGCCATGCTTCACAGCCTGGTTCAGAGAAACGTCTCGTTTCTATATACAGTACACTATTTGGTTATACACATTATATACATGCATATATTTAAATGACAATAAACTTCACTTGATTTGATATTATCTGAGTGAAAATAATGTGACCTGCCAAGCTGGTATCCAGTCTAAAGAATATCACTGGTGGTGCCCCTAAGTCACTGTGCAAAAGTCTCCGATATTATACTTACACTTACACACACACACAATAATATATATAGCTTGGGTGCCTAAGATTTTTGCACAGTTGTAGTAATTCTATGATTTCCACTGTACTACTGCTACAAAAAATAAACAAATTTCATGACATATGTGAATGATGATAAACCTGATTCTGATATGGGTCTCTACTGTGGACTGAGAGAGGGAAGGGGGAAGTGAGAGGGTATTCATAATTGGGAGAGGGGAGGGAACAAGCAGCACCAGAGAGACATTCTGTAATGATCAATAACCCAATTGTTTGGAATCAAGTGACCCTTGCACTTGCCCCTGTCATTCCTTCTCTGCCATGAATCCACATCACTCCCACAGCACTCCCCCCTTGCCAATCTCAACATTCATTGCACCTGCCACATTTACAAACTCACTCTCTGCTCCACATCAACAAATACAGTACTGTTAAAATTCTTCGGCACTCTCGCTATATATCTGTGCCTATGACTTTTGCAGAGCACTGTACAACTGCGATTTCTTAGGCAAGACTGAGTAACTGGAATTTGTTTCCTCCGAAAGTCTGTTTGAAGCAAACCTGAAAGTACATACACCCTCTTCATAACAAAATACTCAAGTATACCTCAACTCGAGAAAAGACATACTGAAGGTACAGTTAAATGGTCTCAGAATGTCAATGATCATTGAGTTGCATTGGATCATGTTGCAAGGAATCACTATAGAGTGTGACAAACAATATCAGGTCAGTTAGATAATATAAATATAATATAATATAATATAAACAATATCACAGATGTACTTCAATCAATTCACCAACTCACAATACAAGAATTTTGACACAACTTGAGAAAATGGTCAGGGACCACAGTCCATTCTGTTTTCAGATTAAAAATCATGACAGGTCATCAAAAGAGAACAAAGTGTTCAATTAAAATACAGTATTAAATTATGCATTGTACTTCTTATATGAACTGGAAAAAGGTTTAGCACTCCTAGGATCTGTCCTTCATGAGACAGTGAAACATTTGTCGTGACACAGAACCTATTGAAGCTCGTTGTTTCAATGCAAATGCCAAGTGTTTTGAGCAGGTTTCCAGGTACTTGCCTTCATTTCTTGCTGAACTTAAGTCTATTGGGAAATTGGAGCAGGAGCTACTTGTTGTATTTCATCCAGCTGTAGATATTCGACTTCACACACTTGGTAGTGCCATGCACTTGAGGCATAAAGCAGTCATAATTAATACACATTTCATCATGCTGAAAGTAGTGAATGGAGCATGATTTAACATTTCCCAACTTGGGCATTACATTTTTCTTTATAAATTTCTCCATGTCTGGCTGTTCTACAATAATAAAATTTTCACTGCAAGCAGTGATGAACCCGGATCAAATCATCTGTGCACTTGCATTCTGATAAAAAAAATCATCAATATGAAGCGTTAACTCTGTCTCTCTGCACAGAGACTGCCCAGTCTGCTGAGCATCTCCTGCATTTTCTGTGCATTGAGATTGTCAGGTCAGAGGTGCCTTAAACCACGGTCCAGTATCACTGCCCTGAATGAACTGGTGGTACCGTGGCACAAGTCCTGAATGCTCCTGTCCATGGCTTGCCATGGATGTAGAGTAGCACCTTCAGCTGGAGAACTGTGTGCCATTACCCCACTTCATTCTTTCCTTCATCTCTGTCAGGTAGCACGGCGTTCCAATGAATTGATAGGAGTGACTCTAGTTCTACAATGGGGCCCAACTATTCCATTGCCTCTCTCCCTCTCCACCCCTTTTCCTACACTCCTCTCCTCCCCGTACTCCCTCACCTCTGTGGCATTTTGGTGCTGATGTCATTTGGGAAAGCACAAGTTAGATGATAAAGCCTCTTTAAAAAACAAAATAATTTTTTTTAAATCAAGGGCTTCCCTGATATCTCAGGAACTGTCTTGGTAACCCTATCTTTTCACCTGCTCTGATATTTATATTCAATTACTCAATATTGTGGAATTAATTCTGTTAAATATTCAAAATTTGTCAGTTATTTTTGGATTTGATCATCCATATGCTACTAAATAGCCAATTTATTTCTTTCCACCTTAGTCTACTTAACCATTTTTTTGTTTGAATTAAACTTTTAAAAGAAAATACAGATGCACAGTGTAAACAAGTGACTAGCTTTCTAAAGCACATAGCTGAGAATCAACAAACAATTACTATGTAGTAATTTACTGTTATAATTCTAATGTGATATTTGTTTGTAAATCATAATATATTCAAAAACACTGTGCTGAAGGACACTAAAAGGTGTGTATTTGTAAGATAATGCAATATCTTTAGCACAGTGCCAATGCCTCACATCTCTGACAATTTGGGTTCAATCCTGACCTCCGGTGTCGTCAGCGTAGAGTTGTCACCTTCTTCCTGTGACTGCATGGATCTCCAAGAGGAGCTCCAGTTTTCTCCCACATCGTAAAGGCATAATGGGCAACTGGTAATTGCCAGCAGGTGAGTGGTAGAAACTTGTGAGTGGGGAAGGAGGAGGGGTGCAGGGGGTGGGAAAGAGAAACATTGATTAGGGTGCGAGAGAAAAATGGGGTAGTGGAAGATTATTGTAAGTGTGTCTTTGAAGGTTAGCACAGACTCCATGAGCCATTGGCCCTGTTCCCTTGCTTCATTCCACTACATCTCTTTAACTATGATGTAACAACAAAAGTCCCTGGAAAAGTCCCAACATTTAAAGAATGGCACTCACAAATTGTCAACTGCATTCCCAATATTTTCAATTAAACACCAAGTGTAAAGATGGTGCATTTTTGCAGCAGTAACTTCATAATAGCTGGAGTCCTTACATTTTATATTTCCAAATCATTATTGTGTTGAAGTGTTTCAAGCCTAGTAGATGAGAAAAGCATTCCAAACCAGGGAGGGGGAATTGAAGAAAATACCCTCTGTAACCAGACAGCCTTTTGGTCAGATACTCAAATTGTTTTATTGCTCTCAATCCAGGGATATCAATCTTTGGACGATCTGAGCTAAAATATGCAGGACTCAAAGGTTAATCTGATAGGACATTTTCTAAGCAGCCATGAGTAAAACCATGGCTCTTTTAAAAGTTACCTCTCAATTTCTTAATGCTTGCACATATTCATTAAGGACACAGATACGGAGCCATCTTACGTAATTTCCACAAACTTGTCCAATTAGAATTTGCAACCCTACTTCACACAAACATCTGCATCTGGATCATTGGGATCTCTTCTGGGGAAGGTATACCTGTGCAAAAAGGACGAGCGACACCTGAACCCAAGGGGGACCAATATCCTTGCAGGCAGGTTTGCTAGAGCTGTTGGCAGGGGTGTAGGAACCAGAGTGATTGGGCTGAGGGTGGAGCAATTGGTATAGAAATCGATGCAGTGAGTAACAAGACTGTGAGGAGGGATAGGCAGATGGTAGGGCAAAATTACAGTCAGTGGGATGAGTTTAAGTGTAACATGGGAGCAAAAGCAAAAAGGGTGATGAATACATGATGAAGGTGTTATATTTGAACCCATACAGTATGAAGTAAGGTAGATTATCTTGAAGCACAGTTAGAGATGAGCAAGTATGATGTTGTGGGCATCACTGAGTCATGGCTGAAAGAAGGTCAGAGTTGGGAGCTTAATATCCAAGGATACACCTGGCATCAAAAGGACAGGGAGATGAGTAGAGAGGGTGGGGTGGCTCTGTTGGCAAAAAAAGAAATCAAATCCTTAGAAAAAGGTGACATAGGATCAGAAGGTGTAGAATCCTTGTGGGTAGAGTTAAGAAACTGCAAGAGTTTTAAAAAAAATCCTGTCAAGAGTTAAATGCAGGCACCTGAAAAGTAGCCAGGATGTAGGATATAAATGATAAAAGTCATGCCACAAGGGTAACACTAAGATAGTCATGGGGAATTTCAATATGAAGGTAGATTGGGAAAATCAGGTCGGTGCTGTATCCGAAGAGAGGGAATTTGTTGAATCCCCATGGGATGGCTTATTAGAGCAGCTTGTGGTTGAATCCACCTGGGGAAAGGCAGTTCTGGATTGGGTGTTGTGTAATAAAACAATTTGATTAGGGAGCTTAAGGTAAAGGAACCCTTTGGAGCCAGTGATCATAATACAATAGATTTCATCTTGAAGTTTAAGAGGGAGAAGATAACGTCAGATTTATCAGTGTTACAGTGGAATAAAGGTAATTACAGTGGGATGAGAGGAGCTGACCAAAGTTGATTAGAAGGGGACATTAAAGGGCAGAACAAAGGCTGCAAAACTTTTAAAAACTAGAAGGTAACTTAAAAAAAACTATAAAGGAGAGAAAAGATGAAATATGAAGCAAAGCCAGCCAATAATATCAAAGAGGATAAAGAAGTGCCGGACAAACTTAATAAGCGCTTTATGTCAGTAGAAGACACTATGCCAGAATTTCGAGACTGTCAGGGGACAGAAGTGATTATTGTTGTTATTACTAAGGAGAGGGTACTTGGGAAGCTAAATTATGAAAGTAGATATGTCACCTAGTCACCAGATGGACTACATCCCAGGTTTCTGAAACAGAAAGCTGAAGAGATTGTAGAAACATTCGTAGTGATCTTTCAAGAGTCACGACATTCTAGAATGGTTCTGGAGGACTGGAAAATTGCAAATGTTACACCATCTTTAAGAAAGAAGAAAGGAAATTATAGGCCAGTTAGCCTGACTTCAGTGGTTGGAAAGATGCAGGAGTCATTACTAAGGATGAGGTTTCGGGTACTTGGTCGGGGGGGAGTGGGTCGTGCATGATACAGTAGGTCAAAGTCAGCATGGTTCCTTAAGGGGAAATTTTCCTGACATATCTGTTGGAATTCTTAGAGGAAATAACAGGTAGGACAGTCAAAGGAGAGCCAGTGAATGTTGTTTACTGGGATTTTCAGAAGATCTTTGACAAGGTGCTGCTCATGAGGCTGCATAACAAGTTAAGAGGCCATGGTGTACAGGAAAGATACTAGCATGGATAGGAGATTGGCTGACGGACAGAATAGAGGGCATGCAGTGTTGAGGAAGCAGGGAGCCTGTGGAAGGGGCTGGACAGATTGGCATGATGGGCAAAGAAATGGCAGATGGATTGTAGTGCAGGGAAGTCATGCACTTTGCCGGAATGAATAAAAGCAGAGACTATTTTCTAAATGGGGAGAAAACTCAAAAATCAGAGGTACAAATAGACTTGACGGTCCTTATGCAGAATTCCCTACAGGTTAACTTGTAGGTTGAGTCGGTAGTAAAGGCAGCAAATACAAAGTTCATATTCATTTTGAGAGGATTAGAATACAAGAGCAAAGATATGATGCTGAGGCTTTTTAAGGCATTGCTCAAACCGCACTTTCAGCATTGCGAGCAGTTTTGGGCACCAGATTTGAGAAAAGAAGGTTCACGAGAGTGATTCCAGGAATGAAAGTATTAATGCTTGATAGCTTTGGAGTTTAGAAGAATGCGGGGGGAGGGATCTCATTGAAACCTATTGAATATTGAAGAGCCAAGAGAGAGTGGATGTGGAGAGGATGTTTCTTTTAGTGGGGAGTCTAGGACCAGAGGGCACACTCAGAATGGATGACATCGACTTTGAACAGAGATGAGGAGAAATTTCTTTAACAGTAAAGTGGTGAATCTGTGGAATTCAGTGCCACGGATGGCTGTGGAGGCCAAGTCATTGAGTATATTTAAAGCGGAGGTTGATAGGTTCTTGGTTAGCCAGAGCATCAAAGGTTTTGGGGAAAAAGCAGGAGAATGGGGTTGAAAGGGATAAGATGAAATGGTGGAGCAGACTTGATGGGCTGAGTGGCCTAATTCTGCTCCTTTGTCTCATGGTCTTATCATCAGCCTCTCAATACTCTTAGCTGGAGGAAGCTACAATAAGACACTATTAATTAGAAAGCCGAGCAACGGTTAGGCTAAGCAAAAGAAAGAATAAACTGCAATTGTGTGATCACATCTGAAATTAAGTTACATCTAGTTTTAGCCTACTGTTTATTTTCAAGTAGGATGAATTTTTATCTCTGCACTTTTTGAGTCTGATATGATTGGACCAAAAGTAGAGCATCAAACACCTGCTGTCTGATTTACCCTTTACAGCTCAGGATTTTCAGTGTACAGCTTCTGCAGATCAAAGGCAGCCATTTGTTTTATCTGTCAGTTCACTTAACCAACTGTGAAGTCGTGAGAGTCTCTAAATCCTTTTGAGGACTGTGATATTTCAGCCATAAATTGCACTTTTTCCATCTATTCATATTATTCTAATCAGTGAACCATTTATTACAACAAAGATATGGGAAATGTACATGGATAAAATCCTTGCGTGTAGAAAGGAAGTGAAATGAGTATTTTGAAAGCTTAATAGATCTATCACTACTCAAAAGATTAAATGGTTGAAGACTAGGAACACAATTGAATACCACAGTAGTACATAGTATGTTTGGTCTCTCTGCCCTGAGTAATAACATAAGAGTTTTTACAAGTATTATTGTTGAGGTGGACAATATAGAATAACAGATGGTTGGAAATGCAATACAAAGGTACACATGGCCCCAGGAGATTACATACGCCTTAGTAATTCATCTCACTACCATCTGTTCTTAAATCTTCCTTTCCCTATGTAAGCCAGGCAACAGCCAAGTTTAGTGGCCTGCAGAAAGGAAAATACTGTGTTTAATAAGAAACACAATAAGCATGTGATGATCTTAGATGCAAAATTACACAAAAACCATTATTGTGGGAGCACTCAGAATTATCCTCTCAGCATTATCTGTTAATGCAACTAATATGCCGATGCTGTACAACGCTTCCCCTACATTATTAGCCCTCTGCTTCTCCACGCCAGTGTTTTTACACCTACCTCACAGCAAAACATAGAACTACCCCATGGAAATATTCTCTCTTTCTATGCAGATTGTCATTGCTGCTTCATAGTAGACCCACTACTGGAAAGATGGAAATGTTTTACATCTTCATAGTCCCCGTTCTGTATTGGACTTGGTTATATATCCATGAAGTGAAGGAGCCTTATTTACTGTTTTACCAGCTAGATCTTCAAGACATTGATTGAAAAAATACAAAAATTGTTAGGTTTGACCTCCTGACAAAATGTAAAAGAGGCACATTCATCTATTCACCAGCCCTGCAATACCCTCCTTTCAACTTTTGCTCGTGTATTACAGGTGGCTGAATGGGCATTGCCTTCTATCCAAAGACAATGTTCACTATTATCCAGTCCTCAAAGAATAAATATACAGTGGATTCTGGTTAATTAGGCCATCAGTGAATCAGGACAGCCACTTATTTGGGACAAATTAAAGAATAAAAAATAATTGAGAAAATAGCCAGGATTCCCTTTGTTTATTTGGAATACTATGCCACTTAATTGGGATGGAAGACTGTTACCCAATAGCTTCTAACTACTGTAAGCTATGTGCATTGTTTGGCTGTTAAGACACTACACCGTGCTTAGAATGAACAGTTTTTATATAGCATCAGTTGCAAGTATTTATGTTCAAAGTCAATGACATTTGTCACTGACAGTTGGCAAAAAACAAATAGTAAGAAATTCAGAACTGTTTTGCTCACCGCGGTTTCAAGCAATCAGGATTGGAGATGCCGGAATCGGCCAGGAGTGAAAATGAAATGATTTCACTACCTCACCAGGTTTGGAAGCACAAAGGATTTGGAGGTATCAACAATCATCTTGAATGTTTCAATGAAAATTAGAATTTGGAGGATGCAATCAACTAAAGCATTGCATGAAGACAGTCCATTATCTACACTAGGTGTCCACTATGATTTTGTTCATTTACTGTCAATCAGAAGAACGTGGCAGCGCACACTGGACGAATTCGTCTGTCAATAATTATTAGGAACTTATACACAGTTTAATAGACTGTAGTAGTAATAGTAATGTTCAAATTCGATCTTTATTTTATTTAAATACATAATTTGTTACTCATTTAAGTGTCAGTTTGTATTTTTTCTATATACCTTTTTTTTCAAACTATTTTCATGAAACAAACTGGGGCAGCTGCCTAAATGGGCTAAATGTGCTGGTCCTGATGTATCCCAATTAATTAATCCACTGTATACAGGAACAATACACAGTCCTTTCTATTCCATTCCTACATCCCAACAAGAACATTTTGTTATCTCTGGCATGCACAGGCTTTCAGTGAGGACAATAGCTTCCACTAACCAGTCCACTCCACCAAATCCGCTTAGGACAGCCATCCATCTTCCATGTCTTTTTCTCTCACTCCTCGGTTATTCATCTCTTATGGTAATAATTATTTTGCCAAACTTCTGTTCATAGTCTTCTGGTCTTGTTGTGAGCTTGAGGGCAGTGTTATGAGTTATTGCATTTCAAAGTTATTAAACGATTGCAGATTTGAGCTAATACGAGTCAATCGGAAGTAGCTTGTGATTTCTGCTGCTTGGACTGGGGCTAGATTTTTATTCATATCTGATTTATGACTACGTTGCTTGCCTGCAGAAGTGAAACGACACTGTGACAACATTTTAGCAGATTTTATAGGTCACATCAAGCACTCATTACAGTGAATAGCACAAAGCTCTATCACTGGATGGATTCCAGTTAAACCTGGACCCAGACTTGCAAATTCAGGGACTAAATACATCGGGTTACATGTTGCAGGCACTCTTGGTTCATTGGCTCAAATAGCGCTTACAGAAATGACACAAAAGGAGCAACTTTGCATCGCCTACGTTGTGCCACAGTTGGCTCAGCGTTTTATAGGCTCAGTGCAGCTTTTGGCAGTGGTGTTACTCAGATTTTACTACACATTGCAAGTGGCTGAGAGCACAAGTCTATTTATAAGCACCTGGATAAATGGGGGAAAAACACGCATCGGTTAAAAAAATATTATTTTAATGCCAACTTCAAAGACAGAGTTTTCACCTCTTGCAATGAGGTTCACTGTATAAGTGATTTAATGTATGCACTTCAACAATGTCAGTATGTTTTGTTAACTTCAAACTGTAATCCACTCTCAACATATACAAATGACAATATAAATTGCTAATGAATGTTCTGTTGTACAGAATAACCATGAACACTTAACACTTCCAAATGTATCATAGATCTTTTTATTTCCACTCAGCCAAAAGCATCCAGCTTTCCAACAATCAGCAAGAGAACAACTTTCAAATGCTAGAAAGTGTTGCTAAGCTACGAGTTCTAACACTCGGAACAATGATTTGGCCAATATTAATTCAAATGATTGTATCTTTGTTAATTCATCAGGAATGACTGGCAAACTTATTAAAATTGTTCTGGAAATCTGATAAAATTAAATATGCTTGGTTATTCATTTATCATGTAGATTTCATCAACATGACTAAAGTTATGATCAAGAACATGAATATTATGACTTAAAAAAACAAATCACACTCTAATACTTTGCCCATTACTCACCATCTGATTTGCAGCTGACCTGAAGGACTACTGTAAAGGCTGACAGGAGCATTACTTACGCCGTGGTTCCATAACAAACCAAATTAGATCAATTTCTGTTAGTATTTGAATTCTTAATCATGACTCCAAGAGTTCTAATGCAATGAATTTTAGGCATTAGATCCTGCACAAGCTTGTTAATTCAAATACATTTTAAATGGGATTGCAACCTCTGCACATTTGTGAGAAGGTCTCACCGCTAAAATAAAATTATTCCAGATTGCTAATTATGACAACAAGAAAGAACCCAAGTCAGACGCGACAGATTTCTTCACAAAATTAAAAACTTATTTTATGGCACCCAACACGTGCAAGACAGTTGCAGTTGTATCACACTCAGTATTGAGGTGGGACATTCAGCATCCATTTGCTGTGCCTTTCACAAGCACTAATTGCTTGCATTTACACTGGTTTTTACCCAGAGAATGGTGGAGGCCTAGCATGGGCTGCCAGGGGTGGTAGAGGAGGCAGATACAAAAGAGGCTGTTAGAAAGGCACATGAACATGTAGGGAACGGAGGGATGCGCACCATGTGCAGGTAGAAGGAAATAGTTTAATGAGCCATAATTAGTTTGACACAACATTATGGGCTGAAGGGCCTCTTTTACTGCTGTACCGTTAAAAGTTCCATGTTCCAAGTAAAATGCAGCGATCACTGGAACATTGAAATGAAAAGGAATATTGGTGGAAATGATTGTCAAGTCAGGCAGCAGGTGCAGGGCGAGAAAAGTAGTTGTAGTTTCAGTACTGACTAAGAAGCACCAACCTGAAAAGTTAACAATGAACAGGAGCCAGCAGGGAGATGTTGCCAGATCTATAGCCAGCTGCTGTTATTTTCCTTTTGTTAACTCAAGCATGTCTGGGATTTTGCTGCATGCATTTCCAAAGAATGAATATTGGTAAGCTCCATCACTGGATCAGCACTAAAACAGGAAGCCTCTGTAAACCCATTCACTTAATTTTAAACTTTACAGGTGCAGGGGAGAAAGAATTCAAGTTATTTTAAATCACTATTCTATTTAAAAATAAAGGGATACATCTCCATTATTTATTTTTTATCAGTAATAACATCTGACAGTTTCTGCTAGTCTAGGTATCCAGAAGCTTTCCAAAAGCTTGTTAACAGTGTCAGATAACAAAGAGGGGCACGGTCTCTGGGGTCGGTGTTTTATGGTGCCGCAGGAGTGGCCAGTGACCGGCATCTCAATATAGTATAGCACCTGCAATGCATTACCCTGGAGATGATGTCACTCCTTTACATTTGTATAGAGACATGGGGACCCTTCAGCCCACCGATACTCATTTACATTTGTTTCATTTTATTCCCGACCCCCCCCCCCCCAACATTCCCATCTACTGTCTCAGATTCTACCACTTGACATCAAACGCTGTTCAATTGATGGTGAGCAATTGACAAACCAGCCGTTGTAGGGTTGTGTGGGCTGCAAAAGAGGAAATAACCAGACAAATTTCCTGATTGAATTTATGATGTCCTTATGGATCCCTATTCAGAGCAGTGGGTGCAGATGGCAAACCCACTTGGCAAAATCCTAGTTTGTGCTTCTCCCTCCTCAAATTCCAACTAAACTGCTAAACATTGCCAGAGATATTTGTTTTTTATTTCACTTACATGGACACTTGAACATAGCGAAGACCACATGCCTCCAAGATAATTAACAAAATGATGTTGATGCATGGATCACCAAGCTATCTGAAAGGAAATTGGAAGATAAACTACATGCAAATGTCCTTTTTATTAAATTTCTGTCCAAAGACTTCTGCTTGTTACTTTATGCATGAACTGGCAGTTCTGAATTTTTGAGAGTGGCTGGCTAGAAAAAGCAAAGTTTAAAAAGACATTAGAAATGCATTAACAGATTTTAGGGAAGAAATCTACTTTACCTTCTCTATTTCTTAAGACAAAATCAATGGTTACTGAGGTAGTAACTTCCACATGGTGACTTTGCTCATAAGTTTGATGGACACCTTTTTGGAAGCAGTCCTGAAGTGTGCTACACATACAGATCTGAGCCTAGTGGACCCTAGCAGTGGCAAGAAGGCATACAGGAGCAAGATAAATCAGCTGGTTAGTGTGTCACAGCAACAACCTCACACTCAATGTCAGTAAGACCAAAGAATTGAGTGATCAAAAGTGGAAAGAGTGAGCAATTTTAAGTTCCTGGGTGTTAACATCTCTGATGATCTATCCTGGGCCCACCATACTGATGCAGTTACAAAGAAGGCATGACACTGGCTATAGTTCATGAGGAGTTTGAGGAGATTTGGGATGTCACCAAAGACACTCAAAAATTTCTACAGAAGTATTGCGGAGAGCATCTTGACCGGCTGTATCACTGTCTGTCTGGCACAGCAGAGGGGTGGGGCACAGAAACAAAATAAGCTGCAGAATATTGTGAACTCAGTCGGCTCCATCATGAGGACGAGCCTCACCAGCATCCAGGACATCCTCAAGGAGTGATGCCTCAGAAAGGCGGCGTCCATCATTAAGGACCCCCACCACCCAGGACATGGCCTCTTTTCATTGCTACCGTCAGGGAGGAAGTACAGGAGCCTAAAGACACACATTCAGCGATTCAGGAATAGCTTCTTCCTCTCTGCCATCAGATTTCTGATGGATAGTCAACCCATGAACACTATCTCACTATTTTTTTTCTCTCTTATTGCACTAACTTAACTTATTTCTCAATACTTCTTATTGCAATTTACTGTTTTTATTATCATGTATTGCATTGTACTGCTACCGTATAATAACAATTTCATGACTTATGCCAATGCTATTAACCCTGATTCTGATTTTTGTGCAGATGTGCATGTTTTTTGCCATGCAGGTTGAACTGTACATTTTACAGCCAATATTGTGACTGTTAAAGGGGCCATAAGAAATGGCTACATTTCTGGGAAGAGCAGGTCTGTTCCCTGTGTGCTGTAAGGCACACTACTCCTGCCAGACACGTTAATTGTCTTCCAGCTTACGAGCAGCTCTGCTGACTAGAACAGAGTCCAGTGAGTCGCCTTGCTGCCTGTTTTAACCAGCTTTTCTCAAACATGGCTCTGTTCTGCATCTCACCTGGGCTGCTGAACTGCTGTTTCATTGACCTGCACACTGGTTTGGCTGTGTCCAATTTCTTCCTTCCCTCTTAGAGAGACAAGGTCTTGGACACTGCTCACAGAAAGTATCATCCTAGAGTGACAACCTGGATCCTCCTGAGTGTAACTGATGCCCACACAGTGCACTTCATATCCCGATGCTGAGCTCCAGGAAGGAGGCAGGCCAACTTCATTTGGCGTTTGAGGAGATTTGGTAAAAGACTCTCAGAAATCTCTACAGATGTGCAGTGGAAAGCACCCTGACTGGTTGCATCACTGTCTCGTATGGAGGCTCAATGCACGGGATCAAAAGTGGCAGGAGAGTGCTGTCGTCTCAGCCAGCTCCATCATCTTCAAAAGGTGGTGCCGCAAGAAGGCAGCATCCATTATTAAGGACACTCTCCATCTTGGACATCGCCTCTTATCGTCACCATCAGGGAAGAGGCACAGGAGCCTGAAGACCCACTCTCTGCATTTAGGAATGGTTTCTTCCCCTCTGCCAACAGATTTCTGAATAATCAATGAACACTACCTCACTAGTCCTCTTTTGCACTATATATTTAATATTATAACTTATGGTAATTCCTTATGTATTGCAACATACTACTAACACAGACCAGCACATTTTGCGACACGTCGGTGATTGTAAAACTGATTCAGGTCCGTGAGGCTGACTCACTCATGCATCACCCCTGCCACTGAGAAGGAAGATCCAAGCTCAGTTGTACAATTGGATCTGGAAATATGTAACCACATGGTAAATCATATAGGATTTTAAGTGATTCTCTATGTTAAAAACTTGTCCCACACGCCTCCCTTAAACTTACTCCCTACTCTCTAGTATTTGACACTCTTATCCTGGGAAAAAGAATCTGGCTATCTACCCTACCACTGCATCTCAATTTTATAAATTTCTGTCAGCTCACCCCTCAGCTTCAACAGTCCAAAGAATCTAAGTCTATCCAATCTCTCCTTATAGAATGTGCCCTCTATTCGAGGTACCATCCTCGTAAACCTCCTCTGTACCTTCTCCAAAGCCTTCACACTTTTCCTGTACTGCGGTGACCAGAAGTAAAGCTGTCCTCTCGTGAAGGTCAACTATTCCATTCTGATTGAACAGGCTTTGTTTGAAATTTCTATTTTACAGCACTTAAATGGAGCTTTTCTGCAGCTGAAATTAACAGAGGGAAATTCAAAACAGAGAGCTACTCAATGGCTAATAGTTGACTTTGCAAAGACCTAAAAATACAAGGCCAATTGGTTACACTAGTTTCAATATATAGAAATAACATCAGGATTTTATACAATATTCAGAGGAAGTATAATTGTAAAAGAATCATCCAATCTTAAAAATGATGCAGAAGAGACAAGTTCTTCTCTCGTGAACATATGTACTTGGGGTCAATATGGGCACCTAACCTACATATACAATATATATCACTCCCTTCAGAAAGGAAACACATTTAAAATAGATTACAATCTCTGGCATTTCTGTTGAGAATAAAAGTTTGAATCAGTAAGTCTTCCGGAGAGTGATACCATGGAAAGCATTTGGCCCAAACCAGCTGGTGGGGGGTATTTGCAGGTATTTTTAACCTTGCCCTGCATCAATATGTGGTTCCCACCAGCTTTAAGAAGACCACTATCACCCTGGTATTATAGAAAAACAAGGTAACACGCCTTCATGACTACTATCCAGCGGCCTGCACTAACTCCAACGTCTCAGGCAACTTCTGCCCATTGCAATTTGTCTGCAGCCAAAACAGGTCCACAGCACATGCCATTTCCTTGGCCTGACACTCATCTCTTTCTACAGGAAACAGTTATCTTAGTTCACTTCCTACTTGCCTACACAGTGGATTCCAGTTAATTGGGACACACCAGTTGCCCCGTTAGCCAAAGTGTCAAATTCTTCACAGTCCCTATCTTGTTGAAGAAGTGAAATCATTTCATTTATGCTCCCAGCCATTTCTGAATTTCTGACATCTCCATGCCTGAATGCTTGAAACTGCATTGAGCACAAAAATCAGTGATATTTGAACATGAGCAACTGACACAAAGATCCATTCTAAGCACAGATATGCAAGCTACTGACACTAGTTAGAAATTATTCTGCAACAGTCTCCTGTCACAATTAAGTGGCACAGTATCCCAAATAAACAAAAGGAAGCCTGACTATGTTTAATTAGTTTTTGTTCTTTAAGACTTTACCAAAATAAGCGACTGGCCCAATTAACTGGAATCCATGGTACATGCTATACTACCATGCTATACACTGATCAAGCCGATATTGATGTCATAAAATCATGTTCTAGCTTATTATCCCAAATATTATCCCAGTGGCTTTGCACAAGCAAGTTAATCGGATGTCCAGAATCAACTAAAAATTGGGAATGTGAGGAAACAGGGAGTTTGCATCAGAACGATAACTTGGGCATTATTCTCTCAAACACTGGATTAAAGTCGACTACATGGTCTTTGTGAGAATAATAAAGAACAAGATTGACTACAGCAGCCAAAGCCCTAGCAGTCTACCATTTATTACTCTGAGTGAATCCAATGGTAAGTAAGGGTGGTATCTTAGAGCAGTTGTCTCAATTTAGAAAATTTTTAAAAATCTGCTCTGACAAACAATATAACAAGCAAAACATAGAATGTCCCATATTTTTATTTTAGAGTTTCTGGAAGTTTTGGCAAAGCTTTACAGAAAATCTTAATAAAACCAAAGAAAACTCAATTAAATAATTTGTGAAAGGTCCTGTTCATCTTATTGGTGATCAGCAACATTTGCAGTATCTGTAACCTGTTATTTCTAAATCTACACAGTCTAACATAGAGCAGCAAATATGATTTTGCTGAATGAAACTGATGGCTTTCTGATGGCCAAGCCATAACTCTACAAAGATTTGCATTGATTGCACAATTAGGCAATAAATGGCAATTGATATCTAACAGTTAAAAATGTAAAGCAGTTGAAAATATGGCAAACAATGTAATTAATGCCCAACTAATATTTCAAAGCAAATACAATTGCCAATACAACAAGTGAAGTAAATAGAATTTACTGATGCTTCATAATGCAATTATCAAGTCTAAAATGCTGCATGTAATTCTGGTCACTAGAGAGATTGATTCTAACTTTACAGGGACAGATTAGCACAAAACAACCAAAACTGAATAGAAAGTTAAGATGAAATTTCCACAAGTTAATGTAAAATATAAATTAGAACATATTAGAAAGGCACAATGTGAAATGTTTGGGATCATCTCAGGTGCATTAGCCAAAAGTAAAACACATAGGAGTTTCAGCAAACAGACACATGAAAGATAGAGGATTTGAGAGTGGTAACCTTTAATGGGATTAGTGATTTTGTCACATTCATAATTTTTTGTCATTTTGTTATCTAATAGAGAACATTTTATTTTGGTAATTTTTCAGAATTGTAGAGTCAAGTTAATTCATCAAGAACTGCTAATTTGCTGATAAAGTTGAAAATGAATAATTTTTGATGAAAATATTCACAATGGCCATGGCCAACAGATTTCATTATCCTTTAAACTTCAAAGACTATTGAAGGAAACAAGTTGATTTTGATGTTTGCTTGTTCTCATCTCTTTAAAACCATGGTGCAATTTCCATTGACTTTCAACAATTAGTATTAAGCTGCTATTATATCCCACCGATGTCAGATAAAACAGAATGATCAATAGATTAATCCTTAGTAAGTTGGTCTCCAAAACAACAATTGCATTTAATAGTTATCAGGTATATAATTTTATCAACTGTGAACTTGTAATGACTTTAGATTACCGTTCTCTATATC
Organism: Hemitrygon akajei; assembly: GCF_048418815.1. Classification (NCBI taxonomy): domain Eukaryota; kingdom Metazoa; phylum Chordata; class Chondrichthyes; order Myliobatiformes; family Dasyatidae; genus Hemitrygon; species Hemitrygon akajei. The sequence continues at coordinate 58,184,303 of NC_133133.1, read as the reverse complement.
TGATTAATTACAATAACTGTGCCTTATTGAAGCTGTATTTATTTTTCTTATCCTTGCATATCACTTTACACAGCCTTTTCATCAAAGAGGCAAAACCAGTCAGAAAGCTGGTAGTTAACATGGTTCCACTGACCTGAGGCATTTTTTCCAGTTAATAAACCCTGAAAGAAAGGTTCTTTTTAATTCTTGTCACTGACAAAAAAATGTTGTACAATTACACCAGTGTTCCATCACATATATCAAGGAGTCCTATTTACTCACAACCTCCAGCTGCATAAAGCACAATAGTATGATTGTCTCTGTGAGAAATTTTAAACAAAACCTTTTCAAAGGGCCAAGATCAAAAAGTAAAATTAATAGATGTTTTGTAAAGGTCGTACTCAGAGAAACTGGAACACCAAAGATGAAAGAGAATCACTTACCATGTAAAGGAATATAAATCTTGCTTTCCACCTTAGCCAAATGATCTCAGTTTTTATTGTTAGAGACAGTGTTACACTTCTTCTTGGATAAAACATTTGTCATAATCATTGCCTATTACCTTTGCAAAAAGTTGCACTCATGCATTCACTTTCAAACATAATAATCATGCAAATAGGGGAATCAGTTTATACGTTTAATCTCTCATTTCCTTAGTACCTGTTAGAATGCTGTCCTTATATGCAGCTTTCGCAAAAGTGTGCAAGTGCAGCAGTGAAAGTTTAGTTTCCTCTATCCATTATATTTAACTGGGAAGTTAACATACTTGCGCTAACTTTATAAACCTATGTGCTTTAAAAAGGTTAACAATAGTGTTACAAACAAAAGTTTGATCCAAGATCCACGAAATGGTGTCATGTAAACAGCATACAAAGAAAATAAAACTCCTGATTACTAAAATTGTTCTTTGTTTATTAGTTCAGAATCTACATTAACCTACTGTTAGCAAATTGGAATTTGCTTTCATGGTTCTTCTTCCTTTGAACACAAATGTACCACCTATAGTTGTTACTATATATTGATATTTCTCATTTGCCTTTGAAAGCAATTGATTGTTAGGCAGAAATTCCTCTTTAGTTGGCGATACTAAGTGGGCTATGCAGTCCTGTCAGTGTAATGTATGCTACATCCAAAATTCATTCCATTGACTTCAAATCAAATGAATTTTAGAAACAGAATGCAATGTGCTGACACAATTACCTAGCACGTTGACAAGGAAGAATTTCTAGATGTTATCTTTATGGATTTTTGTTTCAAAAATTAAAGAAGTCAATGGTGTTTTTTTGTTCCAGAAACACTTTTCAGGAACAATTCAGGAACAGCTTCTTCCCCTCTGCTATCTGATTTCTGAATGGACATTGAACTGATGAACACTACCTCACTATTCTTTCAAGTTTTATTTTTGCACTACTTATTTAAATTTAACAATTTAATATATACAGTATATACTTAATGTAATTCAGTTTTTCTCTCCATTATTATGTATTGCATTGTACAGCTGCTGCAAGGACAACACAATTCACAACATATGCCGGTAATACTAAACCTGACTCTTATTAGATATTATTGTAAAATAATTGTTCAGATTATTATCTATCTTAAGGTTAAAATAACAAAATTATTTGCTGATTAACTCAATCACTGATGCTCTGTAGTCTTTTTTTTAGTGTAACATTTGTCAAGGTAGCAGATTCTGGGAAAATTTAAACTCACTCTGTTTTAACCGGACATAGTCTTGATTGCAGGCAATATTTCCCTGGGTAGACCCACTATTGTTGCAGGCCTCTGAAACTGTACAGGAATGAGTCAATTGGAATGGAATCTCTACTGAACAAGGTTGAACAACTGGATGTCGAGACTCAGGGGTGAAGCATGAGTTGGGGAGTCGGTTTTAGTACAGAGCTTCTCTGTGACGAATTGGAATGGGCAATGATCTAGCGCTCGGATCTTTGCCCTTATTACGGCAAGCCTCGCTTCAGCATAGTTTAGAGGGCTGAAGAAATTATGCAGCTTCACTTTCACTTCACCAGACTCCTACCTGCCTAGCTTTGATCTAATACTCCAAGTTAACAATTGTACTGCAGAAACAAGCTTGAGACACTACTATGTCTGTGATTCACAACTAATAAACTCTCTGTTAAATGTGCTCTGCCTTTAATAAAGTAATTTAAAAGTTTGGTTTGGATCCTTGATGAGTAATAACAATAATGAAACAAACCTGCCAAAATATTATACGCTGGCCCAAGCAGGTCTGGTGATGTTTTAGACCTAGGGCCCTGCTGGTTGATACCTTCCTGTGTGCTGTGGAGTTGACTGGAAACTCCTGGTATAACTTCTTGCTTCAGTCCTTTCAAATCACCGCGATGACTCGCAGTTACTTATTTACATTTTCCTAATCAAGTACTTTCCTAAAAAGCAAAGCAAATGGAGGCATTTGATGAAATCTAGTCACTAACCATTCTCTGTAACACAACCCTCCACAAGCATCATGAGGTAATTAATCAAACTTTTTATTTTATTTGTGATATTGTGTGAATGAAAATTGTACCGATCACCAGGATCAGTGGAAGGAAGTTTAATATGTCCACTAAATTGTGACAGAGAAACACAACCTCAGTACAGGCAGTCCCCGGGTTACGTACGAGTTCCGTACCTGAGTCTGTCTTTAAGTCAGATTTGTACGTAAGTCGGAACAAGTACATCCGGTATTATTTAGCGTCAGTCAAACGTTTGTCTCAGTATATAGTATATATTTTACTTTTCTATGCATATAAAACACTTAAGAAATGTATGTATTCCAATAATTAAACCACTGCGTTGCTTAGTAATAACTGTAGCTTTCGTCAGGGCAGGGCCTTTCAAATGCTCCATTATTTTCACTTTATCCTTTAAAATTGTTCCGATCGTTGCCCGACTGTAGCCTAACGCTTTTCCAATGACCGATGGCATTTCACCTCTTTCCAAACGCTTTATTATTTCCACTTTATTTTCAATCGCGATCACTTCCCGTCAATGGAACAGAAACACTGCGGGCAGCGGGTCCCGCGCTGTGCCGGCTCGCAAGGTCCGCTGGGTCCTAAGAACCACCACATTGTGAAAGGCTAAATGGGACAAGTGGGGGTTGTGCTGGGTTTGGGTATTTGATCCTCCACAATATTCCGCGTGGGAATTTAAACTGGAAGTGGCTGTGCTTTTTTTTACTAGGTCGAGTTGCGAGCTCAAAATCAACCCAGCAGGGATGGTACGGGAGTCACTGGATCGACTTCAACCCGGCACAGGAGCGGTTTGTCACTGGATCGAACTCACGAACATCCGTTCTACAGCCCGGCGCTGATCTCACTGCACCACCAGCCGACCAGAATGGGGGGTGGGGGCGGGGTCAGGGTGAATCTTACTAAGAACAATTTAAGCCAAATACAAAGTTAAATGTCAATGGCAACGACTTAAAATGGCAGACGGCGTCGCGATCCGACTTAAAATGGCAGACGGCATTCTCCTTCCTCGGTTCGTAAGTATGAGTCGTCCGTAAGTTGGACATTCATAACTCGGGGACTGCCTGTACTCCATTGCGTGCTCAAGCTCTCTTTGTTGAGCTCCAACCTATGTGTCCTTGGCCCACAGATGACAAGTATGTAACAATTCTTCAATGGCTTGACAGACTTAATGAATGACTGAGCAGATGAGAATCGGGGGGCACTGTTTGAGAATTGGGAGTATGTAATTTAGGACTGAGATAAGGAGAAATTTCTTCATTGAGAGAGTGTTAAACATTTTGAGTTGATGAACTCAGAGGGCTGCTAAGGTTCAGAAATAATGCTCATTCAAAACAGAGATAGGTTGTCTTTGAGGCATTAAAAGAAATTGAGGGATATGGAGATACCAATGGAAGTATCACTGAGGTAGAAAATGATTTTGGCAAATGGTAGAGCAGATTCAAATGGCCAGATGCCCCGATTCTATTTCTTTTGTTATTCTGTTTAAAAAAGCCTAAGTCTAAAACAATTCTTTCCTATTTTTACAGAGCAGACTGGTGCAATATACGAGGACAAAAAGTACATCAAATGCATCCACAATTTAAGGAAACAGAAAAATATTTAGATTTAGATTGTGAGGACACTCAGTCCTCGTTTGTCATTTAGTAATGCATGCATTAAGAAATGATACAATGTTCCTCCAGTATGATATCACAAAAACACAAGACAGACCAAGACTAACTGACAAAAACCACATAATTATAACATATATATTTACAACAGTGCAAAGCAATGCTGTAATTTGATAAGGGCAGACCATGGACACAGCTTAAAAGAAAGTCTCAAAGTCCTCGATAGCCCATCATCTCACGTAGATGGTAGAAGGAAGAAAAACTCTTCCTGCCATGAACCTCCAGCGCTGCAGCGCTTCCTGATGCAGCCTCTGGAAGCATCTGACCACAGCCAACTCTGAGTCCGTCCGAAAAACTTTGAGCCTCCGACCAGCCCTCCAACACCGAGCACCGAGCACCATGCCTGTCGAGCGCTTCGACCCCGGCCCCGGCCTCCAAGCAACAGGCAAAGCTGAGGATTCGGGGCCTTCCTCTCTGGAGATTTTTCAATTGCACAGCAGCAGCGGCAGCGAAACAGGCATGTCAGAAGTTTCACCAGGTGTTCCTCCCTGCTTCTCACGTCCGTCTCCATCAAATCAGGATTGTGCACGGTTCCTACTTAACAGATAACAGATACTCATTCCTGGAGTGGCCGCGCGCACTGCCGTCACGCCGCCATCTTCTCTCTTCTATACTGCAGGTTTCTCAATATTCACAAGAGAAAAATGTTAATGTTTTCTGAAGAGTCCTTCATCACATACCTGGCCTTAAGATACATTGTGGAATATTCTACTTTTCTCTTTCCAGCATTGCATTCTGCTTTTTTAATCTCTGCATTAAGAATTTAGGATGAATATCCCAGAAACATTGAGAAATGAATTTAAATGATTAATGAATGTTTAGCATTCAAGTGGTTAAACTATGTAATAGAGATGTTAATGAGAATTTGTACGGACTTCGAAAACAGTAATGATCTTGACCTTTTAGGAGCTTTGCTGCCTGTTTCCCAAGGATAAATCATTGCTCATCGAGATATCACTTTCCTGTATTATTCATGTTTGTGGAAAGCAAAGGTTTGAAACCTTCTGATTCACCATTCTTGTATTTCAGAGGACAGCAACTAAGAATTATTGTGAAAATGGAACAAAAGAAATGGGTTTTTAGATGGCCCCCAGCTGTAATCATACCTTTAAATCTTGCATTGTGAAAAACCAAACAGTAAAAAGTGGGGCAATTTAGAAAAGATCCCTTTTAAACCATTTATTTTTCCCAACAAAGAACAGAGCTAATGTGCTCATCCCTTCTATGGGATCTTAAGTAATAATGCATCAACAGCCATACTCTGTTCATAAAGTAGCTGTAGCATTATACTTTGAGGGAAAAAAGTTCATTATTTCACTTTCATCCACTTCTTTTCTTCCTTTAAATGATTCATAAAGAGCCAGAAGGTGAACACAATGCATATAAATACGCACCAAAACAAATGTGACGTGGCATACTGGAACCATTGAAATGTGATTCCTTGTGAACAGTTTTCACTAAATAGGGCGTTTAAAAGGTACAGTTGCCACTGGCATGCTAGATTTTTTCTGTTACACCACCGTGATTGTTTTGTTGCCCATTACCAGTTCTTCGATGCATCACATTGGTAACTGATTATATTTTAAAAGCAATTCAACAATGAGGCATTTGTAATTCTTGCTGTAAATAAGATGGCAATAAGTAGCTAATCGTTGCAGAGAACCGCATCAGCCTGTGGCTCCATATTTTGAGGTGAAATTACAATGGAATTAAAGTGGATTATTTTTATCAAATGGGAATACACTGTTAATTACCTCCCTGCTGCACCATCTTTTTCAAGGTTGCAACTGTTATTAGCTCTAGATTAAACTGTTGAATTAATTTCCCACTTACTTGCCATTTCCAGATTTTTTTTAATAGACTGCTTAATGTGAAAGTATATTAAAGCACAAATTGTTGGAGGGATAAACACTTAGGAAATTGATTACAAACTTGTTTAAATATAAAAATATGATTGCATCTTCAATTATTTTTTTCAAGGACTGGACCTGTAATTAAAATTCTACTGAAGTTTTTTTTTTAAACTTCAAACTGATTTCTGAGAAAGCATTACATTCCACATTTTCAAAGAAAATTATATTGTAATTGGGCCCCAGCACAAAAGCTTTTAAAGCAAAGTATAGACGTCTTCTAACACATTTAAAGTTCTGCTTTTGAAACATTCCTTTGGTAACCTGATTTGGCAAAAGCAACTGCTCAGAGGCCTGCAGTTCACCGGGCCATTGTCCTGCCCAGTATGCTACAGGGCCAAAAGAAAAGGAATCTCCAAAGTTTATTCCTCAGTCTATAGAGGGAAAATCAGCCAGACCATCTCACCAAGTTTACTTTCAGGATGTGTAAGAAATGAATGCTCTGAACCTGCAATCCCAGAACAAGCCTTAGTTAAATACAAATGTAGTCACTGTCAGTGTATTAATTCTTCTGTTTGGTTCTGCTCATTTTATATGTTCAGAAAGTAGTTTAAGGCATTAACAATTAATATCATAATCAGAAATATCAATAGAAAAATGCAGAAAATTTTCATTTTCGGTTACCATAAACACTTTTACTCTTATGCACACTAATTTTAATGCATGTTTGAAAAATTCTGAATCATATAGGGTGCCATGGTAACATAGCAGTTAGCACGATGCATCAGTTAGCTCGAGGCATCAGAGTTCTGAGTTCGTCTAACGCCATCTGTAAGGAGTTTGTACATCCTCCCCATGAATGCGTGGGTTTATTCCAGGTGCTCCAATTCCCTCCCACATTCCAAAAACACACCAGTTATTAACACCATAAGACATAGCAGCAGAATTAGGCCATTCAGCCCATTGAGTCAACCTTCTACACCTGCCTTTATAGTAGGTTAATTGGTCATTGTAAATTGTCCTGTGATTCAGCTAGAGCTAAATTCTGGGTTACTGTGCACTGTGGTCTGTTGGGCCAGAAGGTCAAAGTATAGACCTTTAAATAAGGTTACTCTAAATAAGAAAGTATAAATAATTTTACAGCCCCTGAGACACAAGGGACTGTACATGCTAGTATCTGAGACAAAAAACAAATTTCTGGAGGAACTCACTGGGTCTGGCAGCATATGTGGGGGGCAATGTACAGTCGATATTTTGGATCAAGCACCCGTAGAAAATCCACGCATTCCATGAGGAGGATGTAGAGACTCCTTAGAGAGGACACCCCGAGCTGTAACAGCATCACACTAACCGCTATGCTGCCAAGCGAACAGGTATTAACATGCGACTCTTTCAGCCATGTATTTTCTGGGCTTTCTCATTCATGTATGAGCTTTATTTACATTCTTGTTTGAACGACCTTCCCTGCACTCTCCTACCATTCATTGCCCCTCTGACCACATTGTCCCATATGAAATGCCTTTAAGCAGAGTGTTGTAGTTGCTGCTGATCTGTATGTCAGTTCTATTGCCTGTGATGAAGGATTGGGCTTTCTTCAAGTAAAGTGAACATGAGGGTATTTCATCAATTGCTGATGAAACTTGACAGGAACTGTGCAAACTTGTCAATGGAAAGGATGCAAACAGTCCGTACAACTATGACAATACAGAATTCTGTTGCTCAGGTAAACACAAGCACTCATCTTCAGAAGAAAAGTGGCTTGTGCCTGGATTCAAGTAGTGTTCCTTTTAGCTGGACTACTGCAACTGCTGAATGCATCAGGATTCTCTGCCACAGGAGCAAGCTCTTGTACAACTGGTCCACTTATCTCAAATGTTTGTTACTACAGAAAGGAGTGCCGCAACTGAATTTAGCAAGTGGTGATGTGCTCCTCCTATCTCTGAATAGTCATTTCTGCCTGAATGTATTGTTACAAATTAAATCCACTACAAATATTCCATCCAAAATCAATGTTATGATTCACTTCACAATTTCCTTGCTCTGGTCATTTTTGAGTGTATGAGAACTTAATCTATAGTTGCAATAATAATCAGCACATAATTTGAATTAAGTAAGTATTGTGTGTCTTTCACATTTATGCCCATCCTCATTTCTATATGTCTCCCCAATGTTTTTGAAGGCAGTCAGTCCCAGGACTAGATGACTGCTTGTATACAAGCATACAGATTCAAGAGTGTTTTTAGTTGGCTGTGACACACTCTCTGCTGCCCTTCAAAAGCTGTCCACAACAAGATCCTGCAGTTTTTGAGATGTGGACTTTATCTTTCCCAAAGTTAATTCATTCTGACATTGTGTTTGGGATCACTAGAGACAAGGGACAGTCAAGCACAGAAAAGAATTTTTTGACAGCTAATCAGAAATTTACAAGCAGTTTTTTCTTCATTCACTTTCACAATATTTTATAAAAGCAAAATTAAGATTGAGATTTGCATTTGGGATTTAGGTACAAATAGGAAATTCATAAGTAAGCTTCTAAAGTACATTATTACTCATTTAACTAATGTAATTGCTATTGTGGCACAAAGAAATTTGATATTACTCAAGTATAAACCAAATTTTTCAGGATGGAAATATTTGATTCCAGTAATTATGAGTGTTAAATAACTCATTTATGTTTCATTATACAACACTTAACGTTTCAGGACTTTTTGCAGTGACAATAAATTGGAAATCATAGAAACTCACTCAGTTCCGACATTTATATTAATTTCTTTCTGCAAAGAATGCAACAGTGGACCAGAGGAGGTGCACAGTACCAATCTTTGGCCATCTGCATTTTGTGACATATGTAGGAATACTCAATAAAGTCCTTGATGTGAGGATACTAAAGGCAGTAAAGTTGGAATGTTTGTATATTTGCTTTGATGGAAATGAAACTCAAAGATAGAGTTACTAATTTGGGTGAAGATACGCTCTACTGTTACTCTCAATTATTCTATGAATTCTATGCTATTCTATGAATCACAAATTGTTTGACAGTTTATTATTATTTTTTTAATTTAATAAGTGTTCCATGGATTCTGCATTTACTTCCACAGCAGAATCAGTAGCAGGATATGGGGTTAGTTGTTACCTGCAATAAAGAATGGATTTTTGAACCTTTTACAAAATTAGGCAGAATTATCTATCGGCTAAAGAAGGCTAGTAAACTTGCACTACAGTAGTGTCAGGAGAGATATGCATATTTGCTCATCATCATAAACTCAGAGCACTTAAGAAATTTGATTGAGCTAGCTGGTGGAAAACTAAAAGTAGAAATGAAATAACAATCAAGTAATGAAGCCAGACTTAACATGGGAAAGGAAAAGGCAATCATATTTTGGCAAGGACCATAATGACATCATTATCTGATATATTTAGTGTTGGATGTTTAGAGTATTGGTCAAGGAACAGGTCACTTAACTTGTATAAAATGCACAAAAAAGGAGAATTGCACCTAGACACATTACAGTGGGGAATTGCATCTGCTTGAACTGATTTGAATTCACCTCCAAGATTAGATCAAAATAATTCATCCTAGAGTTTTACCACCAGACAAAATAATCAGCTCTGTTGGATGTGGCTCTCTCGGATTGGGGACAATTGCAGGGTTAGGGTGGGAGAAAGGGGTGATGCGTGAGCTGGCTTTCTGGAATTAAGAGCTTCCCGTGAGCTGCAGCAGACTCCAAGTGATTAGCGGGTTGCACCCCGAGAAAGTTTCTGCAGGATGGAATCAGAATCAGGTTTATTATAACCAACTTACATGATGTGAAATTTGTAGTTTTGCGGTAGTACAGTGCAAGCCATGCAGTTTACGATAAATTACAAAAAAATAAATAAATAGTGCAAATAGAACAAATGACAAGTTAGTATTCGTGAAGTGCTCAGACATCTGCTGGCCAAGAGGAAGAAGCTGTTCCTAAATCTTTGAGTGTGGGAACTCAAGCTCTTGTAGCTCCTCCCTGATGGCAGTAATGGAAAAAGGGCATATCTCAGATGATGACGAGAAACGTTTCTAGTGTCTGAGACATCTTAAAACTATTCAAATACAATTTTAACAAAATAATATTAACTAAAAATTTAAAATGTTAGAATAATGCAAAATAAGTAGCACTTTGCATTTGTCTTTGTCCCTTTTAAGAGCAATGTTGTCACCTCTTTTTAAAGAACCTCGCTTTAGGCTGTTGCTGCTCAGTAGGGTAGAAAGTAACTGGGTGAACAGATGAATGCACTGGCATTTGACCCTCAGGAAGCCTTGGATCTCAATTTTTGGCCACACACGGGTGGAAATCTGACACAGCCGATGGGCTACCAGCTGATGTGAGGAAACCTAAGGGCCACCAGTCAGCAGCCATATTTCAGAGGATTGCTTTGCAAAATCTGAGCGATCTTTTGCTAAGTCTGTGCTGGATTGTGCTTTGTATCGCTGGCTAAAATACCAGCCCAGCTGTTTGTAATTCTGGAAGCTGATAACATGAATCTTCAGGTACTGATTTTGTGTGATTTACAGTAGATCTGGGCAGAATGGCTCTACAGCCTGCCATCAACGAATGATACAACGCTAGATTGAACTGAACTGAACTAAACTGAACATTCCTAGATGGTTTCAATGACTTTGTGGCTTGATGTTTTCTATTCTGTTTCTCACGTGTTTTTTTGCTGTTGGCATGATCTGTTCTTTTTTTATGCATTGGGTATTTGATGTTTTCTTTTAATGGGTTCTACGGTGTTTCTTTGTCTCACAGCTGTCTGTAGGAAGACAAATCTGCATACATACTTTCCTCATAAACATGCTCTGAATCTTTAAATCCTTGACTTAAAAGCAGCAATGGTGGATTACTTGGTCATCCCTTGATGGCAACATCAGTCACTGATCAGCTTGCACCCTCCAGCTCCTCAAATTCTCCCCCGAGCTGAACTAATAACCTGACTGAACATACACTGAATACTTCCCATGTTCAGTTTTCCATGAGGCAAAAAGAAACAACTGAAACAAAGGAATTGAAACTAGGCCACAGCTCTGGGTGGTTTCCATTACTAAAATGGAAGCCACGTTATTCAGCCATCTGTTACAAGCACCCAAATGAGTAAAACTAACATCTGATCCATGATGCAGGCTTCATCATATTCGACCCGTAAACGCAGCAAACTGTCCTTGATATTGCGGGAGAATCCAGAACTGGAGAATATCAACTGTTGAATAAAATGACACATTTTGCTCTGGTGGTCTTTAGCCGGAGTTTGCTGGTTCTATTTTTTATTGAAGTTGTGGACTTCATTCTTCATACTCTAAATGGCTGATAGCAACTCATTGGATTGCATGGAAAGAATTTCGATGACAAGAAGCTATTCGTTGTCAGAGAATATCTAGTAAGTATATTTATTTCAACTGATGATTACTAGCAGTATTAGTAAGGTTTCAGGATCGAAGACAATCTGATCTGCTCTTGATATTGTTATGAAGCATGCTAGATTTTAGCAAAGCAGCAATTTACAGCACATTCAGGCATTTGAATGAAATCAAGACTACCACAGGATGCAAAATACTAGTGAGGTCAGGAATAGAGACTGCAGGTGTTGGAATCTGATACTGGGATCTGGAACAACAAACAATCTGTTGGAGAAATTCAATGGACCATGCAGAATCTTGGGGGGGGGGGGGTAGAATTGAAGTATTTTTTGCTGCAACAGGACTGATGCAGGGTTTCAACCCAAAACACTTTAAAACTGCTTTGCCCCAGTAGATGCTGCTCAACCTGCTGAGATCCTCCAGCTCTTTGTCTCTTGTGTGTGATCAGGAATATTCGGTTTCTGCTTACTGATCTGTCAATGAAAGAATCCACTGTCATTCTACTGTATATACAATATTCTTTTTTATGGAATTTGTATAATTCTGAAGTTTCACAATGGAACTAGATGACTCTGGTAGAAACACGGGAGATTCTGCAGGTGCTGGAACTCTTGAGCAACACACAAAGTGCTGGAGGAACTGAAATAGCAGGCAGTATCTATAGAAAGGAATGGACAGCCAACAATCCCCTCCATAGATTCTGCCAAACCTGCTGAGTTCCTCCAGCATTTTGTGTGCAATGCAAAGTGGCACTGTTGCTCTGTTCTGTCCCACAAATCTGACCAAAAGATGTTTAATCAACTTCCCAATGCTTTATAGCCAGTACATCAGGAGTCAGTATTTAACACTTTTTCTGCAAAAAAAGGAAAAAAAAATATGGGGAGTAATGCTTAAAATGCAGTATCACTGTGTTATAAAACAGTCTTTCAATTATAACAAACACTGTTCAGTTTGGCTTGGAAAGACCAGGCTGCAACAGTGAATTTCCAAGAGTTTATTAGCTGTCATTTGAAAAACTATTGACAATGTTAACTGATCTAATTATTATTTTACTATTCAGTGCTAAGCTATTAAACAAGATGAACACTAAACTGAGTATCTCATTCTCCATTTAAATATCTCCTGGGAAATGGAAGGTTATGAAAGATAACAGAATCCCAAGAACATACCACGTTGTCTTCTATTGTAAAACCTTAAAACCAGTGCAGTAATTATCAGTTAAACAAATAGATTTACTTCACAATCTCTGACAAGTCGCTTCTTTTCGTAGAATTTCTTTCCACGCAATCAGATGAGTTATATCAATTATTTGGAGCTATCAAATGGCTGTCTTTGAGTAGGAAGTTGTTGATTCAAGTTCTGTTCCAAGTATTTGATCACAAAGGCCTGGACTGATGCTCCAGTACCAAACCTTCTGTGCCAGAAGAACATGAAAGATTTCATGCTGGTAAAATTAAGAGAAGAGGTGCTCACTCAGCCCAATATTTAAACCTCAGTTAATGCACTAAAAAAACTGATGATCTGGTCATTACTGCTCTGATATTTGAAAGTGAGAACAATTCAGCAGGACTACTTTGCTTAAACATGCTCTGGGTTGCTCAGGGTACATAGAAGTTATCCTTGCTCTCTTGTCCATATAATGCCACACTACTTTACCCTCCTTCTGATAACTCAGCTTTTATAAATGAATCGTAATGTCAAAAAAAACAAAGTGAAATTAAAAGTAGTGATTACACCACAAGCCTCTTCGTACGAACAAACCAAACAAAAAGGAAATTGCATTTTCTCAAGAATGCCTTTCACTTTTAAAACAAATATTTCTAAATTAGCGTTGGCAATTCATGAGGTCTTTTATCCTTAAAGAGCATATTTCTAATGTTATGCAAGAGCCAAGACCATTGCACGCAAGGAGCAAATGGTACTTTGATCGTCATCATAGAATAATATGCATGGAGTTTGGCCCTATTTACAAGGGGCACCATTTATTAAGTGACACACACATGTGTACAAAAACATTGATTTAAAAATCTCTGGGAAAGATGTGCAATGTAGCTTGCCTTGAGGCATTTCACTGGATATTCTGTGCCATTTCCTTTTGAGGTCATGTGCAAAGTTTGAATGGGAAACAAATTCAGGGTGTTGCCTCCAATGATGCTAGTTGCACTGGATAAACATATGCTGTGTGACCTTCAGATGCGCTGCTGCCCCAAAATCAATGGATAATGTTTGCTTCCGATGAAGAGAATAGGCGATAAATTTTCATTATGACTGTCAGAGTTATTGATATTACAGGTCAGGCCCTGTGATCAGCATTTTTAATTTACCATTTTATCCAGCAGGTCTTAATTTCAATCTGAGAGTTTTCAGGGCTGTCAAAATAGGTAAATGAAGTTAGACGATGAGGTACATGTATGTCCATGAAACAATTGTGTATTTAAAAACTAACAATACTGAGTAATTAACCATTCATTATCAGATGAGGAAACTATTCAGATTCATTGGGAAAGACTGGGACCTAAATAATTGGAACAATGCTTTTATTAAGAGGCAAAGGTATTGTGATCAGGGCAAGTGGGGGGTACATTTCATATTAAAAAGTAATGGCAATAACAATTTTAGTTCTGGTAAAGACTTTGATCATTCCTAAGGGCAGTGATAATTTATAAAGCGACTGAATTTAATAATAGCATGGCTGCTCATAATTGTTGCGGAATTACATTTATGTAGGAGCTAAAGAAATGCAACAAATTCATTATCGTAATATTCAGGCCTTTGAAATGGAGGTCAGCTCCAGAAAACTTTGCTTTATTGTGCTCAGACTGTTCAATACTTCTCTTCATCCTTGGATTCCGATCTGAACTTAATGACAGGAACAGGAAAACTGCTCAGTTCTGAAAAAAAAATCTACCGTGTATGTGGATCTGAGGTCGGCACATTTAAACAATGTTTTTTTAAAGCATGTTTGCACATTAAAAAATTAAGTTAATGTGATAACTCTAATCACCAGATTTAATTACAGGGTACTGAATTCCTCCGGCCCAGAAATACATTGGAACAAAGGGAAATGCACTACAATAGGGCTGAAGTCCTGAAAAAGGGTCTTGGCCCAAAACGGTGACAGTTTATTCATTTCCATAGAAACTGCCTGACCTGCTGAGTTCCTCCAGCATTTTGTGTGTGTTGCTTTGGATTTCCAGCATCTGCAGAATTTCTCGTATTTACAATAGGGTTGTGTGGGGTACCGACACTTGTTTAAACTCATGAGGTTGGTATGAGTATTTCAGGCAGCACCTCCTGTGAGCGAACGTAGATGCCAATGGCTGCTTTCCCCAGCAGTTAACATTATCATGAATAACTTCAGAAGAACTAACTGAAACTGGCCAGCACAAACCAATGTTATACCTACAGCACGGAATCTAAAAACTGTTAACAGCTTGAAAAGGCACATCTGCCATCTGGATATAACTTTCCGCAGGCACAGCTCAGATGAAGCCATCGTAGCTCCGGATTGTACTATTGCAAGAAGCTTTGAGGCTATGACAGAGCTCCACTGACATTGTGTTTATGTTACAAGAACAGTGAGCGCAACTCTGAAACTCTGATTCAGACACAAGCTCTCGTTATTAAATATTAACTAATTGAGACCAAGTAAATGCAAGGTTATTGTAAGAACCTATCAGTTTCACAACTGATATTCTTGCCAAGTCTGTCCCATACTTATCTATAAACCCAGCAAACTGGTTGATTCTTACTTCCTTGTCAGTTCAGAAGCAATCAATGCTGGACAATGAATGTCAACCTCGCCAGCAGCATCTGCATTCCACGTGGTGCTTCCACCTATCACCTACCTGCCTCCACCCCTCCCCCTCCTACTTCCTGCCGCTCATTATCCCTCACCATCCTTCAGTCCACCTACCACCTTATGTCCTGTCTCAGCTTCTCCCTCTCCTCTTTACAAAGGCTATCACCACTCAACACTTTCAGTCCTGAAGTAGGCCCTTGACTCAGAAAGGCAACCATCCCTTCCCATCACCACCCCCCCCCCCCCCCGAACTGATGTGACTCAACCCACTGAATTATTTCAGCAGTTTGCCTTTTTGATATAAAAAGATAGGAAATGCTGGAAACACACAGCTGGTCAGGAGGTAGAAACAGGGTTAATGCTTTGCGACCAAGACCTTGTCCAGATGTAAAGAAAGAGAAAATAAGTTGGTTTTCAGTGCCGGAGAATGTGGGGGAGGAATGGCTTGACCTCCCATACACCAAGCACCCCCATCCCATGTCAACTACTTAAGAAAACCATCAGTGAAATTTGTCAGACTGTCTCACTCTCCCTTCAGTACCATTCTCCTTACTTTGTAAAAGCCTCCTCAAATCTTGTCTCAGTGATAATTTTTCAATCACCTTTCTCACATAATTGTTCAGCATCCACTTCCCCTCTATGGTGTACCTTAAAGCTGCCATTTAAATACATCATTCCTGACATCAAATGACTATGTTATTTCTTAAGGGAATCCATTATAGTGTCTAACTGGTACAATCTATGATTATTCAGTTTATGCAATGAATATATATTGTAAGTGCAATCTACAGCAACTCTCATTTGACCATTTGCATATTGGAACTAATATAAAACTGAAAACTATCTCATTAATACAAGTAATCTTCCTCATTTATTCTTCTGAATCAATCCCATTTTCCATGACCCACAAGCACCAGAGAAAATTCTGAAGAGGAAAATCAAAATAACTTTTGGCGAAGTGGGCACAGTAGAGAAATGATGCACAAGCAACCAGCCGAAAATCCCTGTGACAAGAATATGGGAATGCATGCATGAGCAGCATGATCTAATCAATACCGTATTTTAGATTGAAAATTCTATTGTAGCGCCGATGCTGGATGTGTACATGTAGAGTAAGCATTTAGGATGCTAACATAAAATTATACAGTAATCAAAACAGAGACTGTGGGTAGAATCTAAGAATAGGAACAGAATGTCAGAGCTGCTCTGCCTTCATATTTATAAGGGAATAACATGTCATTTATGCATCAGCACACAGAAAAGGAAAGCAATCCCTATGAAGCTAATCTAATAATAGACTGTAAGTTAGTGATTACTGTTTCATGTAAAGTAGTTCTTGGTAGCATTAATGGCCTAATTCTGAGGGACTTGCTACATACTGTGGCGAGACTGGTAACTGGAATACTTCTGACAGATCTACAGGCTCAGGTTTACTGCATGGATTAGCTTGAATTGCCACATTAAATGAAACAGAATAAAATAAAAACAATTTTACACTGAGTGAAGGCCTGACTTATAGGAACTGGCAGGTTCTGTGGCCCAAGGCACAGGATTAGTTTTGCCACTCGATAATTTGACTGATTCACTTCACCGCCCAGAACAGGACATTTTATGCTTGATTTATATGTAATCAAGTCACCTGCTCAATGCTGAGAAAGGCCAAGTCAATCCTAATCTGCTGAGTACTGAGTGTCTGGTGAAGAATACAACACATCAACGTGTTTCCTGCCACACTACGGAGATTTTATTAACATGGTTATTAACTCTTTCTGTCCCTGGTTTTAAAAGCTGTGGTAGCATCTATCATAACATTAAATTTGACACTCAACCGAGAATCATTTACCAAATCTGAAATAAGGAAGATTACTAGAACAAGCCAATCTTTACCAAAGACTGCTTGCCACAAAGTTTGCTCTTCAATAGTTTCCACTTTGCACTATTTTTGGCCAAATTGCATGCCAATTGTGAAAATACCATTTTAAATCCCCTACCCTATGTTGCAGAATGGAAATCACTTTGTTTCATAGGTAAGTTGAAGTAAATATCACAAAATAAGCAATATAAACAAATGTAACATCCAACACCTAGCCTTAGTTTACCCATTATTTATATTGATCTTGAATTAGAATCTAAATCCTGATCTGCAATACCAGGAGATTATTATGATTCTGACCTGAAAGTCCTTCATTCATTCTACTGATACCTGTCGGAATATTGGAAGGTGTCTACATGAGATTAGAAATAATGGTTTTGCATCTGAAATGCTGGTCATTACAACTGTGTCCTATCTTGTTGGATCACAGAAAGCAATCACAATTAATATGCCCCTAGCCATCCTAATCAATAACCATGAGTGCAGATCAGTTGAATTTAACTCATTCACCAAAAACGAAAGATTGGTGTGCCGACTCAATATTAAATTGAATCATGCTTTTAACCAGCTTGAGGTTTATAACCTGAAGAGAACCTGCTGAAAAATAACACTTGCAGGTATTGTTCCAGAATACAAGAATTAGCACTGAGAAAAAGAACATATGAGTTAAATGCAATTTAAAGGCAGTTATTGAGTTATGTAAATCTGGGTCACTGACTAATAAAGTTCAATTACTTCAATTCAATTCTAATTCTTTGTAACCCTTTTTGTGAAGAAGCTTGTGCAATGCAGTACATGCTGCAATTGGATTCGTGAACTACAAGTGCATGATTAGGCAGAGCCCTGTCATGAACAATTAAAGGTGACCTTTTGTCATTTTTAATAACGACAGTGCGCAAATACTTTTCCAATGCTTAAAGGTTAATGAAAATTGTCACTGTACCTCCATTTGTCTCACTGTGGGCCACGATCTTGTTTGTTCGGCAATTTTCAAACACATTTCTATTTTATATGTGTAAGAACTGCAGAAGGCAAATTCTCTTTAGCTGTTTTGGGGCAAAGCAGATGGAGTTCAGACACTATGGGATGTATCATTTATCACAGTGACAGCAGGTATGCAGTAGTGCTCCGAGCAGCCCTGGATAAGTCATCCCTTTTCATATGTAACAGCTTTAGGGTAGCAATATTGGATTTTCAAGGAAATAAAGAGATTTTAAATTGAATTAAAGTCACAACTCATAAAATACTGCATAATGCCAACCCATTCTTACCTATTATTGAGAAGGTTCCATTGTTTATACAGTAAATGATATTCACAAATCTTTATGACTACAATGGGTGTGAGAGACTAATATTCATTTTTATGTTACATGAGTACTCAAGTTGACCCTCCCTCTAACCCACTCTATACTATGCAATTCTGACTCCTTTGATGATAGAGAAGCAATAAAAAACATTTTGTGTACAGAGCCTCTTCATTCAGAAGGTAATTCTGCCTAACTCCAGCAGCAGTAATACTGAGAGCCAACCATACCAATATTCACATCGTAGTTCAAAATGTCTGACACTCATTAGCTCTTTCCAGTCATTAAATTTCACTTTGACCAATGACACTGGTGAACAAAATTCAAAGCACAGAAAATATCATAGTAACATGACCTGACTCTAGGTTACATTATGATGAAAGATAAACCCACACATCAACATTCAGAGCAATTAAAATGGTGTGCGCCTTCAAAATATTATTTCTTCCCTTGTGCTATTTTCCCCTGCTTTCTCTGCCCACACAGGATTCACTTGAGTGCTTGCTGACCCTCAGATTGTGGGATCAGACTTTATTCTTTGGAAGCAGAAGAGAGTCACAGTAACAAATGCCAGCAGCCCAGTCAGTCTGTTGTGTGGGCCTCTTGCGTGCGACATCGGACTACTCCATTTCAAACAAATCTAATAAAGTCCACAGCTTTCAACATCACTATATGCAGGGCCACATAAATGAAAATACTTGTGAATAAAACCTTAAAGTAATTCTAAGCTTTTAAAACCTTAATTCTTTATCCTAATTTAACCTAGATCACAAATTCCAACTCATTTATGCAGAAACTTACTTTTATATATAACATTTACTTAGGAATACTGTAGAACAGAGGGACCTTGAAGAGGCAGTAGATAGCTCATGGAAAACAGTATTACAGGTAGACATGAAAATGAAGAAAGCATTTCGCACACTGGCATTGAGTGCAGGAGCTGGGACATTATGTTGCAGTTGTACAAGACATTGGTGTCTAGATTTGGTATTCGTTCGCTTATTTATTTATTTATTGAAATACAATGCAAAGTAGGCTCTTCCGTTTCTATGAGCCACACTGCCTAGCAAGCTCTCAGTTTCATGCTAGCCTAATCCGGGACGAGCTACAATGACCAATTAACCTACCAACCGGCACGTCTTTGGACTGTGGGAGGAAACCGCAGCACCAGGAGGAAATCCGCGCAGTCACAGGGAGAAAGTATAAACTCCTTGCAGGCAGCGGCAGGAGTTGACCTGTGCCATTTGTACTGTAAAGTGTTGTGCTATGCTACATGCCACTCTGTCCCATTGCCTGTTATCGGAAAGAAGTTACCAAGCTGGAAAGAGTGCAAAGAAAACCTACGAGAATGTTGCCAATATCAAAGGCCCAAACAGAGGTTGGGCAAGTTAAGGCTACTCCTTGGAGCTTAGGATATTGAGGAGTGGCCTTATAGAGGTGCATAAGGTCAAAAAGTACATGGACAGAGTAAGGGCACACAGCCTTTTTCTCAGGAGTTCAAAAACTAGAGTGCATTGATTTAAGGTGAGAGAGACAAGATTTAAAAGAAGCATGAGGGAAAAATTCTTAATGCACAAGATGGTTCATTATTAAAAGACACTTATTCGGGTACAGTACTTATTATTTTCTTTCGAGATACAGTGCAGAACAGGACATTCCGGCCCAACAAGCTGCACCGCCCAGCGGCCCACCTATTTAACCCTGGCCTAATCACACGGCAATTTACAATGACCAGTTAACCTACTAACTGGTACGTCTTTGGGCTGTGGGAGGAAATCCAAACACCTAGAGGAAACCCATACAGTTACCAGAAAAATGAACGAACTCCTTACCAATGGCACCAGAATTGAATTGTGGATTACAGAACATCCCAAGCTGTAATAGCATCATGCTAACCACCATATAATTGTGGGTACATAGATAGAAAAGATGTAGAGGGTGGTGGCTAAGTGCAGGCAAATGCAACTACCTTTTAGGGGAATCATGGTTGGTATGGATGACTTGCACCAAAGTGCCAGCTTCCACTACGTATGACAATATGATTTTCTTTGTTCTTTTGCAATAGTAAAATAAATCTAATTGGTTTTGAAAATCCCATTCAAGACAATAACATAGCTCCTTCCTCTAAGTTATTTCCAGTAGAACCGTGAGAAACAAGTGTTACTTCCCAGACTACCTTGCAAAGCCTATTACCCAGCTTCTCAAATATGTAAAGAGAGTTGAACAACCTATGGCTGAAGAATATTTCAGGTTGTTGCTGCCCTTTTCAAGAAGATACTATTTTGAATTTGTACAGCACAAGCAAGAGCATGGGTTGAAGCACTTTCAAAGAACACAGAGCAAATGGGCCAAATGACAAACTCTTGTGCTGTAAGTTACTAAGTTCCTATAAAAAGACATTTCATTTCCCTTTGGCTTCTCAACCAATCAGGGCAATGTGAGAAACCCATGGGGGCCTTGGGTCAAAGGGAATGGTTGGGCCTTTACCTCATAATTCCAGTACTGTGTGCATAGCCTTCAGGTACACGAAAGATCACCCCCATTCTACTTCATATTAAGTAGATCACCGAAATAATTAAATCTCACATCTGAATACTGGGCATTCAGTACCATTATAAAACTTACAAATAAATGAAAAAGTTAGAATACTAAAGTTCAGAATTAATTTTATTTATTTGTTGCTATCTCTTATTGATAAAACCAACAACTATCATTGGAGCTTCGGAGAAAATTGAAATATGTAACTTGAACAATGAATTAGAGTATCAACCAACACTGAATCTGAAACAATGTAACAGTAAAACTATGTTGTTTTTATGAATAATCAAAAAATCCAATATTCCAACCTCTACTGAAGCATAAAAGCCCCTGAAGGACAAGCTGATTCAATCAATATTAGTTCATTTCAATTGAAGAGCTGTACAATATCTGTGCTGATGATTTTATGGATTTCATTACCTGTTGGTGAGATGATTCCTGGCGATAAGAGACCTGGGACAGCATGGGGTATGATGCGTGAATTTTCTGGCAAAGAGACACTCAGGGTACGCTTTGGGGGTCTTCCAGGCCTCGAGCTGTCATGAAAGGAAAGAGGTTTGTTTTAATTGTTGTAGTTAATTTCAAACAAATCAAAATTTAAAACTGGTACCAATATGTTTCCCAAATTCCATTTTATAGCAGCATGAAATGTAAAAATGTAAATCCTGCGGAACATCTACCAAAACTTGTACTTTTTTCTATTTCTGCTCATCCATGGAAATCTGAACACTACAGCCAAGGCCTGAGTTTAATGTCCATCCTTAACTGTCCATAAACCAAGTGGCTTAGCACACCATTTCAGAGGGTAATCACGATTGAATCACATTGTTACAGGTCTGGAGGTCAGACTAGGAAAGGGTGACTGATATGTTTTCCTAAAGGACACGGGTGAACAAAATGGATTTTTATAACAATCCAGTATTTTCAGTCACCATTACTGAACTAATTACTTATTCAATATTTACTAAACTATCTGAATCTAAATTCCATAACTATGTGATAAGGTTTCAATTCCTGCCTTCAGGTCAATAAGCCAGACCACTCTATTCTCGTTAACCACCATACCCATTTTGCTCTTGGGGAACGCGGGGAAAGGCCGCGAGGTGGAAACAAAAAATATTTGAACCTCATTTTCCTTCAACATTATTCATAATCGAAGGGATTTTATTACTAGACCATGTTAAATTAAATGCCTTTATTGCACCAATGGGATTTGTTAATGTCTATTGATTTCCAAACAAATGCAAGTTGTAAAGCAAAAACTTGGGTCTGAATTGCACTGCATAATGTTTGAAAGATCTGAAAGGAATGGAGAGAGCCTAAGTTTGCAAATAATACAGTGGCCTTCATCAGTGAGCAAGTCAAAAAAGGATAATAAGTGGTTCCTTTCCAAGTAAAATTAACTCTGTAAAAGCATAACATGAGGAAATCTGCAGATGCTGGAAATTCAAGCAACACACACAAAATGCTGGTGGAACACAGCAGGTCAGGCTGCATCTATAGGGAGAAGCACTGTCGACGTTTGGCCACCATGTGGACTTTTATATATTGGTGAGACCCAACGCAGACTAGGAGACTGTTTCGCTGAACACCTACGCTCTGTCTGCCAGAGCAAGCAGGATCTCCCAGTGGCCACACATATTAATTCCATGTCCCATTCCCATTCTGATATGTCAATCCATGGCCTACTCTACTGTCAAGATGAAGCCACGCTCAGGTTGGAGGAACAACACCTTATATACCGGCTGGGTAGCCTCCAACCTGATGGCATGAACATTGACTTCTCTAACTTCTGTTAATGCCCCACCTCCCCTCCTTACCCCATTCCTGATATATTTAGCTATTTTCCCCCCTCCTTTTTTTTCTCTCTCTTTCTGCCCATCACTCTGCCTGTTCTCCATCTCCCTCTGGTGCTCCCCTCCCCCTTTCTTTCTCCTGAGGCCTCCCCTCCCATGATCCTTTCCCTTCTCCAGCTCTGTATCACTTTCGCCAATCACCTTTCCAGCTCTCAGCTTCACCCCTCCCCCTCCGGTCTTCTATCATTTTGTATTTTCCCCTCCCCCCACTACTTTCAAATCTCTTACTATCTTTCCTTTCAGTTAGTCCTGACGAAGAGTCTCGGCCCAAAACGTTAACTGCGCTTCTCCCTTTAGATGCAGCCTGACCTGCTGTGTTCCACCAGCATTTTGTGTGTGTTCCGTAAAAGTATGTTTATTTTAAAACTACAAGGTCTCAATATTAAAAATGTTTTAACAATCCAAGAATTGGATTAAAAAAAAGAAATGTTCTCAGAGAAAAGCAATTTAGAAAATAATCGTAAAAGATTCTTCAGACACTGGAGATCCAAAGGAACACACAAAAAATGTTGGAGGAACTCAGCAGGTCAGGCAGCATCTAAAGAAATGAATAAACAGTTTGAGGCTGAGACCCTTCATCAGGACTGGAAAGATGCTAGAATAAAAAGATGGGTGGAGGGGAAGAAGGACTAGCTAGAAGGTGATCAGTGAAGCTTGGTGGATGGGAGAGTTAAAGGGCTGGAGAAGGAGGAATCTGATAGGAGAGGACTGAGGGAAAAATGGAAGAATGGGGGGCACCGGGGGAGGTGATAGACAGGTGCAGAGGACTAATAATAAGATTATTAAGGGATTGGACACACTGGAGGCAGGAAGCATGTTCCCGCTGATGGGTGAGTCCAGAACTAGAGACCACAGTTTAAGAATAAGGGGTAGGCCATTTAGAACAGAGATGCAGAAAAACTTTTTCACCCAGAGAGTGGTGGATATGTGGAATGCTCTGCCCCAGAAGGCAGTGGAGGCCAAGTCTCTGGATGTATTCAAGAGAGAGTTAGATAGAGCTCTTATAGATAGCGGGGTCAAGGGATATGGGGAGAGGGCAGGAACGGGGTACTGATTGTGTATGATCAGCCATGATCACAGTGAATGGTGGTGCTGGCTAGAAGGGCCAAATGGCCTACTCCTACCTACTGTCTATTGTCTATTGACAGTTGAGAGACCAGAGTGGGGAATGGAAAAAAATTACTGGGAGAAGAAATTGATGTTCACGCCATCAGGTTGGAAGCTACCTGGACGGAATATGTGGTGTTGCTCTCCCTACTGAGAGTGGTCTCATCGTGGCAAATGAGGAAGCCATAGGCTGACATGTTGGAATAGCAATGGGATTAGGAACTGAAATGGTTAGCCACCAGGAAATTGCATTTCTGGTGGATGGAGAGGAGGTTCTCCACAAAGCAGTCCTCCAATTTACTCCAGGTCTCACCAACGTGGAGGAAGCCGCATCAAAAGCGCCAGATACAAGTGATGGCCCCGACAGATTCACAGGTGAAGTGTTACCTCACCTAGAAGGACTGTTTGGAGCCCCAAATAGAGGTAATGGAAGGGAAAAGCAGGCAGGGGTGGTGTTTCTGTTGCTTGCAGGGATATGTGCCAGGAGTGAGATTAGTGGGGTAGGACAAAGGGAATCATGGAATGAGTAATCCCTGCAGAAAGTGGTGGGAGTGGTAGGATTCCAGTGAAGATGGTGGAAGTTATGGAGAATGACGTGCTGAATGCAGAGGTTCCTGGGGTGGTAGCTGAGTATCTCTATCCCTGTTAAGGTAGCAGGAAGATGGGGTGAGAGCAGATGTCCAGGAAATAGAGGAAATGCATGTGAGAACATCACCAATAGTAGTGGAAAGGGAAACCTCGTTCTTTGAAGGAGGAGCACATCTCTGATATCCTAGAAAGGAAAGCCTCATCCTGTGAACAGAGTCAGCGGAGATGAAGGAACTGAGAAACAGGTAACAGGGTTGGAAGAGGTTTACTCAAGATAGCTGTGGGAGTCAGTATGTTTATAAAAGATGTTGGTCGTCAGTTTATCTCCAGAGATGGAGACAATGATCTACAAAAGGAGGGGTGGAGATGTCAGAAATGGACCAAGTGAATTTAAGGGCAGGGAGGATGTTGGAGGCAGGATTAGAATCAGGGTTAATTTCACCAGCATATGCTGTGAAATCTGTTGATGAAATTGATGAGCTCACCATGGGTGCGTGAAGCAGCACCAATGCAGTCATCAATGTAGTGAGGAGGAGTTGGGGAGCGTTACTAAGGAAGGCTTGGAATATGGACTGTTCTACATAGCCAACGAAAAGGCAGGCATAGCTGTGGCATGTGTGGGTGCCCATGGCTATCCCTTGAGTCTGGAAAATTGGGAGGACCTGAAGGAGAAATTGTTGAGGGTGAGGACCAGCTCTGCCAGACTGAGGAGGGTGCCGGTGGAGGGGAACTGGTTAGATCTTTTGTTCAGAAGGACAGCCAGACGACTGAGGGTGGTGGTAGTGGAGGGGAACTGGTTAGATCTTTTGTTCAGAAGGACGGCCAGATGACTGAGGGTGGTGGTAGTGGAGGGGAACTGGTTAGATCTTTTGTTCCGAAGGACAGCCAGACGACTGAGGGTGGTGGTAGTGGAGGGGAACTGGTTAGATCTTTTGTTCAGAAGGACGGCCAGACGACTGAGGGTGGTGGTAGTGGAGGGGAACTGGTTAGATCTTTTGTTCAGAAGGACGGCCAGACGACTGAGGGTGGTGGTAGTGGAGGGGAACTGGTTAGATCTTTTGTTCAGAAGGACAGCCAGACGACTGAGGGTGGTGGTAGTGGAGGGGAACTGGTTAGATCTTTTGTTCAGAAGGACGGCCAGATGGCGGAGGGTGGTGGTGGAGGGGAGGTGAATTTAGAAAATAATCGTGATCTGTTTTGAATTGGTTTTCAAAGCACCTGAGGGGGTTCCTGCAAATGAGATTGGAATTCGAAATGATTGTTCAGATCACAGCAGAGAAAGGCAATGGGCTTGCCTAAGTGTTTCCAGAGAGCATATTTAAATAAGTTTCCACAAACTTAGGACAACGTGGTGAATGGGAAGAATAAAAGATGAAAGCGAAAACATTTTTACCAGTTAAGTTGTAAATACATCACCAACTTGTTCAGGGATTAATAACTTTATTCTAACTGCCTGAAGATCTCATTTGTGCAGAATCCCCTACAGCAAAACAATCACAATTGTAAATTCCCAAGCAGATCAATAGCATACATTTTCATGCATTACTGGATAAATAGGCAAGAAGATATTCACTCAAACAATTTGTAACTGAAATGCTCAACAGAACACGTTATCTGATCTAACACGGCTTTAACAGAGCAGAATTGCAGCAACTTTAATGAAAGTTATTAAAATTGTCAGAAGCAAGAGGATGCAGTACAATTTTGTAAACTAGCAGTTTTGATGAGACCTTTTAAAAACAATTTTCTGCTAAAAACTCAAACTCTCACCGGCTTATTTGATACAAGGTTCCTCTTCAACTAGTTTTTAAACTAAACTGGTTTCATTTTTAAACACAATTCTTCCTTCCTAACACATGATTATCACTTCCTGAGCCTAGTTTTACGATCACAATGCAAACTGATTAACCCAGGGTGTCATAGTTCGGCTTAATGATTTGGTTCAGTGTGACAGAAATTGAGCTCATGAAATTATTGCTGGGGTCATGGCTGAAATCTACACTGAACTGACCCTCATCTTTGTCGTTATTGTTTTTTTAATCATTTATGTGTTATGTGTATTATCGACAAGGCCAGCATTTATTGTCCATGTCTAGTTGTTGTTTTAAAGGAGGAAGAGTTGTTAGAGTGAGTCTCTTCTTGAAATATTGAACACGGTGTTTGGAAATGCTCCCAGAGTTTTGTGGTAAGAATAGTCCAGATTTAGAGCCAGCAATAATGAAGGAACAGTAAAATATTTCCAAGTGAAGAGGTGGTCTTTCTAAGCATCTGCCACCCTTGCCCTTCTGCTCAAATAAGCATGACAGTTAAGTACAATGATGCTGTTCAACATGTGCAGTGAATCTGGTTAATGATATTCACTACATCTACAGTGTGTCAGCAGTAGAAGAAACAAGTGTTCAGGATAGTGGACAGGACGCCAGATAAGTGGCACATGTGGTCCTGAATGCTGTTTGAGTGTCCTTGGGAGATTACTCTTCCAGGCAAGTAGAAAGCGTTCTAACCAGCTGTGGCGTTATGTTCTATGGATGGCAGAAATGTTTTGGAAAACTGGGAGATGGATCTCTAGCTGTATGGTTCAGAGAGACAGCAAGGCCGGCCCTCCACAGCCAAGCCAGGTAAGGGTGGCCAGGTGTGGGTAGTACAATGAATCTAGCCTGGGCACTGAATCCAGCTTCCTTTGCCCCAATCTTTTCAACAAGCATCCTCCAACACAGCAAAACCAAGTCTCAGCTTGGAGTTTAAAACAATTTTTGAAAGGTGTTTATCTCACCAAAAATAACACTTTCATGTGAAGGCAGATCTGCTTTTAGAAGATTTATCATGAGGTTAAAGGGAGGGTACAACACTGGAAGAAACTCTCCAAGCACAATGACTTCACCAAAAATGCCAAATTAAACTAATACTCTTCAGGCTGCACATGATCACTGTTCTTCAATTCCCCGTCTATTCATTTGTCTATCTAAGAGCTTCTTAAACACCAGTCATTTCTGCTTTCACCAGTCTTCTCAGCAGCTTTTATTTTTAAAAAAACTTGCCCACAAATCTCCTTTAAACACAAGAGATTCTGCAGGTGCTGGAAATTCAAAGTTACACAAACAAGATGTTGGAAGAATTCAGGTCAGGCATCCTCCAAGGAAGGAAACATACAGTCGATGTTTTGGGCTGAGACCATTCATCAGGACTCCTTTGAACTTCCTCTTGCTCACCTTAAATGCATATCCTTGAGTGCTTGACATTTGTATCCTAGAAAAATTGTTCTGTCCATATCCATGCCTCTCAGCATCTTATAATCTTCCATCAGGTCTCCCTCAGCCTTCAATACTCCAGATGAAACAACACATTTATACAACCTCTCCTTATTGTTCATACCCTCTAATCCAGGCAACATCCTGGTAATCCTTTTTTGTACCCTTTCCAGTGCTTTTGCATCCTTCCCATAATGGGGTGATCAGAATTGGACACAATATTCCAAGAGCAGCCTAACTGAAAGCTTATATAGCTGTAACATGACTTCCTGCTTCTTTTATTCTATACTGTAACCAATGAAGGAATGCATGCTACTGCTTTCTTTACCACCCTTTCTACTTCTGTGGCCACTTTCAATGATTTACAGACTTGGACTCCAAGATCCCTCTGTATATTAACGCTAGATACTGGGGAGATTAGCAGACCCAGACTGCTTCCATTGGCAATGGTCTTGTCCAATTATGTTGCTTTCTCAAGTCAAAAGGGCAATACTGTCACCAGGATGGAGGACAACTGCACCCAGTAAAGTGGCCACTGAGTGTATGCTTGTGGTCTTCTGTTGCTGTAGCCCATCCATGTCAAGGTTTGACATGCTGTGTGTTCGGAGATGCTCGTCATTGGTGTAACGCTTGGGTGTTTGAGTTACTGTCACCGTGAACTAGTCCGACTGCTCTAAATCAGAAGGCACTTTTGCCCACAGAACTGCCACTCACCAGATTTGTTTTTGTTTCTCACACCATTCTCTGCAAACTCTAGAGACTGTTGTGCGTGGAAATCCAAGAGATTCCAGCAGTTTCTTCTTCTTCTTCATGTGCCTTGCGTGTTACACGCCTAGGCGATCATGGCTCTCCACATCGAACGATCCCTCGTGGCGTCAATGATATCTCGCACATTTAGATCTGTTAGTTCTTTCACGGTGCCCATATATTTTCCTCTTTGCCTTCCTCTTCCGTGTTTCCCAGGCATATGGCCTTGTAATGTAAGGCATTCTATTTCTCCCTTTCTGATGACATGGCCCAGGAAATTAAGTTTTCTATCATTTAATGTTCTCATTAAAGATCTTTTTGTATGGGCACGTCTCATTAGTTACCCTACCTCTATATGATATTTTCAGCATTCTTCTAAGAAACCATATTTCTCTTGCTTCTAAGTTTCTTTGGAGCTCTGGTGTTATAGGCCATGTTTCAGAAGCTTACAGCAAGATTGACCAGATGTAACATTTTAGTCACCTAAGCCTTTAAACCACCCCATCTGACACCAACAATCATTCCACAGTCAAAGCCGTTTCTTTGCATTTCTTCACCATTCTGACGTTTGGAATTAACAACTACTGAACCTCTTGAGTATGTCTTCATGCTTTTATGCATAGAGTTGCTGCCACATGATTGACTGATTAGATATTTAGATTAACTAGATGTACAGGTATACCTAATAAAGTGGCCACTGAGCTTAGGGGCACTAATAGTAATCTATCAGTATCTTCAACCAATAACCTAACACTCAAGTCCAGCCAGTACTCAGTACTGTGCTACCCACATAAGAAATAAATGAATCATTTTTGATGTGGTAAAAGCTGTTAGCATTTTTCATCCCTTTGCCATTGAATACTGAGGCATTCTCAAGCCCAGTCCCACCATTATGGGACATTTCCCAAACTGCAGGGGTCTAATATTGCCATGAAATGTTCAACAATAAGTCCTCAGAGAATATGAAAATGTGGCCAAGCATCTTCTGTACTTTATATCATAACACCGTATCCTGCTGTATACAGATAAACATATAACTGAGATATAAAAAAGAGATTTTTGCAGCTGTGGGTGAATATCAAATATGAAAAAAAATAACTTGATTCGTTACGCTTATATTACTGGATTGCTTAAACCATCTCTCCCGCTTCTCTTTCCTGATACTGGGATTATCATTTCAGTGTTCATTCTGGCAATCAACGTCTGCCAGACATGGTGCACTGTAGTCCTCTGGGAAAGGTGTCTTAAGGTCCTAGTAATGACAGGTCTCATCAAATACATCATATTTCAACTGAATGTCAACTTTGAAATCCATCACGCTGTGCTGGGGTCAGCAAAAGCTTGCCAGAGACCTGGCTTCATCGGAGCTCCTCTGTGTCTCCAGCATCTTCTGTTTTAACTCATTTTCATCTGTCCTTCCAGCTTGTATCCCATGTGGAAGATATGCAGCAGATCGGATGCTCGGGAGTCATGAATGTGATTTTGCCATCCAGTGTCAAGGGAGCTTCAGACAAACCAGCAATGATGAGAGTGAACAGTTGTAGCTTGACATTTATCTCTGGTCAGAAAGTTAAATTATCAACCGATGTGCAGAATTTAAAATTAATAACAGGCACCTAGAGCTACTGGTACCCCTGAACCCCATTAATATATATATATATATATATATATATATATATATATAGAGTACTTATTGACATTTGCTCTATTTTTATATTTGTCCACAACTGGCCTCATGTAAATTCATGCAAAAGGGTTATTCAGACAGAGCTCCACACTTAATGAGAGCTTGCATTTGAAATACTCTAATTCCAAAGCCATTTATGACTTCCAGCAGTAAAGTTACAAGGACAGAATTTCCAATAGATGGTCCCATTTGTTCTATTGC
This sequence comes from Hemitrygon akajei, assembly GCF_048418815.1. Lineage (NCBI taxonomy): Eukaryota > Metazoa > Chordata > Chondrichthyes > Myliobatiformes > Dasyatidae > Hemitrygon > Hemitrygon akajei. The sequence goes on along the minus strand of NC_133133.1, from coordinate 58,153,969 downwards.
AGCCTGACTGATATCAACCTAACCAGTGGAAGTGATCATTGAATTATTAGCACACAGCTTACCTAACACATTAAAGGCTCTTGCAATTATTTGTCCTCATTTAAACATAGCATTGGAAGGCAGGTGACTATGGTAATAACTATAAGTTAAGTTCATTTCACCTCTCTGTACCACTTCAAGAAAGCTCTTAAAATTGCTTATTTTTATTTAGAAAACTTCTCAAAGAGATAACTTCATAGATGTCTTTCCAGCATTAAACTTTAAGCTGGTATGTATATATAAATTAAAAGTTTTCAAATGTAACTTTTTAAAGAACATTATGATTCAGCAACAGAGCAAAATCTGTTAATAATTTATCAGTACAACTATCACCAAGTCAACAAAATCTTAAAATCCTCTGTGGATATATATAGCAAAACTTTGGATTAAGTATGAATCAAACAAGTTGCAAGGCTTCAGCACCTAAACTGCATGTAGAACTGACTGGAATTAGATAGGGTTTTTGAAATATGGGTCAATAAACTGCAATAATATCTTTTAAACGTACTATTGATTCACCATTTTTATAAGGTGAGTGTACAATGTTCTCTTTAAATGTGAACAAGCAGTGCAGAGAGAACTCAATGAAAGGTACGGTTTGGTTTGTATCCTATGCATCATCTTCTCCCTTCGCACACCTTGCAACACACCGTGTGGTTTAGCTGTGCCTACACTGTCAGGTAGATAGGCCCCTCTGATAAAGCTCAGCACTAAACCCCAGGGAGAAAGGGAAAAGTGAAAGCACACGGGAGTCTGCAGATTTTAGAAATATTGAGCAACACAAAAATACTGAAGGATTTCTCACTGACAAAATTTAGTAACCAGCTCCAGTAGTTGGATTGTAAGACTCACATCAGCTACATGGAAATTTATTTTAGAGGCCTTTATTTTCATCACTCTGTCGCAGGAATTCCCTCCCTAAACCTTTCTTTCCCCCACTCTTCCTTTTTTGATCTGCATGTTCGGATTTACTACATAGGTGGTACAGAATGAGTACAAATTGTTTCAAGTTGATTGTCAGACAAATAACCCAGAGAATTTACTCAGGCAGGCAATATACTTCAGGGATGTTTTGACAAAAAAAACATACTCCTCAAAACATGGAGCCAAGGAAGCAGGTTCAAACATCCACACTATTAGAGATATACTGTACTTGCTTCTGCATTAATGCCAAAGGGATCACGATTGAGGCAAATGGGGTGACTTGCTGAACATTACCCTATTACTTTTATTTTTATGAGACATTTGTTTAATGTACATCTGTATTTCCAAAGCAACTCTGTGAAGCTCAATATTCTCTCTAGGTCATCAACCCAATGCTAACAGATTGGCATCAACGTAACGGTGCTCTTCACAAACCATCAAACGATACCTTTTCAACTGAGTGTTTCTAACTAATCAGCAGAGACTGAAGAAAGCCCATGACCAGTCTGTACTCTCCTAAGAGGCCAATCATTCTGACAACGGTGATAAGGAGCGGGCACATTTCAACTGAGCTCTTTGGCCTTACCCCTCCCAAAGCTCCACTCCTTAGCTACTGAAGTGAATCAATACAAATGCTCATGATGGTTTCTGTAAATAAGGACATTTATCAAACTAATTACACCTTGTTTCCTTTCATTCAGAAAGGTGTTCCTCTAATGTCTTTAGGTACTTACCAGATAACTTAGAAAGCCCAAAACAAACTTAACCTTTAGGCTACCTTGATCCTCAAAGGTGTCCCAGCCCCAATCAATGCATTTAAGATTTGAGAAATTGGTAAAAGCAGACACAAATGTTAACAGCTTGCTAATCCAAAGGGAAATAGAGTTAATTTTGCAATCTGTACATTTTGTGAGAAGAAAGCAAACTAAGAAATCTACTAATCAATCAACAAATCCAAGAATCTGGGCTCGTTTGGAGCAGGAGGCAGAATTTAAAGGCCTATGAATTTTTTTTGAGCTGTGCATTTCATGAACAAAGGCACATGTTCATCACCTCGCAGTCATTTTGCATCATTGGAAGTAACTGAGGAATTCTGACTGAACTCTTCAATCCGTATGCCACTAATGATCATTATTAACCAGAGCACAGTTCCCTTCTTAATGACAACTCAAAGAATTGAAACTTCTTGCTTTAAAATAATATAACCATATAACAATCACAGCACGGAAACAGGCCATCTCAGCCCTCCTAGTCCGTGCCGAGCTCTTAATCTCACCTAGTCCCACCTACCCGCACTCAGCCCATAACCCTCCACTCCTTTCCTGTCCATATACCTATCCAATTTTACCTTAAATGACACAACTGAACTGGCCTCTACTACTTCTACAGGAAGCTCATTCCACACAGCTATCACTCTCTGAGTAAAGAAATACCCCCTCGTGTTTCCCTTAAACTTTTGCCCCCTAACTCTCAAATCATGTCCTCTCGTTTGAATCTCCCCTACTCTCAATGGAAACAGCCTTTTCACGTCAACTCTATCTATCCCTCTCAAAATTTTAAATATCTCGATCAAATCCTCCCTCAACCTTCTACTCTCCAATGAATAGAGACCTAACTTGTTTAACCTTTCTCTGTAACTTAAGTGCTGAAACCCAGGTAACATCCTAGTAAATCGTCTCTGCACTCTCTCTAATTTATTGATATCTTTCCTATAATTCGGTGACCAGAACTGTACACAATATTCCAAATTTGGCCTTACCAATGCCTTGTATAATGAAGGCTGGAATGGAGCCAGGGAAGAACAATTTGAGAAGTACGCAGCTGTATTGAGATAAACATTAAAGAACACAACCATATCTAGTTTGAATTCAGACTGCCCTACTGTGAACATACCTCTACTGTTAAATTCCTCAGCACACAGAGCTTCTACAGGGAATGAATTACTGTCCTATTGTGCATAATTTCTGGTTACAATAATTCTGATATCACAAAGTGAATATATGCTTGATGATGTATTTGTCCAGAGCAAATGCATTTTATTTTGAGTTTTTGCAACCAAATGAACCTGCAATTATTTGTAATGCTTAGAATAGAAAAATAAAGTGCGTCCTTAACCTGCACGGGAGTTCACAGAGAGAAGCATATTTATCATGGAATTAACAGTGGTGTTCAATTCACTCAGCAAAAGCTCTTGAATGTAAAGGTATATTGGAAATATAATACGAATTAATAATCTATTGTCACTTTGCTCTGAATGTAATTTATCAAATGAAAGTTGGCTAATATTCTTTTTCACATTTTTGCCTGTAACCATTATATTTTGAGTAACTGCAGTTAACCCAAGAGTTTCTTGTTAATCTGTAATGTATTCAAATACAATTTACATGGAAAAATGAACGTTGGTGAGAATTCATTCTGTTAATTTTTCTGCGATAACCAATTTATCCCAGATGAATAGTGTACATTTTGAGTGTAACATTCCCCAAGGAAGTAAGAAGTCCCCAGCTACCAGAAGAGTTCTCTTTCTATTTGAATGGAATACAAGTAGCTGTTTCTGTACTAATGAAGGAATTTTCAGCCAGATTTCAAATTACCAGCATTTTTGTATCCGAAGGATGCTTTGGCCTTTTGTCCGATGCGTACTGAGTAACATACTTGACCAATTTCTGTGTAATGAATTAGATTTTCCAAACTTACCTAGAATAAAATTTTGTATGAATTGAAAAGAATTGCCTACATCAACCCATCCTCCTGCTCCCCCTTGCCTCTCTGTTTATGATAATCTAACAGAAGTGACAATGCTTAGATTGGTTTGTTTTTCTGATTGTTTTCCATTACATCGATATATTTCTGATTCAGCTATATATATGAACTCCTGTGCTAATTTTATAGGTTAGTGAATGGCACTAAAATGGTTCTATTAACTTCTCTCAAAGAAGAAATTGCAAAAGTACCTGTCACAGACAAGGGGTTCTAACTGACTGACCTGGGTTAATGCCACTGACAATCAATCTCCTTCTTACCTTCTCACATTCTGTCCTTGCCTTTCCTTCTGGGATTGGAGTCCCAATAATGGCAGCAATGGCTTCTTCAAGTCTGCCTTATAGTCTAACAGTTATCACCTAGCTATCCCCTAAATTGGATTAGGCCTGCGTCAGAGATTGTGCGGGCAAGCAGCTGATGAACTTTACCTATCTGAAGTGTGTTCTGATTTTAGAGAGTTTGATCAATTCTGGAAATTCAGAACTTTAGCTCAGCGCTGAAGGTGCCTTGGTATTCAGAGCTTGTGCATCATTGCCCGCTCAGAGATTAATCAAGAGGAAAATAATATATCTCTTCCTTATTTCAAAGCCTGCTTTAGTTTTACGAGTGACACCTCATTTGAAGCTTTTTACTTTTAAAAAAACAAGGCAAACTGTATCCAGAGTCATGAGCAACATGATACTTTGACTCACTGATGGCAAAACAATCAGACGGCAGAACGAATGCACTCCATTACACAACTAATCTGATTAAAGCCAAGCAGTGCTATCGATGCTTAATGAACAATCAACATTAATCACTTTTGTGGTGTTCAAGCTCTTAACTTGATACTTTGTGTTATTTATTACAATGGGTATACAAGTAAACACTGTTTTATTACACAATATGGACCCAGTACATGATGTTCAGTTTATCAGTGACAGTTTTCACTTGTATACTCATTCAGTTTGAGTGGATGCTTTCGTTTGCAAAGACAATAGCCAAAGAACACAAACCTTATAACTTAAATGAGCCCTCTCTGCAATTAAATCTAATTATAAGCATCTTCCTTCCAATCGTAACATATCATCTAGCAACACATGTGACTTTATCCACAAGATCTTGAACACCTATGGCACTTTATAATGAACAACATATTGGAAAGAGTGTTGCTGTCCTTTAGTAAATATACCTGGAAAAACAGCTTAACGCTCAAAGAAACAGGAAATGGAGCATTGTGTTTTTGAACTAATCTCCACAACTTGTAGTCTGCAGAACAAGTAAGTTTTGAAACATAGTTGGCATATTCACAGATGTTTACTATCATTAATGATCAAAGCATTAATTTAGAGAGACATGTTTTAGGTCAAATTTATCTCCGCCATCTTGATGTTATGAATCATATGTCAGCTATTGATATACTGAAATATTAATAGCTAATTCTACATCTCACTAAAAACAACACAAAATGAAGGTTTATAGAATGGAAAAGTCAACTGCATTTATATGGTGTTGGGAAATCTTTATGGTGCCATAGTTTTAATTTAAATTTAAACTCAAGTCTTTATGCATACGTTCAGGGATTTTAGACCACTTAATAACATTATATCAATGATAAGTATCCTTCAGAGAATTATATGAGAATAAGCAGAAATTGGATTGTGTACATTTTTCTACAGTGCATGATTCGATTTCAATATAAAAACAAATCAATTTGCAAAGGGAAAAGGGTTTACTTACACCAAGTGCAAGGAAGAACCCAGACAACACAAGAACAGCTCACATCTCGTCACTCCTGTGAATTAGGACCATGAATAAATGGCCAGTGGAGGGTGCAGGCAATGATATATTAAGGCCTATATCAATGTTACTTAAAGGGAACTAACCTGAGCAGGTGTTAGGGTCCTAAGCATTGGTGCTTAGTGCTGGAAACCTGCCTCGTGGCCACATGTAAGATAAATACTTAATATTGCACCAGCTCTTCCTTGGGAACCTCACTACCAAGCCACTCACCAGCTTGTGACCCTCACTACCTCCCCTTCCACTAATCATACACCCAACTCACCATCACATCAACTGATCTTCCACTTGACCCAGTTCACTGACAATCTGTCTCCTAAATCTATTTCCCCATCTCCCGACCTCACTGTTGCTTTGGCACTTGAACCACTGTTCCCACCCATGACGCTTGAATCCTCCTATATTCACCAGCCCAGCAATTTGGTATACAACCTCGCTCATTGACGATCCATTTCCCAATTCCTTTAACCTGGCTGTCTACTGCCCAACCCTTACCATCTCATCTTGACACGGTACACAACATGAAATAACCCAATGCTTGAAGTCACAATGTGTCCCACTGGGTACTCACTCCTGTGATCTGGACGTGGATCTCACTGTTGTGCTTTGCACACTTGCCCTGCCATGACAGAAGGCAGGACACAAAGTGTTTTTGCAGCAGCAGGAGCACACAGCAGTAATACTTGTTGGTCTGTTCTCATCAACAAACAGAACCCACCCAATTTTAAGTGACTTCTCATTTCAATAATTGAGGGGAAAATGTGATGCAACTCAGTTTCCAACTAAATACAACATGCGGCTTGATGAAATGCCTTGGCCTGAATCTTTTGATTGTTTATTCCTCTCCTTAGCTGCTACTTGACCTGCTGAGCTCCCCTGGGGTTGCACGCACACTGCTCAAGATTTCCAGCCTCAGCAGAATCTCTTGGATCAAACACAATGTCATTGACACTGGTATCAAGTGTGCGTGGGGCTGGGTCAGTCCTGCAAGATAACCATCTCTACCATTATTTCTCATCTTTGGTGTATGTAACCAAAGGTTAAGACAAAAAAAAGGGTTAAATGTCTTCCTTCTGTTCCATAACGTTCCTGAAATTCTATTCAACTCTAAAACAGATTTTCAATCATCTCCATTCTCAGTGCATGGACATTATGATTTGTCCCCTAACGCTGTAGAAATAAATCCATGAATGCCACATCAGGACAGGTTCCCTGTACGGTTAAGTTCTTAATTAGAGCAATGTCATCAGAACATGACTGGTCTCCAAAGAGAGGGATAACAAATCAGTACTTGAATCAGCCCAAGTCAACACAAAGAAGTGCTTCCATAAAATTAATCAATTGTGACATGGCTGGTTTCTTGAAGTTGGTTACAAGATGTAGTAAACTGACTGAATTCTCAGTCTGGGAAATACTACATAGTGTTAAAAAAATCTAAACAGGGGTAAAAAGAATAATTGTGTTAATAGAAGATAGAGGAGGGGAGATTTTGAGCCTGGTAGAAATAATTGTGAGGGAATCAACACTCACTGTTTTTAGTGAGTTTTAGTAAGTTTTAATCAACACACACACACACATACACACACACACAGTATATAAAATCAAATTGAAATAGCATGAACTTGACCTCCTTCTCCCATGGTCTACTCTCCTCTCCTATCGGATTCATTCTTCTCCAGTCCTTTGCCTTTGCCACCTATCACCTCCTAGCTTCTTACTCCATCCCATCATCAACCCACCCTGGCTTCACCTTTTGGCTTGTCATCCTTCCCCTCCCCCATCTTTTTATTCTGCCATCTTCCCCCTTCCTTTCCCGTCCTGATGAAGGGTCTCGGCCTGAAACATCATTTCCATAGATGGTGCCTGACCTACCAAGTTCCTCCAGCATTTTGTGTGTGTTGCTGTGAAATTGTTGGACATACCTGACAACCATGCATTAAACTCAACAGAAACAAAGTCAGGGTTGGCCATTCAATGAAATCGTTATCAGCATGATAAGACTTCCAAACAACCTCTCCAGCACTGAAAATTAACTTCATCAAATTATGGGGTATTGTGTCGACAGAATAACATTAATTAGGAGATTATATGAAAAATAGATAAAGATTTTAATTAATTTAAATCCTTTGCTCTCTTTTATCACTATTAGCCAACATCTTCTTTGCCCATTTTTATTGCATTTGCTGTGCCTATTGAAAAAGAATTAACTATTTCGACTGACACTTGGCAGTTCAAACTGTGTATTGTTCCTTTCACAGTCCTTCAATTTAATTGGTTCAAGAGACAGGCGGTTGCTTCTCATGTTCATAAAAGAGTGAAGCATTCTGGATGATTGGCTGACAGGAACACCCAGTCCAAGGGCCATGAGAAGACTTGGGAACAGTGCAAGTTTAATTACTGCAAAATGCAGCCCAAAGTTATTACGTGAACAAATAAAGAAACATTCTGCATTTGATGTTAACATTGTAGATTTGCCCAGTAGCCTATCTTCCTGTACAGTAAAATACATAGTAAATAAATTTATTTGCAATCACTATTACCTAAATAAATATTGTAATCTTGATGTAGAAAGGAAAATTATTTTGAAGCACACCATCACACAAATTTTCCCACCAATCCTTTAAGAAATTTACATTGTAATTCCATAAACAAATCCATTCCATTAAATAAACATCATGCAGCAGCTTACATCCAGGAGAACATATATTCACAATAATTTTCCTTGGAATGCATTCAAACAAAATGGATTTACTGACTTATAATCTATTTCTTCTGTACTCTGTTGCTAGTAAAACAAAAGCTTTGCTGTATTAGGTTTCACACAACTGGGTTTTACATAAATTTGAGACCATGCAATCTGTGCATATTTTATTTAGGACCAGGATTTGAATATTGCCACTTACACAGTAGCCATGTAAACTGTGGCATTAAGACAAAGGCTCCATTACATTTGGACCATTACCTGCAATCTTTATTATAAACAGAAACAAGCTGTGCTGGCTTTCGATCTCTTTTTTTTTTCTCTGCAAGACTTAAAATATAATTTTAAATAGTAGTTATCAGTCTGAAAAGGTCCCAAAACATTCATTAAACCTTAATCTATTCAGGCATACTTCTTGGCTAAATGGCGAATATATCTAACTCAGATCAAGCCTAGCTGACATCTTGATGAATTGCTGTTACATGACTTCATAATCTGAAAGCCCAGTATATATGGTCAGACCTTTACTGCTGAAAAAAAGGCATAAGCTGCAAAGTTTGTCATGTGATGTTGCTGCTAAGTGATCAATGTCCTTTAGTGTCACTGAATAGGAAAAGATTCACACACTAGTGTATATGTATTTTACGACTGTATTTAAGTTGCTAAGACTGGTTAATTACTGAAATTCGTACATTTTTAGGTAGCAGTCTTTCAATATGGAAGGTATGTAAATCATTACCACATATTATAACTAAGCCGCTCCATTTTGGAGGAATATGTGAACCAGGACTCAAAAATTCCCTCCTTTATACAGTACCATATACATTTTGTCTTTAAAACAAAAGTTTGCTTTATGTTTGTGAGGCATTACGCACACGTACATGTATGTAACAGATCTCATAAAGGACAAAAATCTCTCAGTCAGAATGTCCCAAAACAGTTGGAAGAGATGTTAAAATTGGTACCAAGAAACCAGGTTGGTCCTTCAGCTGAGTAGAAAGCCACCCAGTAATTTTCCCATTGATGCCCATATTCCCCAGAATGCCAGAGACATCAGTGTAACGCAATATCTTTGTAAATGAAACTTCCCAGAACATCTCATTGCAATCAAATTAACCATGAAGAAGGGTGAGAGACTGCTGACTGCTGCCAGCCATATTTCAATACACATGGTGGAAGATAACTTTTCGATTTTAGAAGAAAATTACAACCTGGAGAATTTGATCTTGGAAGCAGTTCACTTTCAATAGAAAATATAATGGATGGTTGTTTAGGACACTTTTTGGATATGCTGGATCTGTGGTTTTGGGGGGATAAGTTTGATTCATGCTGGAACTATGGCTGGATCACTGTTCAGGGATCATTTTATCTCAGAAATAAGGGGAAGATTTTGGTGGTCACAAATTTGGCAACAAGCTGGTGACAGGCCAGGAAATCAGCAGGAAAAAATCCTTAGTCCTCATCTAATGTTTAGTAGGAATTGTCAGATCTCCAGCTCAACTGCGCAGCCAGCCTTACCAAATCACAGATAGATAGATATGTGTGGATTCTGGTATTCTGGTTAATTGGGCCAACAGACCTGAAGATGCCAGAAATGGCCAGGAGTGAAAAAGAAATGATTTCACTACTTCAACAAGTTAAGAACTACAAAGAATTTGCTGGTAGTGACAATCATCTTGAGTATTACAATGAAAATGAAGATTTGGAGGATGCAATTTTTGATAGCATTGTATGAAGGCAGTCCATTATCTACACCCGTGTCTGCACTGATGTTGCTCATTGTGACAATGGATGAATTCCTTGGTTGATAACCATTAGAAACTAAGACACAGCTTTATAGTACTGTAGTAATATTTGCAGTGTTCTAATTTGTGTGTATTTCATTTAAGCACAGAATTTGTTACTCCATTTGTCTTCTTTATGCCTTTTTAACTACATTCATGAAATTGGAATCCACTGTACATTGGATTCTGGTCAACTGGGGCATACTGGGACCAGTGCATTTTTGGTCCGATAAAGCGGCTTCACCAATTAGCTGAAGTTTCATGGAAATAGTATGAAAAAATCTGAGTAAAAATTATGAAATTAAATGAAACACAGAACAACTTAGAACACTACCAATACTACTACAGTACTATAAAACTGCCACTTTTTAATTTAACTGTAAATGCCACTGCTGCATTCTTTAGACTGACTGTAAACTAGCAAAATCAGTGCAGACAAGTAGTATAGAATATGGACTGCCTTCATACCATACTATCAACAACTGTATCCTCCCAATCTTCATTTTCATTGTAACATTCAACATGATAACTTCAAATTTTTTGTAGTTCTTAACTTGTTGAAGTAGTGAAGCCATTTCATTTTCACTCCTAGCCGTTGCTGGCATCTACAAGCCTGAGGGCTTGAAACCAGAGTGAGCAAAGCCGTACTGATTTGTGTTTCTGCTTATTTCTTGCCAACTATCAGTGACAAAAGTCCCTACTATTTTTTAAACTCAAACATATGTAACTGACGCTTTTTAAGAACTGTTCACTGTAAACACATTGTAGCGTCTAATAGCCACACAAGTGAGTGTGCCTGACCCTAGGCAGAAACTATTCGGCCACAATCACTTACCCATATTAAGTGGCATAGTGTCCCAAATAAACAAAGTAGATCCTATCTACTTTCTCAATTAGTTTTTTGTTTGTTGTAAGTTATCCCAAATATGTGGCTACCCTGATTAACCCATGGGCCAATTAACTGGAGTCCGCTGTATATACACAGAGTACATATACATACATACACATTTATATATACATATACACACACATATACACAAATACATAAATACATCTTATTTCTCACTGATGGCATGAATGCATCATCACCAATAGACTTCCATACTGACTACAATACTGCAGGGTGTTCAGTTGTTAAAATACATGTTGCTCCTCACTGTGAATATTGTACAATTAAACATTACTATGTTTTTGTTTAGTGAAAGTATGCATCTAAGAACCTATAAACATAAACAGTTCAGGTTCTAATTTAATGTTGGAAGCAAATTTAGTCGGCTAAGACTGAGATTGCCACTGCATCATCCCAGGCCCTTCTTCTTGCCAGCTTTGTGCTGTTGTGCCAAATGAACATTCACAGTTGACCAGAACACCTGCCAGCTCTCGGTGCTAATGTGCTTCTGAGAAAATAATAATGAAAACTGAAAACATATCTCGAACTGCCAATTTACTGTTGTAACCTTTCCATTACTGTGAAACAAATTACAACTTCTAAGAGCATTGAAAGGCAAAGGCTCTGGTTAACTGTGCTCACCTGAAAAGCAAGGATTTTGTGCAGTGCTGTATATATGTCACTTTCTCTGCCTTGTTTTGGAAAGAGAAAAGGGATCTAAATGTATCACTTCACTAAAGCTGATGGCCTTTGAGACTCGAGGCATACAGTGCTTATTTTCCATGAGGTGAATTTAACAAGAGATCCAAGGCTCCCTCAGGATGAATAAAACACATTTTCTCTTTTTGTTACACATGGATGTGCACTGTCAAAATTAAGAAGAGTTCTTTCCTGAAGAAACACAGGTGCTTCCCGTTAGCTTATTAAGTATCTGCATTTTGTTTAGCTGAATGTTAACACCCAACAATTAGATAACATTAAGAGGCACAAGGCATCTTACTTGTACCATTTTGTTATTTCAATAATCTAACCACTCTATCAAACATTGTAATATAAAAAAACAATGCTTAAAAATGAGGCCAAAAACTTACAAGTCAGGGTGCCTTTGAAGATATTTAATTAAAATCTAATCCTGCATTCTTAAAGGCTCACATAAATTAAGCTGTCATTCAGGAGATTTATGCATTCCTATTTGCATATTACATACAATTCATCAATTACTCATGTTTGAAAGCACTGCCTTTCCCTGGGAGCTGATTGCCACTGTGCCAACATGCAAAATGAGAAACAAACTGTGCCCGCTGTACCTCTGGAGGAAGCTACTTCCATATGTCCATTCTTCACTAACTCTACTGAAGAACTCAAAAGAAGTCACATATTGTATGCTGCAAAAAAACCTGTATTGTTAACTCTTTCCAGTGATTTTCAGCAATTGCCATGCATGCAAAATGGGCCCAATTTCAGCCATCCTCAGCTCATTTTTTCCCATTGCCCATTTTTGGAATTAATTTTGGATTCAGGCTAATTACTTTTTTGGAGGGGACTGCAGATTTCTTTCTCAGTAATTTTTTCATAGTCAGTAGAGTATGAAATTTTCATGCGTCACAAAATAGCAAACAATGATCAAATAATCCTTGTTTGTTAATCTTTTCAGCCCCAGGAGGCCACCTTGCCAATTTTGCTCAACTATTAAAAAGATGAAGTATATAATTCGCATTCACATATGATCAAAGAAAATTAGAAGTAGATTTGCTGGATTTACTGGTCATAATCTTTCAATCAACCTTAGCCACTGAGGTAATGTCAAAAGAATGAAGAACTGCTAAGTCAAACAAAAAATAAAATAATACATTCACAACTACCAACTAATCAGTTTAACCTTCTTGATGGAAAAACTTTTAGACACAACTGTATGGATAAAATCAACAACCGTTTGGATAAGTATGGATCCAATGCGGATCCATTAATTACGTTTGTAAGTGACAAATGTATTTAACAAACCTGATTTGAGTTCTTTCATGAGTTAACCAGAGGATTAATGAATGCAATGTAGTTGATGTGGTGTCTGCAGTTACCAAATGGCATTTAATGAAGTAGCACATAATAGGCTTGTCAGCAATTTAAGCCCAGGGAATTAAAAAGGTAGTGGCAGCACCGATAAGAAACTAGTTTAGAAACAGGAAGGAGGTGTTTTGCCATTTAACAAGGAGGAATACAATGATGAACTTCAGGGTCAGTGCCAGGACATGATGAATTTGGGAATGCTGAGGATATCTCAACATTTACAGATTATACAATGCCGGGAAGTGGGGAAGAGAGTGATAGACTTCATGAGAGCAAAAGGAGATTGGCAACATTGACAAATGTGGTAAATGAGATTTAATACAGAGTGGTACATCTTATTAGGAAGAACTAGGAAAGGCAGTGTATTATGGAGGGTGTAATTCAAAGGTAGGTGTGTAAATATTTAAAGGTAGCAGGACAAGTTGACAAAGTAGTTAAACATACACAAATAAGAGGACAAAATGAGGTTGTTTTGGCGACAGTTTAAAAAAAAGCACACCCGGTAAGGACCACGCAGCTTCAAAAGAATGTGAAGACTTGTGATGAGAGATGTGATAGCAAAGGTCTAGATGGACGATTCCTATTGGTTGTAGGGCTGAGATTCAGATAGGAAAAAGAGCTTAAGATGACATGACTAAAACTGTTTTTATGCTGTAAGTAGATTAGCACCTAGTATGCAATGTCTGAGAGGTAGGAGAAGGCAGAGTAAGTCACAGCTTTTGAAAAGGAACTGAATCAATAGTTAAAAGCATCTGTGAGACTCAGAGAAAAAGCAGGTATGAAGTAGGAACAGATGCATTTCTTTTGTAAAGTCAACCCAAACTCAAAGGGCAGAATGGACTTCCTCTGTACTCTCACTATATTTTAGTTGGTATTTTGCGTGATAGCATTTATAGGTTCAAAGCTTCAGTCAATGTGAGCTTGTCATCTTCAACAAAGACCTGGGCAGCAATTTAACATTTTTCCAATACTACTCTGTCCCTTGGGAAATCTAGGATGTGGGACACAATCTCAAAATTAGCATTAAGTCACTCAGCAATGAAATCAACAAGCACTTCTTTGTACAAACAGTGGCAAAAATTCAGAATTATCTTTGTCAGAAGAGTGTTGAGGGTAAGTAAATTGGAAGTTTTAAAACTCTGTTTGAGATAAATCCTGTTTATCAGCAGGATTAAGAACTAAAGGCAGTTAAATGGAGTAGAAGTATAAATGAGCCTATCATTATTTGAATGGTGCAGAATCATATTGTATTTGATTTCTACTGGATCACAGGAGGGAGATGAAATTAAATGAAGGAGTAATAGCTGTGCTTGAAACTCCAGGGCACTGTGTGGAATCTTTGTGGATCCTGGCGATTATCTTCATGTATTGATCATTGGGAACAGAGCAGGGAAAATGGTTACATGAGCAACAATGAAAGGAGGGAATGAAATGATTAACAAGAGAATACAGGTAATTATATAGTTCATCGCTTTATTCTGCAACTTCTCTTTAGTGTTAGATAAAAAGCACCTCTTAACCAAGTTCTGGAAAATGAAGAGCTCAAACTCTCTCCAAGTCTATCCGAGAAATTAAAGGAATATGAAAGTACAGAGGAGCTACTGGAGTATACACATTTTCAGCATTTCAAAATGTTTACTTTCAATGCGCATTGATGATAACCACTATGTTATCGGGCTGAACTGCAATTGCAAGGAGCTCTCTCTAAGTAATGTTGCAGCAACACTCCGCTCTGAAGTTCTCTGTGAACTCATCTGCATACCGAGCCTGTTGCCCTGCTGTGACTGTATCTTAATGCACTGAACCATGATTCATCCAAACACTGTTCTTTAGCCAACAATTGTGAGATCTCAAAAGTATTGTGTAGCTGGGCTGGCTGTCTGATAATTCTACTGATGCAATCCTATTGACTTGATTTAAAATGCTGGTATGGATAGATTCTACAACACAAGGGGCTTGTCTTTCTTCTGTAAGATACTAACATATTGCAGACACTTGCTGTGTTGACAATAGTAACAGAAGGGATAATTGAGATGATAATATATTTATTTTAAATAATTCACCTCCTTCCTAAAAAAGTAGAGGGTAAGCTTCAGATGCACACATTTGGAGTTCTTTTATTAATATTGTAAGGTATTGTTTTAAGGCCAAATTCCTCATTAGAATAAAAGGAGGCCTATATGATATGAGTTTTAAGATGAGGACACACTTAAATGCCAAAGCTACTTTATCAGAAGTCCCAGATAAGCAACGTTACTCAGCATTGACAAGTAGGGCTGCTCTTGCTGTATCTTTGGTTTTATAAAATGGGGAGAAGTATTTCAATGTAACCTCGCACTATTTTAAATAATTGTCAGAATTTAAAACACAAAGCTACTTCTCTTGACTTGCCTTGGGACTGAAAATCAGCCTGAAACAGGTGGCATTTTCTTACATCATAATTATGACATCATTTCTAAAAGTACTATATTCCAAAACTGTGAGTATTCACTTTTTATGGATAAATCTAGCCAAAATTATTCAACCCATCTAATGATTTGTATTAGCACACCTATTGTTTATTCAGAATCAAACATGCACCTAATCGGATCACTATTCATGTGCCATTCACTTCCAGCCCAGGAAGTCCAGACTATGACTTTCACAAAACAGCTTAAATTAAATCCTCCCTTCTCTGATGTCTCCAACCATCTTTCTCCCATCCCACATTCCCTGAACACACTAACCATCCCCCCCTCCTTTGATGCCTCCAACACCATTTGGGTCCTCGGATCCTCCATGTTCCTCCCACCCCACCTTCCCTCACCATTCTAATCCTCCCCCTCCTTTGACACCTCCAACTCTCCTCCCCATTCAATCTCAGCTCTAATCTCAGCCATATCTTCACCATTTCCACCAACTTGCCCCTCTCTGGGACGGAACATTATGTCCTCAGCAAGGGCCTTACCTTTGACCTGTTGGCCCACACCTCAGTGAGTTTCACGCCCGCTATGACATCAAACTTCTTCCGTCACCTCCACCTCCCAGCCCACTTCTTCAGCAAGAATTCCCAACACCAAACCGATGATCCCTTCTCCAGCTCTCCTCCACTTCTTGGACATATCACACCAGTTCTCCGCCTGCCCTGAATCTTTCCATCTGTAAATACCAATGATTCATCAACCAGCTCAGCTTCAGCACTCCTCAAACCTTACCCCATCTGAACACACTGCCCTTCAATCTCTCCACACCAATCCAAACATTACCATCAAACAACAGACAAGGGGGTGCTCTTGTAATATTATAGACTGACAACTACCTTGCTGAAGCCGGATGTCAGCTCTCTTACCTGCTCTTTGATCTCACTCCGGATCACCAGAAAACTGTCTCTGACACCATCACTGACCTCATTAATTCTAAAGAACTCCCATCCACTGCCACCAAACTCATTGTTCTCTTACCCCACACTGCTCACTTTTACCTCCTACCCAAGATCCACAAAACTGACTGTCTGGGTAGGCCCATTGTCTCTGCCTGCTCCTGCCCCATGAACTCATGACCTTATACCTCAACTCCATTCTGTCCCCTTTGGTTCAGTCTCTTCGAACCTACCCCATGACCTTCTCATATTTTCGATCTCCTCACTAACTTTCAATTCCCTGGCACTGCCTGCTCATTTTCACCATTTATGTCTTTTCATTGGCTACATGGAACAGTCCATATTCCAAGTCTTCCCCAGTAATGCTCCCCAAAATCTTATAGACAACTGTATTTGTGCTGCTTCATGCACCATTGCAGAGCTTGTCAACTTTGCCTCCAACTTCCACTCTGTCCTTAAATTCACTTGGTCCATTTCTGACACCTCCCTCCCCTTTCTCGATCTCTCTAAACAGTCAACCAACATCTTTTGTAAACCTACCAATTCCTTCAGCTAACTTAACTTTAACTCTTCTCACTCTCACTTGAAAAAATTCTATTCCTTTTTCTCAGATCTTGCATCTCTGTTGCATCTGTTCCTAGGATGAGGCTTTCCTTTCCAGGACATCAGAGAGGCTATCATTCTTCAAAGGCCCCACCTCCTTCACTTCCAGTCAGGGCCCCAAACAGCCCTTCCAGGTGAGGCATTACTTCACCTGCAAACTGTTGGGGTTGTCCGTCGTACCCAGTGCACCTAATGCAGCCCATTCTGCATTGGTGAGACCCGTCGTAAATTGGGGTCTGCTTCGTAGAGTGCCTCCACTCTATCCGTCAAACGCAGAACTTAACAGTGGCCCAATATTTTGACTCCTTTTCCCCATTCCCATTCCAATATGTCAGCCCATGGTCTCCTCTTGTGTCACAATGAGGCCACCCTCAGGGTGGAGGAGCAACTCCTTATATTCCGTCTGGGTAGATTCCAAACTGATGGCATGTACATCAAATTCTCCTACCGGTAATTTTTTTTGTTCCCTCTTCTTCTATTCCATACTCTGGCTTCTTACCTCATCTCACCTGCCTATCACCTCCCCCTAGTGCCCTTCCTTCTTCCCTTTCTCCTACGGTCCACTCTCCTCTCCCATCCGAGTCATTCATCTCCTGCTTTTTACCTTTCTCACAAACCAGGCTTCCCCTCTCACCTTCTAGCTATTCTTCTTCCCCTCCGCCCTCATTTTTATTCTGGCATCTTCCCCCTTCCTTTCCAACTCTGAAGAAGCGTCTCGGCCCAAAACATCGACTGTTTGTTCATTTCCACAGATGCTGCCTGGCATGTTGAGTTCCTCCAGCACTTTGTGTGCTGCTTTGGATTTCCAGCACCTGCAGAATTTCTTGTGTTTTCAATTCAATTTGGAGCACTTTACACCCTTTTATTGCTCATAGAACAATGACATCAAGAGACCCGACTAGACAATTTCATGACTGCTACTCAAACAGCTTCTGAAGCCTGCAAAGTGTGCTAAAGCAATGAGTACGTTCTCCTCCACTAAGCTGCTGACATATTCATTTGATAGGTTCCTTAAGTGTTGATACCATGGGCACCACAGTAGCCTAGCAATTAGCACAACACTATTACAGCTCGGGTGTTCCAGAGTTCAGAGTTCAGTTCCAGCACCATCCAATAAGGAGTACATCCTCCCCGCAGAATACGTGGATTTTCTCCGTTCTCCACAGTCTGAAGTTAGTTGGTCATCGGGTTAATCGGGTTTGTCAGGGGCTGCTGGGGCAGCTTGGTTCAAAGGGCCAGAAGGGCCAAATCCCTGCTGTGTCACAATAAATAAATAAACTCCATGAACAATCTTTCCAAGGTGGGACATTGCATGGCAGGATCAATAGCGATCACAGGCACTAACACACCAGTGTCATTTCATTTTACCTAATGAAAGATGTACTTTGCTGATGCTGTTTGATGATTGTATGTATCTTCAGAATTATTTCTAATAACAAAATATTAAATATTAAAGGATAGCAGAAGTTGTAATTTTTGGGCTTTGACTTTAACCTAATTGCACAAACTTGTTCTGATCAACTGTTGTCCATTCCTTTACCTCCACAGATGTTGACTGATCCACTGTGTTCCTCCAGCAGTTTATATTTTGGTCCAGTTTACAGCATCAGCAGTTTCTTGTATATCCTCACAACCTTGTTAGTGGATTTTGACGCCACCATGCTTCCTCTGTGGAAGTTGCTCCCAATATCTCTGGGTCTGCATTTGCTCTAAGTGGGCCAGCTTTAGACTGCTGCTCAAGCAGAATGGGATGGCCGACTCCATGCAAATTGCATGCGGAGACATGGTGGGAGGGTGGCTTGGTGCCTTTTTGAGGGCAGACCTTAAAGTCTTGATTCTACAATGGCCTCCCTTTTGTACACAGTGATGCACCCAAATCAATGCTTTAACATTCATTCGTGGAATAAAGGTAAATGATTGATCCTCAATCAAGCCCCTACTGCCTTCTCTCCTGTTTTCTGACTCAGCTCTCCATGCAAGCTGAGAAGTGTTCTGCTCACGACCGGAAGCCTGATGGGGGCAAGTATCACTTGAAGGAAAAGAGACGAGGTCTACTCCTATCACAGGAGAACAATCTGCTCTTGTAAGGCATCCACCTACTTTTCCAGTGGGCCGATGTCCTGGCATCCAGCAGCTCTCTGTTCACAAAGACCAGCCAACTGATTACAAGCAGCATTCCGCTGCTGCTGGAAAAACAGTTTGCTCCGAGCTTATATTCCCATGCCCGTTGACAGAAGCAAACTGTTCATGAGTGATGTCTCTCTATTCAATAACGACATCTAGTTATTCTGAAAGAGCTTCAAGCTCCTCCTGTGTGACAGAGATCACACCTCAATCTGCATCACGAGATGGCTTACAGGCAGAAGGTTTCATGTGCCTCTGTCTGCGCATCTTTGGAGGTCAAGGTTGGGGATTCCTGGCACTGGACAACCTCCCATGAAAGCTTGCAGATGGACTTCCATCAGCTCTTTGTCTTCCGCATTTGGTGAAGTAGACTTGATGACTTGCTAACCATTTACCGAATATCTACATCACCCTTATCAAAGAAGCATGAGGCACAAACGTGGCTTGATGGTGAGAGATAGCCATGAAATTGAATAGAAAGGCAACTCATGAGCCAATCTGCCCTAATTCTGCTTCTTTTACTAAGTTCTGACTCCTTATTGTCAATCACATTTCACGAAGCACTGATAGATATCCTATCTTTCACAGAACTGCAAAAGTGAACCAGCTCTCTCATCTTGATGAAGTGTCTCGGCCCAAAACTTCAACAATACTCCTTTCCATAAATGCTGCCTGGCCTGCTGAGTTCCTCCAGGAGGGGCAGGGCGAGGGAGAGGAGGAGGGGGAGGGACTGTGTGTGTGTGTGTGTGTGTGTGTGTTGGTTGCTTGGATTTCCAGCATCTGCTGAGTTTCTTGTTTCTGCTCTTTCATTGATTCTATTATGGTTATTACAGGCAGTCCCCGGGTTATGTATGAGTTCCGTTCCTGAGTCCGTCTTTAAGTCGGATTCGTACGTAAGTCGGAACAAGTACATCCGGTATTATTTAGCGTCAGTTAGTCAAATGTTTGTCTTAGTATATAGTATATATTTTACCTTTCTATGCACATAAAATACTTAAGAAACATATGTATTCCAATAATTAAACCACTGCATTGCTTAGTAATAATTGTAGCTTCCATCAGGGCAGGGCCTTTCACATGCTCCATTATTCTCACTTTATCCTTTAAAACTGTTCCGATCGTTGACCGACTGTAGCCTAAAGCTTTGCCAATGACCGATGGCATTTCACCGCTTTCCAAACTCTTTATTATTTCCACTTTATTTTCAATTGCGATCGCTTCCCGTCAATGGAACAGAAACACCGCGGGCGGTGGGTCCTGAGGTCCGCTGGGTCCTAAGGTCCACTGCACTGAAATGGGACAAGTGGGGGCTATGCGGGATTTGGGTATTTGATCCTCCACAATATTCCGCGTGGGAATTTAAACTGGAGGTGGCAGTGTTTTTTTTTAACGAGGTCGAGTTTCGAGCTCGACATTAACCCGGCACAGATGGTACGGAAGTCACTAGATCGACATCAACCCGGCACGGGAGCGGTCTGTCACTGGATCAAACTCGGGAACCCTCCGTTCTCCAGCCTGGCGCTGTTCTCACTGCATCACCAGCCAACTGGAAGGGGGGGGGGGGGGTGGGGTCACTGTGAATCTTACTAAGAAAAATTTAAGCCAAATACAAAGTTAAACACTAAACACAGTGTCAACGGCAACGACTTAAAATGGTGGACCTCCTTCCTCAGTTCGTAAGTACGAGTCGTCCGTAAGTCGGACATTCGTAACTCGGGTACTACCTGTACTCTATTCGGGATTTTTCAGTATGCCTGCAAGTAAATTAATCTCAGGGTTGTATATGGTGACGTATATGCACTTTGATAATAAATTAAACTTTTGCTGCTCTTTATATGATGATAAATCGTAATTTGCATCATAATATTTTTAAAAAAAGGTTGACAACCAGCAATGATGGGCTTCCCCAGTAAGGAGGTCTTGCTATGTGGGAGCCCTCACCCCCTCTTCTCCCCCTTTACGTCGATGAACTAGGGTGGACAGCACTGCACAGATCAGTGTTGTGCAAAAAGTTTTTAAGTCAGTTCACAAACTCTCAGTCCCACTGCCACTTTTGTAGACTGCAGGAGCCCACGTTTCATGTGTGTACGCAGTGTTAGCACTTGCAGGCCCTCTTTGATTATTTGAAAGAAATTACTCCTCAAGTTCTGGTAGTATTTCAGCCCCCACCTCCCGATCTTTGGGCACGCAGTGCAGAGGGTCGGGGTGGGGGGGGGGGGGGGGGTGGTCTGCTGGAGCACCTCTCCGTCACAGCTCCAGGCAGCTGGTTATTGTGGGTTCCACTGCGGTATGCCTGGAGAGAGAACCACTGGCTCTCTGGATGCTCTCCAGGGCCAGACAGCACTGCAGGGGTCGGTGGGCATTCTGGTCAAAGATAATCAATGTTTTAATTTGAGAACCATGCAAATATTTTGATGAAAACTCTGTAAATATATGAATATATTAAAGAAAATTTTAAAAGGCAAAGGATTTTGTGTAGAGCATTACCAAGAGTTGTGTCATCAAAACATAATGCTGTTTCATCAGAAGAAGATTGAAGCTCTAAATTCTGAAAAATAAGCTTCACTAATGCATTGCATGTGTTGGGTGTGGGGACAGAAAAATGACATTTGGTGATTTACTGTTGCTGCAACCAAACTGCCGCCACTAATATTTTAACTAAGGCTATCACAAGTCACTAAACAAACAGAACAACTGACTCATACCTCCAGAGCAATGATTCTCTTTCTTCATTACTTTGGTATTCCAATATTTAGAAAAAAATCTTTTTTTGTTTAGCTGTATGTATTTGGACTGGAATTAAAATCAGTAAATCTGGTCCTGTATTGAACATAAGATCAGCGCACCCTCTTTTCCTGCCTGTTTGCACTACAACACACTGTTCACTTTTATAATGCCGTTTTGATCTTTATTGTAAAGTTTTCTTTTTAAGTAATCTTTATGTTCCTTCCAAATTTAAATTTCATCACTTAACCTAGATTCCTGAAGCATGACTATTTTCAGTGAGGTTCTGTAGCACAGAAATCTTCATCTAACTCCTTGGCACAGAATGTAAATTGATAACAAATTTGTCATCACAAACAAATGTTATTTTCATCTGAATTCCACAAGAAATGTGTAGACAGTTAGCATGAATCAAGAGTGGTGTTATATTTTTCCTTACCTCACTCCAAGAATGGTCTAGTAATCCACCATGTTCAATTGTGTCTAACTCGGTATAGAATGTTACTAGCATTCAAGCTAGAGTTGTGTGGTTCAATGTGAAGCCAAGCCAAACACTTCATAATAGGCTGCAGAATAATCCTGATTTCTGTTAAGATTTTTAGTCATACATTTTGTACCTTGCTGACTTGAATAATTTTTCATAGGAAGAATGAATTGTTATATCATCTATAACTTGTGATGTGGACTACAGCGATTCACACAAAATGTTGCAGGACCTCAACAGGTCATGCAGCGCCTAAGGAAATGAGTAAACAGTTGACATTTCAGGCTGAGATCCTTCATCAGGGCTGGTTAAGGAAGAGGGACAATAACCAGACTGAAAAGGTGGAGGGGAGGCGAAGGAGGACTTGTGAGAAGGTGATATGTGAAGCCAGGTAGGTGGGAAAGGTAAAAGGCTGAAGATGAAGGGATCTGATAGGAGAAGAGAGTGGACCATAGGAAAAAGGGAAGAATGAGAGGCACCAGGAACAGGAGAAAGCCATATGAGGAGAGGAGGGAAGAGGCCAGAGTGGGGAATAAAAGAGGGAAGGGGAAAGGAAGAAGAACTACTAGAAGGAGAAATCGATGAAGCCTCAGATTGAAGGCTACCTAGACAGAATATGAGGTGTTCCACCCTGAGAGTGGCCGCATCATGGCAAAAGAGGAGGCCATGGACTAACAGTCTTACTTCAGTGGTTGGCAAGTTGATGGAGAAGATCCTGAGAGGCAGAATTTATGAACATTCGGAGAGGCATAATATGATTAGGAATAGTCAGCATGCTTTGTCAAAGGCAGGTTGTACCTTACTAGCCTGATTGAATTTTTTGAGGATGTGACTAAACACATTGATGAAGGAAGAGCAGTAGGTGTAGTGTATATGAATTTCAGCAAGGCATTTGATAAGGTATCCCATGCAAGGCTAATTGAGAAAGTAAGGAGGCATGGGATCCAAGGGG
The DNA here is from genome assembly GCF_048418815.1 of Hemitrygon akajei. Taxonomy (NCBI): domain Eukaryota; kingdom Metazoa; phylum Chordata; class Chondrichthyes; order Myliobatiformes; family Dasyatidae; genus Hemitrygon; species Hemitrygon akajei. The sequence goes on along the minus strand of NC_133133.1, from coordinate 58,130,781 downwards.
ATATTGCTTTGTGGATCCAGAATTGGCTTGCCCATAAAAGACAAATAGTGGTTGTAAACAGGTCATATTCTGCATGGAGGTCAGTCACCAGTGGTGTGCCTCAGGGATCTGTTCTGGAACCCCTTCTCTTAATGATTTTTATAAATGACCTGGATGAGTAAGTGGAGGGATGGTTTAGTAAATTTGCTGATGACACAAAGGTTGGGGGTGTTGTGGATAGTGTGGAGGGCTGTCAGAGGTTACAGCGGGACATTGTTAGGATGCAAAACTGGGCTGAGAAGTGGCAGGTGGAGTTCAACCCAGATAAGTGTGAGGTGGTTCATTTTGGTAGGTCAAATATGATGGCAGAATATAGCATTAATAGCAAGACTCTTGGCAGTGTGGGGGATCAGAGGAATCTTGAGGTCCAAGTCCATAGAACACTCAAAGCTGCTATGCTGGTTGACTTTGTGGTACATTGGTCTTCATCAACCATGGGATTGAGTTTAACAGCTGAGAAGTAATGTTGCAGCTAAATAGGACCCCGGTCAGACCCCTCTTGGAGCCGTGCTCAATTCTGGTCACCTCACTACAGGAAGGACATGGAAACCATAGAAAGAATGCAGAGGAGATTTACAAGGATATTGCCTGGATTGGGGAGCATGCCTTATGAGAATAGGTTGAGTGAACTCAACCTTTCCTGCTTGGAGTGATGGAGGATGAAAGGTGACCGGATATAGGTGTACAAGATAATGAGAGGCATTAATTGTGTGGATAGTTAGAGGCTTTTTCCCAGGGCTAAAATGGCTAGCACAAGAGGGCATAGTTTTAAGGTGCTTGGAAGTAGTTACAGAGGAGATGTCAAGGGTAAGTTTTTTTTTACACAGAGAGTGGTGAGACCGTGGAATGGACTGCCAGCGGCGGTGGTGGAGGTGGAAGCAATAGGGTCTTTTAAGAGACTCCTGGATAGGTACATGGAGCTTAAAAAATAGAGGGCTATGGGTAAAGCATAGGTAGTTTTAAGGTAAGGACATGTTCGGCACAGCTTGAATTTCCCCATGGGGATGAATAAAGTATCTATCTATCTATCTATCTATCTTTGTGGGCTGTAGGGCCTGTATTTTGCTGTTGGTTTTCTATGTTTCTAACACGTTGGAGCAGGAATGGGGATAGGAATTAAAATGATTAGCCACCGGGAAATTTTGTTTTTGTTGGACTTACATCAGGTCTCACCAATTTAAGTTGCTATTGTGATTGGGACATAGTGCAATTTAAATGTCTCTGCAGATTCCACAGAACTTGGAGAATGTGACACAAACATTTACATAGGTTCACTGGTTGAATATCCACCTGATATCAGTGCAGTTACACCAGTCATATCTTTGCAAACAGGTCATTAATGATATCATATCAAGTCAAATCAAACATCAGGTATCTTCCTGTATGGTCATAGCAACATTGATGCAGCATTGTGAAAAATAAGGAGAAATATATTGAATATACAGTATACTGCCAGTCCACACTAAGGAGAAAGCTATATAGGATCACAACGCTATGAACACTGTGAACCATTGATTAAACTGTTCATTTTCATCATTCAAAACTTCATTTTAACTTTGTTAAAATAAATCTTTAATTGAAGGGAATATGGATGAAGATTACTGACAGGGAAGTGTTCTAGTGGAGAATAAAGCAAATGAAGCTGTCCATGGATTTTATTGTGTTACAAAACAAATGTCAGTCCATTCATTTTTAATAAAATCTATCCTCGTTTTTAAGAGCTTTAGTTCATTAATACCATTTCAGTTCATTCTTGCTACTTAAGACTGTACTTCAGAGGTTAACAAATCACCAACAATACTGACAATAATCCAAACAGTTAACAGCATGAAATGGTTGAATGAGTTGGGCACTTCTAATCCTCCAATTGAAATCATGAAAATAAACTTAGTGAATCTTAAAAAGTTAAATTTCCTATTAAATCAACCTAGTATTTCACAGTATTTATTAAGAACATAGTTTCTGTTTTCGGTTCAGTTTAAGGGTCTGTCAAGGAGCGAGGGTCTTTGCCCGATCGACAATCATACTTGTCGTCAAGACTCACCTTGGATCTACTCAATTACCTGATGGTAATACTATAGCCAGAGGAAGCACAAGCTATACAACAGCATCGGCCCAAGACTCAGTTCCTGGTTTGCATTGTGTAAGCAATTAGGGGGAAATTCAGTGGAACTGAAGGAAAAAAAATAAGCTCATATTTTTGACTGCTATCTAGGTACTCAGCTACAATGAACAAACTAAAGTTCACTTCACAAATACAGTATAACATGTTTGGCAATGTATAATAGATTGTCTAGTGGCATACAAGCATGTCCATTATGAGTCAATTCCTCCGGTATAGAAATCGAGAGAGATGGAGATTTAAAATTCTATTTTGTAAAATAAATCACGTGCGGCATTTTGTACAAGACTTGAAAAGCACATAAAAAGCACTGTAAAAGTTTATTATAACCATTTATATTTTATGTAAAAGAATAGAATAGTTCATGATTTAACTTAGACTAGTTCTACTCATTTTTATAAGTACGGTACATGGGAACTTTGATGCAAAGACAAGTGGGATGAGGCTGGAGTGAGATGTTAAATTAAAAATTATATATCTAACCTGTTCTCAATTCTATTTTTATCCCAGATTCCCAGTCTGCAGCATAGAGGCAACTCAAACCACAGCATGGGCAATTAACTATTTAATCAAGACCGTAAGGCTCACATGCACACTTTCTTTCATAATCTCAGTTGGTGGAGCTTCTTAGTGTTGAGAAACCTGGAATTTGAAGAGCGTTCACTACACCCCAAAGAAAGAGCAGTGCTACAGCCTAGCCTTCCAGGTTGTCCATCGCCTGCCATCAAACAGCCCCAAGACAAGAAGTAGATCTTCACCCTAGGACCCCAAATGAATTCTACCACCACCCCACTCCTTCTCATATAGCAAGCAAATTACTCCAGCTGTGGTCAGCTCCAGAATCATTTGCAGCTGATTGGGAAACACTAAATCAGTCTGAGGTGAGTCCCTGTTGAAGCAAAAGTAGGAAACTTTTGCTCCAATGGAAAAATCTACATGAATCGCTTCTCTCTATATCGAACTCCGCATTTCGACAACAATATTTTCTTACAGAACAGAATGTATTATACGATTCATTTTGAAGTCTAGAAAACCAACTTTGGTGGCAGCTATTTTAGCTACAAGTGAAATATTGCTTCAGTGCTTCTTTAGGCATATGTAATGATATCTGTGTTTATGGTGCATGCTTCTGAACATGGCTGCTTTATTGTCTCATAAAAAGTGGACATTACTGATTCTTCAATCACTGCATATAGATACTGTAAATTAGGCAGATGGTGGATGACAGGTAATAGGAAGACATTGGATTGTGTGCTGCTTGCTTACTTTATCAGAAATGGAGTGAACAGAAAGCCAATCCAATACATAATGTTTTCATTTATTAGCTCATTGTTCAGAACTACACTTCCCTCAAACTCGATCAGGAAAGAGTATGGATATCATCCATTGTATATCTCTTGTTAGAATGTACAGAATTTACATTTGACTCAACACTAATGCAATGGTGGAATTATAACATAAAGGCTTAGTATACAGTGAATTCCAGTTAATTCGTCAGCCACTTATTTGGGACAACTCTCAAAGAAAAAAAGGTAATTGAAAAAATAGCCGGGATTCCCTTTGTTCATTTGGGATACTGTGCTGCTTAACTGGAGCAGGAAATTATTGCTGAACAATTTCTAACTAGCGTCAGTCACATGCCGTTAGACACAACACCGTGCTTCAAGTGAACAGCTTTTAAATAGCATCAGTTGCGTGTGTTAGTGTTCAAAAAAAGCAGCGGCTTTCTTCACTGATAGTTGGCAAGAAATAAGCAGCAGGACAATTCAGAACTGTTTTGCTCACTGAGGTTTCAAGCATTCAGGTCTGGAGACGGCAGTAATAGCCGGGAGTGAAAATATAATGATTTCACTACTTCAACAAGTTTGAAACCATGAAGAATTTCAAGATATCAACAATCATATTGAATGTTACAATGAAAATAAAGCTTTGGAGGAAGCAATTGTTGACAGCATTGTACGAAGGCAGTCCATAACCAGACTATGCGTCTGCACTGATTTTTGTACATTATAGTCAAAAGAACATGACGCGGATGAATTCCTCCATTGTTAAGTAATAGGAACGAATACAGCTTTGTAGTTCAACTGTAGTATTGGTGGTGTCCTAATTTGTTCATTTAAATACATGAATCCTTACACAATTTGTCTTCTTTATAACTTTTGAACATTTCCAAGCAACTTCAATTAATTGGGGAAGCTGTTTAATTGGGCCAAAACGTACTGGTCCGGATGTGTCCCAATTAACCAGAATCCACTGTACTTTCTCTTTACTTATTCGATTATTAGGCAAGGCCAATCACTCATCTTTAATTACCTCTGAATGACAGGCCATGTGGGTCTTTCAGAGGTCATTAAAGGAGCCAACTATCGCACTCATTAATCATCTTGAATTTTGATTGGAATCGGGAACAACTGCTTTAGGAGCAGTATTGCATAGGTGAATCCCTTTTCATTGGTAATTTTGCTAAAAGATCTGAACATGGATAGCATGGCTGGAGCTATAGACTGTAATGATGTCAACAGGTGAATGTTGATCTGCAAGTGTCCTTGTAAAATATATTTTGTTCAACCTCTCACTAATCTTTTGGGAAAATTATCAACAAAATCATTTCACTTTATACTGAGTGAACGCAAGCTTGCAGCAAAATGCCCTCGGAAGATATACCGTAGATTCCGGATTTTAAGCCGCTACTTTTTTCCCACATTTTGAACAGCTTTGAACTTTGCGGCCTATAATCCAGAGCGGCTAATGCATGGTTTTTTTTCATGCCGCCTCGTAAACATTTTGCCTCGTAACAGTAGACCAATAAAATTGATGAGTAGTTCACAGAGGTCCAATGAAATTGTACGATAAATCAAGCGCACTTTCACAATTAAATTATTGTAAATCAGTCATTTGTACTCACCCTCATCAACATGGAAAACACTCGAAGCATTGTGCTGCCTTATGGCATACTTAGTTTATAATATTTTCGCTTAGTAATTCATTTTCTAGTTAAAGTTAGAAGAGTTTTAACTATATTTGTTTTCTGTACTACATCGCGGGATGCTATGACGTCACACCCGGTTTCGCGGTGTCTTGTGGGAAAATGCCGGTTTGCGATAAACGGAAAGGAGGGGGGGAGCGCATTACGCGAGCGGCTTTGGATCTGAGCGAACGCTGCTTTTAAATGCCGTTTGCGATAAACGGAAAGGAGGGGGGGAGCGCATTACGCGAGCGGCTTTGGATCTGAGCGAACGCTGCTTTTAAGTTAAAGGTGATCAATAACTTTTCCTGGTAGGCTGTAGTATATATATTTTTTACCAGTCGTTAGGAGATATTGGAATGTTGTTCAGTAAAGAAGTATACGCAACGTATTTAAAAGTAGCAGCGTTACGGGCACGGTTCGAAAAAAAGCATTTGCAATATGTATTTGTTTTTGTTACCATATGGATTTAATTAAAAGTTAAAAAATCCTCACGTGTAATATCTTTCTGTGTAAATATCTCATATTACAACGTGGGACACCTGCGGCCAAAAATCCGGTGTGGCCTAAAATCCGGTGCGGCCTTTACAATTAAAAAATTGATTTTATTTCTAAAATTAGAGCCAGCGGCTTTTAATCAGGTGCGCTCTGTAGTCCGGAATCTACGGTAATCAAAAGTTTAAAAAGGTAAAGCAGTGCTTCATTTCACAATGGAAATAATGTTCCACTTTCCACTGTCATACATTGATACATGATATCCTAAAATAGTTTGAACTGATTTTCTTTCCAACTGCAGGAAATTCTAAAAAAAACTTCCTCAAACACTTTGCTTGAGTCTAATCCTATTGCAGAGCAGTAACATAATTCCAATGTTATTACAACTATTCTTTTTCCTTTAATATATGCTCATTTATCAATTGAGGGCATTTCAGTCCATGTCCATCATCAGAGGAGAACTCACAAGGCCTGTTTAAGTACACCACCCGTCTTCTCCATTACGGAGCTTGGACCTTGGCTAAAATTTACTGGCAGGCCACAGCCTTTTTTGCAGTTCACCAAAGCAAAGCAATTGGAATCAAGTGAGCAGGAGGGGGATATGGAACCTGGGGGTGAGGACAGGGTGAAAATTAATTGCAGAAATGGGGGAAGCATTTATCTGGCCCCACGTAATTATTAAAAGTAATTAAGCTGCAATTAAGAAGCATCTTCCACAAACACTGAGGATTCCAATTCACTTTTATGGAGCAATATCCGCTGATTCCACTGATAATGCCTCTCAACAACTGGGTTTACACCCAGTTTGCATGGTCTGTATATTTCTCCATGACAATTGCAACTAGGATTGTATAAATGCAATCCATCCCCAATTCGCATATCCTAACATTTCCTGACTGTATGGGCAGAAATGGTAAATCGCCATTTAAAGGCCTATTTGGGAACTGTATCAAATAGCCAAATTAGAATTTAAGGCCGACATCCAATGCAGATTATTTGGGGGGAAAGCAGGCAATTAGCGAGTTGAAAATCCAGTGGTATGAAATCAAATAACAGTTAAGTTTTAAGGGTGTCAAAGCTAACTGGTTACTATTGCAGTCAGCTCATCTGTGACTCCACTTCTTTATGAAGTTAGTCTCTTTAACATGTCCTTTCAATCTCACAGCTGGAACCAGTTACATCATCCCACAAGTATGACACACAGATATTTAACTTCCGCAAGTGCCACTGGCTGGATACCCAGTTTAATATATGAACTGAAATGACTGGACAGACTCAACCAGTCAGGCAGCATTGGTGAAGGGAGAAATTGAGTTATCTTTTCACAATGATGTGTCAAGGGCAGGAAAGCTAACATTGCCTCTCTCGCACAGATGTTCTAAGTATATCTAGCATTTTCTAGTTTTATTTCAGGTTTCCAATATTCGCTATTGAACCAAAATGAATAGTTTTTCCAATTCAAAAAAACTTTATTTTGCCATCCATTACCAGCAATTGAAATTTCATTTGCATCCATGACTCATGGGTGATCTGACTTATTCTCATTTACTCTATCTTCCCCTTTCTCTCCTCCTTTGCTCACTTTCACTTTCTCCACCTACTCACATCTTTCCTGTCCCAGTGCGAGCACTCATTCCCTGTTTCCTGTTTCCTCAAGCTCCTTCCTGTTATGTTTTGTAACTCCAGAAACTAATCAAAAGAAAAACACAGAAGCCCGAGATAACTTGTCAACTTTGTCTCGATGTGATGGCATAATGACATATGAAATTCATGTCCTCCTTACATATAACCCATAATGAATTATGTAAACAAAGAATACTTAAACAACATACAGTACTTACAATATTACTCAAATATTACTGAAATATTAAATACACAACACTTCTCCCTGCTTACACTTAAACTCAATAGAGAATGCATCTTAACTCAAATATGTAACATATTGCTCTCTAGACTATCTATCCAAATATATTTGTTATGTACACATCCACAGCATTGTGAATTTTAAATTGTCCCATTCAGGACTAAAGATTTAATCACTGTGATGGATTTCTTACTCTTATCAGATCAGGTCTTTTCTGACAAGGGATGGTGGTGGTGTCACTCTGCTTAGCAAGTGAGTCTTCAGGCTATAAAACAAGCCCAGGTTCTGGGGCCTCCTCCATGTAAAAGTTGACTCTGGGACAGCAGGAGGTAGTTCTGACAGCTCTGGACATCTTTCTTCTCTAACAATTGACTCTGCTCTCCTCAACTGATCAATGTGTCGTCTCCAGGTGACAATAAGCGTAATCTCCACTGGGGAAGAGAGTGGTCCAGTTTTGCCCTTAATCTTTCCAAGTGTCCACTTTTGATCACCTCTGCGGTCCCTTGCGAGAACTGCTTGTCTATGAGTGAAGCATCAAACCTCCTTGTTTGAGGAGTCCTCAATTTCTTTCAGCAGTTTGTCCTGCTGAGATTGGGTTTGAGGAGATTCAAATATGAGCACAATGGAGAACCCAGGAGCAGTATATCTGGTGAGTTGTTGGTTGTGGAGCGTGCTGCATTGTGATATAAGAAGAAATCAGTGAGCTTCTGATTCAGTGTTAGTGCTGTGTGCTGACGTTGCTCACAGTGTGTTCTTTAGACTCTGGACAAGCATTTCTGTCTGGCCATTTGTAGCCGGGGATACGGTGCCAGTGTAATATGTCTTATTCTATTCATTTTCAGGAATGACTGAAACTGTTCCTTGACAAACTTGGCCCACTATCACTGACTAAGAGACTTCTTGAGACCAGACCTTGAGAAACTGCTTCTCAACACATCAACAGTGTGTGAGGCTGCAGTGGAGGCTATTGCAAACACTTCTGGCCACCTTGCGGCTATGTCCAAGATACATAGCCTAAGAATGGTCCAGCAAATTCCACATATATCCTCTGAGAGGGCACTGAAGGCCATTGAAGGATATGGAGAGGCACTGCTCATAGCATCTTCTGGATGTTCTGAAGACATTCCTTGTCATCCTCACCTAACAATGACATCATCCAGGTAACACTGAGTACTTGGCAGTCTTGCAACACCTGCCCAAATGCAAGTGCAGATGTTACTCCAAATATAAGCCTATTATAATGATAAAGCCCTTCAGGAGTGTTTATGGTGTGAAACGCTTTGGACTCTTCCTCCATCTCCGTCTGTAGGTAGGCTTCAGCTAAGTCCACTTCACTGAAGGATGGTTCTGTTAAAGTTTGCAAAAGCATCCCCTATCTTGGGCAGAGGGTATTGATCTATTTTCAGTACAGGGCTTCCTGGCTCCAGGGAAAAGTGGCATTTCCCGTGGCTCCACTCAAAAACTTGGAAATAATTCCTTCAGCCCCTATGTGATCAAGCTCACTGGTTATGTTATCATGGATTGTATAAGGAACTGGACTTACTTTAAAAAACTTTGCTGTAGCATTTTCATTAAACACTATTTTACCCTTGATATGTTTGAGTTTCCTAATGCCATTCTTGACCATTGTTGTGGCATCATCCAGTGCCTCTCTTAATTTACTTTCAGGTGATTCTGTTGCAGGGGGTGCGGTGGATGGATCTCCAATCAATTTGTAATTGCCTCAGCCAATCACGGCCACACAATGCTAACTCTCCTGTCTTTACCACATACAAGCCCAATGTGGCTTGTTGGATGTTGTATTTCACTGCTACCAGTGGCATTCCCACACGAGTTATCTCTACTCCAGTATAAGTACTTAGTTGGATATCTGCAGCCTTCACTTTATTAGCTTTACAATGCCACTCAAACTCATTTTCACTGAAACAATCAAACCTGTGTTCAATTTCATTTTAATTAATTTGCCATCCACTTCTGGTGTAAGTCATACTGCTTGTCTCCAGTTAGTTTTCACATTGTGAATCTGAAGGCTAGTCAGCTCTGTGTCACTCTCATCGTCATTAGATTTTTCATCAACAGCATGATGATCAGTGCCCTTTTTGAAATTGCAAATGGACTTTTTCTTTAATCTGTTTCTCTTCACTGTGCAGTCCACTTATTGTTGTCTGCCAACAAGCTCTTTGAATGTGTCAGTCTATGTTGCATTTTCTGAAAGTTTTGCCTTTAAATCTGCATTGGTCTGGTGTACGTGTGCCCTGCCACAATGGCTACCTAATTTGTTCTGCCAGGCAGGTTTCTGTTTAGACATTGCAATTTCATTCACGCTCACTTTCATTCCTCATTGCAACTCACTCGCATCTCTGGCTGCTGCTTCCATTGATATAACAACTTCAACTGCTCTTTTTAACACGAGTTGTATTTCAGTTGGGAACCGATTGGAATGCTTTCCTGAAAGATTCCACAAACTAAATGATCTCTCAGTGCTTCATTAAGCCCATTACTGAACAGCCAACACTCAGACGATTTATTCAATTTCAGCCACGTAAGCTGAAATGAACTCCTCTTTCTTTTGATCCTGCTTATGAAACCAAAAGCATTCTGCACTCATCAATGGATTTGCTTTTAAATGATCCTGCGTTGCTTTCACAATATCAATACAACTCATTTTGGATGATTAGGTTGGAGCAGTTAAACTTCTAAGCAAACTATATTATTTTCCACCAATTGCACTCAGAAACTCTAGCACTCACTGTTCATTGGCTATTTCATTTGCATCAAAATACTGTTCAGTTCATTTACATGCAGTTATCAGTTGTGCAATCAAATGCGTCTATCTTTCTGACGTAGCCAGGCATTTCTACTTTTTAAAATATAGTATTATTATTACCACTTGGCATTCATTGTTTATGAACCCGTGAAGTTCATCCATTTTCTGTCTTTTTTTTAAAACTCAAACATCTTTCTCTTCCCTTCCAAAGAAACACATGCTGTGCTTTTTTCCTCAAACTCGAACATCTCACCCTCCCGTTCCAAAGAAAAAACCTTGCTGAGCTTGAACTGGTAGGTAGTCATCCTGGGTGTGTTTTAGAACTTCCTCATTGCCACTGTTATGATTTATAACTTCAGAAACTAATTGATGACTTGTCTATTTCATTTTTCTCTTACTGAATTGCACACATAACACGTTAACATAATAACGTATGCCATTCACGTACTTCTTACATTTAGCCCATAATGAACTGTGTAAACAAAGAATGCATAATCAAACAATACTTTCACAATATTACTCAAATATTGGTGATTGTCCATCGTGTCCAACTATGACAGGAAACCGGCACAGGAGAGTATTTTTAAAGTGGAAATGCCATTGCACTGGGGCAGTTCCACTCCCTCCATCTCAGAAGTTTGGCTCCACTCGTACAAACAAGCATCACAATCTGGGGTCTTCCTTGGTTGCAGTGGATGACCATGAATTCTTCTAAGTCTTGTCTTGCCCTTTGCTTTCCCGGAACGTTGCATTACCGTCATTTTGATCGTTGGTTCTTACTGTAGATCTTATCCAACCAGTCCGTGGGAACTGACTTCGCACACTAGGACCAGCTTGCCCCTATCTCACTAGGGTATGGAGCCGCTGGCTACCCTCACCTGCTTTAGCCCGCCTGTCGAAGCAGTGTACAGGGACGTTGCCGCTGTCGCATGCAAACAGCTACATGGAGTCACAGGTGAGAGCTGAGTGTCCGGTTACACTTAGGGGTGTATGGGGTTTCCAGAGAGGAGTAGCACCTCTGGTGAAGGGGCTTGTCCTGTCCATTCTGGATCAGCTCACTCAGCTTTGCTCCCGACTCAAACATTACCAAAATGTTAAATACATTAAACCTCCACCACAAATATCCCCAGAGTTCCACTGACTGTCACAACAGTGTAAGATTCTTATACACTGACAAAAATAAAAATCAAAATGCTCAGAATTTGAAAATAACAAAAAAATTGTAAGCATTATTCTAATTGTGTTGCAATTTTTATTGAATCTTAATATTGCAGTTTTGCCACTTTCTTACTTCCATAACAAGAGGTTCAGTTACAATTATCCTTTTAAAGAAAAGAAAATAAATTCTCATTTTTTCACCATTGAGTCACTTAGCAGGACATGAAACTGAGAAAATATTCCAATTATTTCTTCATGCAAACTACTTCAATTATATTGTTTCAATTTCCTGAGAGTATTTTACATTACAACACACAAGATGCCTTTGAACTGATTTATCGTTTGCACATATATTCATCACAGTGAACCAGAGGAAGAATGAATATTTAATATAAGAATCCCCGATGGATTTTAAATAAACTGGTTTTATTAAATGAAACCTAAAATTCTTCTTAAGATTGCTCTACTGTTGAAGTTTGCACTCTAAAGTGACAATAATATCTAAATATTGATTCAGTGATTCTGACAACTGCTCAACCTTAGTTATTCCTCAGTGAATGAATTGTGCTAGCATTTAACTCCATCACCAGATAAAGGTTGCTGTGGCATTGAAGTATTTCTCATTGCCTTTTATATCTGCAGGACCTCTTTGAAGTGTCACTGCTGTCATGTAGACAAATCCAACAGTCCATTTGCAAGATCACATTGACAGCAATACGATAGTATTGGAGGCACTATTGTTGTCCAAGACTTCACGAGGATCTCTTCCCAGTTTGATTTAATGCTTCATTTTAAATGGGCCATCTCAGAAGACAAAGCAGCACCCCCTCAGTGCTGCAATTATTCTGGACACCCGAACACAGTATAGCTCAAATGTCTCATGATTTTTTTTTTGAAAAGCTCTAACATCTCGCTGCACTTCAACAGGTAGGTAGCCATCTCGAGTTCATTTTAAAAATACCTCATCACCGCTGTTACATTTTGTAACTCCAAAACAATAAAACTAATTGAAAATGAGGTGTGCAAACTTCATTATTACTTTTAGCAAGGCTCACACTTACGACGTGGTGACATAACAACGTACGCCATTCACATACTTTTACTGCACAGTAAAACCCATAATTAAATATACCATTATGGATTTTATTGTATAGCTCGTAATTATTTAAACAAAAATGCTTAATCAAATATTTTTTAAATATTAATCAATTTTTACTGAAATATTAGATACACAACACTATTTGTATTTTACTTCTTTGTCAGTTTTATGTGAGGTATAAAAAGCAATCGGCATCGTAGATTTGTTCTGGTGTAAGGTTTTCATCAGTGATGATCTTTACAAACACATCACTGAATTCCTCTGCAGCTTCGTGACTGGTTCATTACATATATGAGGTCATTTATCAGAAGTACCTGTGATGTGCAGAGACTTGTGCATCACCTGGGAACCTTCCCAGTGTCTAGTGGAATTTTCCATTTGTGATGGCATGTACGTGCTCATAAAAAATTCAGATTTCAGAGGATTTGGGATTTTGGAATTTTGGATAAGGAGTACTTAACATGTACTACAGTACTACAAAAGAACAAAATCAGAGCAGATAATGGACTGCCTTCATACAATGCCTCGGCAAATAGATAGATAGCTAGATAGATAAATGCATCCACAAAATCTGGATTTTTATTGTAACATTCAAGATGTTTGTCAATACCTTCAAATTCTTCATAGTTCCTCACTTATTGAAGTAGTGAAATAGTTTCATTTTCACTCTGAGCTTTTTTTGGCATCTCCAAGCCTTAATGCTTGGAGATGCCAAACAGTTCCAAATCGCCTTACTGCTTATCACCTATCAGTGACAAAAACCATTGCTCTTTGAACACAAACACGTGCAACTGTTGCCATTTAAAAACTGTTCACTTTAAGCACAGTATAGTGTCTTATGGCCACACAGGCACACATGACTGACACTCGTTAAAATGTTTGTCCCAATTAAGCAGCGTAGTATCTAAAATCAATGAAGGGAATCCTAGCTATTTTCTCAGTTAGTTTTTCCTCTAACTGCTGTCCCAAACAAGTATTGCCCTGATTAACCGATCACCCAGTTAACCAGAATCCACTGTATTTGACACAATGCCAAATAAATGGTGTTACAGACAATGAGAGCTCAAAAGACTTGGGGTAACATATTGTCATGGATAGATGCTTCACTAAGTTACAAAATTAAGAATCAGTACAAAATTTGACACTTTCAGGTTTACAAACAATTACTCCTCAGGAATAAGCAGAAATCATTCCTGGGTCCTCCGTCCATGATCATTTATATTATTTGCTCAAATAGCACTGTCTCTCAAGATCACAGCTCAAACTTACTGTTTTTTAGGATGGTACAGATGGTTTTGAGGACAGAGATGTGCACTTGCCCAGGTTAGGGTTTAGGGACAGGGATGTGGGAGAATTTGAGGACAGACCAAAGTCCGAGACTCCACTCCGCACTCAAAGTTCAGCAACAGGAATGTGGTCGGATGTTGTACCCACAAACCAGTGGGTATATTACTGGACCACGAACCAGCAAGTACAAGGGCTGGAATTGTCGGCGTCTTCCGGAGTTGGTGTTCCTTGTGGGCACAAGGAACGTGGATCAGTGACTCCCGAGATACGTGAATTGTGAGAGTGGGGTTCAAGATCTCATTTTCAGAGTCCCATTACTGGAGAGTCTGGAGCTCGAGGCCTGGACTTCAGGTCCTCATTCATCATTATAGTCAAGTCCAGGACCAAAGCCCAAGCACTGACCGGAAGGTCCAGATTGAAGCCCAAAGATTAACTGGAATTCAAGATCCAAGCCCAAAGATTGATTTGAAGTCCAGAGGTTGAGGTTCAATGGCTGGAGCCCCAATTCTCCGTGAGTCCACGGTGGAAGCACAATATCACGTGAATCCATGAGCCTGCTGAAGGTTGGAGGCCGAAGGGATTTCTGTCTGGAATTAGACAAATGTGTATATTCACGGTGGCTGGGTCGGGGAATCAGGAGCTGTTTTGCTCTTGCTACTTTGAGATTGATACATTTTGTTTTATTATGTTCTGCAGAACATGGTGACATGCTATGTTGGCAGCGGAATGTGTGGTGACACTTGTGGGCTGCCCCCAGTACATCCTTGGCTGTGCTGGCTGTTAATGTAGACAAGGCAATTTACTGTGTGTTTTATGTACAACCTGAATCAAAATCTGAAATTAGATGAGAAGCTATATCTGGCAGATGTTGGTTTGCAGATGAGACTAGATTACAAATAGTCTGAAAGTGGTACAGATTATTAAACAAGCCAGCAAGTCATTGGCAGTTGGAGCTTAATCTGAAAATGTACTCAGTGACCACTTTACGAGGTACCTGTTTATTAATGCAAACAGCCAATCATGTGGCAGCAACTCAATGCATAAAAGCATGGAGGTGTAGTCAAGAGGTTTAGACCTAACATTACAATGGGGAGGAACGGTGATCTAAGTGACTCCGACCAGGGAAAAAATTTTGGTGCCAGACGGGGTGGTTTGAGTATCTCAGAAACTGCTCATCCTTTGAGACTTACATCATCAACAATATCCTGAGTTGACAAGAGAATGGTGTGAGAAACAAATTCAGTGAGCGGCAGCTCTACAGGCAAAAGTGCCTTGTTAATGAGACAGGTCAGAGGGAAAATGGTCAGACTGGTTCAAACCGACAGGAAGATGACAGTGACTCATTGCAACAGTGGTGTGCAAAAAAAGCATCTCTGAAAGCACAGCGCGTCGGACCTCGAAGTGGATGTGCTCCGGCATCAGAAAACCACAAATATGCACTCAGTGGCCACGTTGTTAGCACAGGAGGTATCTAATAAAGTGGCTACTAAGTGCATGCATTTCTGTAGGAAGAATGGAAGACTGGCCCGCACCCACTGAAATTTAAAAGAAGATGATCTCGCTGAGTCCATACCAGATTCTGAGAGGGATAAACACAATGCTTTTCCCAAAGGCTGCTTCCTCCAGCTGAAGAGTCTGGAACAAGGGAGCGTAGTCTCAGTGTAACTGGTCTTACATTTAGCTGGTGAAATTTCTTCAGGATCTGTTTGCATATATTTGGGATTTTCTCCATCGAAAGACTATGGATGCTCCCTCACAGAGTATAGTGAAGACTGAGATTGATCGATTATCGGATAGCAAAGGAACTGCAGGATATGTCGACAAGTTTTTAAAAAAATATTGTATGGAAATGAAATAAATTGGTGGGGGAGAAGTACGCTACGTATAATAAGTAAGAAACCAGTCTCCAAAGAGCTAAGTACTTGATTTATTCATAGTCTGGAATACCTACAGTACATGGATAAAAGGTCTGTAAGCACCATGGTTGATCATGGGGTAAATTCACTGTCATCTTTGCACCTCCCTGTCCAGATGCACAGAAAAGCATACTCACCCAAGGAGCCCTTCAGCCAGTCTAGTGTGATCCGAGACTAAGTGTCAACCAAACTTAACTGCACATCTGTGTTTTACATTATTTATTTTGTCATTAAATTCCCAGACAGTGAAATTAATGGGCATTTTTATAAAAGCTCCTTTAGGGAAAAAAGACTTTTATTATCTCTGAATCTAAATAATAAACAGATGCAGCATATGTTGGCTCTTGTTTGAATTTTTGTAGCTACTACAATTCACTAGTTGTTGGAATCCATTATTCACTGAGATATCAAAAAATAAAGATCAATAATCTGATATTTAATGGGCGATTACACATTTTAAATGAGCAGTTTTACATTGTTAACTGGAAACAACCTTTCTCACAGTGCACATACAGGTATATGATCATTTCCCCTGACTTCTACCATGCTAAATCAAGACAAACACAATCATTCTAATGCATCAATGATTTCTTTCATGTATTACATACGTTTTGGGACCACCTTCTAAAAGGCAAAGGATTCTATTTTAGTACATTTCTCTTTATTTCATGTACTTCTATTTTATAGATTTTTAATTTTTTTATGTAGAATACCTGTCACAAGGTCATTACTATTCTGGAACCTCAGACATTCTTCTATGACCAGTAGTGACACAGTTGAGAATATCAAGATTGATCCCTTACACAGAATACACACGGACATTCCAAATGTTCAGGTGCAGAAGTCTGGGGAGGTTATAATATTGACCTACATAATTCACAAGCACTTGGACCAATAATGGACCTTGAACATATAATCATGTTAAAATCTTCTACTTTAGCATAAACCAGGGAATAAACAGTTACATCTATATACTGCTACATTTTTTTTTAAGGTGACATAATTTTAAGGTGTTTGGAAGTAAGTACAAGGGGGGATGTCAGAGGTAAGTTTTCCCACACAGAGAGTGGTGGATGCGTGGAATGCACTGCCTGCGACGGAGGCGGATACAATGGGGTCTTTTACGAGACTCTTAGATAGCTACATGGAGCTTAGAAAAATAGAGGGTTATGCAGTAGGGAAACTCTAGGCAACTTCTAGAGTTGGTTATGTGGTCAGCAGTACATTGCAGGCCGATTTCTATGTTCTATGTTTATTTCACTAATATCCATAGACTCTGGGATAGCTGTGAGTTGGAGATTGCTCATAAAAGCATTTGTGTAGCACCTGGCCAAGTGGTTAAGGTGTTGGACTAGTGATCTGAAGGTCGTAAGTTCAAGCCCCTACCAAGGCAGCGTGTTGTGTCCTTGAGCAAGGCACTTAACCACACACCGCTCCAGTCCACCCAGCTGAAAATGGGTACCAGCAAAATGCTGGGGGTTAACCTCGCGATAGACTGGCGGCCTGTCCCGGTGGGGGGGGGGGGGGAGTCTAGTCTCGTACTCTCAGTCTTCACGCCACGGAAACCAACATAAGCACCGGCCTCAGGACAGACTTTAACATAAAAGCATTAAGTGGCTGGAATCGCAAAACTGTATTATAATAGATTATTAAAACATCAGTAACCATCTGGGAATTAAATCAAATGCTAAAAATCAACTACTGGATGAAACAAGGTACAGGTATTCTTTTACATACTGTATCATCAAGTTATATGGAAGAGTTCAAAACTTACAACTAAGAAATCTAGACTTCCAAAACATTATAAAAGCTAATTACAACATAAAAAGGTTGTGCCGATGCAAGTTTTCCCCTCATCAGGCCAAGACCTGCATTTTATTTATTCTTTATAGAATTATTTTGCTGATTTTTTGTACTTGTTACATTACATATATTGGGTGATATTTTGGTTCATTGGTCACAAAGCAGTAATTCAGAGCACCGGCTCAGTGACTATTGGTACCGTCAGGTAGGGATGTAGGTTTGCTTTCTCTCAAGAATCTCATTCCATTGAGTTCCCAACTTCTGCCTGCTCACAGTCAAAAGGAACACATTGAAAAATTGTTATGATTCCCCTGACGGGAACACCAAATGGAGGAAGGCCTATCTTTGGTCCATTTGGTGGCTGTTTGAGGAAAAGTGGCAGAGGCTGTCAGTAGTTTGCACACTTTGTGACACAATAATGTGGCCGAGAGAACACAGAAGATAAAACTATCACTGAAGATCAATGTCTAAAAAACAAATTTAAAACACCAATATGAAAAGCAAATACATACTAATAAAAATCCTCAATTAAAAGAACATAATGGCTAAATTCGACACTATTCTTGACATCAGCAGTTACTACAGAATTATGAATGTTGTTTAACCTCCTTAAAATGTTTATTCTGTGTTACTGATACGCTGATGACTGTGGCCTCCAGGAAAAGGCATTGATCTGATCAAAATTATGCCAGAAATGGAACCTGATATAGAGAATGCATGTACTGTAAGTGACTGCAACAGTAATTATCAAACTGCAAGTCCCACACGTTTCAGCCTCTGGTTTGATAGCATATACAACATTATTAAGTCCAGTTGGAGAATTGATGAATCAAATGTCAAGTTTTCTACAATATTAAACTATTAAAGACAGCAAGCTGTTTCCCCATTTCTGTGATTCAACTATGAAGCATGAAAGAGCTGTCTGATAATCGTTAATAATGCAAAGGTCCTAAGGCCCACTACTGTGCCCTCATCACCCACGCATACAAACATTTCCCTATTTCTTGGGTCTATTATCTTGTTCATTAATCAACATTCCATCACATTTAAGCACCAGGAGATACAGTCAAGTTTCATGGGCATTTCACCTTTCACACCAGCAGCCTCAACTTGCAGCTCGAGTAAACAAAGCTTGCACACAATTGCTTTTCTCAGAAATATGGTAGATAAAAAAATGAACTTATTTTCCTAGCAACCAAATGTTTAATGATTGAATGTTTATTTTTGTTCATGAAATGTTTTGCTAATCGTCTTGGTCACTTCCAGCTGGAAGTGACATGTTTGACAGAAAAACAGAATTGCAAAATACCCACTTTGAGCAGAAAACTAGATAGTTCATTTTTCTGGTTTGCTATGGGTATATTTCTGGAAAGTGAAATTAAAATTTTAAGGATTAACTTATTCCTGTTTGCACCAAGGGAAAAAAAAATCAATCTAATACTAAAACTGTATAATTAACTTCTGAGAGTATTGATGGAAACTAGGAGAATTCCTGGTCTGAATTGTTCAATTTTCCTACCTGAAGGTACAATTGAAATAGTGAGTGGAAATTAAAATTAGATTTTAAAAATCTGAAGTAACATAAGGAAGAGTAGACTCAATTTAGCTTGCAGAAAGCTACGCATTTGTATAGGACTTGGAATTGCCATTAGCGAAGGAATGCTGACATCGACTGCTTAATAACGACAACATTCTTTAGATTTAATTATCCAACACTATTAACAAATGGAGGAAATGGGATGGTGTAACAGGATTTATTTTGGCAACAAAAATATTTTCTTTTTGTTGTAAAAGTCTATCCTGCACAAACAGATTTACCAATTGACTTTTTTTCATTTTCTTTGTAATCTGCTTTTAGACTTGCAGAGAATAACTAAAAAATAGAGCTGAGTACAACATCACTTCCCCATCACCAATCCCTTCCTTTTAAGCCAAACAACATGAAGAAAGGCCTTCTTTATTTTTAAAAAGCTCTCATAGGCTGCATTAATTGTTTTATTATATTAAGTACCACTTCAAAATAAATGTTGATCTAAAAGGAAATAAAAGGGCTGAAATCTTTCTCAATGTTAACTATTTTATTGAAAGGCAAGACCTTCGAGTCTGGTTTCAAGCAAAAGTACTCCACAATATTCCCATGAAGTACTCAATGATTAACATTTTCAGTACTCACTGTGGTAGATTGCTGTGTGTAACAAATTCTAGTATCTTTCACCAAAAATCATTTCTACAATGGACACCATTTCTTTCCAAACTTTACTAGTGGGCAGCTAATCTTCAAAAAGAGATCAAGTTGTCATTTGACTGCAATTACCTTTCCAACTTACCCACACACGCAGAGGATGTTCAATATTTTTTGCACTGAAAGTTCAGTTATTTCTCTTACATCATATAGTTCACTGGCAATATCAATTCGGCTGGCCAAAATGCCAACATGTCAGACTTACATTGTGATGCTGAGGGCATATGGCACAAATCAAGATGGATGCTAATGCTCCTTTCATCTCTTCCCCCACTGCAGGTGACAGAAACCGCAAGTACTTCCTTGCACTTTACAGCTAAGTATCTTTTATTGATTTTGCAGAGGCTTAAAGCCATCTACTCCACCCAGGGTTTCCATGGAAACTACCATCCTGTGCAGGTCATGCAATTTGTCTGGAAACAAACTGATCACCTGTACAGTACCACACATGTGTGCAAGTTAAAGGGACACACACCATGGTGTGTACACTGTTGTGGGGCCAACTGATTAAGAACATGGATCCATTCCAAGCATAAGATCATTAAGGTATAGGAGCAGAAGTGGGCCGTTCAGCCCATCGAGTCTGCTCCGCCATTCAATCATGAGCTGATCCAATTCTTCCAGTCATCCCCACTCCCCTGTCTTCTCCCCATGCCCTTTGATGCCTTGGCTAATCAAGAACCTATCTATCTCTGCCTTAAATACACCCAATGTTTTGGCTTCTACAGCCACTCATGGCAACAAATTCCACAGATTTACCACCCTCTGACTAAAGTAATTTCTCTGTATCTCTGTTCCAAATGGACCTCCTTCAATCCTGAAGTCAGACAAACAGACATACTTTAATGATCCCAAGGGAAATTGGGTTTCATTACAGCTGCACCAAGAATAGTGAAGAAATATAGCAATATAAAACCATAAATAATTAAATAATAATAAGTTAATCATGTCAAGTGGAAATAAGTCCAGGACCAGCCTATTGGCTCAGGGTGTCTGACACTCCGAGGGAGGAGTTGTAAAGTTTGATGGCCACAGGTAGGAATGACTTCCTATGACGCTCAGTGTTGCATCTCGGTGGAATAAATCTCTGGCTGAATGTACTCCTGTGCCTAACCAGTACATTATGGAGTGGATGAGAAGTCGTGACTTCTTGTCCTAGACTCCACTACCATGGGAAATAACTTAGCCATATCTAATCTTTTCAGGAATTTTAACATTTGAATGTTTCTATGAGATCCCTCTACCCCCTCCCCCACCCCATTCTCCTGAACTCCAGGGAATACAGCCCAAGGGCTGCCAGATGTTCCTCATACAGTAACCCTTTCATTCCTGGAATCATTTTAAGGCTTTTTTTGCTCTAACAGCTGCCTGTGAACTGAACAATCTTGGGTTAAGATTAATTAAACAGCATATGATAACGTAAAAGCAACAAGATCAGAGATGAGTCACAATATTTAGATTTAGTGACAAAATGAAACGGTTAATCTACAAATGTTACACACAAAAGCCTGTGACCAAATTATACCACCAAGCCGGGCATGACTTAAAGTGGTGGTTGAAATGCCGAGGAGGTGTGTTGTCCAAACAACAAAGTCATTCTTCCTACAAGATGCAGACCCTGCCAACTCATCCCATTATGATATCCTCTCACAGGGACTGCAACAGAACAAGGTAATGGAAGGTTGAATTAATAACTGAATTCTGATTTCACTAAGGCCCTCAATTTGTTATTGTCTACTATTAAATTGCAGTAAATTATATTTTAGGACAAATCAACATTTTCTTCAGCTGAAAGCAACAATACAATGTACATACAAAAGTTCAAACAACCAACATGTCCTATGCTGTTTAATTTTAACCTAAGATCATTCGGTTCACAAGCAGTTGTTAGAGCAAAAAAATGCCTTAAAATTCTGTTCCTTTGACAACAGGTGCTCTTGCAGATTGCCAAAGCTCATATTTTTGTAATTACTCATTGTCCCATATTTTATTCATTTAACATAATTACATACAAGGCTCTGGAATGATTTTTCATTGTTCAATCTGCTTTGAAGAGAGAAAAACTAGACGCCTTGGTGAGGATCATTTATTTTATAACGTAATATTCAAATCTACATACAATAGGTGCCAGCTGGGATTTTCATTTTAAAGTACTTGTACAGAGTGACAGAATATGACCATTAAATAATTCTTGAAAGCACGTAAAGAGGTTGGGCTTCCAGCAGTGATATTTTTGTACCCTACAACCATGCAGACATCAATAGAAACTTTTCAGCATTTCTTTATATTGCATTTACTGCCCTCTCACTGTGTGATTAGCGACTCCTGGTCTTATTTATATGGTAATAACATGAAGGCACAGCATACTCTGCCAAAGAAGCCACGTTGCAAAAAAAATTAACAGCTGGGACAGAGTCCAAATTCTTGTTGTCCTGCCTAATTAGCAATATTGTTATACTATCCTTTAATGATTGTATAATGGCAAGTCCAAGTTTTGTGTGAATATTGCAATACTTTATGCTAGACAAAAGGTTTCAGCCTGGATATTTGAACAAACAGAAATAAGCCAAGTAAAATGATAGAATGATGCAGTTAGTTGAAATGACCTCAGATAAACATTATAAAAATGTCATTTGAAAGGTTAACTGTATTTCAGCGGACTCCCAACTCAACAAGACCACAGGTTCAAATTGCAGCTTCAATTAGTAGGTTGACAAGTGCGTAAAGTTCATTCAAAATTTAAAGGATTTATTCACCATATACATTTACATGTATTAGGAATTTGCTGTGGTTTGTTTGTGCAACATGCAACAAACAACAGCACTATTCAAAAATTATAAAGAATAAAGTTAGAGGTTAAGTTACCGATATGGAATAAAATATGCATAAATACATAAATACCAGCATGTATTCACAATGCAAACAGCATTAGAAAAAGTGGCTTAAAGTGTTTACTGTGCAGTGATGGATTTATCGATAGAAAGGGGTGTGGGCAGCTAAACAGAATGGCTGATCAGATTAACTGCCAGGGGGAAGACATTTTTAAGGCTGTGGTTTTTGTTTTTAGTAAGCCTTTAGGGTTTTCCAAAAGGGACATTTTTGGAAAATGCAGTTTGGAGGAATACACAGTATGGCACTGTAATTCAAAACTCAGGTAGAAAGCCCTGAAGGACACCTCCTAATAATCAGTAAACTATTTTAGTGCCAGAAAGAGGAGTTACACTAATCACACAGTCCAGCCCTTTGAATGAAAGATTATCAAAAGCTTTCAATGGGAAACTAATTGTGTGCATGAGAGAAAAAAGAAAAAGAAAGCTATACTGAAAGGCTAAATTGAAGGAGATACAATTGGAGGAACGGACGTTTTCTATAACATATGTTCTAAATACTTAAAGGAATAGTGAAAGACACAAAGCAATGCTGGAAAATGGAAAATTTAAATGGTTTCTCTGAAAAACTTTTCATCTTCTTAAAGATTTTTAAGAATGGAAAATGCATCACAGTACATCAGTTCATTGAGCTTTAGAGCTTTTGAAAATAATGCTTTTGAAAAGGAATTTCCTGTCAATTGCTCCAGAAGGCCAGAAGCTTAGAAACATTTTCCACTGACATAACATTTTCTATACTTGCTTTAGTTTATTTCATTCCATATTTAATTGATTTGCAGATGGACGATGTTTGCTTTATTCATGTAATGCATCTTGAAATGCATAGTGAGTGTGTGGACAAAATGTCACAGTTAAACCCAGTCCCATAAATTATGGAATGTATTAGCTCTGCTGGGACTATGTCTGAAAAGGACAATGCTGTTAGTACACATGCAGAAGCTCGCTGGAAGTACTGTATGGTCTAGACAATGCAGTGTCCCCCTGTTGAGACACATGCAGATTTTTTCAAGATACTGTACTAGAAATAGCCATCAGAAATATTGCAATGAAACAGAAATGAGAACACCGTTAAACCTTTTCATGTCAATGCTAGTACTTCCACTTTGCATAAGATTTTTCTTGTCCTTGCAACAGTAGGAGGCTTGTAATTCCACCAGGGTTGTTTTGATCTTTTCTCTTTGAATCATCTTCAGTTGCTCTAAAGGCTATTCCACTTGCCATGTCATGATCTCCCAATCTAAACTTTAAGCCTGTCCACTGGAAGTGACATAAAGCAACAGGTGCCCATTAAGGTCACC
The DNA here is from genome assembly GCF_048418815.1 of Hemitrygon akajei. NCBI lineage: Eukaryota > Metazoa > Chordata > Chondrichthyes > Myliobatiformes > Dasyatidae > Hemitrygon > Hemitrygon akajei. The sequence goes on along the minus strand of NC_133133.1, from coordinate 58,106,838 downwards.
TATTCAACCAATCCTCACTAGTTGAAGAAGATTCAAGCTACTGGAATGCAAAATCTGAAAGGAATGATGGAAAGAACTTCAACTTTCAAAAGGTAATGAAAGGCATGCTTAAGAGGAAATTAATATACGGCATGCGGAAAGTGGAGAAAAGTCCAACTAACTGGATTATGGTTTCCCACAGTAGTACAGAACAAATTGGCCATTTTTTTAAAGCTTTTCTTGAAGAGGGGCCTTCATGAAAATAAACAAATCAATCACTGAAACAAAATTACTTTATACTAAATCACTAACTACAGATGCTACATTCAGAATGGTGTTTTAAATTAATCAATTTCAAAATACAACTTCTCCCTCATCTGAATAAATTGCAACATATCCCTTTCAGACACTTTATAAATAGAGTCCTCCAGATGATGACATGTTAAATGTTTCTGCTCCCATGGGCACATTTAATGCATGATTCCTCCATACATTTTCAAATTTGTTCTAAAACTTTTGTGAAAATGAACTTCGTTTTTTGCAAAAACTGCGAGGAAACTGAAGACTTACAGGGCATATTAAATTCAACTTTGATGTTAATTAGAGAAAGAAATCCAGGAAAGATGTTGACACTTACTTTTACATTGGATTCAGTTCTACTATCTCCCAAACTAAACAAAATGTTCTCTGTTATTCAAACTTCAAGACTGTGAATCTTAGGAATTTATCTTATAAAGTACATAATTTGTGCAATAATTCACCATTAGAAGTTTGGGCCACTGAATTGGAAAATTAAGCCCCATATTTTTTAAATATAGTTTGTACTTGCCTCCAGGGATCTGAATCTAAATTCATGAAAATGTTGCCATCACACCATTGTAAATCAATTTCATATCACCCAACTCAAAAGCAAAATATAGAATTTTGGTCTTATGTTACTTAAGTCCAAGGCTAAGAATACTGGCAAAGTAATTAGTACAAATCCTCATACATACATGATATTGTCTATAATTTAGCAAAATTACAGATGCCTCACTTATGGACATCCCTACATATCAAAAAGCTCCCATAATATTTAATTCAAAATTCTGGCACACATGAATACATTTGTTCCTAGAAATGGCAATACCAGTTTCCTCTTGCTTTCTACTTTCAGTAATTGTTCTTCTGATCAGTTTTATGTGCTTTTGATGCCAATCATTACAATAGTATGGAAGCTTGGTTAACATATTAAATGATTTTTGTGTATTTTCCAACTTCCATGCAAAATCAACTTTTGGACGTATCTGAAATTGGAACGTTTGTTTTTACTTTAGATGGCTAGAACTTGTGTTAAAAATGGATATCTTACAGTGAACTTGAAACTAGTTCGGAATAAGCCATGATGTTACACTATACATTGTCTTCATTAGACAAATTCTATATTTAACCTTTGAATCTTCTGCTAATGTTGGATAAAACCTTTTGAGAACTGTTGCATTCCCAAGCACTGATAACTCCAAATGATTAGGATGGATCTCATTGGATGTAGATTGCACATTATGTTTACTCATTCCCACCACGATCCTAATAACCTCCAGCCATTTTTGCTTAGGTCATTTTGCACAGAACAGGCCATCGTGATAGAAACCAGACTCAACTCAATGACTTCCCTGAATGGTTTCTGATTCGTCACTTTGTCAATGGTTTCTGCACAGTTTCTGAATGTCTCTGATATTTAGATATAATGGGAGATGTTTAATTTAATAGAAATAATAGGTACATACAAATTAAGGTAGTACAACAAATATTCAGTCTATAGCAATCCTGAAGAAATGATGGAAGAAATACTCTGTCTAAACCAAAATTAAGGAAAATTACAATCATTCTATGTACATGATTTTTTTTAAATTAAGGAAAAACATATGACAAAATCCGAACTAATAACAGAAAGTGCTAGGAACACTCAGCAGTCAGGGAGCATTTACGGAGAGAGGAATAGAGTCAATATATTTCATTACATCCTGATGAAAGGCAAAAATACAAGACATCATAAAAGAAGCAGTGTGGCGTACCTTGCAGTAATCTTCATGATACTGTGTCTCATGAGAAAACTGCATGGTCTCTTTCTGGAATATTTCCACTGACACTCCAAATCTGCTTCTATTATCATTTCTACATAGATGTGATCCTCAGGCAAATGGCAGAAACTGAAGATTATTCCCAAGCTTGTTATATTTTTATTCTAACTTAAGCTTCTTTCTGACCATGTGTTGACACCAGCACCAAAACTATTTCTGTAACATCACCCTACATCATCTCATAGGCTGCTGAAAAATATATCCATAATTTACTAAGCCTAGATTTTACTATAAGACATCCTCTCTCATTCTAATTTCCACTTTGAAAGCTTCTGCTTTCCAAATTTCATCTTGTACCAAATCAAACTCACCCATTCTATAGGCTCTAGTCAACAGTTTGATTTCAACGTATTCACCCGTGTTGTCATAACCCTCTGCATTATCTACTCCTCTCTGTGTAACTTTCTCCAGCCCTATAATCCTCCAAGTCTCTCAAAGTCCAACCCTACGTCCCTGTCATGAGTGGTGGAAACAGGTAAGGTCGACCAACAGGCTCTGGTGAAGCTGTACAGGCTAATCCCCTGTACAGTGGATGCAATGGATTGCAGAAGCATTGATGAACTCTAACCATACCACTGGTTTAAGAGGACAATGGAGATGGGTGGTCATCAATGGCCTATGCTCTATTGGGAGCTTAGGACTCAGGTAAGAAGTATAATCCTCCAAATATTTTGCTCTTAACATACTGCATCCCAAAATGATTGCTGTACATCAAAAGGCAAGGATCTAAACTCTTAAATTCCAATTCAACCTCCTTCTCTCTACATCATGAAAGATGAAAGCCCTTGACAGAATGGATGTGAAGAGGATGTTTCCTATGGTGGGGTAGTCTAGGACCAAAGGACACAGCCTCAGAATAGAGAGGCATAATTTTAAAATGGGGATGAGGAGGAATTTATTTAGCCAGACAGTGGTGAATCTGTGGAATTCTTTGCCACAGGAAGCAATGGATGCCATGCCTGTATCAATATTTAAGGCAGAGGTTGATAGATTCTTGATTGGTTAGGGCATGAAAGGATACGGGGAGAAGGCAGGAGATTGGGGCTGAGAGGAAAAAAAAATTGATCAGCCATGACGAAATGGCAGAGAAAACTCCATGGGCCATATGGCCTAATTCTGCTCTTATGTCTTACAATCTTATGATCTATAGTCTCTCTTTTCTCATTAAGAAACACCACAAAGCAAATTTCTTTGACCAATCCATTCATCATTGGCTGTAAAATGTTGCAAAAGTTGTCGACATTTGAAAATTCTTTAATTATACTTGTATTATTTCTCTACATCGAAGGTGCTACAGAAATACAAATTGTAATATTGTCACCAAAATTATGGTTTTTGTTGTGTACAACATGGGACAACTTACTTGACTTTTCTGGTGCAGAGATTCCAGGTATAAGAGAATCTGATAATCAACAAATCCCAGAAGCTACCAATATTAGCCAGAGGTTCCAACAGGGTGGTGTATTCAGATATCCGAGCGGTGTCTATAATGGCACATTCACTTAGTAGTCCCATTAAAATGTGATATCTTCCTGTAGACACTTTCAATTTCATTAATGTCAATACAGCAAGGCATCATGGCATTACTGTTGGAATCTGACTGCGGATCTTTCAGCTCTATAGAGTCTGCTACATTCCTTATTGTACCATCCAAGCTTTTTCAAGCATTTTGTTTAAGTCTGTTTATGGGTCATTGCATCGTCTGATATTTTATTGGTGACATAAACAGAGTGTAATCAGGGTTTTATCAGACTGTATTCCATTGCATTATACCAAAGGCTTAGTACTACTTCACAAAGACGAGGAGAACTGCAATATTCAAGTCATGCTTTCTACACATCAAAAGTGTAAGTCTAGATTCTAATGAACCATATGAAATTTTAAAAAGCAAACTAAGGAGTTTCATAACTATTAAAATAACTATCCAAAAATATTCCGTAAAGTTTTAGGAAATAGATTAAATGATAAAGCAAAACTTCAGAATACTTATTCATTGTAATTCTTTATACAATTCATGTGTTATTTGCATACTATTTAAATGAATCCAAATGGATTAAGATACTTGAAGACTCTCTGAAAAGTCTCCAACAAACACCCCAGAAGTCGGTAAAACTCTATTATAAAGTAGCCAAAGAGCACTGTGAGGTTTTGTTACCATAGTGACAGCTCATAAATCATCACTTATTGTCTGCCATTATAAATGTGACAGGTTCACACTGTCATAAAGCTCCATGCACTTTGTATTAATTTTAAGGTGTTTCCATACATCATTTGTTTTCCAAAAGGAATGTCATGACAACAGCTGAACATTTAAGCTTGTTATCAGGTGCTGGACAGTTCATGAAACAATGCTTTCTCCCCTACCTCTTTCCCTCACCACTTGGCATTTATTTGCAATTTTGAGTAGTTTATCAGAACAATTCACAAGTACATTTCTTAACTTTCTGAAAGCATAATATGCTCAGCATAGCAGAAAATACAAGGGCATACCAGTTGCTATGGTGATCTAAACTGATCAATTTTCTGTCACTGTTCTAAAGAAGGTACTCTCCTGTGGTTTAAAGTACTAATTACCAATGCAGAATGCTTGCTAACATGTTCAGCTCACAGTACAAAGTTGTGCATAGCTAATTCATGAGCTGAAACAGTTTTGAGTATTGGTATAGAATGAGTAATGTCTTTGACATCTGTGCAGTCCTTAGCGTTGTTTTCATATTCTTTCATAGTTCCTTGGCAACATTTTGTTCTACACGTTAGAAATAAAAGCTTTCCGTTACAAGTCCCCAAAATCTAAATTTAAGCTTAAGGTTTATACTTGTGTAAATTGCACTGGAATGTACTTCATTTCTAAAGTGAAGTATTTTATTTCAGCCTTTGCTACTAACATATGGTTGGTTGCTGGTGTTCAGCTCTGTTCATTTAATTTCCTTTGTCCCGAAGCACATTAGTTCTTTTCAGGGATTGATATTCAACCTCATTCCCTTCCCAGAACATCTTTTTTGCAGTTATCCATGAACCTTTTCATGGTGTATTTGCACCTGGAAACACAAAGTAACAGCTAATTTAGAAACAAGATTCACATTGGACAGTGTCAATGCAAACTTAGATCAGATGACTTTTGATTTCTTTTTTAAAAAATTATACTTGATACAGTCATGTTTTAAAAAGTAAATACTGTTGTTTATCTTGAAAATCTACTTTTGCTAATATTTGAAAATTAATTATTACCCATGAGTTTGAGTATACTGGAGCAAGAATTTGCCATCATTGCATTTATATTCTGCATTTCTTCAAAGTAATTTACATTAAAAAGTGCTCATACTCCATGATGTACAATTTATAAAACATTGTAAAACACATTTGGTGCTAATGTGACTTCATCTGCATAGTTTTTCTGTCTTGCAGACACAAAAAATATTTTTCATCAAGTGAAGCTAACAAAAAACAAAAATTGCTAAACCACTGAATTCTCCTTCCAGAAGAAAGAGCTATCTTTTTGGTAAACCAAGGACCAATGTTTCACTTGGATTATTTTTCCAATACCTGGTAAGGATATCTGTAATATTAAAGTGGTATAAGATGAGCATCATTTAAATAGGAAACATGCTATTCTTTTTAAACTGGAAGATTCTAAGTTAAGCCTCAACCAATTTGTAGATTATGAACAATATCCTTGCCCAAGTCGCAGCACTTAAAAGAATTAGTAGTAGTTTCTCTCTGTGCCTATGGTGCATCGGGCAGCAGCCTTGAGTTTCTTTATCATTTGTCTGCTTTGTTTACAAGGCCAAGTTGCTAGCTCAACACTCAACCCAGCACAGATGAGAAAGCATGCAAGGATCGGGCCAGATTCAAACACAGGACCACTCACCTCAGAGTCCGGTGCAGGTGCCACTGCACCATCCTTACTGAGGCTTTTGCAAATACCACTCTGATGTACAGTGTGAGTTTTGCCGAAAATACCTTGGGTCAGGTCACCATGAGTAGAATTTTAAAGGGAGTTTACCACTGCCCATGCGACAAAGGTTTTTATCAGAGAAAGGGAAAATCTCTGAATACCTGAGAAGTCACCAGCATCATGCTGAGCTTCCTTCACAAGACTAAATGTGCCTTTCTGCAGAAAGGAATAGTTTGTTTTAGTCTAAAGTTGGATGCAAATTTTCTAGCAAGCCGCTGAGTTCTGATTTACTTAAACATTCTTGGTCCTCCAGTCTGAACACACCACGGTATGCAATTTACTTTAAAGAGTCTCCCACTTTAACTCTGTGGTATGCAGTGCTGTGCTTGAAGCCTAATGCTAATTCTTGCCCTCCTTCAGCAATTCCCACAGCAAAGTGCCACCTGTGGCTCAGTATGAAGAATCTGTCTGCAGGGGTTGGTGTTGGGTAGCTGGGACAAGAGGTGTGACCATTCAGCAAAGGCATATGGGACTGAAAAGTGATTGCTAAATATTGGAGAAAGTTCTGGGTTTTATATACACACACACATATAAATGTTAAATTAAAAATTAAATAAGTAGGGAAAAACAGAAATTCAAAAGTAGTGAGGTAGTGTTCATGGGTTCAATGTCCACTCAGAAATCGGATAGCAAAGAGAAAGAATTCCTGAATTGTTCCTGAATCGCTGAGTGTGTGTGTGCCTTCAGGCTTCTGTCCTTCCTTCCTGATGGTAACAATGAGAAGAGGGCATGTCCTGGGAGTTGGGGTCCTTAATGATGGTTGGCACCTTTTTGAGGCACCGCTCCTTGACGATGCCTTGGATACTACATAGGCTAGTGCCCAGGATGGAGATGACTAATTTTACAAATCTCTGCAGCTTCCTTCAATCCTGTGCAGTAGACCACATCCCACACCAGATTGTGAAGCAGCCAGTAAGAATGTTCTCCACAGTACATTGGTATAAATTTGTCAGTGCTTTAGGTGACATACCAAATCTCGTCAAACTCCAAATGAAATATAGCTGCTGCCTTGCCTTCCTTATTGCTGCATCAAAATGCTGGGACCAGGTTAGGTTCTCGGAGAAATTAACACCTAAGAACTTGAATTTGCTCACTCTCTCCACTTCTGATCCCTCTATGAGGACTGGTGTGTGTTCCCTCGTCTTACCCTTTCCGAAGTCCACAATCAGCTCTATGGTCTCACTTATGTTGAGTGCAAGGTTGTTCCTGTAACACCACTCAACCAGCTGGTATATCTCTCTCCTGTATGCCATCTCATCACCACCTGAGATTCTGCCAACAATGGTTGCATCATCAGGAAATTTATGGATGGCATTTGAGCTGTGCCTAGCCACGCAGTCATGGGAGACCATCGTGTCCAGATTGTCAAAGTATGAAGCAGCCACTGCCAGACCTCAGTAATGGTCATGTTCACCACTGCGTGAGCCTATGTGTTATGTCTCAACAGTGGGACGTCACACCACTTGCTCTGCCTAACATCAGCCCTCACAGGCTGCCTTTCCACACCAAACAATAAATGATATATTACAATGGAAGAGCCAGCGAATGGTAAGGATTCGAAGCAGGTTCCCAGCTGTAAATATCTCTCTGTACATATTGTAATATAATGACCACTTTTTCACCAGTTTCATTAATGGTTACAAGTGTGGTCAAAAAAAGTGAGAATGTCACTGAATCTCTATTGTTCCTCCTGTGTAGTCCAATGTCTTACCGGTTTTATGTGGGATCCTGCAATGGTATTGGCATTTCTCCTTTTGACTATAACAAAAGGGTGAAACACAGTGATAAGTAATAAAATAGCAGAGGGCATAAAAGAAGTCTTAGTAGCGAGTCCTCCTTGACGAGCTGTGACATTGTCAGTGCACTGAAGCTCATGAGTAGTACATCCGGTTGTAGAGTTGAGGATGTAATTGGGGAACTGAAACCACTGGCTTTGGAGAGTGCACAAAGGCAAGAAAAACCATCTCAAACAGAGAAGTCGGCATCAGCGATCATACTTGGGACTACAAATACGTCGTTGTCAGGTGGACCACTTGTGCAGGTCCTCAACCGAGACTCTAGATTGTTGTCATTCTTCAGTACACGAGTGCAAAGGAGAAGAAAAATACTGTTCCTCCAAATCCAGAGTAGCACAAAAATACATAACAAGCAGAGGGAACACAATAAATGTATATATAAAAGCAATCCAAAGAAACAGAATGTACAAGTAACTGTTAAATACATTGACTAATTTTATGTATATAAAGTGATGCTAGCTTATGTGTAGGTAGGGGGAGGTGGGGTGGGTTAATGGCTGCAAGTGTTGTCCAGCCTGACAGCTTGGTGTGAGTAACTATTTTTGAGCCTCGTGATCCTGGTGTGGATGCTGCATAGCCTCTTCCCTGATGGGAGTGGGACATACAGTCCATAAGCAGGGCTCGTGGGATTCTTCATGAGATTGCTGGCCTTTTCCTGGCAGCTGTCCTTACTGGAGGGGAGGCCGGCACTGGTGATGCACTGGACAGTTTGAACTGCCCACTGGAGAGCCCCCCTGTCTGCCACAGTGCAGCCGACTGAGAGGAGGTAGATGAGCCTGAGGCCTGCTGCCTGCTGTCAATCAGAACCCTAGCTGGATTTTGTGAAAGCCCAAAATTATAATTCAACAGTGGCACCCACAAAAATACAGCAATGAGCCATCCTCCTCTCCAAAACAGTTTACGCATTGAATATCAGGCACCCAACCAGCAGATACATTATCCATTTTAGTTTGTAAAATCAAGTATAGCAAATGCAGTTTTCACCCTATAGACAGTTAAGGAAGCTTTTCCTTTGTACATGGGAAGGCTGACACAAAAGGACACAGTATTGAATCAAAGATCAAGTTCAAGTTTCTTTACCAGTCAACCCTACATGAATATAGCCAAACTAAACACCATTCCTTACGGGCCAAGGTAAGAAAAAGCACACATCACCAATAGCACACAGCACACTGCAAATAGCACAAATGACTACGATATCAGCAAAGAAAGAACATAATACAACCATAGTCCCCGAGTTGGCCTGGTGCAGCTTGTCCATCTACTGAGCAAACACTGGAGGGCAGCACCAAGCGCACACCAGAGAGCAGCAATGATGGGAGAGGGCAGCCCCTGACCCAGTATGAAATCCAGTGGCACATACCCAGCTTCGGTGTCTCCTTCACCAGTGACTGCACAGAAGACTCCGAGGCATGAGGGCCTTGTCCGTGCAACAAGTGAGGCAACGCAGTTCTCACACCCTCAGTATCATCAATGAACCAGTGTACCGGACTTGCAGTATTCTACGTTATCAACCTCCAGTAGGGTCTTGCAGTCACAATAAAATTGCCCATCACAATCACTCACACCACTGTTGGACTGCACCACAGTCTCAAGGGTGAACAACAAGTCCAGGTGACGACAAAACAACAGTACACAATAAGTCCAGCTCCATCGCTATCAAGCAACTCGCTGATAGGGTAGAACTGCAGCACTTAGTGTTCTTCATATCCAGCAATGAGCTGCGATCATAAAAGAGACAGACAAATACATCACTGATTGGGCCCGGAGTGGACACTGTGTCCGAGCGCACTGTCACCTTATCAGAAGCATGGCTAAGGAAGATACAGGTCTACTTTGAGTGATTTGCTTGATTCAAACACAGGTTTGAACAAGAATATAGAAATGTACTTCCACACATATCCTAAGCCGTCCACAAGTCGGGACTGAATCGAATGGGATCGGAGGGCAGTTATACCCAAAGAACTGATAAGGTGGAAAATGGAAGAATGGCGATTAGCTTGCAGATTTATCCATTAACCCAGCATGGACAAAAATCTGAAACCAGTGTCAAGTGGGAGTACAGATCACAGCCACCAAGAAAACCAGAGCAACTAGCCCCAAAGGCAAGCTAGCACATCAATTTCTGTGGAAGAAGTGTGAATGGTGGACAGTCAGTGAACATAGACTGAGGCAAAGCTTGTTTGGTCTTGCAACGCACTGAAGAAAAACATCAAATTTTTGCAAGGCGTGCTTTTCACAGGATAATTATATTACATAATGGTCTAAAATCTCAGTCAATTTAATTTGAACAGTTTGTGTAATAAACTGGAATGGGCCATTAGTTCAAATTTCCTTTCCATCCAGCCTCATATGGAAAAAAAACTGAGAGGATGAAAAATAATATATTGATGGAAGGCAAATCAAGTATTACCACGAAACATCAACTCCCATATTTTCTGCTGATTTAGGGATTGGTGCCCTAGTCCACTGCTGAATGAATTTCTGAAGAAATGGGAGTCTCACTCAACTCAATCTGAAAGGAAACATGGAAGAAAGGCAGCAGAATCAAAATAAATAGTACAATACATACCATAAATGAAAGACACAATAACACTCATGTGCTGACACCATCAGGCATGTTGGAGATGGCAAAATTTGACATTACAGAGCCTGTGGAGAGTTTATTTCTCAAGAGTTATCGATTTGGAGTAGGCAAGTGGATCAAAGTTCATGAAGTATCATCGCATCACAAGATAGCCAAGGGAATAATAAGATTTGGAGTTTATATCTTCTTCTGAAATGAGTCTACAATTGACAAAGCAGAACACAACAGAAGTGAGTCCAGAAATGAAACCTTTAATGAGAACAAAGATCCCCATGATTAATATAAACAACCCAATTATTATGAAGATCAAAGAGAATTCAAAATTCAGTTAATTAGGTAAACTGGTTAATGCAAAATGTTATTGACACTTTCACTCTTTCCTTTTAAAGGTTGTAGTGTAATGCAAGTAATTATGATATCAGTTGTGATGAAAAAGATTATACATGAATTGCTGAGCAATCTAAAAGAGACATGAATAATCAGGGCTCTCCTCTTGGAACTTTCCTTGCTTCTTGCATGCTACACCACTAAAGATACAAACACCCACCCACTGTTTCCCCTTCAGCATGATTAAGCTTCAAAGCCCAGCCAGTAACACAGGTAGGTTTCACAACTTGCAGAGTTCCATAGATACAAAGTCCCAAAATTGTGTGTATATATTGCCTGGTTATGAACATTAAACCCAGGGGAAGGGCTATGAAGCCGTGGTAATCTCCCACCATAGGGAATCTATGCAAGCAATCTGATACCAATGGAGGAGAATAGTTGTGAGTGACCTACGAAGGAAGAGTTTTTGACGATAGGCAGGTATTTTAATTCTTGAAGCATTTTAGGTTCTGGTTATTTTTAAACAAATATTTACAAGCTTCATTTATGTTAATAATTTGAACAGATTGTAATAACTTTTGGATGTTTCAGGAGATGCTATAATTATTTCAGTTTTTTATCTGCCTTGGGCTCAGCAGAGTAGCCAGCTGTCATCGTTTTTTTTTCCAGTGGAGCTTTTTCTAATCCCTTGATGGAACCAAGCGATGGAAGGTCATTCAAGTGCAAGGCACCATGATGATCATTGGAGTTGTACCTGTTGACAATTTTGGAAAGTTACAACTGCTCAAGATAAGTGCAAATATACTTCAGAGCTCATCAGTGAACATGGGCAACATGTTGCTGAGAAAAATTCTATCTCAGGATTGGTACATTTTGGGAGGACTAATGGTTTTCTGTTGATCACACTTGTCCCAACCACATAAGGGTAGATAAGTCACCCCAAACTTGAGCCGTTTCAGCACCAATTCAGCACTTCAAGCACTTTCGAGTACTCTTCATCTCATGTTCTCAATATTTATTGCTTACTTATTATTATTATTATTTAGTTTTGTATTTGCTCAGTTTGTTGTCTTTTGCACACTGGTTGTACACTCAGTTGGTACAGTTTCTCACTGACTCTATTATGGTTATTGGATTTATTGAGTATGACCACAAGAAAATAAATCTCAAGGCTGTTTATGTTATCATATATATACTTTGATAATAAACTTACTTTGAACTTTGAACCAATTGTGCTAATTATGAAGAACTTACCAACTGGAAGAATGGGATATATAGCAAGATTAGAAAACTTCCTAAGAACTCGATATTGAAATACAACAACAAAGCTTGTAGTTCCTAAATTAAATCAGATAAAATTGTAAGGGGAGGAAAAGCAGTAAGACCTGGTCTTTTATTTTCTGTAACCAGCTTAATTAAAGAGTGTGTGACATACGCAGTCCCTGGAAGATTTTAACAGATCATGAATTCCCAGTAAACTTGGCTGTACTTCACAAACCTCGTACTTGGCTTAATATTGATCTGCAAACTGTACATCCAATGCAAGTGAAAAATGTGACTGGAAACAGCATTTTGGTTTGTACAAGCAGACTGCCATTTCTTTAAGAATGAACTGAACGTGAACCAAAATCTAAATACTGGTGATGGGGTTGGCCAACTCAAAGAAACAGGGAGAAGAATTTAAAACAGGCCTTCAAAATTATTCAATATTTATTTCTGATCAGGGAACCAATCCTCAGAATATTAAAGAGGATATATCCATCCGTAGATTACTTCATCCTCCTAATAATCCTAAGGACAAGCATAAAGGAAGACTTGGGGAATGGCCTTGGGTCTGATGTTTGTTGTATGGGCCTAAATAAAGGAAGAGAAAGTCCCCTAAGATTTTTTGATTTAATCTTGATAACGTGGCTATCATAATTGTATTGTTAAAACATTTAAAGAAAGCAGGAATTGTACTGCTCGGAAGGAGATCGTTTGATCCCTCCACTTGTGCCAGATCTTTGAAAGAGTTTTCCAATTAATCACATTCCCCCATTCTTCCCCCGCAAATTTCTCTAAAGGGTTCAACAATTTTGATGTTTTTGGTCAGCATTCACCGTATATAGAGGAAAACTGTTTTTTGACAAGTGTATTCATTTTGGTCACATTAGTGATCATGACCTGGGACTACATGTAGATGAAACAGGACTGAGCCTCAGCAGTAACCTGGTCCACTGGATAAGATTATTTACGTTGACTCTGTTTCAAAATTGTTATTTATTAATTTGAACATAACTGCTGAGAAAAACAGTTACCACACAGTAATTTGTGCTTTCCTGGCACTGTAATTAATACATAAATATAGTCAAGGATACAAATTAACATTCTTCTTTTTTTAAGTTTGTTGCTGTCACTGATTTAGCCCCTAGAGACAAAAAAGTTCTTGGCTTATGCTAAGTATGTAATGTTGCATCTGTCAGTGTTACTATTTGCAGTGAAAAGCCACAGAAAGCAGAATTTAATCACAATCCGGGTTTCTAATTATCTCACAGTTTCAGCAAGCATACTTTAAAGCAGACTGAAGTGCTTAATAATATTGCTAGGAGTACGTACACTATTGTTTTAAGATGGAAGTTCTAGTAAATATGCTTAACATTGTGCAAATTAGAGGAGTAATTTCATGTTACAGGATAAGATTATGGATGTTTCAGTTTCCTTATTTCCTTGCAATATTTTATTGGACAAGGCAGTAATCTGTAAACCTGTGCCAACCTTCTCTGCATTCCATGTGTTCCCTTGCAAATTAAAGGCTAAGCCAGTCCATTCCCCACACAGGAACTTGCACTACTGTTTCTATGAATTAATAATCTTTCAAGGACAATAGTGTATCAGTGAACAGGCATTTTGCCCATTCCATGAAATTATGAAAAAGACAGCTTCAGTTTATAACTGACAAAAAAATTTGCTACCAGCTGTATTCTCCGTACGCTGCTAAACTTCACTTCACACTATCATAGATGAAGAGTTTACACATTTCAAACAGACAGAGCAACTCTCCCACATTTGTTGATGTCACCGAGCTTTGAAGAATAGTGAAGAGTAGCAGAGTTTACAATTGAAAACGGACTGGTTTAGTGAATGGCAAAATATTGTGACACATGTGACCATCACTAAAATGGTAAAAAAAAAGTACTTTTCCTGCTATTAATCTTCAATCATATTAGTAACCTCTTAGAAACATTGTTCAGGGAAAGGCAATTTTCATGTTTGGAAGATGGCTGTCTATAGCATTGTATCATAAACGGGCGGAGGGAAAGATGATCAGAAAACATGACTGAATTAAAACAAATAAAAATAAACCAAGTTCACCTTCAAATCACACACTATCCTGACATGGGGATCTATCACCATTCATTCATTATCACAGACTTAAAAGCCTAGAACCACCTATCTGACTTTCGTATGGGGCTACCTGGATCAGGATCACAGCCATTCAAGACAACAACTCACTACCACCTTATCAAAAGACAATGAGGGATTTGTAATAAATACTGTCCGGGCAAGTAGTGTTTCCATCCCATTAATTATTTTTGAAGATTTGGATTTTCCTTTATTGATTGCATTTCCTTTGTGTAATATGGTAGCAAGAGCGATGCTTGCTTTTGTTGGCCTAGGCACTGAGCACAAGAGTTGGGAGGTAATGAGAAGACCCAACAGAGTGTTAATCGGGTGGCACGTGGAGTATTGCGTGTAAAAGATTCACAATGATTTTATAGGGACGGGAGAACTTGAGTTATCAAGAGAGACCGCTTCAGCTAGTAAAGTTGGTTGAAAGGTGACATGATAGGGATATATAAAACTATGAGAGACATGAGTAGGTAGGGTAGATGATTAATGTCTGTTTCTCATGGTAGGGATGTCTAACAAGAGGGCACAAGCTCCAGGGCACCAAAACAGAAATTTTTTTCACAGTAAGTGGTTGATACCTAGAATGAGCTGCCAAAGGAGCCGGTGGAGGCAAGAACAGCAAGAATGTTCAAGAGGAGTCTTGGCAGGTAAAGTAAAAATCCAAGTTAAAATCAAGCTGAATATCATATGCACCTCTGGCAGCATCCAGATGCATTCTGACTGGCTGCATCACCATCTGGTATGGGGGGGGGGGGGGGGGGGGGGCTACTGAACAAAATCGAAGTAAGTTGCAGAAACTTGTAAAATTAGTCAGCTCCGTCATGGGTGCCAGCCTCTGTACTATCCAAGATATCTTCCAGCAACAACGCCTTAGTAAGATGGCATCCATCATTAAGGATCCCCACCACCCAAGACATGCCCTCTTCTCATTGTTACCGTCGGGAAGGAGGTACAGAGGACTGAAGGTACACACTCAGTGATTCAGGGACAGCTTCTTCCCCTCTGCCATCCCATTTCTAAATATACATTGAACTCATGAACACTACCTCGCTCCTGTTTTAAATTTGTTTTTTGCCCAACTCATTTTAACTTAACTACTTAATAGATATAATTATACCAACTGAAACTGGTTTTTCTTCTACATTTATTTATCATGTATTCCATTGTACTGCTGCCATAAAGTTAACAAATTTCACGATGTAATCCGGTGATATTGAACTTGTTTCAGACTCCGATTCACAGGCGCATAGCATCAGAGAAGCAGCATTCATAAGAAATCACACAAGCATAAAGTACACAAAAAATTTGTAAGCAAAAGTACCAAGTGGTCAAAGTGATCATAATGTTGCTAAACTATAGTAATTAGAGCTTTGACAGTTGGTAATTGAATGAACGAGACACAGAAGATTATTTTTATTAATGCAGGTAAATAGGATTAGTATAAATTGGCATAATAGTTCACCTAGTGGACAGTGAGGGGGGCTGTCAAAGCTTGCAGCGGGATCTGGACCAGCTGGAGAGTGGGCTGATAAATGGCAGGTGGAATTTAACGCAGGCAAATCCAATGTGCTGCACATTGAAGGACCAACCAGCATAGGTCCAACATGGTGATTGGTAGGGCACTGAGGAGTGTGGTAGAACAGATGGATCTGGGAATACACATCCATAATTCCTTAAAAGTGGTGCTACAAGTAGATCGGGTTGTAAACAGAGCCTTTGGAACAATGGCCTCTTCATAAATCAGAGTTTTGAGTACAGGAGTTAGGATGTTATGTGGAAATTATACAAGACATTAGTGAGGCCAAATTTGGAGTATTATGTGCAGTTCTGGTCACCTATCAACAGGAAAGATATCAGTAAGATTAAGAGAGTACAGTGAAAATTTACAAGGATGTAACCAGTACTGGAAGGTCTGAGTTATAGCGGAAGATTGAATTGGTTACGACTTTATTCCCTGGAGTGTAGGAGAATGAAGGGCAATTTGATAGAGGTGTTCAAATTTATGACAGTAAATGGAAGCAGGCTTTTTCCACTGAGGTTGGGTGAAACTTGAAATAGAAGTCATAAGCTAAAGGTGAAATATTTAAGGGGAACCTGAGGGGGAACTTCTTCACTCAAAAGATAGTGCAAGTGTGGAATGAGCTGCCAATGCAAGTGATGGATATGGGTTTGATTACAACATTTAAGAGCAGTTTGATCAAGTACGTGGATGGGGGTCATGGAGAGCTATGATCTAGGTGTGGGTGGATGGGACTAGGCAGAATAACAGTTCAGCACAGACTAAATGGGCCAAAAGACCTTTTCTGTGGTGTAGCTATCTATGACTCTATCTATACTAAAATGCAATGGGCTGAATGGCCTGTTTCTATGCTGTATGACTCTATGACTAATACAGTAACATCTCAGAATAATAAAAACAGTCAATGCATATTTACATCAATAGGAATCAGGCCTGCAGTCCTCAGAGTCACCTGATGCCGGTGGCCGGAGGTGGGGTCAGCGTAAGGGGTGTGCGAGGAAACAGAAGCAAGGCAAGCGGGCAGGAGTCCGTGCCAGGAAAAAAGTAAGTCTTAGCCGGCCGGCTGTCTCATCCATTCTGCTCTCCAATGGACATTAAAGTGGACTACATCTGTGGCAACGAAATACTCGGCGGGAGTCCAGAAACGGATGGAATCGCGGGTGCCGCCATTCAGCTGATTTATGTAACAGTTTTTCCCCCAAGCCATCAGACTACCAACCTACTGACCTCTGCTGTGCATGTTGTCTTGTTTATTATTTATTGAAATGCCCGCACTGTTCTGTGCACTTTATGCAGTCCTGGGTAGCTCTGTACTCTAGTGTAGTTTTTGTGTTGGTTTACATAGTTCAGTGTAGTTTTTGTATTGTTCATGTAGCACCTTGGTCCTGAAAAACATTGTCTCGTTTTTACTGTGTACTGTACCAGCAGTTATGGTCAAAATGACAATAAAAGCAATTTGACTTGATTTGACTTGACATCTCCAGTTCTGCAGCATTCCAATAATCCAAACAAGTATTTGTTTTCATTTGTCTGTATTTTAATAGGTAAGTAATTTCTCTCATTCAGAAACTTTTTTCCTATTTTGAGCACTCCTGCAATCCTGGATTACCAAGCAAATTTCATATCAAGTTGGTCTGAAAAATGTGCTGACTGGATTCCCATACCTAAGGGCAGTTCTCTTCAGAATCCAGCTGTAGAGTTTGGAATTTACGACAACCCTCACATTTATTACTTGTAGTATTCACAATACTCGCACCAGTACCCTTCCAAGATGCACAGGTCTCTGAGGAAACTAGTAGGCCATCCTAATGTATTAGACAAACCTAAGTCTTTGAACAAATACCAGGCACTGCAAACTTCAATCTTGCCTATTATGCAAGTATCATCACTGAACTATAAATCACTGAGCTGATAGAAAGTCAATAGCAGCATGGTTCTATCTACACTTGTGAAGTTGAAAAAAAAGTCTTCAGGGACATTAGCAAGTAATTGAGAGAAGTTACTTTTGAGCTTAAAAATCAACCTATAGAGTACAGATGAAAAACAAATCTTAACAGCAACACCTTTGCAAAAAAAAAGGACAAAGCATAAGATGAGATAAAGTTCCAAAAATACCTCCTATGCATCTCTGATGATTATATGTTTACTGATTTGTTTGTTGTTAAATCAGAAAGGACCAGCAATTTCAGTAAAACTATTGATCACGTTTTATCATGGTCAATGTATGTATTTTTGATAACATAGTTGCTCCAGAGTTCATTATAACACTCAGGGCTTACCAGAATCAGCTGTTCTTTAGTTTATCAGTGTACTTATTTAAAACTGAGGGCTAGAGATAGCCACATTGTATTCAGTCACAGCCACCAAGAGCCAAGCCAATGCAAGTGAGCTATAGCACAGCATGGCCCGTTATTCCCCAGTTAATAATAGTGCTAGCTCAATTTCAAAGCTTATCACTTGACAGCCCCTGCTCCAGGCTGTACCCCTGTCAAATCTTCCACAAAAGAACCTGCTCTGGGACTCTTCACAGCACTACCATTAATCAACAAAAATTATGCAGCAAAGAAAATAGAAGTCTCTACGTGTGACCCTGGGGCAGAGTAAGAGGAGCAACCAGTGCACTTCCAAATGCTGCTATAACTTCCAAATGAAACAGCAGCACTCCTGGGATTCAGAAATGGGTCTGACAGTCTGTTACCACAGGTGCACTGCCTTTACAAGTGGTAGCTCTCCAGCTACATTGCTTACAGCTGTTGAGATATGCTATCAGCCAACATTAACCCTACCAAACTTCTCTGTGACACATCAAGTTACACCAAGGCTAAAACGTCAAAGCTTATTCCAAAAGAAATACTGTTTACTCACATATTTTACTACCATACTAAATACTACCATCTTTTATGGAAGATGGCAACAAAAGCTTCCTGTTTTTCACTAAGCATTTATTAATAGGCTTGACCCACCATGCAGAACTACTGTATTTCTTGGAATATGTCACCTAATCTTGTATTCCTGCGTGAATGCTGCATTCCAGAACCTGCTGGCTGTGCTACACAAGTGAAGCCTCAACTGCCATCTGAGGTTAGACTCCTCGTGGACAAAGATATTCAGAAACATTCAATGTTTCTGACAGGCTTGACAGCTAGCTAAACCAGGCACGTGGCTTCATTAATTCATGTTGCGTTTGAAACATGGGGTTTGTTCTGCTTTTCCCCCTCCATGTCCATCTGGAATTGGCAGCTGGCAGCAAGATCGAGCCCATTAATTCCAGCTGCACTTTGCTTCCCTTGTCCGTTATACAGCGGTGTGCCGGTAGCAAGTGAACAGAAGTGGAGGTCTGAACTACTTGCTGATGATTACTTGCACATGTAGTTAAACACCGTATGTAAAATTAAATAATGAAATGTTGGCCTAAAACTTGATTTCACAATTGAGAATTGACTACATTCAGTAGCCACTGTACTATGTACAGGAGGTGACCACTGAGTGTATGTTCATGGTCTTCTGCTGCTGTAGCCATATACTACAAAGTTTGACATAACCTACATTTGGAGATGCTCTTCTGCACACCACTATTGTAATGCATTGTTATTTGAATTGTTGTCGCCTTCCTGTCAGCTTGAACCATTCTCCTCTGACCTCTCTCATTAACAAGACAATTTTGCCCACCGACAAGAGAGAATGTGCAAATGCTGGAAATCCAAGCAACACACACAAAATGCTGTAGAAACTCAGCAGGCCAGGCAGCATCCATGCAAAAAGATACAGATGACGTTTCGAGCCGAGACCCTTCAGCAGGACTGGAGAAAAAAAGCTGAGGAGCGACTTTAAAAGGTGGGGAAAGAGGAGAGAGAACCACAAGCTGAAACTGGGATGGGGAAGAATAAAGTAAATAGCTGGGAAGTTGATTGGTAAAAGAGATACTGGGCTGGAGAAGGGGAGGTCTGATAGCTGAGGACAGAAGGCCATGGAAGAACGAAAAGGGGGTAGGAACATCAGAGGGAGGTGATGGGCAGGCAATGAGATAAGGTGAGAGATGGAAAGGGGGATGGGGAATGATGTGTGGGGGGGGGGGGCATTACCTGAAGTTTGAGAAATCAATGTTCATGCCATCAGGTTGGAGGATACCCAGACGGAATATAAAGTGTTATTCCTCCAACCTGGGTGTAGCCTCATCATGCATCACAACAGTGGAGGAGGCTATGGATTGACTTATCAGAATGTGAATGAGAAGTGGAACTGAAGTGGGTGGCCACTGCCAGATCCCACTTGTTCTGGTGGACGGAGTGTAAAGCGGTCTCCCAATCTACGTCAGGTCTCACTGATATACAAGGGCCACACTGGGAGCACCAAACACAGTAAATGACCCCATCAGACTCACAGGTAAAGTGTCGCCTCACCAAGAAGGACTGCTTGGGGCCCTGAATGGTAGTGAGGGAGGTGGTGTAGGGGCAAGTGTAGCACTTGTTCTGCTTGCAAGGATAAATGCCAGGAGGGAGATCAATGGGGAGGGATGAATGGACAAGGGAGTCATTTAGGGAGAAAGCAGAAAGTGATGGGGGGGGGGAAGAGGGAAAGATGCCCACACAACTGCCACTCACTGGATGCTTTTTGGGTTTTTTTGCACCATTCTCTGAGAACCCTAGAGACTGTTGTTCACGAAATTCCCAGGACATCAGCTGTTTCTGAGATGCACAAACCACCCTGCCTGGCACCAACAACAACATTCCTTCCCCATTCCAATGTTTGGTCTGAACAACAAGTGAACCTCTTGACCATATCTGGATGCTTTCATGCACTGAGTTGCTGCCACATGATTGGCTGATTAAATA
This sequence comes from Hemitrygon akajei, assembly GCF_048418815.1. Taxonomy (NCBI): domain Eukaryota; kingdom Metazoa; phylum Chordata; class Chondrichthyes; order Myliobatiformes; family Dasyatidae; genus Hemitrygon; species Hemitrygon akajei. The sequence goes on along the minus strand of NC_133133.1, from coordinate 58,086,333 downwards.
CTTGCATGAATCAGCAAGAGTACAGGTGTACCTAATAAAGTGGCCACAGAGTATATTTCCTGAGCAACTTACATTTTGGGATCAGTTGGCACCATTCCAAAGCATTTGAATGAATAGTTTAAGTGCATTAAGTACATCACCTGTATGCTCCTGATAGGATTCCCAGTGTAACATCTGGAGTACTGCAGTCTACAACATGTTGGGGGTAACTGAAATGGACTGGGACCCCAATAGGGAAGTCATTTACTCAGCATTAATTCCTCAGATAGCAAGGTGCACCAGGCTTCCTCCATTCACTGACCATTATGTTGTGTGGCCATCGACCTTGGAAGCCTGCGTCATAGATATTTAGCACAGATATTAATCTATCACTCACCCCACCAACATCACTGCAGGACTTCAATATCCTATTCATCCACCATACATCACTCTTAATCCCAGCCATGTGCAGATGGAATCACAAAAGGACAAGCTGAAACTTCAAATCGGTGTTACTCGATGAGATTGCCAATCACCTCTGAACTTTATAGGGCCCATTTTGAGCCTTCCAAGCTATAATCTACTAACCCACGATCTGCAGCTGTCAGAATCCCAGATCATATTTCAACTGGAAACTGCAATGTTTCAGCTAAAATGTGAGTGCCTTGGTAATGATCCAACTGATCCTTCAACATGACCAGAAGCAAGAGGAAAGAAAGCAAATGCAAGGCTGGCTTGCCCGAGGAAGCCACTAAGGAAAGGAAAAGGTAGCCATACTCCTCCCTTACAGTACTACCTCTCTGCACACACTGAACCGGTCTCTCTACCATCACAATGGTCCTGAATGTTGGCCACTTTATTCTAGAAGTCACAATTTGCAATACCCTATTGCATTTCTGACATTACAGAGACCATCCACTCAAGTGTAGAGGATATATTCTCAGGCCTGAACATACTCAACAGGTCATGTCACATCTGAAGGAAGAGAGTTAACATTTCAGGTGAAAGACCCTTCTTCATTACTGAGACGGAAGCAAAAGAAATGCTTTAAACCGCAGGGAGGAGATGGAGCAAGAAGTCTCTGATAGGATAAAACCAGGGTTACCATGGGGATAACCCTCAAAAAAAATTATCAGGTCAATTAACAAATGGGATCAGTTACAGAGCAAAATTACGGACAAAAGAATGTAGCGGTTGTGGAATGCAGAGCTGATAATCACGCCAGGCAAGTCTGGCTGGGTATGTCCTCTGCTCAGAGAAAACAACAGAAAACAAAAAAGTGGAGAAAAAGGAACAAACAAGTGAGTCACTATCACAGATATAGAGGGAATAAATGACCTGAAGTTGTAGAATTCAGTATTAGAATACGGAAGACAGAGGATGAGGTGCTGTTGCTCAAGCCAGTGTTGACTTCATTGTAACAAAACATTGGGCCAAAAACCAATTGTTCGGAGTGGGATAGGGATTAAAAATTTAAGTAGCAAGAATCAGTAAACTCAAGGTCACCCCAGTAGACTGTACACAGGTGCTCCAGAAAGTGATTGGCCAATCTGTGATGGTTTTATCCAATGCAAAGGGACTGAAAATGACCAGGAACTGTCCTGCATCTGCCAATTAATTACAATGGCTTCAAGAACACATTGGAGGCCACATATGCTGCAGTGAGTGATCCACATAGACTTCAGCCATTTATAAAAGCACACCGGAACTGCTAAGGTATCTCCCAACGTCTCTTGATGAGTGCATCTCCGAAGACAATCAAGAAACTTTAATTCATTCAGTATAAAGTGGTCTGCTGCATTACCAGAATCATGAATGTTCAAATGAACCAAACCCTGACACAATGCCCAGTGCTCATGATGAGTAAAGAGCATCTTCTCAAGGCTTCCTTGCCAGTACGAGGAAAAGCCTTGACCTGTACCACATAGAACAGCAAGAACAGATTTCATCTGGGCATATTCAAGATCTTATGAAACACTCTGGTTCTGTCGGCTGCGTAAGTCTAGGGAAGACCATCTCTGGCCCCGCCAAGCGTGTGAGATTGAGATGCAAGCCCAACCCGAAACCCTGTTTGTGTGGATGCTGGGGGATTTATTACCCTGTTACAAATAAGTACCATGAGATAACAGACAGTATACCGCAAACAATTTAGCTTCATAACCTTAATTTGACTAAACGATTAGTAAAGGAAAAACAAAAAAAAGAGGACCCATTTTAGTTAAACAGTCTAACGTGCACAGCAAGTTGGAGCTCATGGTTTCCCCTTCGCCGATCCTCCTTCAATCTCCCCAGGCTTCGTTGGATCATGGCCCCACTCCGGGTCAAGTCCTATGCCCTCTTCTCTCCAGCATCTTCTCCCGCCAAACAAGAGACCCAGCTCACCACACGGAAACACACTCCCTTCATTGGGCAGCTCACATTCCCAAGCACCCGTTATCTCTAACCATAACCCAAACACTGCTTCTACAGAAAGACCATTACGTTAGCAGTGAAACCTTTCCCAGGCTGTTAAACTTATATTCTATATCTAAACCTCATTTTCCTTTGTGCTTGTCCATGTTCCATATTGGAGCTGTTCTTAGAGGATCCACACAAGAATGCCATGGGCATCAGAGTGAGCCAGGAAATTAAGTCCTCACCACTTTGAGATGGTGAATGTAAAACTGAATCCCCAACAATATACACATCCTATGAGAGAAAATGAACCAACAGCCACATAGCTCTGATGTTAGTTTTCTTCTGCTGTTGATCAGCTTGAGTTTAAATCATGAACATGCAAACTGAGGGAATAAATATGCCAAACAACATTGAGCATCCATCACTGCAAATCAACATTCACTAACACCCCTCCCCCCCCCACCGCCATGCATTCCTTCAGTGCCAGCCCTACTTGTGCAAGGCATGGCATTAGCAACACAGGTAACCTGCTCTGGAGGGCAGAGACTTCCTCAAAATTCTTCCCCATGGAAGTAAATGGCAAGAAGTCCCCTAGTGTGATCGAAGTCTGTCATGACATCAAAGTGAACACAAATTCCAGGTCAGAATTCAGTGGAAAATGTCAAGCTCATTAAGATGCAGACACTGAATAATTTTATAATACCATTTCAAAATCTACAAACCTTTGAAATTTGAAATTTCTGTGTGCGCTGACATGACATCACCAATGGAAAAATTCCACAAGGCGCTAGGAAGGTTCCCAGGCAATGCTCAGGTCTCTGTACACCACAGCAGTTAATGAAGTAGAAAAGCACTGCATAAAGCAAAAAATGAAGTTCTCGTTCGTGTATTGAAAGAGTGGATTTAACAGCGGAGTGAAAATATGCCGCTTAACAGTATGCTGATCGCAAAACAAGCAAAGATCTATCACAACAAACTGAAAATTGAAGGTAACCATGAATATTCCGCAGGTTGGTTACAGAAATTTAAGACACAGCATTAAATTCTTAATGATTTGTGGTGATTATGTGCCTGCTCCAAGATCTCACTGAAGAAAATCTAACATGGTGAATGGCAGCATCAGTCCATACTGCACGTGTGATGAACAGGTGTCAGACAAAGACTGCTCAGCAGTAGCACATAAATTCAGAGTCTGATTATATATTCCAGAATCTGAAGCACTTGCAGTCTCAAACATTTCCAATAAGGGGTACTCGACCTGTATTCCAGAGTGTAACATTTTCAGTGAAGCACAATGATTGCGGAAAGTATTAGTGAACAGAACTCTAACTTTGGTCATGACAGATCATAAATGTTTGCTTTTGGATAAGAAGTGAAATAAAAATCAGTTCAATTACTCATCACAAACACCTCCCCTTGAAAAATAAATTGGAAAGTGAAGAGGTTCACTTTTTCTTCCTCCTTCTGGGGACTGGGTTGAGGCGCGCCCTTCAAATTGGTCTCTTGCACTTGACAGAGATAGTCATCCTCTCAGCAGAAACTAAACCGTTACAAGTGAATGGTCAAGTACTAACTAACTGCTCCAGAATTCCCTGTCCTCCTAAGTGGCTCTTCACATAAGAGTTTTCAAGAGCAGTCTAACAACCATAAAGTCAACCTTACCCAAGTCAAGAGAAACTTACCAACCAATACCCTGTTATGTAGGATTTTAGGAAGCAATCAGTCCCTTGCAGTCTGGAATACTGCCTTGCAAAAACACAAAATGGGAGGGTAAGTAAAAATATGGCATCAATGAAAAACACATACAGAGCAAGGTGCTTCTGAGGTACACATTTCAGAATAACAATTATAATGATGTTGCCTCATTCTGCCTGTTCATATATTAAGCTGCTTGGGAAGAGTTCAAATGTAACAGATGTGACTGCTGCAGTATGATCTTTCCCCAGGAGGCCAACAATTTTGAGCACAGGCTGCTCACCCGTCTCCTCAGTATTCTTCACCACTACTGCTCACTGCAGCATCCTGCCCTCACGCTGCTGCTTCAAGCTGCGGGAGAAAATTCTTTACCGTGCCGGCTGAAGCTCCCTGCTCATGATGACGGGCTTTCGGCAAAACCGGAAGGAGCCTGGCACAACCAGAGTAAAGGGGAGCACAGAACGGGGATGTGAATTTAATCTGCTGAAGACAGACGTTACAGACTAGTCCAGTGATGACTGCTGATCTTCTGACAGGGATGCCCATTGATTGGTATATGTGTGTCAAATGAGTCGGCTTATCTCTCTGCTAGTTGATCATTTATCCCTTGAAGGGCAGGTGAATTACTCAGAACTTATAGCTCATAAACATTCAGCTCGACTTCTTCACAACTGTTTACGATTTGGAAATGGAACACTTTCCTTCACTGTCACAGGGTTTGCATCCTAGACTCACTGCCCACAGTGCCGTCACCTGGATGGTTGAAATGGTTGAAGAAGCCAATCCTGCACTGATTCTTCAAGGGCAATTCAGGAAGGGAAGTAACTGTCATCCTTACTAGTAAAGCCCAGTTCCTGAAAAGAAAAATGCTTCACTCAAACCTGCTCCCATCTTGTCCTTCTGTAACTCCATCTATACTGACCTCAATTTCCTGCTCCTTCATTTTCTTATCTAGACCCTCCTTAGGTGCTTTAATGATATTAGATGGTGTACTCTATTACTCTTTCTTAATTCTGTACTTTATTTCACTTGTCAATGGTATATTTGAGGGTCATGAGTTTTGCCCTTTCCATAAGTGGAAGGAGCTTCATCATGCTTCCTCACTCCCTCTTTTCATATTTTCAAAGGCCGCAGATTAATTGCCCAGGTTCTTTTTAAATAAAAGACCCAAGCCTGCTGATCTTTTCCAGTTAGGCACCAGCTTGCATTTCATATATCATTCCTGGAGATGAAACCAGTATTTTACAAAGCACCCCAACCTGATAATAACAAAAAGTTAATGTAGGTTTGCATAATTATTATTCTGTCTTAGTTCCCAGAAAGAAACCCAAGAATGTAGCTTGCTTTTTGCGTTCTTTTTAACGAACATTGCGACTTTTAATGATTTTTGAAACTGAAATCTCTTTATCCCTCTTTACATGTTTGGCATTAGAAAACACAGTCCTTGTGAGAAATAATTTTGGTTTATGTTTGGAAATCAGGGAGGAGTATGTGTGGTCAGTGAGTGGACGCTGCAAACAAAAATGTATTATTTGTTTTACATATTTACCGGGTGAGCCATGGAAAATATGAATCCTGGGAAGTGGCTGAAAAATAGAAAATAATCTTATGTTGTTATTTTTAATTATGTTTTAGTTTAGCTGGAAGAGGGTGAGGCAGAGGAACAATGTCAGGATATTCAAAGCAAACTATCTTGAGTCAATGGCAGATTGGGGTAACTGGCTCTTCATCAGTGTTCTCTGTGGAACCCATTCTCTCAGCATCAACCCTCTCCAAATGGACATCTTCCTTTTGCAGCTACATAGGCTCTTTGTTGTGTTGGAACAACTTCTCTCTGACCAGGCCTCCATCAGTTTGTGCAACTCCACCAATGGGAGACATGATCAGGCAGCCTGGGCCCGAGATTCAGGATTTTCTCTCCAGAGCTATTTGCCTCTTTGATTCATGCTTCCTTTATGTACAGCTAAAAGATTATTCAAATAAATAGTTAAATTTAGTTCTCTTTATATATGGAACTAAATGTCAAATTGTGTTTGGTAATAGTCTAACAACTTGGACTGTTTCTAAAATATTAAATGATCTAAATAAAAGAAATGTATCGTTGTTAGATGGTAAAATTGGCAGCATGCAGATGGCAGCAGTAAAATAAGAGACTTTCATTGGAATTGCAGATTACAATTTCCTTTCATTACTCTGAGAAACAAAATCTCTATTTGGCATTCTAGTGTGAATATGAAGGTATCACAATTGTGGTGTGGACTTCACTGAAACCGTATAACCATATTAACAATTACAACACGAAAACAGGCCATCTCGGCCCTTCTAGTCTGTGCCGAACGCTTACTCTCACCTAGTCCCACCTACCTGCACTCAGCCCATAACCCTGTCCAATCCTGTCCATATACCTAATCCAATTTTTTTTTTTAAATAGCAAAATCGAACCTGCCCCTACCACTTCTACTGGAAGCTCGTTCCGCACAGCTACCACTCTCTAAGTAAAGAAGTTCCCCCTCATGTTATCCCTAAACTTTTGCCCCTTAACTCTCAACTCATGTCCTCTTGCTTGAATCTCCCCTGCTCTCAATGGAAAAAGCCTATCCACATCAACTCTATCCCCCTCATAATTTTATATACCTCTATCAAGTGCCCCCCTCAATCTTCTACGCTCCAAAGAATAAAGACCTAACTTGTTCAACCTTTCTCTGTAACTTAGGTGCTGAAACCCAGGTAACATTCTAATAAATCTCTCTGTACTCTCTCTATTTTGTTGACATCTTTCCTATAAATTGGTGACCGGAACTGTACACAATACTCCAAATTTTGCCTCACCAATGCCTTGTACAATTTTAACTCCAATACGCAATGCTCTGATTTATAAAGGCCAGCATACCAAAAGCTTTCTTCACCACCCTATCCACATGAGATTCCACCTTCAGGGAACTATGCACCATTATTCCTAGATCACTCTGTTCTACTGCATTCCTCAATGCCCTACCATTTACCCTGTATGTCCTATTTTGATTATTCCTACCAAAATGTAGCACCTCACACTTATCAGCATAAAACTCCATCTGCCATCTTTCAGCCCACTCTTCTAACTGGCCTAAATCTCTCATATAACCAAACCTGGGGCTGTTGTTTAAATGGGAGGCTTTGAGCCATCCATTTTGATTGTGAAGGTCTGCTTTGCCATGTATCTTCTGTCTTAGCACGTTCCAATAATTACCACCTATTGCAATATTATAGAAGCAAAGAGAATATTTCAAAAATATAGCCTACATTTTTTTAGGACACTGATACCAAATTTACAGATGGACCCTTTCCCTTTATGTGTGCATTAGGGTTGGTCTGCCCCCTTCCCTTTATGTATACATTAGATCTGTTGGCAAAAAGACCTCTACCAACAATTCATTGGACCCTTGAGATACATTGCAGCTAATAAATGTGTGATGCCCATTCAGCTGGTTTCTTCTTTCCACAGAGATAATAATGAAGACATTACTCCTTATAGACTTGACATCAGTCAGTTGTTTAATATTGGCATGGAAAGTTAGTGAAGACGGACCCAAGGCGTGTTATGATTTGTAAACGCAGGTTTCTGGAAAATGACAGAAGGGGACAAACTGCTGAACTGCAATTCAGAATGGTGGGCTTCCCTCATGTTCCTCGTAAATCCATGCAGCATGAAGGCCACACTCAAGGGGAAATCCCATCCTCCCAATATTGTCACTTGTATCTTAGTATGCAACAGCACTGAGAAAATGCCAATAACTTAAACTGAATGCTTTTACCAAATTGAAAAGTAACAGGCTAGGAAAAGAGTTCTTCAAGATAGTCGATGCAGTTGGTAAAGTTCAAGTTCAAAGTACATTTATTATCAAGGTACGTATACAGTATAGAACCGTGAGATTTATCTTCTTGCAGGTATCTACAAAGCAAAACACATTACAAACCGCTTAAAGAAAAACTCACAAAACAAGACGCTCCAATGTGTGAAGGAAGAGCAAATCCTGCAAACAATAAAAACTAAACAAATGACATTAACTGCAGCGACTCTGAAAGTGAGTCTGCAGCACTGTGCCGTTGCTACAGGTCACAGCTGCAGAGCCAGTTCAGCGCTGAAGTGCCTTGATCAAATTGCACTAAATATTTTAAAGGTAAACTAAAACACAAGGAAAATGACCTGAAGAGTCCCCGAAAGTCAGTCCACAGCAATGCAGCTAAGGTAACCTGGAGTCTGTCCAGAACCCCAATGACTACAGGGCAACAGCTGCTCGCAAAGCCAGCTGTGTAGAAGCCAAGAATCCTGCCGGCAGCAGTGAGAAGACCACCGGTCAAACGTAGACATGTAGCACTGAACACATTTCCGTTTCCCACTCTCGCCCTCTACAATATTAATCTTGCTTGACACTTTAATATGGCGTGGTTATGGAGCTAGCAACGGGTTCCTGTTCCGCCATTAGGAATCAATGCAGTGTACACCACCAGTGCTTTCACCCACGCCGAATCCCCGAGGAGATCGCAGAACTGTCAGATCATTTAGTTGGCTCAAAAATACCTTCTTAAAAAGGAAATTACAGGCTGCAATCGATCACAGTTCAGAAGAAGTATATTTAGAAGAAGTGGAATAACTAGTAGTTTTGTAAGCTGTCTGAAAGATGTCACCATTGCTTGCTGGTGCCATTTTGCCGGAAAGTAACAACAACTCACAAACAATTATTTTATTTAAAGAAGTTTTTGAGTTGTAATTTGTTTACTTTATATGGGAGAAATGCATATTCTTGCCAACATATGTGAAAATCTATGAGAAAAGCATAAGGCGCAAAAGCAACATTTCTTTCCCCTGCCACTAACCCGCATCCCATACTCCCTTGCAAACACCAGGAAACACTGCTCCTCACAAGTTTGGCACACCACAAATAAGAGATGCACAATAGCAAACCCAATACTGAGACACAGAAAATTCTGTAAAACCTTCCCACAGTCTTCTTGAACTATGCTGCTATAAAATGACATTAAGGCAATAAGGCAGTATTGGACTAGGACCTTTAGATTTTGGTTAAAGACAGGGAGTTACTAATAGAGAAACCAAAGCAGTAACATTTACCTTGTGGTATTGCTATACTGAATGGACTACTGATTTTATTTCAAACATCAGTTAAGCGAAGTTTGACATTGAATCTTGCTGTTGTTTACTTGTGTATATCGTTGGCTTCACATGCCCACAAAACACAAAATGTTTTGATAAACTTTGTTTCCATTTTCCTGAGCCACGACCCATAGTTATTGATGCCATAATGAGCTGTTTTAATAACAAAGCTTTCTGAGAATGTTTTAGACCATAAAATTGCAAAAACAATAAAAACAATGTCTGTACAGATTTAATCAAGTTTGGGCTAAAAATCAAGTCCAGCTGGTCTCCATTCCTAAACAAAGTGCATAAGCAAAGTTGTGATTTTCATTTGGACTGATCCAGTGAAGATTCATCAGTGAATGATAATTGTGCAGGGTGTTGAAATTGGCAGAAGTATAATACCAGAGTTCAGTGGGGGTGAAGTCTAGGAAGATAATATGGAAAAATGTGTCTGAATGGAGAGATAAACACACAAGAAAGAGCATTACCCATGTGGTGTAATTGTTTAAATTATGTAGCCTATTAACTAATTCATTCCTAACTATGGATTTTCCTTAAATTGATAGATTTTTCAAAGGCACCATCTTGGATTTCTTTTTCCTTTGTCTTAGCATCCATATCCTCTTAACATCATTTCTCAGCTTTTTACTTTAGTTTGCTTTGTGTTTCTACATTTGTACTCTAAAATGAACTGAAATCTTAAAATTAGTACTGCTCAGCATTCCTGACTCCCGGAAGAACCCTAAGGATCAGAAAATAAACAGGTCCAACAATTAGAATATTAAATAAAAAGTGCTACAGCGCAAAAAGGAGGCTGCTTTGGTGGCAGAGGCTCGCGGGTTGGGTGGGGTTGTTACAGTGGCCTGGCCAAGTAGCTGTAATTCATTTTGTAGAGGAACATGCTGCAGCCACTATTTTACTTGAGCTTCCTAGTGAACAGCATTAAGTTTAAGTGAATTTTGCAGATGATCACACACCATCTGTATATGTTGGGGCTGATAACCTTTGAAGATGATGAACAGCCATGTTCAGTGCTCTGGGCTCCAGGTAAGTGCAGTTTATCAATGCTGAGCCTTCAGGAAGCCCACAACCTGGACAGATCTACATGTGTGCAACTCCAGCTGCTCTCTACTCAAAGACAAGAAAATGACAAACCCTCGCCTTGAATAAAAAAGTTTGCGGTACTCAGCTGCTGCCTGTGATAGAGGTAGGGCTTCAATGGCTCCGCCCAAAATGATTCAGAGGATGAAGCACATGTTGAATATACCTTTCTCCCCAGAGAGAGAGGACCAGGCAAGGTTATATGACTGGGGCACTGATCACAGGATGAAAAGGTCTCTTTCATCAAGTCAAATCACTTCTATCATCATTTCGACCATAACTGCTGGTACGGTACATAGTAAAAATGAGACAACGTTTTTCAGGACCATGGTGTTACATGACACAGTACAAAAACTAGACTGAACTATGTAAAAAAAAACAACACATAGAGAGCTACACTAGACTACAGACCTACATAGGACTGCATAAAGTGCACAAAACAGTGCAGGCATTACAATAAATAATAAACAGGACAATAGGGCAAGGTGTCAGTCCAGGCTTCGGGTACTGAGGAGTCTGATAGCTTGGGGGAAGAAACTGTTACATAGTCTGGCCGTGAGAGCCCGACTATGTGACAGCCATGTCCATCAGTCCCTTAGAAAACATTAAACCTGACTTAGCTCAGACAGTTCGAATAAGATAGTCCTGAGTCTGCTGGGGGGGTGGGGGGGTGTGGAAATAAGGCTTCAAATGCCCTTCACCCCACCCTCTTTCACTCTCTTCTGGAATTATTTCATTCCCCAAACCACAGTGGAAGTACCACTAAAGCACCCATAATAATTAGCAATTAAAGTCAACCATAAACACCTAGACTCACTATGTCTTCAATCTGCCATCTATAGACCCATCAAGTGCAATAAGTCCTTCTCCAAACAAACCCTGCAAGTAACTGGTGACAATTAGCATAGGTATTAACACAGATTTAATCACTGCTCTCCTGTGTTTGGTCCATGATGGGTGTCAGTTATATTCTGTAATTTAATTTCAAAGGGGAGCTGTCAATTGGTTTGCTGCCCACGAACAGGCATCACCCACGAGTAATCTACAAGTTCACACATCTGCATGCATGCACTGGATCACCCAGCCCAAAGTCATATGACAAATGAAAAATATGGAAGTCTGAAATAAAAGTTAATATGCAGGAGAAAGCAGTGAGAGAAACCAAGTTAATACTTCAGGTACGTGAAGTGATGAGCAAAACCACCTGCCCAGCAATTTATTTTGTTTTTACACCAGAAGCTGCATTAACAGCTATGAATGGCATGATCACCCCTTGATTGATTTTGCACCAGAAATTATAGTTTACTCTATGGGTGTAGAATATTTGGATAGGTATATGGAGGGGAGGGACTCAGATGGCTATTGGCTGAATGCAGGGAATTGGGATGAGCTAGGCAGACGGAGGCTGACACGGATTTATGGGGCATAAATGCAGTGATGCCTCACTCTCCACTGAGCTCAATGCCTTTTGTGCACACTTTAAAAGGGAAAATAAAATGACACTTGTGTGAATACCCACAAATTCTGGCAACCCTGTGACCTCTGTCTCAGAGGCCGACATCAAAACATCCTTGAAGAAGGTGAATGCTCACAAGGTGTCAGGCCCTGATGATGCACCTTGCTGGGTAGTGAGAACCTGTGCCAACCAACTAGCTGGAGTATTCAAGGACATCTTCAATCTCTCACTGCTGCAGTGGGAGGTTCCCACCTGCTTCGAAAGGGCATCAATCATACCAGTGCCCAAGAGCAGGCTGAGCTGCCTCAACAACTGTCAACCAATAGTACTCACATCTACTACGATGAAGTGCTTTGAGAGATTGATCGTGGCTAGAATTAACTCCTGCCTGAACAAGAACCCAGATCTTCTGCAGAATGCCACAATAGGTTCTGCAGAATTGCATCTGAGTGGAGAGCAGATGCAATCTCAATGGCTCTCCACTCAGCTTTGAACAACTTGGAAAACAGCAATACCTACGTCAGGTTTATTGATTGCAGCTCAGCTTTCAACACCATTATCCCCTCTACTGATCAACAAGATTCAAAATTTGGGGATTCTCTCTACAATAGACACATCTAATCTGCTCAAACTCCTAATAAATCTGGCTTCTGGCAGGCCATCTTCATGACTGCATCAATATGTTGGGTCCAGGATGGATCCTGTCCATGACTTCCACACCAGGAGACCAGTCACTACAGACTGGTAATAACATCTCTTCTTCACTGACAAACATAGGCAAAGGAATGTCTGATTAACTCACTGCTTTACTGTCTCAACAACCCTGACTGTGTGCCTGGACATGGCTCAAATGGCACCTATAAATTTGCAGATGAATAGGCTGCCAGTGACAGTGGTGGAGGCAGATACAATAGAGTCCTTTAAGAGACTATTGGATAAGTACATGGAGCTTAGAAAAATAGAGGGCCAAAGGGCCTATATTGTGCTGTAGGTTTTCTATGTTTCTAATATTCCAGGTGCAGCCTCACCATGATCTACGCCAATGTAGTAAGACAAGTTCACTGCCTATTCCATGCACTCACTACCCTCTGCATAAAAAACTTACTGTTGGCATCTCCTCTGTACCTACTTCCAAGCACCTTAAAGTTGAGCCCTCTTGTGTTTAGCCATTTCAGCCCTGGGAAAAAGCCTCTGACTATCCACACGATCAATGCCTCTCATCATCTTATATACCTCTATCAGGTCACCTCTCATCCTCCGCTGCTCCAAGGAGAAAAGGCCGAGTTCACTCAACCTAATCTCCTAAAGCATGCTCCCTAATCCAGGCAACATGCTTGTAAATCTCCTCTGCACCCTTTCTATAGTTTCCACATCCGTCCTGTAGTGAGGCGACTGGGACTGAGCACAGTGCTGCAAGTGGGGTCTGACCAGGGTCCGATATAGCTGCAACATTACCTCTCAGCTCTTAAACTCAATCCCAAGGTTGATGAAGGCCAATACACCGTATGCCTTCTTAAGCACAGAGTCAATCTGTGCAGGTGCTTTGAGTGTCCTATGGTTTCAGACACCAAGATCCTCTGATCCTCCACAATGGCAAGAGTCTTGCTATTAATACTATATTCTGCATCATATTTGACCTACCTAAATGAATCATTTCACACTTATCTGGGTTGAACTCTATCTGCCACTTCTCAGCCCAGTTTTGCATCATATCGATGTCCCGGTGTAACCTCTGACAGCCCTCCACACTATCCACAACACCCCCAACCTTTGTGTCATCAGCAAATTTACTAACCCATCCCTCCTCTTCCTCATCCAAGTCATTTATAGAAATCATGAAGAGAAGGGGTTCCAGAACAGATCCCTGAGGCACACAACTGGTCATCGACCTCCATGCAGAATATGACCTGTCAACAACCACTCTTTGCCTTCTGTGGGCAAGTCAATTCCGGATCCACAAAGCAGAGTCCCCATGGATATCATGCCTCCTTACTTTCTCAATAAGCCTTGCATGGGGTACCTTATCAAATGCCTTGCTGAAATCCATATACACGACATCTACTGCTCTCCCTTCATCAATGTGTTTAGTCACATCCTCAAAAATGTCAATCAGGCTCATAAGGCACGACCTGCCTTTGACAAAGCCATGCTGACTATTCCTAATCATATTATGCCTCTCCAAATGTTCTTGAATCCTCCCTCTCAAGATCTTTTCCATCAACTCACCAACCACTGAAGTAAGACTCACTGGTCTATAATCTCCTGGGCTATCTCTACTCCCTTTCTTGAATAAGGGAACAACATCTGCAATCCTCCAATCCTTCAGAACCTCTCCCATCCACACTGATGATACAAAGATCATTGTCAGAGGCTTAGCAATCTCCTCCCTCGCCTCCCACAGTAGCCTGTGTACTGTACCAACAGTTATGGTTGAAATGACAATAAAAGCGACTTGACTTGAGATAGATAGTCAAGTGGAAGGCCTGTAGCTGAACTATATTGAGTAAGTGTCGCCTACTATAGTAACTGTGGGAATGGATGAAGAACCGAAGGAAGAACCAAGTAAGCACTTTACTTAAAAGTTGAACCACTGCTGGAATCTTCAGGCTAGGATCTGCTCAGAGTGATCCACCTTAAATAACCCACATGCAGGCTTGAGATGCTATAGACACCCTTCTGTATAAGTGGTCCCTGCCCACCATGGACCACACACACAGCTGAAAACCTCAGAGGCAGCATCAAGTCGCATGTTGTAAGAAACAACTGCATGTTTAGGCTGCTCAGTGAGTCAGCCTGCCAAATGGAAGAAGCTGGAAGAAAATCCCATTCTTCCTGCAGCTTCCAGCAAACCCCTGGTGTTCCTTTACAAACTGATTTTTCATCTAAATTAAATTTTGTAGCTAACAAAATCAAGCTAACACATGATACAACTTCCAGGCAAATGTTTTGCAAATACCCCTTCAATTAGAGCCAACGGTTGATCAGACTATTTTCTTTGTAGCTTTATGGATGAGGAATGGACAAAGCCACATTGAACTGACAGTTGGATGTTTTGGTGGATGTGAGCCTTTATGTGTGGGTTAAAATACAGCCAAGAATACCAGAGGTGGCAGTATTTCTTTGAAAACAAACGCCTTTTTAGTGAAGTCAAAGTGATGGCTCAAAGATACTGATAGACTGCATTGATAATAAAAAATCTGAAGGGTGGGCTCCAGGGTGGGCATTGCATGACTCTGCATCAACGGGCTCACTTCCCAACATTGTATCTCTTCCTCTGCAGCACATCAGTAATCGTTGGCAGGAAGTGTACAGCTTTGCAAACAAGTCTTGGACTATGTCCAACCTTCATTTCTGTGTGATAGAACAAGGGTGACCACATCTTCACATTCTGCTCTCACACACACTAATGCAATGATTACTTTTTAAGTAATAAACCTTACTGATGGCTGGTAGATCAAGGTTAAAACACCACTCAGTTGAGTCATGCTGGAACCTTTTCCTGTTCCTTGATATAGTTTGTTGATTTTTTTTTTGCTACACAAAATTTTAAACTATATTGTCTAAAGCGATGAAGTACAGCTACTTGGCAGAATTTGGATTACACTTGTTATAGCAAACATCTGAATTGATGAAATAGCTTCAAATATCTGGTCACATTTTAACAATTGCTAATCTGAGTACAAATGGATTAAAAGTTTTGTTATGGTAGCAAACAGAACCTTCACACGAACCAACTGATTTTTAACATTACACAAAAAAAAATTCACTTGGGTTATTAATCTAAAAACCATCCTCAAAGTCAGTACGGGAATGGGGTTTGTAACTACTGTGTCAGAGGTGGTGCTTTGTAAGAAAAATTCTCCAACATGTTTACTTGAAAACAAATAGAGAATGAGACAAGTTTTTCACTGCTCTGAGATTGCTCACTGCCAACCCTTGGACCACATTATTCCAGTGACATCTCTGGTGCACATTTCCACCAAAAGGCTAGTTCCTAATGTACTAGTTTGTCCCACAGCATACTACAGAGCCTTTTCCAAACTAAGTGACTGACCAGGCTCCCAGAAACCATTGACAGCCAATGAGATATAAAAGAAAAACACTAGGAAGTAGTAAACATTTATATATTTAAGATAAAAGCTCTAAAATACCAACACATGTTAAAAGAACTCAACATATTTAAAATAACTGATTCAATCAAATAAAAATATCTACTTTCCATAGTTTTGCAAGACTTTGACCCAAAGTTTAACCCTGCTCAGAGTTAGTGGGTGAACTTACCAGCTGCAAGCTGGCAGGTATACAGATATTTGCCTGGTACATATCCATACCACTGGTCGCACAGACATCACAGTAACTGATGGCTTAAGCCAGCACTGGGCTTCGGACTTTGGGGATGAAATATATGCAAGCTGACAGAGTCAGTGGTGCCAGCAGATGACCTGTTCCAATCCATAGTTCATGTGGAAACATGTTATGTATGAATATATATCAGCAGCAAACAAAGATTTTAAAAGCAGCCAGTAACTATCCTAATCTTCTTTTAAGTGCATACATTATAACAGCTATCTCTGTTTTCATCAGATATCATAAACGTTAAAGTCAAATATTTTAAAAATGGATGGATATATAAAGATTCCTTCCTCTGTCTCAAAAGAGTCTAGACTGCACTAGTTATAAATTAACCTATGTGCAAACAGGACATACTTAGTCAATATGCTACATTTTTATGACACAAGGTGCCCATTTCCATTCAGAATAAGATTGAAGCTACACTTTGCATGGAGGCATATTTGTAAGTGCAAATCTATCTTCTACCAGAATCATTCAAAAGCATTAATTGCATATACAACAGCCCAGCAAATGTCTGAAGCCAGCCTAAAATGTTAGTGAATTGACCAGATCAGAAGCTGCATTTCAAACTGAATGGCGGCTCGACAGACTGAACTCAGTGGGGTTGAAATTCCATTGTGTGTGAAACCGTGCACAAAAATAGCACAGTGTGCGGGACCCAGGCACACACGTCACATGCAATGATCTCCGGGTTTACGCAGAACCTATCAAAATCACACACAGTCATAGTGAGCAATTTCAGCAATTCTGTGCATCGGATGAAATCAACTGAGCTAATCTGCACCACATCTGGAACTCCTGCAGGACAGGTGAGCACTGACTGCAGTTCATTGTGTGGCTTGGCTGAGCGGTTTACAAGAGTGGCTGCATAGGCATCTGTTTCTCCAGCATGAAGCATGGTACCCCGGTGGACGCAAAAGCAGTGGCCCGGGAAATCCTCCAGCATTGGCTGAAAGAGAGGGCAAAGCACAAGCCCGATGAATCCCAATGTGCCCTAGGCAGATACAATCTCACTGACTCTGCTCTCCGCTTTGGAGCACCTGAACAACACGAAGATGTGTGTACATCTGGCTGATGTTTAATGATTACAGCTCAGAGTTCAACGGCATCATCTGCTCAGTTTTAATCAAGTTTCTCAACTTGGGCCTCTGTACTTCTTTCTGCAAATGGGTCCTCAATTTCTCCATCAGTAGATTACTGCCAGTGTGAATCGGTCATAATATGTCCACCCCACAGACAATCAACACATGCACCTCAAGGAGGTGTACTTAGCCACTGCTCTACTCTCTCTTCCTGACG
The DNA here is from genome assembly GCF_048418815.1 of Hemitrygon akajei. Taxonomy (NCBI): domain Eukaryota; kingdom Metazoa; phylum Chordata; class Chondrichthyes; order Myliobatiformes; family Dasyatidae; genus Hemitrygon; species Hemitrygon akajei. The sequence continues at coordinate 58,068,919 of NC_133133.1, read as the reverse complement.
GTGTGGCTGGTAACAGATCAAACATCATCTGTAAACATGTACTGCTGTTGGAAAAAATCTTCAATTACAAAGGAATAAGATCATGATGGTATGGGGCAGCAAGCTATAACCAATAAACAGCAGACTGGCATGTTTTTCTGTTGTCTAGGTGCTCCAAAGACAATAAGATTGCAAAGGTCACTACTGTCCCAACCTGGAGAACTATCAGTACCCAGTGGAGCACTAATCCAGTATATTTTAGGGGAAATAAAACTAGAGAGGCTTCTTGGCAAGCAACTTCCTCAATTGTTACACCTCCAGCTCACCAAGACAAGCTCAGCCTAAGCAGCTCCAAGCACAGCGGCACAACTCCAAGGACCGGAAACCCCACAGCTCTGGGAACCTGAGTGCCAGGTTGTCTGTGTGAGATTTGTCTGTTCTTCCTGTGGCCATGTAGCTTTCTCCCAGATGCTCCATTTTCCTTACACTTCCCAAAGTGGTGCAGCTTAGCAGATTAATTTGCCACTGTAAATTGCCCCTTGTGTAGGTGGGTGGTGTAAACAGGTGACAAGGAAAACTAGTGGGAGATTGGGATTCCTCTGTGAGTTGCCTTACACATGATGGAACAGTAGCCTCCTTCTGTATTATAAGAAAATTTGAAAACCTGCAAGTATTTGATTATAACTTTACATACGATGCTTCTGGGTAGCCTCCTAGTATCCAGGAGACCCAGATCTGTGCTCATTATACAAATGCAAACCAATTTAAGTGGCAGGGAATCAAAAGTGCATTGCACACATCACCCTGAATACCCTGTGAGCTTCTGATATATGCAATGGTAGACACAGAGCCACAGGTTGAAATATTGACACACATGCATAAGGTCACTTACAGCCACCAACTAAAGATCACTGACAATTTTGCAAGCAAAGGTACCCATATTGTGCTTGAAAAGTAGCACACGGTGCTACTGGGTCTCTAAGAGAGAGCATTTTCTGATCCAAGTACCATACGCGTTAATTACTTTAGGTCTGTTTCTGGTAGCATATTTTCCGATGAAATAGTTTGAGATTGTTTATTCATCTATTCACTCAGTGAACACTTTGTTAGCTATAGAAGTACCTAATAAAATGGCCTCTGAGTGTGTGTCTGTATGTTCATGGTCCTCTGCTGCTCCAGGCTATCCAGAAGGTTCAACATGCTGTGCATTCAGAGATGCTCTTCTGCACACCACTGTTGAAACGCATGGTTGAGTTAGTGTCACCTCGTGCCAGTCTGGCCATTCTCCTCTGACCTCTCTCATTAAGGCATTTCCACCCACAAGAACTGAAGCTCACTAGATTATTTTTGGGTTGTTTTTTTTTGCAAACTCTACAGATTGTTGTGTGTGTGAATCTCAGATCAGCAGTTTTTTAAGATACTCAAACCACCCTGTCTGGCACCAATAATTATCCTATGGTCAAAGTCACTTAAAGAAGTCAGAAGAAGAGGTGGGGGGGAGAGGGGGAAGAAGTACTATACTCTCCTCACTATATACCTATCCAATTCATCTTAAAGGCTACAATGGAAAAAGCCTCTACCACATGCAGAGGCAATGCATTCCAGACTCCAGAAAAAGGTTAAAAATTTCTCATTGTTATCCCATCACTTTATGTCCTTCCTGCTTTCTAGTTCTCTACAAGTTCCTTTAGCTGTACAGCCCTGATATCTGGATTTAGATGAACATTCCTGACTTTAATCACTTTCTCGATGATGGTAAAGACACAAAACATTTGAAAGTACCTCCACAAGGCTCCTCACCATTATTCCTATTTTTCATCTTTATTACAATAATTAAAACATCTCTCTGATCAATTTTTTTGATTATCGATCCTAATCTGCATGTGTGGATTGGTGTCCCATGCTATTTTGTAACACTCTTGTAAAGTGGCTTAGGGGATCTGACTATGTTAAAGCTATAAATGCACATTGATGCTGTGTCTTAGGAAAAGAACTCTCTGGACATACATACAAATTCTCCCTCTCTTTTCCTCTCCCCCTCTCCCTCCCCTGAATACAGTAATTTGTTGAAATGTACAGTACGGTGTTTGGAAAATCAGAAAAATCAGAACTGCTGATTCCTTTAATAGATTTTTGTCAAGTTACACTTTGGCTCATTTTTAAGCGTTGAAGCCAGGCAACTTTAGTTTCTGTCCAAACTTCTGCAGAAGAAAGCAGATTAACTTCACTTTTTGAAATTGCTGAAGTAATGAGATTAAAAGCTGCTTCCTACCTGTGTACAAGAACTGCTAAGAAGCACAAATTGTCAACGTGCTGCAACAACGAGGAATGGGTAGAGTTGATCTGCAGTCTAAAAGTGATGCTATGAAATGTGTCACTGGCAATAGGGCCCCACCAAGATTCATGGCTGAGCCACTGTCACACATTTCTTTGTCTGTTGTATGTGACGAGATACTGGCCTGGAAGTGGGGTGAGGAAGGGTTGGTGTTCAGGGATAAAATTAGTGCCGAAGCTGTTGGCTAGGCTGGGACAGAGAGTGGACAGTATTGGTTGGCTGGAGATTCAACACCTGGGACACAAAGGAGGGAGTAGGAGGGAGTCAGGGCAAACAGAGTCCAAGCAATCTGAGTGGTTGAGGAGTTCAGGGTCATCTGGGAGTAAAGCTGAGCCAGGGAAAAGGGTGTGGACCACGTGCAGAGAATGATACTGTAAAGCAGAGTTTTGCAGATGGTGAGGAGTGTTCATTAGTTAAGTGACGTGTCTTACACATATGTGGTCCTAGGCCAGATTTAGCATTATTAAAACCTGGCTAAAGTGCCATAAGCATCCTACAAACAAGAAGTAGTGATTTTCTCAACAATGTTCCAAAAGTTATGGTTCAGGACTGGAACCTTCTGGTTGAAAGTCCAAATTGGCTAATTTGACCTCTCTGTTGAAGGGGTCGGTGACCTAAAATATGATCACTGTTTCTCGCATCAGTAACGTCACTGTTCGGCTTTTCCAACATTTTCTGATTTTTGTTTCAGATTTCCAGCATCCACTGTTTGATCCAAAAAATGCATGCAAAGGTGGCACTGGAAAAGAAAATATTAACAGCAATGCTATGTATCTAAAGTCCTTGGCAGGAACATTTCGTATATTTCCCACCAGTGCTTCATGAAATCCTTTTGCTTTAATTGATGGCAATAGTGAGTCTAAACTTCCAATATGTCAATAATTTCCAGTTTGGTAATGTTATAACAAGTTGAGCTTTTTTTTGGAAGCTCAAATGGTAAGTGAACCTTTCAATATTTTTCCCTCTGTTCACATAACAGTAGGTGTCTGTCTGTTGGTGCTTCCACCTCACACAGTATACTTCAGACTTCGATGAAAAGGGAAAGAAAGGCATAATGATTTTGAGCCAGATGGAATTCCAACATCACTGTTGGAATGAATTTGGAATGAAACTTGAGTACCATGTTGCTGTCAAATGAAAGAAGACTATTTTGTGACCAAGCCGTGTAATTATATTCACCCATCTGGTCCTCTCTAAATGATAGCTTTCCACCTCTGACGAAGCCAAGTCAGGCTGCAATGGCATGAACAACACTCGATCTAAGGAGGTCGAATTATGAATATAAACAGAACGCTGAGCGGTATCGCACAGACCTGATCCTGTATTAAGGGAATAAATACATACGGAATTCTTCCACACGTACTGGTGAATTTGAGTAGTTCTTTCAACACTATTAATAGTTTCAGGATATTAAATGTGAAACTTTTGCCACTTACTGATACTCCTTCAAAGTACCAGGCTTTGGAATTGAAGAATAAGAAGCCAAATTTGAAACACTAGGAAAACATTTACACTGTTAGTGCCAGAATGTAAGCACTTAAGTCATTTTTGCTGTAACTGCATTCAATCATAGATTAGACTATGCAAAGTGAGATAAGATCTCAATATACAGGAACAGCAGAAAGTACATAATTGAGTATTAAAACAGTGATTTCCAAACACAATGTTAAATTACTGGGAATATCTTATTTATAGTCATTGGCTTCTGTTGAATGTAGGGATCAGAGGCATTATCAACAAGCCCTGTTGCTCATCACCTTCCCCTCCCATGTGGTAGATCAACCAATCAACTCTGGTCTTTGGAATCCCCATTATGGAAATAAAAACAAAATGCTGTCATTGCTGTGGATCTGATTACAGAAAAAGAATTTTGTGGAAACACTCAGCAGGTTGGGCAGCATCAATTCAGAAAAAGCCAAACTCAAACTTCCTAGATTGATAAGCCACCATTAAAACTGGTAGAAAAGTTCAAAGTAAGTTTATTATATGTGCCACCTTGAGATTCATTTTCTTGCAGGAAATTACAAAGAAAAAAAGTACAATAGCATTTTCCAAAAAGATCTCTACATAAACAGACAAAAACTGACAAATAACCAATGTGCAAAAGAAGACAATCTGTGCAAATAAAAATGGTACTGAGAAGAAGAGTTACAAAGAGTCCTTGAAAGTAGGTCTGCAGGTTATAGAACTAATTCACAATCATGATGAATGAAGTTATCCTTGCTGGATAAGGAGCCTGATGATTGTAGGGTAATATTTGTTCCTGAACCTAGTAGTGTGGGAGATAAGGCTTCAGTACCTCCTGCCCAATTGCAGCAGCAAGATGACAGCATGGCCTGGATGGGGAAGTTTTTTAATGATGGGTGCTGCTTTCTGTGGCAGTTCTCCAAGTAAATGTGTCAATTGTGGGGAGGGCTTTGCCTGTGATAGAATGGGCTACATCCACCACTTCAGTTGCCTTTTCCATTCCTGGGCATTGATGTTTTCATACCAAGTCATGAAGCAACTGGTTAGGATACTCTTCATCTATAGGAGCTTGTCAAAGTTTTTGGTAACAAATACTTTATTTAAAGTCCTTGGTCAGAGGTCAAGCTGCAGCATCTTTTAAGCAGTCAGGGAGCCAGAAAGTACAGGGAAGTCTAAGAAGAGAAAGCTTGAGTTAATTTCAATGACAGAAGTAATTTAATGACAACATGAATAATAATAATAATAATAATAATAATAATAATAGTAGTAGGAGGGAAAATAGAATGATAATGGCATGGGTAAAGAAACAAAAGATGTGTCTAAAGGAGTTCTAAATCAGACGAGAAGTTCCATTCACTGTGAACACACATGAAATGCTGGAGGTACTTAGGCTACGTCCACACTAGACCGGATAATTTTGAAAATGCCGGTTTCACATAAAAACGATAGGCATCCACACTATGCATTTTTAAAAATATCTCTATCCACATTGAACTGGAGATTTCGGCAAATCTCCTCCTCCTGCACATGTGCAGGACACATCTACCGAAAACAAACGACAGGTTTGGTGACGAATCTCGCCGTAAAAAGTGCGGCATTTGTGTAGTTACAGACTATAAAAACTTAGAACGATGGACAGCTGTTGGCTCTCACGCAGGAGAACTTAAAAGTAAAAACAAAACAAATACTGGAGTGTATGGAGGCAACGGACAGGGAGTTCACGGACAGATTGACCCGGCTGACAACAAACATTGAAAAACTGACCAACTCTGTTGCATTAATAAAGCACCTCGTTAGATGTATAAAACATGTCTGCATCAGTGTTATCTTGTAATTCCATACAATGTTACATTAGGTTGTTAAACATCTATTGTCAGAGAAGTACTTGCATAAACAGGTAAACCACCTTCATACGAGCAAGGACAGAAAACAGGGCAAAGTGAGTACACTTATTTATTCAGTAAGTTATGGGTCAAAGAATTTGGTGAGTACATTTCTAACTCTTCTGGCATCAGTTTCATTGCCATATGTTCTGAAATTGTTAGGTTGCGTTCAAGAGAACAATGAAATAGCGTGCTGTCGTCTGGTAGCATTTTCAGAAGTCTCCGGTTACCCTGTCCACACTGATCCGGCCAATCCAGCCTTTTCAAAAATACACACTTTCAAGAGCGTTTCGGAAAAGTTCCGGTTTCGGGGGACGAAAACACTGTTTTAGTGTGGACGAAGGGTAAAAACGAAGAGAAAAAGCTTTGGTTACAGATTTATCCAGTGTAGTGTGGACATAGCCTGAGTAAGTCAAGCAGCATCTATGGAAAAGAATAAACATTTGACATTTCAGGCCGTCTTCATCAGTGTTTTGACCAAAATGTCTACTCTTTATTCACCTCCACAGATGCTGCCTGATGTGTTGAGTTCCTCCAGTATTTTGTGCATATTGCTCAAGATTTTCAGCATCTGCAGATTTTTTTTGTGCTTGGCATTAACTGTCAAAAGATTGCGAACCACATCTGTGATTCAAGATTGTGTTATTAAATATTAAGTGGAAAGAAGTTGTTCTCTGTTTCTTTCTCCAAAGATATGATCTGATTTTCTCAGCATTTCCACCACATGGACTGGGTACTCTGTTATTAAATGGTTCTGAACCATTCACCCTTATTTACTGCTGATGACCCAAGCACAGCTCATGTTCAGAAAGGCTGATTAGCATCTCGGCTGCACAGCATAAACTTGCCCTGTAGTTGAACTCACTGGCCTGTACAGAGATTTTATTGAAACAAGTTCTATTCTCAAAATATTTGGATTTCAACAAATGCCTTATTTGATCCTGCAGTAAACGAGAGCAGATTGGTATTCTGATAAACAGCTACTATTCTAACCTGAAATATAAAAGCAACCCTTTTCTACTAGTGCTTTTTTGCAAATGATAGAAGAGGCTTTGCAGAAATACGTGCAAGCTTCTTCACTGTGTTCACTGAAGGTGTTTTCATTTAAGTATTCTGAATTTTATTAGTTTACCATGTTGTGGGAGTTTTGAATTACTCTTGGGGGGGTGGGGCATGCCAATGGAACTGATGCCAAAGCTCAGAAAGAAAAATAATTAAAGATTGATTGTATTGGATACTATTTAATACATGTTGTATATGGTCAAGAATATTTTAAAGCGACAAGAATCCCCGGAGATCTGTCCACACTGACTTACCCAAAGTATCTGGATGGTAAATCAAAAGCCAAATGTTATGTTGCAGCAAAAAATTCCAAATCAAAATAAATCCAGTAATACAGATGACAAACTTGACACTCAGGACCAAAATGCAGAGGCATGGAAAACTGCTCTAGCAAAATACTGCAATCGCTTGTGACATTAATCAGTAGCACAGGACAATCAAATTGTGATTACATATTTTCATTGTTCAAATTAACTTCAATGTACAGAGCTACCATTGAAAGAATATAGCACAGTGAACCCTTTAGTCAAAGTAAATACAACCTAACAGTCAAGCCCTTTGCATTTATACATTTTGTCAACTGAAAAATGTATCTTTATTAGATAGATCACAGATTGATAATAAACCCTTAGGAGCAGAATTAAGCCATTTGGCCCTTCAAGTCTGCTCCGGTATTTTTTTTCATTGCTGATCCATTTTCCCTCTCAGCCCCAATCTCCTGCCTTCCCCCCCACCGGATCCCTTCATGCCCTGACCAATCAACAACCTATCAACCTCTGCCTTAAATATACACAAAGACTTGGCCTCCACAGTTAATGCCTATAGTGGACATAATAATTTTGTATGATTCACTTGAAATGACAGGAAAAACAATTATAAAGTCCCAGTGAGTCATTCAGCTGTCATTTAAAGCAGAATATTTTGGATGATGTGAACTGCATAGTAGTGCCCTCTGTATGAGCAATGCAACTTATAGAAAGAATTAAGTTATTTAAGTCATTAGTTTCAATAGTTTATGCTGTATGCATGATTAAAATACTTGGTTTTTTATCTGCTTGTGAAGTAAGATTCTATAATGTCTCCATATTCTTGCATTCCAACATCCTCCGGCTAACTGAATACATGTCAGCAAAAAAATATCCATAGTGACCTCATTCATCCACTATTCATCCTTAAACAGAGAACAGTTTCCCTTCTAATAACGCTAATCACAGTGGACAAGACTCACTTTGATAGATTAAGAAGAAAGAACTTGCTTTTTCACCTGCTGACTGTTAAACTGGCTAAAACTTATGTTCAGCAATTTATGTGGTTTTTCTTGGTCTATCCTCTTGTTTCATCCATAAAGCGTTTTTTATATTAAAAAAACAAAACCTCCTTTACACAGCATCATTGTGCAAAGGAAATGAAGAACGCTCATATACTTATACACACCACGCATTTGTTGTCGGGTCACGCAGTGTTCCTTTGGTGCACTTTTTTCAATAGTATGTTGCTTCAGAACACCAGACACATGAGTCAAAGGATGAATATTTAATCAGCTTAAACTGTTTGAAAGTTGAGACAAGAATGCAGTTGAATGACATTTTCACCCTCTGCTTCTATTTTCCCCCACCCTTCAGCACATAAAATAAAGTGTATATGCAAAGGAGAGCTTGCAAAGACCAAATTTGTAATTGGAATGTTCTATGCACAATGCTTAGACTATATTTAATCCATAAAGTATTTTAAATTCTGGCTGATGTATCTGCATTAAAAGCAGCAAAGGATGATCCATAAAGTGATGATCATATTCTTCCCCTTAACTCATGCCATATTCCTCCCATTGTTGCCATCCCGACAATCTGTACATTTCCAGATGTTAAAGTAGGCAACTTTTGGCAAAGCTAACAGTCAAACAGTGATGCATTTGTTGTCATCATTGCCAGTTCTTAGAATCATGAACCGTTTCACAATCCAAAGCAACATTAACTCTTTGTCAATTGAAGCAGCAATCTGTCCTGCCATGTTTTTCTGGCCTTCAGAGTTTCATGCGTACACAGCAGAAATTCTTGATCTTCTGCCACTGATTATTCATTTGAGCACTCCACTACTAAAATGCAATATCTTCTCTTACAGAAAGAAACCAATGTTTTAAAAAGGTGTCTCTAACAGTGATGTATATAATGAGGGAGTTCACAGAAATCTAAAGAGAATAAAATGAACCAGAGACATCAATGAGACCTGTCATAGATTACGGGACCACTTTATCGAGCATCTTTGCTCTGTCCGCCATAAAAGACAGGATCTCCCAATGACTACCCATTTTACTTTCACTTTCCATCATGACACATCTGCCATGGGCTCTCCTGCCAAAGACAAGGCCAACTCGTATTCCTCCAACCTGATGGAATGAAGATTGATTTTTCCAACTTACAGTAATTTCTTAAGCCAAACCCACCCCCCACACATCTTCTCTTCCATTCCCCATTTTGGTTACCCTCTTATGCCTTCTCTTCTCCTCATCTGCCCAACACACATCTCTGGTTTCCCTCCCCCTTCCCTTTCTATGGTCCACAGTCCTCTTTCTAAGATTCCTATTTCTTCAGCCCTTTACCGGTTTCCATCTTTCCCAACCCAGCTTCTTACATCAATACCCTCCCCCAATAAGCCGCCCACCTTCCCTCTACCTGGCTTCACCTATTATGTGCCAGCTTGTACTCCATCCCCTCCGCTGACCTTCTTATTCTGACTTCAACCTCTTCATTTCCACTCCTGATGACGGGCCTTGATCTGAAATGTCAACTACTTACTCCCTTCCAACAGATGTTGCCTGACTTGCAGAGTGCCTCTAGCGCTTTGTGTGTATTGCTCAATGTTTCCAGCATCTGAGGAATCTGTGGCATCAAAGATCATATTCAGTAAGACTCAGAAGCAGGTGGCCAAAAACTTGATCAAAGCAGTCAGTTTAAGGGAGATCTTTGAAAGGAAGGGGCAGACAAAAAGGTGGTTGGGGAAAATTCAGAACAGAAGGCTGAGGCAATTTAAGATGTCACTGGTGAGCCAAAGGGAAAGGAGATGCCGGGGTGGCTGAAGTCAGAAAAGCAGGAGGTATAGCGAGGACTTGTAAGAGCTACCCACATAGGCTGCCATCCAAAAAGGGTATCAGCATCAGGACTATTTTCGTTAACCCTGTTTATCTGCTATGGATGTTGTTATTGCTCAGTCGTTTAGCTGAGTCCAACTCTTCAGGAGCTTATGGACCATAGGATTTTCATGACAAGATACGGAAGGAGACTGCCAGGCCTTTCTTCTGCGCAGATACTGCTGCTGCCCAGGTTGGGACCTGGCTGGATTTGAACTCAGGACCATCTGCCTTGAAGTCCAGAGCTGCTGCCAGTACACCACCTTACCTTCAACTAAATTCTGCATTTGCACAATTTCGTCCAACTTACTAACAACTTAATCACCAATGAACTGCCATGCGATTAAGGATCCCTGTCACAGCTGCAGGTATTTGTGGGACTGGTCCACCTGTAGCTAAGCACTGGGGCTCGCACGTATCTATTGCACTTGTAAGAGGGTTAGCATCAAGGTAGTGCTCCACAAAGAATTAAGTTCTCAGCCATCTGAAAACACAGTCAGAAATCATGATCAAAATTAGAAGCTATTTCTTATGTTGTCCATCACATACAAGTAGCAGATGAATTAATTTCATTAAACTAGTCTATACATCATGTACAGCAAGCTATTTTTCAGACATAACACATATGGCATACTTTTCCATGACTGGTGCCATTTAAAATTCTCAAAATCAAAGCAAACCAACATACAGTACCTGTGCATTCTGAGAAAGTTGTAGCATTTGTGGAAACATTTTTAATTGGTATAAAGGGGTCATCTAGAAAAATATACACTTCAAAGTGTAAACACGAGGAAATCTGCAGATGTTGGAAATTCAAGCAACACACACAAAATGCTGGTGGAACGCAGCAGGCCAGGCAGCATCTATAGGTAGAAGCGCTGTCGATGTTTTGGGCCGAGAAGGTCTCGTCCGGCCCAAAACGTCGACAGCACTTCTCCCTATAGATGCTGCCTGGCCTGCTGCATTTCAAAGTGTATTACTTTTGGATGCATTGAACTACATAGTGCAGCCAACATACAGTAGTAGGATAGTTAAGAGTCATTGTTCTTGTATTGTTATGATATGAAACTACATGTTAAACTTGCAAAGAAATTTGCCTTTAAAAAGAGCATTTATTTGGGTTTCAGGGGAATGATAAACATGCTAATTCCAAAGTGATCAATATATACCATATAGTCTGCAAAATGTCAATACACTTAACTGGACCTGTTATAATGTGAATTAAACTTGTTCCCACTAGACATTTAATTGCTTTCAGATAATTTTCTATATTGTGTAAAACTTCAAAATTTACATTCTGAAACTAAAGTTCATCAATTCTTCTTCAAGCCCCATGGTTTCAGTGTCTCCATAACATGGCATAAGACATTTGTAAGGCGGCTGGTGATGAGGCTCACAAAGACAGGAGGAGTTGGATTATTCGTTTCTTGTCAGACGTTTCCAGTTCAATCTTAGATAACCAGATGTTGAACACTATCTCCACGCCTGCACTCCCAGCAGTTGGGTCAAGTGAAATTTGAGAAAACACCATCATTTCATAAATCTTAGTAGTATGTCATTCACCTCAACACCATTTCCAGTCTTGCTGAATCTCCACACCTCCCCCCGCCCCCCCCCCCCCCCCCACATAAACCATGCCGTTTTCTTGATAGCCTGCTGGGAAAATTCAGACAAAACAGATCAGATGTTTTTTTTTTATATCTCTTTCTATTAAGCATGCACTGTACTTCTCAATGAATTCACTCTGCTAATTCCCTGTGATGAACATTATTAAAGAAAATATCTTGCTGCTAGCCTTCCAGCTGGGGTTCAATTTCCATCAGGTTTATCGGACTACACAGGTCACTGCAACCAATACAGTCAAATACAATCCTTAACCTGATCATTTCAAACATGAAAATTACCAATAAGGTCTTCCTTGGGACCCAAAACACATAAGGGACATCATGCCATTTGTCCACTCTAGCTAATTAAATTTCATTAAGCAAAACATAACTATTAAAATTTGATTGCAAATGCCTTTTAACACTCAACAGCATTCTTTGGGAATTTTTTTTGAAAAATAGAAGTCAAATTATAATATAAACCTTGTTGCTCATCATTTTTCATTATGTGTTAATGACACTATAGTTATTATCAATGCAACCATCAATGAACAAACATTAAATGAAGTTGGAGAATTGGATATTGAGAGGTTGTTTCTCAGCCTTGCATTGAAACAGTACAAGATGCCACAGTTACTACCTCTTTGGACTATGTGGTAGGTGTTGATATTGCTGGAATTCAAGAGGACAATGGATTGGGGCATAAAAGGCAAAAATGATCATTGGTAATGGTTTCGGTCACTAATGGAGGACACACTTTTAATCACTTTTCTGGTCTTGATTGTATAATTATGTTCTTTTTCTTTCTAATCCTATAGCTCAGAGTATAGAGAGGTGTGTGTGTGTGTGTGTGTGTGTGTGTGTGTGTGTGTGTGTGTGTGTGTGTGTGTGTGTGTGTGTGTGTGTGTGTGTGTGTGTGTGTGTGTGTGTGTGTGTGTGTGTGTGTGTGTGTGTGTGTGTGTGTGTATATGAGGACTGAGTCGAAGCAGTTGATGATTGACAGGACAGGAGGAAAACTTTGGTCTAAATATGAGGCAGAATAACCAACTTATTTTCATCTGTTGAAATGTGAAAATACCCAAAACAAATTGTGCATTTTCATTTTTCCACAACGCTTTTTAACCCCACTTGAACTCGTCACTTCAGGTATTCCTCTGACAGAATATATTTTGTAATTACATACAATATAAAACACTCAACATGCTTTCTGCATGTTATTAAGGAGGCCTGAGCCGATTTTGCAGACCCTGGTTACCAGCCACTTTCTTCAATGTGCACCTGTGCAGTCACTATGTGTAACCCGGTCCACATCAGCAACATAAACGCCTAATCCTGCAACAGGTTCACGCCTGCATATACACATGTATATACACCTATATAATATCATAATAAATTTCCTGAATGAATTCAGGCAAAATAAAGTTACCTAATTACATGGAAAATATATGAGAAAGAAGTGCAATTTGTTTAACGCCGTATTTGAAAATAAAATAGCCTAATATCAACAGCCAAAGTCATTTTGGAAACCATTGCAATGCACATAAACTATCAGACTTGTGTATGTTCCCATTGTGATCCGCCCACTGTACTTGGAGAATAGTCTCTGATCATTTCTGTGTTCTAACGAGCATTAATTTTCCAGCTCTGTGCAAAACAACATGCCAGAAGCTGCTTGATACATAAATTATTCAAAACCAGAAAGGAAATTAATTGTAAACGTTCATGGTCAATAAAATAGGATCAATGTCTTATGCTTCACTTAGCATCAAACCATAGTCACATGTTTATGAATGATAATAACATTCAATATAGGAAGAAACATACAACTTAGCAGAAAGGAAAGCTATAGTGGACAATTTTCAGAGCCACCTGAAGCCAAAAATCAATATAAAATCTTGATTGCAAAAGAACAGTCAGTGGGCACAGCAATTACCATTTGGCTTGTATTAATCTTACAGTTTGACCTTTGAATTTGTGCAATGTGGCTTCAGTCTATGAAAATATCAATAAGTGTGCTGTTTTCAATATTTGCTTGCATTCTTTACAATCACCTTTATTTTTTGGTTTTCCAATACACTGCACCAACTGTATTAAAATTTAATATGGGCTGTAATATGCTTTGTAAGCAAGTTTGATGAAATGTCTTTGTCCTAAACAGCTCCTATATTTGTTATATCGTGCCATCTCTAATTAACAGATTAGTAATTAGAATATACAAAATGCCAACAATTTGGAATACTCTATAAGCATTAGATGTTTAGAAACTTCAAATTATTGCAAAATTATTAAGTTAGGATTTGATTAACTTCAAAATGTATCAAATGTGATTTTCACACCTTAGCTTTGAAATAGCAAATACAATAATAAAAATAAAATTAAAATAATAAATTTTCTAATAAGACTTTACTGTTTAATCATGTATTTCAACCAGGGAATTTGTTGCCACAAAATCACATATTTTCTTTTTGTTTAATGTCTCCTATTTTACAACATCATAGTTACACATTCACCAAATTGGACTCTAACCAATGTTACTTGAGCCCAGACCAGTCCAATACAATTACTGTGTCAAGACCCTTATCTCATAAATGCAGCTTCCTCCTTCAACTTAATCAATAGCTATTTCCGTGTTGCCTAACTCTCCCATGTCAAAACTGCCTTCAAGACTGTCTACTTTCACAATCTATCCTTACATTAGGTCAGGGCTTTCACATATCCTTTACTTTGCATATATATTTTATATACGTATATACACACACACACACAATTTTCAAAATAACATCAGGCTACATCAATATGTATAGAGTAATACTCGGGAAGCATCACTACGTAGTGCACTGACTGCACTTAACATGAAGCTCAAAAGCATGGGTACTGTACTCATGTGAACTCTAAAACACAGACACAGAGCTCTGATAGTTCTAATTTCTAGAGGGTTCCTTTCTAAAAATGATCAGTGTTTATGAAGATTGTTCAGATTTAGGATGGAGTTAACACCCGCTTCCCAAAACTGACTGCTGGCCAGATGAGTGCAAAAGGACAGCACACAAGCAACTGCTGTTGAAAGGAGTGATATCTCGCTGCATTCATGTACTGACCTGGATCAATATCTCCAGGTGTGATTACTATTCAAGAGATGTTCTGCTGACCTGTTTATATCACAGGACTGGGTTTTTGAAAATGTGGGCAATGCAAAATCAGAGCAGTAGTTTAAAAATATTAAAAATATATTTTAAAAAAACTCTGACCCAGTGGATGAAACTATACATTGATAAAATGATGTGTCTGTGATCCCATTGTAGCAACACAACCTGTGTGATTTATTTGCAGAAAGATTCTCTCAGTGACTAGGAGGCAAGTATTTTGTAGAACCCTTCTTAACCAGGAAGATCGTAACTTCGATCCTAAAGAAAATCACTGCTGATTCTGGAAATCTAAAGTAAAAGCAGAAAAGTGTAGGAAATAACAGATCAAGTAGCATCTGCGCAGAAAAAAATTAGATAAAAGTTTTAAAAATGTCTTAATTTTCCCAGCTCTGGTGAATATGATCCACATAAAATATTAATTCTCTTTTCTCCCGACAGGTTGGCTTGACCTTTCAGTATTTCTCCCATTTTCTATTTTTATCCCAGGTTCAATTCCTGGTCAGGCAAGTTAACTGATCACAGCTGCAACAACTTGCCTGCTGTGTGTATGGGTTTGTGTGGACACGTGTGCATGTGTGTTTGTAGACACTAGGTGTAGACAAAATATTACTCACCTGCAATATTCCCAATGGAAGAACTCCTTGTCAACTCTCCCTTCCTACTTCAGTCTGCACTGACCTTTCAGAAGCTTTGGTGGTATGAGACCTGGTGTCCTACTCATTCCACTCCCTATTAAATAGTAGTGATGCACATCCAAAGGTGATTGCAATAATCAGCACAAGCACATAAAATAATATTTACTTTTAGAGAAAGTAAAGTAATTTTAATTCTAGTTGTCTAGTTGTTCAATGCACTCTTCTAGTGTTGCAGTCCTGACCACACCAATTAGAAGTTCCTACTTTGATAGGTTAGTGGATAACTAGGAATGAGAGCAGCTCTGAAACACTCCAATAGCCAAAGGATCAAGTTTAAGAGGATGGCTCGATTTCTTATGTGCGTGTTACTCCTTGGCAACATCAACCAAACACACAGACTCCATTTATATATCGGCGTTTGGGTCTTAGCCCATCCTCTCTCACAAACTCGAAATTGTCTTGAAGCTTTTTCCTCAATGTTCAAAGTGCGTCTATTATCAAAGTCTGTATAAATTATACAACCTTGAGAGTCACCTGCTTACAGGCAGCCACAAAGCAAGAAATCCAAAAGTAGCCCATGTGAAAAGAAAGTCCAACAGCCAAGGTGCAGAGAGAAAAAAAAAACACAAATTGTGCAAACAGTAAAAGCAAGCAACAGCATTCAGAATGAAAGACATGAAGCAGGGAGCCAGCCCACAGCCTCAGCCTATCACACAGTGGAGGAAATTGTCACAAAGTTCAAGAGACATGTAGCCTGGAGCTGGACACAGCCTTAGTGCTGCGGAGAGCGAAGTAAACATCGCGGAGCAGTGAGTAAAACCTGTCTGACGCTCGCCTCCAGTCCTGACACCCTGCTTTTTCAGTCCATCTGCCCCAGCCTTTAAACTGTCCAAACACCGGGTCATCCCCCCGCATCAGGACCCGGGCCTTGTCACAGCGATCTGCTCTGGGCCTGGACCCCGCCTCCACATTCCATTCCAGCCTGTACTCAACCTTTCCAAATTGGCCCGGCACATAGATCAATCCAACCTCACTCTCAATTTAGGTGGATATGCCCTGAAACTCCTCGGCTCCGCTCACTCCAAAGCCATCTTGAACATGCCTCGACCTCGGTCTGACCTCATCCCCTCAACCTCCCTGCGACTTTGCAACACAACCGCAAGTCATGGCCCACTTCATTGTTGGCAATGATAGTTTACCACTATTTACCACAGAAAACAGTATTATTAATAAAGTATTTAGTTGTATTTCTTGTTTTATGAACCGCCAGTAAGCTATCACCCATCTTCAGTCGTGGCATCTTAAACCGGAAGCTTTTGTATCTACTGCTATTTCAGGATTAGAAAATCTCTATCTCCAAATGTAAAGAAAACCAAAAGAATTGTCTTCATTGTTTACTCCAAACTCTGTTCCTTGACAACTGCCATCAGGAAGGTGGTACAGGAACCTCAGGATCACACCACCAGGTTCAGGAACAGTTAACACCCCTCAATCATCAGGCTCTTGAACCAAATGGATAACCTCACTCAACCTCACTTGCCCCATTACTGAAATGTTCCCACAATCTGTTTTCTCACTTTCAAGGACGCTTCATCTCATGTTATTGATATTTATTGCTTATTTATCTATTATTACTATTGTTTCTATTATATTTGCAGTTTGTTTTTTTAATACTGGTTGAACACGCAAGTTGGTGAGGTCTTCCATTGACTCTATTACGGTTATTATTCTATTATGGATTTAGTGAGTTTGCCCACAGGATAATGAATCTCTGGCTTGTATATGGAGACATGTATGTACTTTGACAATAAATTTACTTCGAATTTTGAATTCAACAATTAACTAAAACTCAACAACTAAGGAATACTTCTTCCCCTGTGTCATGAGATTTTTGGACTATCTATGAATACCATCTCATTCAGTCTATTTCGTTCTATTTGCACTATTAATTCATTTCTCTAATTTACAGGTTCTGGTGCATTTGCGCTACACTGCTGCCATTAAACAATAATTTCCACGTCAGTGGTAATCAATCCGAATCAGATCCTTCTCCTTAAATATTGAGATCTTTTGGTTTATATTAATGGTCAAAAGAAGTTCTGATAACTGCAAAGAAGTGATTTGGCTGTGTGATTCTTACAAATGCCCGGGTTTTGGAAAGGGTTATGCAAGCTAAATCAGGAGAAGGTGGTGAAGGGGACCATCAATTGTTACTGCAATTACAATGTGATTCCTTTCCAGTGCAACAAGGGTGGGTTTATAATTGGATCTGCTGATGCGAAATGAAGCAGCAGAAATGAAAGTAGTAAGGAACACATAGGCAATGATAACCGTAAAATAATTGCTTGAAGAAGATAATGGAGGAGGGCATTAACTTGGCAAAAACTGGGTTAATAGATTAAAGAAAAGCTGATCTGAAGGTAGAGAGTTAAACTTGGGAAGAGAACAATGGGAAAACAATGACAGAAAGCAACAATGGAAAACATTAAAAATAGTATTCAAAAATGCATTCCCAGCAAAAAAAAACCAGATTAAACACTTGGGAGACTCGGGATGAATAAAGCAATAGGGGGACTACTGCAAGAGTGCGAAGAGACATAGATCAAATTAATAGACAGGAAAGGAATACATGATAAAACAGAATATGAAGGATTAGTAGAGGAAACAAAAAAATCATTTAGGAAGACAAATTGGAATTAAAAAATTAAATGCTCAAAGAACATAAAACAAAATACTTTATAGAGAGATCAATGGAAAAGGGAAGGTTGGAATGGGAATTGAGCCATTAAAGATCGACCACAAACAGCATTATGGAGATGACAGAAGTATTAAATCGTTATTTTGATTTGTTATGCAGTGGGAGGAGGTGAACACACCACTGGATGCTGAGATGAGAAATGCAATAATGCATTTAAAATTACGAAAAAGAGATATGTCCAATAAACTAACAAATCAGAGCCGGAAAAACCCTGATGCAAATGGATTGCATCAGTAAATTTATATATAAAAAATTAGTAGAGAGATAATAGAGGCATTACTAAACCTAGTAAATAACACATTGAGAAAATCTGTAGTGTCAAAGCACTGCCAGATCACAAATTTAATACCTACATTTAAAAAGGAAGACAGAACATGACCAAAAGATTATAAACCAATCAATTTAACATCAGTGATAGGGAAAATAATGGAATCCAAACAAGAGAGAACAGAAAAACATCAGAAAATGGAAAGTATAATAATGGAAGCCCAACAGAATTTCAAAAGGAAAATTTTGCTTCATTAGCTTTATTGAATTTTTTGACAAGATAATAGAGGAGATGTACAATGGTAATTCAGTAGATATAATTTATCTAGATTTTCAAAAGGCCTTTGAAAAGGCACCACATAACTGACAAATGGACAATGTAGGAGAGCTTGGAGTCAAGGAGCAAACTGCAGAATGGATCACCAACTGGTTTCAAGACAAAAAGCAGAGTGAAAGGATAGCTATTCACAGAAGAAAGGAATTGGTTGTGTTTCATAAGGATCAGCATAGTTATTTACAATTTACATTAGCATTTTAGATTTTTAAATCAATAATCAATATTACAATTAGTAATTTCCAGATGAGACAATGGTGGAGAAGAGATAATGCTGAATAACATTGCAATAAGTTATGAATGAATGAAGGAATGAATGAAGTTATGAATGAACCAATATAGGCAAGTGTGAGATGGTACATTTTTGCTGAAAAATTGTGGAAGTCAGGTATTACCTGGAAGGTGCAAGTTCAGGTGATTGAAGGAAAAGGTGGGTTTCAGGATATAAAGAAAAAGAAAACAGATATCTTTAGTGATAACTGAAATTCAGTTATGTAACATGTTGATTTAAAGCTTCTCATTCATTCATTCATTCATTCAGGTACGCTTGTGGAAGTCATGGTAAGGCAAGGTAAGCCTGGAGCAGCTGCAGTCAAGCGAGAACATTGATGTGAGACCACCTCTGTTTACTACACACAAGATAGTGTTACTCAAGCCAAATGAGTGAGGCCTCTGTGGCGAGACTTTTCCAGAAAGATCTTCGGACAACATAGCTTCCTCTTACACAACTGGGATGGAGAGACAGATGAGATAGCGGAAGGATGTTAAACATACCCAGCAACGAAGGCTCCATTGTTATTACTAACTTCGAAATATCATCAGCTGTCTGCTTGAAGTTTCGATTGACTTTAACACCTCTGTTAGGAATGCTGTTTGATCTTATAATTAAGGAATACAAACATACAATTTACACTAATCAGTATCTGTAACTGCTAAACTCTTCTATATAAAAATAGCAGTTTTCTGTTCAGACTTCAGAACAGTGTGGGCGATGTGGGCCCAAGCTGTTTTCCTTGTGCACAAGTAAAACAAAAAGAATGCTTGAGCCATAAGAGTGTGTGTTCTGGGCCCAGTTATTTTATTTTATCATCAGTAACAACATTTACTTGGAGGTTCATTCGAGGTGGATAACCCTTGGCTTCATTATACGGAAGAAAGGAATTTAGCTCTGGTAGCCAATCAGTCCTAAATCATAGGCTTCTCATATTTGAGCAAGGAAATGAGTCTGCTGCTGGAAACCAAATTTCCTCCTATGTGGAGTAGTCAAGAAAGGCCATCTTAGTCTCCAAAATAGAAAAGCTGCAGCATTAAAAAGAAAAGATGAGGTTGCCATATGGGTTACAGCCAACACGAGGTGCTGCTGTGGTTGAGGTTGGAACCCATACCAGGCGTTGTCATCTGGGTTGGAGCCTGCACAAGGTGGTACCATGATCCAGGTTGGAGCCCACACAAACCATATGAAAATTAGGTGAGTGTGTTAAAAAATAACGAGCAATTCCAAAGTGTGTGAGTGTGCATACGCACGTATGTGTGCATGCATGCATGCATGCTGCGTGTGCGCGGGTGGCTAATAATGACCAAGATGGGAAGTACGATATCCAAAGACTGTTCCACACCCCTTGAGGAGACTCCGACATCGTAAATGTTTGTACATTATGGAGCAGGAACTGTTTGTATATTGGGAAGTGGGTGAATGGACCAAGGAAGCTCAAAAGGGATTCCCTCCAGATGGTACATTTAATACAGACCGTTCGGAATGCGTGCAAATGGTGTTGCAGATGTCCCCCACTTGCCAAACGTTTTCTTTACGCAACTCCGCTTTTACGAACGACATACATTAACACCTGTTTTTGCTAACTGAAAGAGGATTTTCACTTTTACGAAAAAGATACCCACTTTAAACTTGAGTCTACCCCGAGAAAGCCTACCATGACCGTGAAGCCTTGCGCGGGCAGGTGTGTGCGCATGCGTGTACGTGATGATTTTTTTTCTACAAATCAGTTTTGGCTCGCTGTCTTCCCGATTCTGGTAAGTGAAACTACACTGTACATACACTATTTCTACTTTATACAGCTGTGTATTTATCATATCATTCCTGCTTTTACTATATGTTAGTGTTATTTTAGGTTTTATGTGCTATTTGGTAGGTTTTTTTGGGTCTGGGAAAAAAAATTTCCATATAAATTAATGCTAATTGCATCGCTTTACGCCATTTCAGCTTATGAATGCTCTACCTTCAGATAGCAGGGGAAATCTGTACTAGAGAAAGGAAAGGATGGGAAGATCATAGGGTGGTCTGCATTTGTCAATGGAACAGCAAAATGCAGAAACGGTTAGATGAATCCTGTGGAAAAAGTAGAGAAAATGAATAAAAGCTAGAGAGGGAAAGGAAGGTGATGGTGCCTGTTTTGATGGGGGGGGGGGGGGAGTTAAACAAACTGAGCCAGAATCTGAAGACAAACGAGATGACTATAATCCTCCATCTCCAATTACCATGACCACCGAGCCTCGGCCAGGTGTCACCTCCCGATTATCAGGGACCGTGAGCACCAACCAGTGCTCCAGCACCGTCTGAGATTTTGACCACCATTTCAAAAGGCAGAGAACATCAGTGGGGTGTGGGAGGCGGTACTAGTTCACTAGATAAAGATCAGGTGGTCATATCTACAAGATCTGATGACTCTAATGCAGGTCTGTACCTCATGCACACTTTCAGGACAGGACACGCACCTGGTTGAAGTTTACAGACCGCAGTCTAGCTCTGAATTACAGGGCTTGACTCCTGATTGTAGAAAAACTTAACCATAGAATGTGAACCCTCCATAAATGTCATGCTCCAAATGTTGATGACAGATATGAAGTAATGGACGTGTTTGGGGACAGTTAAGTGGGAACAAGTTTGAGAGTATATTGAATGGCCAAGATGTTGATCTGAATGCACTGTGGACTAATCCACTCGAATCATTGAGGGAATGTTTCCCTCACATACAGTGTCATGAATACCTGGAACACGTGTCTGATGCATTTCAATAATATTCTGGATTACCCTCAGAAGCAAGGATGCCCCCCTTGCTAAATGTCATTGTGTGAGGACTGTAGCCCAGGTTAAAAGAAATGTTCACTGCAAATTGGGTGGAATGAGAGGGGGGAAAAAGTTAAACAAAGTAGCAAATGTTTTACAATATTGCCAGAGGCAGTTACAATATCAAAAGATTAGAACTGTTAAAGGAAATGGAAATGAAACACTTGTATTGGCAGCATCTAAGGAAACAAATAAGCTGTTGACATTTCGGGCAGAGACCCTTAGTCAGAACTGGGAAGGCAGGAAGAAGCAGCCAAACTTAAAAGGTGGGGGGAGAGGAAGGAGGGCTAGCAAGAAGGTGATAGGTGAAGCCAGGCGGGTGGGAATGGTAAAGAGCTGGAGAAGATCGGACCATGGGAGAAAGGGAAGGAGGAGAGGACTAGGGGGAGGTGACAGGCAGGTGAGAAGAGGCAAGGGGCCAGAGTGGGGAATAGGAGGAAAGCGGGAGGGAAAAAAAAGTTTTTACTGGAAGGAGAAAGTGATGCTCATGCCATCAGGCTGGAGACCACCCTGAAGGAATATGAACTGTTGCTCCTCAGCGTGGCACGAGGAGGCCGTGGATCAATGTGTCAGAACGGGAACAGGAATTAAAATGGATAGCCACTGGGAAATTCTGCTTTTGGCAGATGGAATGGAACTGCTCAACAAAGCAGTCCCCCAACGTGTGTCACAAATGTAGAGGAGGTTGCATCAAGAATATCAGATACAATAGACAACTCCAACGGATGCACAGGTGGAACTCCACCTCACCTGGAAGAACTGTTGGGGCCCTCAATGGAGGTGAGGGAGGAGGTGAATGGGTAAGTGTAATACTTTGGCTGTTTGAAGGGCTAAGTGCTGGGAGGGAGATTAGTGATGAATGGACAAGGGAATCACAGACGGAAGAATCCCTGCAGAAAGCAGAGGGTGGGGTGGATGGGGGTTAAAGAGGTGTTTAGTGGTGGGATCCCTTTGGAGGTGGCAGAAGTTGCAAAGAATGATGTGTTGGATGCAAGGGCTCATGGGATGGTAGGTGAGGACAAGAGGGATACTATCCCTGTTAAGGCAGCAGGAAGATGGGATGAGCGCAGACACCCCAGAAATGGAAGAGATGCGGGCGAGGGCGCCATCGATGCTGGTGGAAGGGAAAACCCATTCTTCGAAGGAGGACTCCACTCATACAGTCCTCACCGGAACCCTGTAGCTCAATGTTACCCTGGTCGCCTGAAAGCTGTGGCTGCAGCCTACCATGCAATAACTCATCTCAAAATCTGACTCTGGTCGACCCAGTTGTGCTTCAAGTGTCTCATGCCGTCTCTGCTTCACTTAATCGTTCAGCCACCCAAGTGGTTCGTTACAAGATTGCTTTGCTGTCTGACCCTCTGTTACCATCGTTCACTGTGTTCTGCTAAACCCCACCAACTGAAGATCACAGGGAACCCCATGAATGTGAAGCACCCTTCCATGACTAGATACATATTTGTAAAAGCCACGTTTAATTTTCTTTCTGGATGGTTCTTCCTCCCAATCTGATAGGGGGAAATAAGGAACCGTTGAAGCAGCACAGCTCCTCTGCTCCTGCTCCATTCACACAGCTGAGCTTCTTGCTTCAACAAGAGCTTGCATTCTTTCAGCCATAACTATGGTGAATATTCATACATCCTCGTGTGATGCCTTCGGAGTGGCACATGACTGTGGACAATTATGGAAACGATGTGGATTTATCAACTCTTGGGGAACTCCAAGAAAACATGTCAGATTGATTGTTAAAGTTCTCACCTCTATTAAATTACCCTCTACCGCTCCAGTTACTACATGTATTGCTCACACTAACAGAAATTATGAAACATCTAAAGGTAATAAATGGGCTGATTCCACTGCCAGGGCAGCAGTGAATCTTTATGCACATTTGGTACCCCAGTGTGCTCAGGTTTCAAATTCTATTGATGAACTTGTACAATTTCAGTGAGGTCAAAAAGATTTCATGGACTGAAGCACTTTGTGTATAAGACTCTGCTCTCACCCCGATGGTCATTCTGTGGTGCCCTCCACTCTCCTCCCCAGCGTGCACGTGTGGTACATGATTTGACATGTGGGAAAGTGGGAATGATTGCTATGATCAAAATTGAATGGTATGTGCCAAGGTTTCCGGGTTTAGTGAGCAAAGTAGCAGCAAACTGCACGATATATCCTGGGAAAACACCGCAGGTACCAGCTGCTGTTGGACCCTCCCACTAGAGACCATTTGTGCATCTCTGAAAGGACTTTATGCAATTACCCAAATGTATGGGTTATAATTATGTTTAAAGATCGGGTGACCGCTTCACCAAGTATCAATGCTTTGTGTGCCATAACAAGCAGGATCTCCCAGTGGCCACCCATTTTAATTACATTTCTCACTCCCATTCTGAAATTTCCATCCATGGCCTCCTCCACTGTCAGGACAAGGCCACACTTAGGTAGGAGGAACAACACCTTATATTCTGTTTGGGTAGCCTCCAACCCGATGGCATGAACACTGATTTCTCAAACTTCCAGTAACGCCTCCATCCCCTGCTGCCCTTCACCATTTCCCATCCCCTTGTCCCTCTCTCATGTTATCTCCTTGCCTGCCCATCGCCTCCCTCGGGTGCTCTTCCATGGCCTTCTGTCTCTTTCACCAATCAACTTCCTAGCTCCTTGCTTCATCCCTACCCCACCAAATTTCACCTATCACCTGGCATTTTTCTCTCTCCCCTCCTCCCACCTTTCAAATCTACTCCTCAGATTTTTTTCTCCAGTCCTGCCAAAGGGTTTCAGCCTGAAACGTCAACTGTACTTTTTTTTCCATAGATGCTGCCAGCCTTCTGAGCTCCTCCAGCATTTTGTGTGCGTTAGTATAATTATATGCTTGCCATTGTTTGTTTTCTTGGTGAGTAAAAGCCTATTGAGCTTGTAGAAATGATGCTATAACTGATGCTAAACTCTTATTATGAGAATTTACTCTGAGATTTGGAATCCCCAAAAAGAGCTCAAGACATAACAGGCAAGGTGATTCAGAAAGGAATGAAAGCCTTGCCATTTCCCCTGTCCTTACCAACCTCAATCTGCTGTGGCATTTGAAAGACAGAATGTGGCCCTGAAAAGCAACCTGGCTAAATTATGTGAGGGAACTGGACTAAAATGGCCCACAACTAGCCCTCATGACAATGGGCTGCACTCCACACCGGATGAGCTCTTGTGAGAGCCTACCGACGAAAGAACAACCCGGAACCTTGGTGGGAAGGTCCATTCCGATTGTCGCTGACCACATACTACACAGCTTTAAAGGTCAAAAGAAAGCCAACATGCACAGGACATTTGCCCATTAAGCCAGTGGTGCCACCTGACCAGGGAACAGCTGGCCAGAAGATTGTCGACGATAAGGGCTGATGGACTGAACTCTTGATCTTTGCTTATTTGCCACCTTAAGCAACCAATATGCATTTAATGTTTTGGGCAATCTGGACATCTATTTTCTGCCTAAATGCAGAAGTACCCAAAGACATTAATACTCCTAACACTTTTCTTCACCTTAGTTATGAATATGCGTCGTGCACTAACCACTCAGGTTGTTAGGTATGCTCTAGAGGATCTATACATTCAAAGTGTGATTGCCAATGCAACTTATCCCCCTGAATCATCAAGAGTCTGATTTACCACCTGCCACACTCTCTTTAAATCCCACTGTGAAGGCCGCCATTACAAAACAGAGCATATCTGGATAAAAGCATCCCCTTTCTGGGGACTGGCCAGACTCATCCGTGTGAGCACCAATATGGCTTCAGCACTGGAGAGTTGGCTAATGATATAGCCTTATTGATACATGATAGGAATCAGGCCATCAATGTTATCACTGCTAAAGTAGGGACAGTCCACACTGTACTATTGCCAATCAAAATTGATTGACTTTGAAATTATTTTTTGGCCAAAAAGGGTGGGACTTGTGCTATCATTGGTCAGGAGTGTTCCACATACATCCTTAATATGTCCAAAAAGTTCAAAGTTCAAATTAATTTATTATCAAAGTATGTATGCAGTATACAACCCTGGGATTTGTCTTCCCATAGACAGCCACAAAACAAAGAAACACCATGGAACCAGTTCAAAGTAAACATCAAACACTCACAAGCAAAAAGAACAAAAAATCACGCAAATGGTAAAAGTGAAAAGCAGACAATGTAAAATGTCAAACTACACTGAGTCACTGAAACAGTCCAAAAATGGTTAGTTTGGGCCAACTTAGCGGTGTGTCACTCATTGACTGCAAGCCACAGAGCCAGACCGCCCAATCAAAATCACACAAAATAGCAATAATAGTAAAAAAAAAGGGTAACCAGAAACCAGAATCACATCAAAACAGTAACGATGGAGTCCAATCCACAAACCACGTCGATTAAACTTTGCCCAAGACCCAAGACTCCAGCACCATTCTTCAGCAGCATCACGTGAGAGGGAGAAAGAGTCCAGTCAAACGTAGGCACCTTCCTCGGGGAGCAGTGAGAGAGAGAGCGAGAGAGTGAGAGCGAGAGCGAGAGAGAGAGAGAGAGAACGCTAACACAAGCATCTTCCTCTAGCAGCAGGGAGTGAGGGGGAGAGAGAGACCTGTCAAACACAGGCAGATGGCGCTGAATACCCGATTGCTTTCTGCTCTCGTCCTCATTGATTTCAAACTTGTTCAACGCTTTAATCGGTGAGAAATGGAATCGAACAGGCCGCACACTCCGTCCGAAACCTCGCCAGACTCCCTCGGAGACAGCAAAGCACTGCATCGCTCAATCACACTATTAAAATTTAAATCACAGGTTCCAAAAGGTAGCAGAATCTTATTTGAAGGAAGAAGGAAGAGTAAAACTAGTTGATTCGTGAACTGCCTGACAGACGTTGCCTTTGGTTGTATTGTTCACTGGCGTCATCTTCTTCAGGCAACAACCATTACTTCAAACCCCTCATTGTTCCACCTCTATACTCATTGTACCTCATTGATTTTAATTCCTTGATCACTGGAAATCCCTTCCCCTCTATGTTTCTTTAATTTGATGTCTTTGCTTAAAAATCTCCTTCTTGGACTAGTTATTTATCATTTGTCTCACTCCCTGCTTATCTGCTTTAGTTCCAAATTTTGGTTGATAAAGCTCCTGTAAAAAGCCCAATGGAATTAGACAACAGGAAAGTTGGTGTTTAATGGAGGCAGCTGCTGTTGTTGCTGAGGGATAATTGAAATGAAATTGTTTCTTTCCATAATGCTGATTTTAAAAAAAACATCAGCAACATTTTCAGTGAATCAATACAAGGAATTCCACCTCTCTCATGATAAATTCAGTGGATATCTAATCCGTGTATTAAAACGCTGAGGCAGCAAACAGATAATGTAGATTGAAGCAAATGGAGTGTGACCAAAAGTTATAAGTTAGAAATAGTCAAATGTTGTGCTCTTCATAACGGTTCCTAATCTGGAAATATTATGCGAAAAAAATAACTGAAGAATATGTAATAATATAGTTATTTATAGAATTTTGTTTGATTTGCTTGAAGTGAGCAGAATAAAATTCTCCTGTGTGTTTTAAGTGGTTTTGTTAGTCTATTTAAGGACCAGGCCTAATGGACAAATATTTCTTTTAATTTGAAAACTTCTTTTAAGTTATGCCCATTTGAACCCGTGAAGACCTGCAGAATTTGTCATGAGATATTCAGAGTTCACACCTAACTGAGCAGCCAGAAATATCAAAAATCTGAACAAATAGATAATAGAATCTGCAACAGGATCTTTACAGTCAGCCTTCATGGAGCTTTCATAATTCTAATGGCCAATGCCATAATTGTGCTCTGCGCTAAGACAATTTTTATTTTTTAAGTTCCACTTGAATGCATAGCTTTTGCACAAGATTCCTGGGTTAAATATTTGGCTTATAATGCTATCGCTCATGCAGAAATAATACTCAGCTTCTCACCAACTGTTCTCCTCTTAAGTAAGAAGCAATCACTCAGCCACAGGTATAGCCCGACTGATACTTTATATATTTCACTCCTGTCTAATAGCACATTGGTATGGGAATGACTGGGAAAAAGAAAGTCGTTTATTGTAACCATGCACATTTAAATGTAGCAGCTGGCCACAAATGTTGCCCTGACACCCAGAGGTTTAAATGGACAAAGAATACGCCAGACAGCTGGTGCATGAAATCAATAATGAGAAAATGAGTTCTACTGTAGGCATGTTTTCTGTGCCTCTTTCAAACAGAAGTGCAATCATCTCACAAACTAAAGGCCTGAAAGGGTATATTGCAGGTATCCAATTAGCAAATGAGAACATCCGGAGAAACAATGTTAAAAAAGTAAAGAAGATATGTCCTGCATTCAGAAAATAAAGAGATATATTAATAGCCCTAAATAAAGCTCAATAGTCCACCCTGCCCCCTCCTCTTTCCTCCCACCCTATCCTGCAAGCTTTATGGTTCAATGTTTATTTCACAGCCTGGGAAAATCTAAATTGCATTTTGTTCTGTGAAAAACACTCAGCATGACTGAATAAGCAAAGCACACAGACATAAACAACAATCAGCCCAGTCTACCTGTTTTTGTTTAAATTTTAGATTATTCTCCAAGATACATGCTGACATTTACAGTGAAGCTCAGCACCTTGCCACAGGGCTGATAATTATTAATGTAAACACATCGTGTCATTAGCTTTTACTGTCCTCAATTTATTCTCATAATGAAAAACAAAACAAAATAGGGAGGAAAAGAGACCTTGATGAATGGTTTATTGCCAGTCCTTAGGTAGATTAAGAATGCTGCATTTTTTTCAGGAATTTCTTTACAAATTGGCGTTTTGGGGGAAAAAAACTGAACTAATAGAAAAATGATTGTGGAATTGGTAAAGGAAACCTTTCATATTCTTAGCACAGCAGTCAAATAAAGTTATACACTCAGTGGCCACTTTATTAGGCACCTCCTGTAACATTCACTTTAAGGTTTGATGGGTTGCACATTCAGAGTTGTTGTTCTCCACGCTCCTGTTGAAAGGCATGGTTATCAGAGTTACTGTCACCTTCCAGTCAGCTTGAAACAGTCCGGACATTCCCCTCTGACCTTTCTGATCAACAACATGTCTTTGCCCACAGAACAGCTGCTCAATGGATTTTTTTTGCTTTTCGCGCCATTCTCTGTAAACTCTGGAGACTGTTGTGCATGAAAATCCCAAGAGCTCAGCAGTTTCTGAGATACTCAGACCACCCTGTCTGGAAGCAACAATCACTGCACGGTCAAAGTCACTTAGATCGCATCATTGGCTGATTAGATATTTGCATTAATGAGCAGGTGTCACGCGACAGTGAGGACAGAAATAGAATGAGATGGTGGATAAATACAAGTTTGAAGAATTGGAGCAGGGGGCAGGGATTCTGATTTCTGGATCATTGGGACCTCTTCTGGGGCAGGTATGACCTGTAAAAAAAAAGGACAGGTAGCACTGGAATCGGAGGGGGACCAACATCTTTGCAGGCAAGTTTACTAGAGCTGAGAATAAGCCAGCAGGTTTACAAATAGATGATGGAATATGTAATATGAACATAAGGAAGAACAAGCCAATGATTGGGTACAACTGCAGACAGAGCAAAGAGTTAAGTTGTACCACAAAGGTAAACTTCATAAGGACAAAGAATGCAGGACTGAAGGTGCTGTATTTAAATGCATGTAGCATTCGGTATAAGGTGGACAAACTCATGGCATAATTAAAGATTGATCATTATGAAGTTCTGGGCATCAGCAAGCCGTGTTTGAAAGAAGGCCATAGTTGGAGGGATATAATTTGTATCAAAAAGACAGGCAGGAAGGCATAGGCAGTGGTGTGAGTCTGTTGGTAAGAGATGGAATTACATCTTTACAAAGAGGTGACATAGGGTCAAAGAATGTTGAATCTTTGTGGGTGGAGTTAAGAAAATGCAAGGGTTAAAAAATCATGATGGGAATCACATATAAGCCTCCAAATAGTAGCCAAGATGTGGGGTTGAGATTGCAAAGGTAGCTGGGAAGGGTATGTACTAAGTATGTAATAAGGGTAATTACACAATTGCAATGGGGGACTTCAATATGCAAGGGGATTGGAAAAATCAGATTAGTGTCGAATTGCAAGAGAGGGATTTTGTTGAATGCCTACGAGATGGCTTTTTAAGAGCAGCTTGTGCTCAAGCCTACAAGTGGAAAGGCTATCTTAGATTGGATGTTGTGTAATAAACCAGATCTTATTAGGGAGCTTGACACAAAGGAACCCTTTGGAGGCCATGATTGTAATATGATTGAATTCATACAATGATTTGAGAGGGAGAAGCACAAGTCACATATCTCAATGGAATAAAGGGAATTACAGAGGCATGAGAGAGGAGCTTGTCCAGGTGATTTGGAGGGGATACTAATGGGGATGACGGCAGAACAGAGGTGGTTGGTTACTGGGAATAGTTCACAAAGTGCAGGATAAGTATGTCGCCAAGAAGTAGTTCTCAAATGGCAGAGCTGGGCAACCATGGCTGACACGGGAAGTTAAGGACTGCACAAAAGAAAGGAAAGGAAAAGATTAAATATGAGGGCAAACTAGCTGGTAGCATAAAGCAAGATAGTAAAAGTTTATTTTTTCTAAGTTATATAAAGAGTAAAAGGAGGTGAGAATTGATACTGGACCACTGGAAAATGATGCTGGTGAGGTAGTAGTGGGGGACAGGAAATGGCAAATTAACTTACTAAGTACGTTGCTTCAGTCTTTACTCTGGAATTCACCAGCTGTATGCCAGAGGTCCGTTGAGTGTCAGTGAGCAGGAGTGAATGCCATTGCTATTACAAAGGAAAAAGTGAGAGGCAAACTGAAAGATCTTAAGGTGGATAAGTCATTTGGACCAGATAGACTGCATCGCAGTCCTGAGAGAGGTTGCTGAAGTATCTTGATTCTGGCATGGTACCGGAGGACTGGAAAATTGCAAATGTCACTCAGCTCTTTAAGAAGGAAGGAAGACAAAAGTGAGGGAAGTATTGGCCAGTTAGCCTAACTTCAGTGGTTGAGAAAGTGTTGGAGTCTATTATTAGGAGACTAATGATAAAGTGTCAAAGTCAGCATGGTTTCTGTAAGGGGAAATCTTGCCTGAAAAAACTGTTAAGAGTTCTTCGAAGATGTAACAAGCTGGATGGACAAAGGAGATCCAGTGGATGTCATTTACTTGGATTTTCAGAAGGTGCTTGATAAGATACCTCACTTTAGGGTGCTTAACAAGATAAAATCCTATGGTGTTACAGGAAATATACTGGCATGGATAGAGGAATGGCTGACAGGCAGGAGGCTGAGAGTGGGAATAAAGGCAGCCATTTTCTGGTTGGCTGCCAGTGACCAGTGGTGTTCTTCAGAGGTCAGTATTGGGACCGCTACTTTTCACATTGTTTGTCAATGACTTAAATCGTGGAATTAATGGCTTTGTGGCAAAGTTTGTGAATGATATGAAGATAGGTGGAATTGTAGGTAGTGCTGAGGAAGCAATGCAATTGCAGAAGAACTTAGACAACTTGGAAGAATTGGCAAAAAAGTGGCAGATGGAATACATTGTTAGGAAATGTATGATGATGTATTTTGGTAAAAGGAACAATAGTGCAGACTATTGTCTAAGTGGGGAGGAAATTCAAACATCAGAGATGCAGAGGGACTTAGCAGTCCTCATGTAAGACTCCCAGAAGGTTAATTCACAGGTTGAGTCTGTGGTAAAGAAGGCAAATGCAATGTTAGCATTTATTTTAAGAGGAATAGAATATAAAAACAAGGAGGATAATGCTGAAGCTTTATAAGACACGTCAGGCTGCACTTGGAGTATTTTCAACTGTTTTGGGCCCCTTATCTCAGAAAGGATGTATGTCATTGCAGAGAGTCCGGAGGAGGTTCATGAGGATGATTCTGGGAATGATGGGGTTAACGTATGAGGAGTGTTTGGCAGCTTTGGGCCTGTACTCACTGGAATTTAGAAGAATGCATGGGGATCTCTTGAAACCTGCCAAATGTTGAAGGAACTAGATAAGGTGGATGGGGAGAAAATGTTTCCTCTCTTGGGGGTATCCAGAACTAGATGGCATAACCTCAAAACTGAAGGGCTACCCATTAGACCAAACTAAGAATTCTTTTTGCCAGAGAGTGGTGAATCTGTGGAATGCCCTGCCACAGACTACAGTGGAGGACAAGTCTGTGGGGTATATTCAAAGAAGAAATTGATAGGTTCCTGATTAGTCAGGGCATCAATGGATATGGTGAGAAGGTAGGTGTATGGGGATGAATGGGATCCAGGATCAGCCGTGTTGAAATGGCAGAGCAGACTTGATGGGCTGAATGGCAGCTAATGTAGACAGAGCTCTTGGGCATTAATTGACTCTCCACAAATCGGAGTTAGATTTAATTTGTATCAGAAAATTCACTGTGCATTCATATTGACAAGGTTATCACAAAAGTACATTTCAGTCGTAACCATCTGGGGATGGAAGGGAACACTGAGAAAATAAATATCACTCAGGGTGATGACAAGTCCTCACTTTGGTTTTCTAATACATTTTACGTAAAAACCTCTAATTGTGGGGCTCTGGGTGGCAATGAATAGTCATCTTAAATGTGACCTATTGTTATTACACTTTCTTAGGCATCCCTTGGGATCAGCTTAACTTGTTTATACTCCACTTCTCTGGGTGTTAATGTGATTGCTGAGGCCAAAGTGAGAACCATAGGCCCTTTGACAGATGGGAGAGGAAGTACCAGGCAGGGTGGATAAATGGGTGCTTTGTGAAATAGTGCAGTTCTTCCATGCTCACAAAGCATGGACTTGAGATCCTCTTTGCCATCTCAAACCCTCCTATTCCTCTTAGAGTGGTTACAAGCCACAAATATCCAGGCGGCCAGGTAATGTTGCATTTTTTCAAGACTTTGAAAATATCCTTGAACCATTTTCTCTGTCCATCTGGCAACTTCTTTCTGTGACAGAACTTGGATTTTCAAACAACACACACACAAAATGCTGGAGGAACTCAGCAAGCCAGGCAGCATCTATGGACAAGAGTACAGTCGACATTTCGGGCCGAGACATAGACTATACTACTTTCCACAGATGCTACCTGACCTGCTGAGTTCCTCCAGCTTGAATTTCCAGCATCTGCAGATTTTCTCGTTTGTTATTGGATTTTCAAGTGTCAGGTGTTGGACAAGCTAACATCGTGGCCTAGTTTCACAATGCTGGGGACATTAGCCCCAAAGACAAGGGCTTGTCTGTCCCTGGAAACAATGCTGTTGGTATCTCTCCGGTACTTTGAAATGCTTATTGGAGATAGTCCAAGACTCAGAATAACAAGCACCACTAGAGTTGTACCTGTTACAAAGCCTGCCAGCCGTTTCAAATAACCTTGCCCTCAGTTTCCATAAAATAGGTTCAACTACTTCTCAGGTACATTACTCACTTGTATCAGCCTCAGTATGTGGCTGGGAAGAACACCTCTGCACTTCAGCACCGGGATAGTTTGGGGCATTGTTATTAAGAGCATGGGTGGTGTAGCTCGAGGCTGCACTCTCAGCACTCATGGCTCAACCCTACTTCCTTGTCTATTCAATAGGCACAGAAAGATAAAGTACAGCAATTCATCTCATCAATCTACTGATGGACAAAGAACAGGTCTTAAACTTTTGGTTGTAAAAATGCATCCTCATCTAGCTGGACCTTGCTTACACAAATATCTCCGATGCATACCGGGCAGAGCCCCGCCCCCACCTCGGTTACTCAGACCACATCTCTGTTATGCTAATCCCAGTTTACAGACCGCTCACCAGGCGCTCCAGACCAGTTCAGAAGCAGGTGAAAACCTGGCCAGCAGGAGCCATCTCTGCTCTGCAAGACTGCTTTGAGCACACTGACTGGCACACGTTCAGGGAGGCTGCAACTGATGGCGACTTTACCAACTTAGAGGATTACACGGCATCAGTGACTAGCTGCATCAGCAAGTGCATTCATGACGTCACTGTGTCCAAGACCATCACTATACGCACTAACCAGAAGCCATGGATGACCGCGGAGGTGCGTGCACTGCTGAGGACCTGTGACTTCGCCTTCAGAGTAGCCGACAAGGCAACCCTAACAACTGCGAGGGACAAACTGTCCCAGGCCATTAGAGAGGAAAAGCGTGCACACGCCCAGCGAATCCACAGCCACTTCCAGGACAGCGGGAACACGTGGCGCATATGGGAGGGCATTCAGGACATCACCAACTACAGGACAACATCACCTGACTATGCGGGTAATGCCTCCCACCCAGATGCACAGAACAACTTCTACGCCCGTTTTAAGGTGTAAAATGATGTGGTGGCGAGAAAGTCCACCCCTCCTCCAAATGACCAGGTGCTGTGTCTCACCGTGGCCGATGTGAGGAGAACCCTGTGCAGGGTCAACCCAAGGAAGGCTGTTGGATCAGATGATATTCCTGGTAGAGTGCTCAGAGGATGTGCAAACCAGCTAGCAGATGTTCTCACTGATATCTTCAACATCTCCCTGAGCAGCGCCATCATTACAACGTGCTTCAAGGCCGCCACCATCGTCCCCGTGCTGAAGAAATCTTCAGTGTCCTGCCTCAATGACTACCGTCCCGTTGCACTTACATCCATCATCATGAAGTGTTTTGAGAGGCTCGTCATGAGGCATATCAAGATCCTGCTGCCCCCCTCACTGGACCCCCTGCAGTTTGCATACCATCCCAACCTTTCAACAGATGATGCTATTGCCACCACCCTCCACCTGGCCCTAACTCACCTGGACTAAAAAGACACATACGTTCGGATGCTGTTCATAGACTTCAGTTCAGCATTCAACACAATCATCCCTCAGAAACTGATTGGAAAGCTGAGCCTACTGGGCCTGAACGCCTCCCTCTGCAACTGGATCCTAGACTTCCTGACTGGGAGACCTCAGTCAGTCCGGATCGGGAGCAGCATCTCCAAAACCTTCACACTGAGCACGGGGGCTCCCCAGGGTTGCGTGCTCAGTCCACTGCTGTTCACTCTGCTGACCCACGACTGTGCTGCAACACACAGCTCGAACCACATCATCAAGTTCACAGATGACACGACTGTGGTGGGTCTCATCAGCAAGAACGATGAGTCAGCTTACAGAGAGGAGGTGCAGCGGCTAACGGACTGGTGCAGAGCCAACAACCTGTCTCTGAATGTGAACAAAACAAAAGAGATGGTTGTTGACTTCAGGAGGGTACGGAGCGACCAATCCCCACTGAACATCGACGGCTCCTCGGTAGAGATAGTAAAGAGCACCAAATTTCTTGGTGTTCACTTGGCGGAGAATCTCACCTAGTCCCTCAACACCAGCTCCATAGCAAAGAAAGCCCAGCAGCATCTCTACTTTCTGCGAAGGCTGAGGAAAGTCCATCTCCCACCCTCCATCCTCATCACATTCTACAGGGGTTGTATTGAGAGCATCCTGAGCAGCTGCATCACTGCCTGGTTCGGAAATTGCACCATCTGCAGCGGATAGTGAGGTCAGCTGAGAAGATCATCGGGGTCTCTCTTCCCACCATTACAGACATTTACACTACATGCTGCATCCGCAAAGCAAACAACATTATGAAGGACCCACGCACCCCTCATACAAACTCTTCTCCCTCCTGCTGTCTGGGAAAAGGCACCAAAGCATTCGGGCTCTCACGACCAGACTATGGAACAGTTTCTTCCCCCAAGCCATCAGACTCCCCAATACCCAGAGTCTGGACTGACACTAACTCATTGCCCTCTACTGTGCCTATTGTCTTGTTTATTATTTATTGTAATGCCTGTACTATTTTGTGCACTTTATGCAGTCCTGGATAGGTCTGTAGTCTAGTGTAGTTTTTTTCTGTGTTGTTTTTACGTAGTTCAGTGTAGTTTTTGTACTGTTTCATGTAGCACCATGGTCCCCAAAAATGTTGTCTCGTTTGTACTGTGTACTGTACCAGCAGTTATGGTCAAAATGCCAATAAAAAGTGACTTGACTTGATTTAATAACAGTTAGATATCCATGCTCACCGGACACCAGGAGGTACCTGATGACCCATCAAATCACTCCTTCCTTAACAGGTCTGATGTACTAACCCAGACCACACTGAAAGTAGTGGTTTGGCATGAAAAACATGAGTGCCAGTGATGGAGTAGTGACAATATCGAAGGCAGAGCGTGAGATAATGGAAACAACTAGTTAAAACAAGAAATATTCCTTTGTTTTGTCTTTCTAATTGTTTATTCAGTAAGCTAAGGGTTAATGCACTAAAAGGCAATCAAGTTATTACCAATAAAAGTAATTAGACATGCCACTTAAGATAAACACTCCACTTAGGAATATACTTATGAAGTGTGCACTGGTTTTTAAGTGCATCATCGTTCAAAAGTAGCAAAGTTATCTTCATTCATCACAATCAAACCCTGTTCTGCTATGTCTACAATAACAAGGATAATTTTCTTTTAAGTGTATAATTTTGCAGTCTATACACACAATGCACACTTAAGCAGTAGATTAATAGCCCCACTCTTGTCTTTGTAAAAGCTAATGTGTTAATTGTTCATTTAAATGGGTCTGTTTAACACCTCATTATTCACTAACTACTGGAGGGTAGTTAGAGTAAATGTCATACATCTAAGTTTCTTTAAGCCATCCTAAACTGTCTAAATTTTGTAAACACAACAAAAGATTTCATAGTAGCTTTATTGTGTCCAGAAAGAAACTTCATCCATGTGCATCAAAGTCTATAAAGCCTGTTCATATAAACCAAAAAACAGATTACACAGAATTCTTACATCCCTGCTTCTGCATCTCTAAGCATAATAAAAATATCCAGCTTATAGCAGAGTTATTTCAATCATTCATTTAGTCTATAACACCTGAAAATAAGTTGTAAAAGGGTATGCATTAAACACAAGAGCAATTGTAGCAACGATAACTTTTCTGGCTGTTTTAAACATATTATGTTTAAGTTATGTTTGCGTTTAACATATATTGTTGATTATTACAGAAAGGTTTAATTAATTAATATTTTGCATGGATTAGAGTCCTGATGAAGGGCCTCAACCCAAAACATCGGCTGTTTACTCTTTTTCACAGATGCTGCCTGGCCTGGTGAGTTCCTCCAGCATTTTTGTGTGTGTTGCTTAGAGTACTGTGCATTGTTTGGATTGGTTAAACAATAAGGAAAAGCTCAAATTGTTTGAATTCGACATTAAGTTGGTACAAGAGTATCTGCTTCGAATTTTCACTGGCAACAAAAGGCACACTTCTCTCCTACATTTGTGATTTAAAAAATTTGAGCTTATACAGGAATAGGCCAAGACTGTAAGATATAGGAGCTGAATTATGCCAGTTAGTCCATCGAATCTGCTCCACCATCTCATCATGGCTGATCCATTTCCCTCACAGCCCCAATCTCCTGCCTTCTCCCCATATCCCTTCATGCCCTGACTAATCAGGAATATATCAACCTCTGCCTTAAATATACCCAATGACCAGGCTTCCATAGCTGCCTGTGGCAAAGAATTCCACAGAATCACGACCCTCTGGCTAAAGAAATTCCTACAGGAATAGTACACCAGCCACCTGTGTCTGCTGATGATATACTATTCCTTATCTTCCAAATTCAAAATTAGGAACTATACTCAACTGAGTCCGTCTTTGGCTTGTAACACTCTCATGTACAAGTCAGCCTTGCTTGCCTGTTCAGGTGGACATCAAGATCCAATTGGACATCCGGGGGAAGAGTACATGCCGACAGGAAATAGGTAAAAGCAGGTGAGGGGGAAGGTTGGTGGTTGTGGGACGAGATAAAAAGCAGAGAGGTGATAGGTGAAAGAGGTAAATGTCTGAAGAAGGAGGAATCTGATAGGAAGAAAAGGAAGAAGGAGAGGCACTCAAGGGAGGTGAGGAGGAGAGGAACCAGAATAAGGAATGGAAAAGAAGAGTGAAGGTAGGTGGGAGTGAAAGTATAGGAAGTTAGAGCAATTGATGTTTATGTCATCAGTTGGAGGCTAGCCAGATGGAATACGAGGTGTTTTCCAACCTGAGGATGGTTTCATTATGGCAATAGAGGAGGTCATGGACTAACATTCAGAAAAGAAATGAGGTCAAATTGAAATGAGTGGCCAGTGAGAAATCCTGGCCTTTGTAGCAGACGGAGAGAAGGTGCTCGACGAAGCAGTCCCCAAACGTACACTGGGTTTTGTGGATGCAGAGGGGGCCAATTCAGGAGCACCAGATAGAGCAGATGACCCCGACAAATCTGCAGGTGAAGTGTTGTCTCATCTGGAAGCACTGTCCAGGCCCTGAGTGGTGGTGATGGAGGAGGTTTAGGGTCTGGTGTAACACTTTTCCAAATTACAGGTGTCAGTGCCATGAGGGAGATTAGTGGGGAGGGCTGAGTGGAAAAGCGAATCACGTAAACAGCAATCCCTACAGAAAGTGGTGAGGGGGGTAGGGGAGGGGTGCAGATGTGCTTTGTGGGGAGGATTTGATTGTAAGTAACAGAAGTTATGGAGAGTAACGTGTTGAATATGGACACTCACGGGATGGTGGAAGATGGGGTGAGGGTAGATATGCAAGAAAATGTCCATTGTGATTGTTGGATTGTCTTATTATCTGAGACTTGCCTCCAAGTTTGTTTTTCACATTCATAACCAGTGTGTACAGGTGTGATGATTAAACAGTTTAGTACAAGTCTCCATTGATGCCGGGGGGGGGCAAATGATTTTACCAAAAATATTGTCAGGCCAAATCTTTCGGTACGTGCTCTTAAGGGAAGTAATTCCATCTCCATGTTATTCTGGACAGTGTGTTACAACAGATAACATTTACTTTCTGCTTGTAGTTAGTCTTGTCCCTCTCATTTGCATTGTCACTTGAAACAGGATGACAACGCGCTCGCTGATGCTTACACTGATCCCCTGTCATCTCTCGAAACCAACACAGATCAGCTGAGTAAGTCCACATGTGGATCATCATGGCCCTGTACAGTTTTTAAAATTGTTCATTCCTTCCAAACCTGGGGAAGAAAATTGTTGAGAAACAACCCAGTATGTTTAACTCAGAGTCAGAACCAAATTTAATATCACTGGCATATGCCGTGTCTGTTGATATGCGGCAGCAGTACATTGCATACATGATAAACACTGTGAATTACAGTGTATTAAGTAGTTATATTAAATATATAGTGCAAACAAAATGTAAGGTAGTGTTCCTGGGTTCAATAAACATTCAGAAATCTGATGGCAGAGGGGGAAAGGCCATTCCTGAATTATTGAAGGTGTGTCTTCAGTCTCCTGTACCTCCACCCTGTTGGTAGCAATGAGAAGTGGGCATGTCCTGGGTGATGGGGGTTGTTAATGATGCATGCCACCGTTTTGAGGCACCACTCCTTGAAGATATCCTGGATGCTGGGGAGGCGAGAGCCCGCGATGGAGCTGACTGAGTTCAGCACTTTCTGCAACATACTTCGATCCTGTGCAATGCCCCCCCCCCCCATACCAGACAGCGATGCAGCAGCTAGAATGCTCCCCACAGTACATCTGTAGAAATCTGCGAGTGTCATTGGTGACATACCAAATCCCCTCAAACTTCAAATGAAATATAGCTGCTGTCGTGCCTTTGTTGTCTCTGTCTTGATGATGTTGGGCCCAGGATAGATCCTCAGAGATGCTGACACCCAGGAACTTGAAATTGTTCACCCTTTCTACTTCTGATCCCCCCGAGGTCTGGTGGGTGTTCCCTTCTCTTACCCTCACATAAATTGCTCCATTATCTGTGACTCATTGTAAGGAGCATGCAGATTTAAGGTTCCAGCAAAATTTGCCGACATCAGGATTTACTGATTTTGTCAACGACAAAATTTAATGCAATGCGACTAAAGTTTTCCCCTCAATATAAAATTGACCTTTAGAGATCAAACACTGACTTAAGAGTCTGCTACTAAAGTCATGCCGATGAATTCTGAACATCATTTACACAGATCAAGTATATAAGATGCACCTAAAGTCCCCAATTCAGTTTGACCTTGCTGCTTGGCATAGCCATGTGCTGTATTGCGTCTGTATTATGATGTATAATACTGCGTCTGTATTATGATTGTAGTGCTAGCAGGAGGCAGGTTCAAACCCCAGATTTGCCACATTTTCAATACACTCATCTAAAGAGGCACTGGGCAGAGAATGGTGTTAAAAAGAAATCAGAGGTGGAATACTCTCACATACCTATTGCAGTCAATTTGCAGCTTGAAAGCTCGAGAATTAAGTTATTAATTTCCCACAGAAGATAACCCCTCTCAGGCATTGGTTCAAATCCCATTTCTTTCCTATCTACTCAAAGGTTGTGGGGATCATTGGCAAGGCAACATTTATTGCTCAATCCTCGTTGCCTTTAAACTACTCAGTCACTTTACAAGCCAGTTAAGAACTAACCACAAAACCATGGGTCCACATTTACATGAAGGCCACACTGTACAGAGACGATAGGTGTCTTTCCCTCAAGATCATTCGTGAAACTAATGGAATTCTGTGACTATTCAGTAGTTTTGTCGTGACCATTACTAATGCCAGCTTTTAACTCTTGGTTTAATTTAGTTTAAAAAGGGCAAAGGATATGTTAGCCTTTATTACAGGGGATGTGAGTAAGGAAGTCTTATCACAATTCCACGGAACCTTGGTAAGAAAGTTCCTGGAGGATCGTATACAGTCTTGCTCTCCTTGACTAATAAAGGATGTACTTGCCATCGAGAAAGTGAAGTAAAGGGTCACTAGATTGTCGCCAGGATTTGCCACACGAGTATTCGGACTCAGTTCTCAGTCTAGAAAAATGCAAAGTGATTACATTGAAATCTGCAAAATTCCTGAAGGTCCTGAGAAGCTGGACATAAGGAAGATGTTTCCCTTGGCTGAACAGCTAAGGCTAGGGCGATAGTTTTAGAGTAAGTGTAGGCCATTTAGATCTGAAACAGAGGGAAATTTCTTGACTTATTAAGCAGTGTACTTGTGAAATTCTCTAACTGAGCAAGTTGAAGAGGTTTGGTTGTTCGGTCCGTTCAATACAGAGATTAATAGATGTTTGGACTTTAAAATAATTAAGGGATATTAAAGTACTGATGATAAGTAATACTAAGTTACAAGATCATCCATAATCTTAATGCATGGCAGTAAGGGCTTGATGGTCTACACCTGCTCATAATTCTTCTGTTCTACAGAAATTAATTTGATTTCTTTGGCTGCTATGATGGGATTTGAATTTGTGTTCCTATATTATCATCCCTGGCTGTACACATGTGGAGTTAAAGAGAACAGCACTCCCCAGAACCAGTTTGCAAAATGCAGTACATACAGCACACAGTACATAAATTGTATTTTATATGTCCATCTATCGTGCAAAGGTGAGAACCACTCTAGACTTGCGTGATGTGTTGGGGCTGGGCTGGTCTGTGGGAAAAGATGGCACGTACGTAGGTCGGGAGATGGGGTCGCTGGCTTGGGTCTCTCTGCTGTAATTATCCTTTCTGCCTCATGTCACTGCGCCCTGATGGAGGGAGGAGCAACACTCAACCCGATCCTGGGCGATATGTTCCCATGTGTGGGAGTTGATGCAAAAAGCTTTTAGATTAGTTTTCAGGGTGTGTTTATAGCATTTCTTGTTATGATGTGCACCCAACTGCACCAGGTTTCGGGGTTTAGATGCCCTAACTCTCCAGAATATGGATAGCTGGCACAGAATGAAGCAGAACAAAACCCTTTACTTAATTTTAGAATGTTTACCCCAGGGACATTATTAGCTTGGCACTCTCAGCAAATGAAATCAGGAATCTCCTATTCAAGTGGGTCAACTCCTAAATTATATTTGCTCCCAGACTTCCTGGTTCCCAGTCAATCACATTTTCTATTTGCATTCCTAAAATGTATTTTGAAATAAGTCCAAATATTTTGTTTTGAACATAACTGAAGGATTAGTTTTATATTATGATGACAGGTGAGATTGGATAGGATGGGTTTGTTGTCATTTGAATGTAGGATGCCAAGAAGTGACCTGACAGAAATTAACACAATCGTGAGAAACATACAGAGGATAGATGGTCAGATTTTTTCCCCCTGCCAGGGGAACCAAGAACCACAGAGCACAGATTTAAAGATACAGGAGAGAAATTTAAAGGACATCTGAGGGCTAAATTTTTTCACACAGAGGGTACTGAATATTTGGAGCTAGTTGTCAAAGGAAGCAGATAGTATTATTTCACCGAAAAGGTATTTGGACAAGAGTTTGAATGGGAGAGTAGGAGAAGTACACAGGACTAATGTGAATAAATAGGATTAACAATGATAGTCATTACGTTTGGCATGGACAAGGTAGGCCATAAGGGCACTTTTCTTTGCTGTATGAATATTAGTCAGCATAGATCTGTACCAGGAGCAATATTTTATTCAACTCATAGTGGCTAAGTGTAAGTAAAAGCAAAAATCAACATTACATGCAAATAGCAGCAACTTATGTTGTCTGACAAATCAAAGAGCCTTCACTTTAAAGAGGCACAGCATGCTCATGAAAATGTTTGCCAATTAAAGATAATTGTCATCATTCATTTAGAATTCCATAAATTTTTTTTTCTTCATTCTCTCGTTTCTGGTCACAGGAGAATTGTTCATTATGGTATTGAAGGCCCACACAACTATAGAAAGGATCACAACCTGACCCATTAGTATTTCCCATTTAACATCCAAATATTTTCACTGCAGCTCACTTACCAGTAATCTGAATTGGGATTCCTGGACGATATCTGGGAATTTGTGCCTGATCAAAATAAGATCCACAAACAAAGCAGACACCAAGAAGCAAAGCTGAAGACCCCTGACTCAACGTAACTCAGTACTCATTGAAAACTATTGACAAAATATATGTAAAGGAGATATATGTACCGCTGGATTGCAAAATTGTGCCAAAATGAACCATGTCATTTGCAAAAGCTGTTGTGACAAAAACTGTAGAGCATCTCTGGCCAAGCAGATCTTGAACAAAAAGGAACACACAATGCTGCAATGTTTTCTCCTGTATACACTTTCCCTTTCTGTATACTTCAGAAAGGGCATTTGGGACATCACAATTGTGCTGAGATGGCACCAGTGGGCAACTTCTTCCAGATCATCTGCGAAACATTTCAAATTCTCTTTAATGTCTCTTTTTTCCCTTTTCTAGATAGCTGCGATCCTGTTGGGAGTCCATGATCCACAGCTGCACTCAAATTGCAGTTCTACATGGCAGTGGGTTCCCGCTCTCCGAGCGGCCTAGTGTTTTCTCCAGGAGTGGCCCCGATTCCTCGCTGGTGTTGCCAACTGAAGCGTCACTGGAGATCTGAACATCAAGACTGTAATGCACGCTGCTGTCGAAATAAGCGACGCTGCAGAATGAAACATCGAAACAGCGAGCTGTTTGCCTCCCTGTTTGCGTGGCTGGAGTTATGCCTCTCTCGCCCTCATTCATGAGAGAGAGCCTACAGCATATTCAAGTGTTGGGATGAACAGTGTTCCTCCTTCAGGGGCTTTGTTATTGCTTGTGCTTGCGAGGGGGGGTGCTTTGGGGTTCTACTGTCATACATTCTTTGGGATTTGTTTCTTCTGTTTCATGGATGTCTACGAAGAGTCAAGAATTTCAGGCTGTATACATTCTCTGATATTAAGTGGGACCACTGAATAACATACAGAATGTATCCTTGTTGCATTGTACTGATTGACATTTAAAAGTGTGTTACACACCTCACAGGAATTTTGCTGAGATTATTATTTAACTACTTTGACAAAAAAGAAAATATATATATATCTTTAAAATTCAGTAGCAGTTTAGTGGGTTTAGCACACTGTCAAATGATTGTTCTCCTATTAATCTTGAACTTTTTCAAAAGGTTATGTCACAGAGATATACTGGTATCACAGCTCTGAAAAGCATTGAAAAACCTATTGACCAAACTCTGCATTAATTCCAGGTGTTGATATGATCCAGATGGTGGAAAGTTTGGAAGCAATTTATTGAATTTAACAAGACAAAGTACATTTAGAAAATGACAGCTTCACATAGCACTCTTGAACTCTCAACCATTCTCAATAACTGTTCATACTAACCAAATATTATTGTCCATCATTTGAAAATTCCTCTTCAACGAGGCTATTTTCAAACCAGCTACCAACAAAATATACACATGGACAAAATTAAATAATAAGAAAGAAGAAGAAGATAGCCCTTAACTCCGA
This sequence comes from Hemitrygon akajei, assembly GCF_048418815.1. Classification (NCBI taxonomy): domain Eukaryota; kingdom Metazoa; phylum Chordata; class Chondrichthyes; order Myliobatiformes; family Dasyatidae; genus Hemitrygon; species Hemitrygon akajei. Next base: position 58,024,952 of record NC_133133.1, on the reverse strand, counting down.
GTGGAGTCATCGTGATGGCATTTTTTAGCAGGCTTTCTTGTTTTTATGAGGCCGAGTTGTTAGCTCGACGCTCAACCCAGCACAGATGGAAAGCGTGCAAGGGAACCTTCGCTCCGAAGTCCAGCGTTGATGCCACTATGCCACCAGCCGGCACAAATAATGAGAAATAAAGCCTTATTTTAAAAAGAATCAGAATCAGGTTTATTATCACTGACATCCTGCCTGTCATGAAATTTATTGCCTTGCAACAGCAGTACAGTGTAATAATAAAAGTGCTATACAGTACCTTACAGTCAGAAATATTTAATAAATAGTACAAAGAGAGAACAAAATAGTGATGTGGTGTTCATGACTCATGGACCATTCAGAAATCCGATGAAAGAGGGGAAGAAGCTATTCCTAAAACTTTGAGTTGAGTGAAGAAGGTTCCCTTTTTTATGCATTTTCTCCTAGCAAGAAACAACCATTCATATGTTGGAAGTAATTGTTCAGAAGATTTTATAAATTATAATTTTGTAACAGTGAATAGTTAAGTAGAGGACAAAGTAGGCTTTGCATTTCCCTCATAATACTGAAACATTACTAAATATTATATATTAAATTACTCAAAGGGGCTCCATATTCTTCAAAGTCATTTGCTGTAATTCAACTCTCTTCCTAATTGGCTCACATGATTCCACATACAGTAGATTCCAGTTAATTGGGCCACTGGTTAATCAGGGCAGCCACTTACTTGGAACAACTCTTAACAAACAAAAACTAATTGAGAAAATTGCCAGGCAGCCTTCATTTATTTGTGATGCTCTGCCGCTTATGGCAGGAGACTGTTGCCGAACAGGTTCTAACAAGTGTTAGTCACATGCACATGTCTGTCGTTTGGATGCTATAACAGGCATAGAGCAGATAGTTTTTAACTAGCATCAGTTGGGCATGTTTCCTTTCAAAAAGCAGTGATATTTATCACTCATAGAATGAAAGAAACAAATAGTAAGACAATTCAGAACTCTTTTGCTCACTGTGATTTCAAGCATTCAGGCTTGGAGATGCAAGAAAGGGCCAAGAGCGTAATTGAAATGACTTCACCATTTCAACAAGTTAGGAACTTTGAAAAGTTTGAAGGTATCAACAATCATCTTCAATGTTATAATGAAAATGAAGATTTTGAGGAAGCAATAGCATTCTATGAAGGCAGTCCATTATCTACACTAAGTGTCTGTCCTGATATTTGTTCATTTAAAATCAAGTCAAATTTAAAGTCAGTCAAAAGAACAAAGCAGCCTTGAATTCCTCCATCGCTAAATATTAGGAACTAATACTCAGGTTTATAGTACTGTTGTGTACTGTTTATAGTACCAGTAGTGTCTAATTTGTTCTGTATTTCATTTAAGTACATCACTTGTTTCTCAGTTTGTCTTTTTTAATACCTTGTTAACTATTTCAATGAAACTTCAGCTAATTGGGGCAGCCACTTAACTGGGCCAAAATGTACTGGTCTGGATGTGTCCCAATTAACCGGAATCCACTGTGTGCCACAAGGTCAGAAATTTTTTACATTCTTTGATTAACACTGAGAGCTGAAGCATGTTTAGACAGTGTCAGGACCTGGGCAACATTTAATCAAATTTCTCTGCTGCTTGTCCCAGTGGAGCTCAGAGAGAAGAAGTCTCTCTTTGCAAGGCTGCACTTCAAATTTCCAATTGTTTACACGCTGTTAAGTAATTATTTCACTCCTGAACCCAGCCTTCAAGAGACACTGACCTCCTCGGAGAAAATTAGCGCTTACTCAGCTGCGTGTAATCTATTTTTTTTTCTTTTGTGAAAGTGAGAGCTCAGCTCAAACAGCTCTCTGTGTATATTTTATGTATAGGTCTGTGTTAATGATCTCTTTAATTGTGAGCTTATTTGTCATACACGGGAACATTCTTCTCCCTATTTGCTGATGTCATCATTTTACACTGCAATATCAACCTTTTTTCCCCTTTGTGTGAAGTTCCCATTACCCTTGTGATTGCACAAATTACTCAATATTTGTTCAAGAGTTTCAATAATGCGCTGATCTTCAATGTGTCTCTTCTCCAGGGCAAAGTGCAGAAATGAATACCAAGCAAGAAAGAATTACGATTTCTTTTTTTTAAAAAAGCTCTAATGTTTTGCTTCAATAAAAAAACACTACACCACAAATAGAGATGAAAACTGCCAAGTTTAAGGCATTAACAATTAAAGATAGCTTAAAATTGTCAGCCAAACCCTTTTGTTGAACTGGATCCCCATTCAACATTTTCCTTCATTTTCTGTTTATAATGAAGATAGTTTACCATATGTGTTGAACTGACTATAAGTTGAAAGTCCATTTTGTAACATTTCACCCACAAAGCACAAATGTATAATACCTTTTAAGGATTACACCAGTACTTCTGGACCTAAATAAGTAGAGAAAAAAAAATCAAAGCAAAATGGCACTTAAGTGTCAGACTAATTCTATTGGATACCACAAACATCAGTCAGTCAGAAGGGAAGATTAACACTTCAAGTTATCATCACATTATGCTGCACTGCGGGAGACTCCACCCTTTATAAGGATATTAGACTAAACCAGCATCTGCTAAAACATTTTGGTCAGTTTCGGGCCGAAATGTGGCTGTAGAGTCCAGGCTCATGGCGTATCGAGACTGAGGGATGACCTGATGTTTGGACGATTTAAATGCTGGGCCAGACTGAAAAGACAAGGTGTCAGGACCAGAGGCAAAGCTCGGGCTATTCTGCTCTGCCACTTTTTCCCGGCTCTGCGCTGAACTGAGACTGCGGCCTGCTCTGGGTTTCACATCCATGGACTCACTTTTGTTCCGAATGCTACATGCTTACTTTTACTTGCTGCACAATTTGGTTTTATCTTCTCTGCATATTGGGTGTTCGACAGTCGAATATCGGTTCTTTTGGGTTTCTTTGTTTTGTGGATGCCTGCAAGGAGACAGATCTCAAGGTTGTATAACGTATACTTACTTTGAACATCTTGTTCAAATGCCACGGGTATAAACCACAGGGACAATTATTTGGCAACTAACCACAAACTTCATGTAACGTGTTTGAGGTAAACCCACTGGAAAATGGCCAAGAAGAAATTAGGCCAGTCAGATAAACGTAGTTCTGCACCATAAGAAAAGCAAATTACATGATTTTTGTTGGCATGTTCATGTACCAACAAGCATGACATCATGTTTGCCAGAGAGTTAGGTAACATAGCAACCATGTAAATAATAATGCTCTTGAGTACAACAGCTAACAAAAAACCACAACCACCATTCGAACTACAGACACACCACCATCATGTGTCAATATGCAAAATTACTATGGAGACATACATAGAGTACTACTGATCACAAGTAAAAGATGCTTTGTCAGTAACAATTTTGTTTCCTAGAAAAATCTCATCCCCCAAACAGTTGTGATCGCCACACAACAAAAAACTCCATTATGAACCCTAGCTAAAAACCACCATAGATTATCCTGTTCCATGCTCATTTATGTTAATCAGCTTTCAATGTTCTACCTCAAAAATCATTTGACCAGAATACCATGATCAATAGAAAGATCCAATGCTTCCAGAGCTCTACAGCCAAACGTGTGTGGCTGAATATAGAGGGCCCATAAAAAAGTGCCCCCATCAAAATAACTGATTTGCTTACCGGTTTTACCTATGTATGTAGTTATGTTAGTCTTGAACAGTGGTTGTAATGAGAGGTGGCGGGTTGGAGAGCATTAATTGATGTGGAAAAAAAATAACTTGCAGAAAAACAACACCAGAGATTGGCTATTCATCTCAGTATTACTTAAGTAACGTTATTGCAAGGAATTGGCATTTTGATAATTAAGTAACTTAAGTGAGTAACATTCTTTTCATTTTACAGCCCTTCATCTCCAAAGTACAATTACTTTGAAGAGCATGAGAGATCTCACCAACATGGTCAACAGTTATCCCTTGGCCTACACACTGAACCAATTGTTATCACTGGTGTTAGTGATAGTTTGCTGAATGCCTATTAGCCTCTGTTTTCATGCATTACTATATATCAAAATTACAGAGTTTTGAGTGAGGTAGTCACTTGAGTTATCACTAAAACAAGAATACACTTTCTTTCAATGAAATATATACATAGAAAATAATATTTACAATTCCAAAAACTCTGATAAATCGAGTTATCTTCTCTTCAGTTTTGCAATAAAGAAGATTTTTTTTAGTATTTCCTATTTTTAAATGCTATTTTGTTACAGGGGCTTCATATTCACTATTAAATGGCAGGAAACATGATCATGATTTGAAAATGACAAAGGAAGTTGATATAACACGAGTTAGATTGGGACAAGAGTTCCTTCAGATGTTGCCATTAAATGAATAATGACATAGAGCAAACATCCATTCAAGGACATGTATGCATTACAATCACTAACACCCAAACCAAAACAATGGAGAATGGTATATTTAATCAAAGTGCAGGCATTTTACTCTGCAGTTCAACTCACTCCTAGCACTGTTCTAAAGGCTGCAAATTCTCTGTAGTCAATCAAGATTTTTCTGTTTTTCTGTTTGAGAATACCGTCACTCAGTTTGACATTTGCTCTGAATGGAAATGAGGAAGGTGGGTCTTCTAATTCATCCAGTGATTAGTTGAAGGATACAAATCAGAATCATTCATGTTTGATGTCTGCTCTCAGCTGGCCCAACTAAGGAATAAGAAGCATCTCATGGACAAGGGCTAATTTTTCAGCCAGGCTCCCTGCACATAAGAGCCAAGTATTCCCTGATGGACATGGATGAAAGAGAGCTGGATTGGGCCAGCTTAGGATGCCAACTGCAGTCAAGTAGCCAGTCATTTCTTGTAGCCTGTGTACGTAGTGCCAAATCGTATAGATAATACATATCTGTGACTGAGGGGAAAAGTATTGCAAATAATGATTGTACCTGAAGCCACAGATGAGCAAGAGCTTGAAATAGGGAGGCAAAGAGGACAATTGCAACGTAATACATTTGATTCCCATGCAGCATTAGAGTACCTCCTAGTGGGTCAACTCTATACTACCACAATGGACATCAAGTTCACCCTTATTTGAACAGGATGTCCATCAAATGAGTGAGTCAAAAACTAAGAAATACAATGTGGGAGGATATAAATAAATGAAATCTCACTTTGCAGATAAATTCTTCCTGACTAGTCTTTCACTTACCACTTATAGTGCAAATTGAGCATCAGCTGGAGGTAACTTGTTGATCTCAGGTCTATTTTTACATTACTGCTGAAATAATAATGGCATTGTTCTGCATTCCTATGGAGTTAGAACATTCCTCAACAATATAATATTATAGTTCACATGAACAGCTTACAACAAGCTTGGATTCATTACATATTTTTATTAGACCTTGAAAGTTTTTTCACTCTGTGGTTAGTATAGTTACATAGGGACAAAAGTAAAAATGTCACTGAGCATTACAAGTCAATGCACTAGGAAACACATGGTGACGTCTACAATTATATTAACTCAGTTTGTATATTCCTCCTTTACCACTGATAGAAACAAGTCAATTATTAACTGCCATGCTTGAAATGCATTCCATAGGTACAATCTCACACAAGTTCACTCCAGTATTAATACACTAAATCCTTTCATTACATTGGAAACAAAGAACTTTCCAGTGCTTGGATTACTCTTCAGGAAAGAGCAAACACAGCAGCCAAATATACACAAGAACATTTTGAAATAGTACATGGGATAAATTGATTGTTTCAGGTAAATAGAAAGGAACTGTTACCAGTGACAAAAGGTTGGGAAAACAGAGAAAACTGATTTTAGCTGAAGAGCAAGAGAATCAGAAGAGATACTTTACACGGCAAGTTGTGATCTGCACCGCTCTGCTTTACAGAGCATGGGATGCAGGTTCAATAGCAGCATTTAGACGAGAAATGGATGGGTGTCTGAAGAGTAAAATGTTCATACTATGGAGAAAGAGAAGGGATTGGCATCACATAATCAGAATCACCAAATCAATGGTGCCAATATGATAGGCCAAATGGCTAGCTTCAGCGTGCATTATTCCATGGTTCCGCAATAAGTTGATGACAGTGATTAATGGTTAATATTATTACTGACCAGATTTCTACATGTAGACTTCTAAAATAAAAGCAGATACAATAAAAAGGAAATCCTGTTGTTTTCAATGTTTCAGCTCAAGTCAACTATTTAAAGTTAGTTGTTCCGATGTCGTGCAAATGGAATAGATCACCAATTAACATAATGGAATGGAAGATTTGAAGTTCAAAAATTATAGATTGTGGTAAACTATGTGTATACCTGTCTGGACATGCCCCTCTGCTGACTGCTCCTGTGGCTCCTCCCACAGACCCCTGTATAAAGGCGATTGGAGGCACTGTTCCTCGCTCAGTCTCCAAGATGCTGTGCTCCGTTTTGCTGCTAATAAAAGCCTATCGTTTATCTCCCGTCTCCGAGAGTTATTGATGGTGCATTATAGATATAATACTGTACAATATGAGAAGGTAGGTTTCGGGCAGGAGAGTTGCTATCTTTGGCTTTGGCTTTTAGCCATTCATGGCAGGAGAATGCCAGAAAGACCCACCAACAAATTTCCACTGACTGGAGCCATTCTACTGCACTCATCATCGTCAAGATAGAAAACCTAATTTAGAATGAATAGAATACCATGCTGAATATTCTCTTCAGATCTACACAGAAGTTAAGCTGCTGATCCCTCAATTCCCAGTGCTAGGTCTGTTATGGGTCCACATTTCTTTCTGAATACATAATTAGGGCCAGCAATGGCAAGATCCCAAGAAGCTTGCCCATGGGACAAGATAAGGACATCAGGAAGAATTACACTTAAGTATCAACTCTGCGTCCACATGGGAAAAGACTGTTTATAATTAAATAACATTTATGAATGTAGGACATGTGAAATAAAGACAAAAATTCTGATGAAAGCATCCAAAAGAAGAGACAAGCTAACATTTGTCTTGGATACCTTTGTCAAACCCAAAACAGTAATTTGACCTGTATCTTTTTTATCTGTACAGGTGCTTAGTGTAGATCCAGCAGATTTATATTTATTTTGGTAATACTGACGATATGAATGTCACTGAGATATGTATTTGAGGAGTTTTTCCCCCCAGTTAGATTGTTTGGCTGAATCATTCAAACAATTTCTGAAATAATAGTGGAGAGGTTCATAAATTTTAAGCACAGCTTACATTATGTACAACTTCAGAAATCTGTTTTAAAAACACATTGCACAAGAACCTAGCCACTCTTGAAGCTTGCCATGTTCCCAAGGTAGATTAATAACCTGTGTGGTTTTCACTATATGTGCTTGTTTGTAAGCTTTTAAACTGGCTCTAAACCTTAAGTGTTTTTTGTATGGGGAAAAGGGCAATGGCAATAATTTTAAAACTACAGTATTTTAATTTTTATGAAATCAGAGACAATATTTTAATACAACCAGTAAAAGGGGGCTCTTACTCACTTTAAAAAGACATTTATAATAATTTAGAAGTAAGTTAGTCACAGATGGTGGGTTTGCATTTCTCTGATTTAATTCATTTTCTGATAAATTAATCAAAGTTATAACAAGACATTTCTAAAAACCTGCCTAATTGCACAATTTCATGATAAATTCATGAAAATGAATTTGAGTGGAAGTTCAAGAAAAAAAATTCTCAAAATAGGTCAGTATGCATCAAGTCTGCTGGTGGAACCCAAATGGAAACTCCAGGCCTGGTTTATGTTGTGATGGATGAATAAACGTTATATTTTGGTTGAACTTTATCACTCTTTTGTTCATAGCAGCCGCTTTCCTATTTTGATTATACTTGTGCTGCTACCACATGCTTAACCACTGAACCTTTGACCCCAGTGGGGGGTGAGGCGGGGGGGAGGGGGGGGTGAAGGGAGAAGTTTCATTCACTTTGTAGTACTAGTGCAACTGCCAGTTACAAAGACATGTTTTTCATGAGTACAATCCTTTATAATTAAAAATTTCATTGACTCTGACCAAAAGCAAAGTTCAAAGTCAAAACCAACCAGTCTGCAGATTTTTGTGTAATTATTACCGTATTGACTGACACGGACAAGAACATTGTTCCAACTGACCTAAAATCATCATTGTTCCAGCAAGCCAAAAAGGAAGACTGTGCTGAACTCTCTGCTTCTGAGATGTGCTGTTGCTGATTAATACATTCCGAAATGTTTTTCATCAAGACCAAGTTATTCTGTCTAATGATACCTCAAATTAAAACTGACCATTTCATATAATGAAGTTCTGTTCATAACTGAACAAGAGAAAGAAGTTAATAGCAAACTGGATGTTGTGGAAGCTATCATTGAGCGTCAAACAAAATGACGTCAGCTTCAAAGTATTCCTAATATCACCTGATGTGGCCAATGCCCTTTAAAACCCAGAAGGCTCCAGATTTTTCACTCACATGAATCTACACAGACGGTTAATTGAAATGTGCTTGTTTTCATTGACAATAAAGATAATTTGTGATTCAACATTATATCTGTCTCAGTTTAACTATCTCCCCAACGTGGATTGGTAAGCAATAACAGTAGCAATGACTTTTGGTGTGCCAAAGGTTTGACCTGGAACTTGTGGATGACCCTTGCTTCCCTTTGGTGGACTGCAGGTAATTTGAATCATATTGTTCCACTTGATGATGGTGATTCCCAAAAAAAACAGTATTTTCTTGGCTCTACACTGGAAACGGTTCTTACGCAACTCCTCATATATAACTAACCACCCCCAATACTATTGCTCTGGCCATGGACCGCTAATTCCACTCCCCATTCCCCAGCTCCTGATCATCACCATGAATCCCATTCATATTCTCAGCCCCGTTCTTGATCTCAAAACCCAAGCATAATCCTCAACTTCCATTCGCAATCCATCCCTGAGACACTGATTGCCCTTCTGAATCTTAACTCTCCCACCTCGTGACCCAGAATCTCTGACCTCCAAACTCCCAATCACTCAATGCAACCACATACCTCATCCCCTCTACTCCCACCACCACCAACGCAAACTCCAGTTGGCATCTAAACTGCCCACAAAACCTCATCAGCTGCCATTTTTGCCAACACTCTTGGATCCTGGCAGATTCCAAGAAAACCAGTTCTCCCCAACAGTCATAGCTGGCTGAACAGTTTGACTGCAGTTTTGATTTGCATCTCAATATTTTGCAGAAGGTTACAGCACTGCCAAATATAGTAATAATGGGTCATTGACCACTATTTTGGGTTTGAGATAGACAAGTTCTTTCTCATTGCTTTTGTATTTAAAAAATAAATTCCAAAATATTAACCACAGATCTACCTGCCAGGGGGAAGATGGGCAAGAAAGCAGTTAAAATCAACTTGGAATCTCAACATTTGCATTTTGCTGCATTGTTGGTGTTTAATTGTTCTTCATAGTTTTGTGGTGTGGGTGCATGTGCGTGTGCGTGTGTTGGGGGGCGGGGTTTAAATCCACCAGAAACAAGCTGGGTTCTTCTTTAGATATACAGATCAAGGTCCACTGACCAATTATCTAATCTGTGGTCCAATTTGTGCATTTTCCAACTGATGAACAGGGTCTCACAGTGGGGCAGCATGCAGAACAGATGCCTCACAAATCAAACAAGGCAGGTTTGATCTCAAATTCTATACTTGTCTGTGTGGAGTTTGCAAGTTTTCTCTGAAACTATTTGGGTTTCCTCTGGGTGCTCTTGGTTAGGTACTGTAAATTATCCCTGGTAGGGGATTGGTAGAACGTGCTAGGATTGATGAGAATGCGGGGAGAACAGATTAGGGGAAAACTAGTAGAGGAATAGGATTGCTGTGTAAACCAATATCAATTTGAAGGACCAATAGTTTCTTTCTACATTATAAGGGAATATGAAAATCTAGGAAATGTGATATTGGGCAGGTTAAATAAATAATAAAGACTAGACACTAATATGGATAAATCACCAAGTCGGAATGAAATGTACCTGAAGTATAGAGAACAGTGAACATAGTACAGCACAGGAACAGATCCTTCGACCCTCTATGTTGTGCCAAACTAATTAAGCTAATGACACCTAATTAAACTAATCTCTCGCATATAGTCCCTACATATAGTCTATTTTCTCATGTGTATGGAAAAAAAAACAGCTATACCATGTGGTGGGCCTAATCCTTAAAGATTACATCTGCTCATTTTGCAAAGACTGTCTGTACCCAGTAACTGAGGGAAGCAAGAGCTAAAGCTACAGAACTATTAAGCGTAATCTTTAAATAGTCCTTGCACATTGTTGTGGTCCCAGATTATTGTATACGTTACATCCTTGATGGAAAAAGATAAACCCTGGAATTAAAAGGCACTGAAATTAAAGCTAGTTACGGGGAGGTTAATGAAAACAATAATTAGGCAGAAAATTACTTGTCATCTGAGCAAGATGTGGTTTAATAAAGGAAAGATAAATACTGGTCAACCAACTTGAGTTGGTAATGAGGTCACAGAGTCGGTTAAAGAGAGCAATGCAGTTGAAATTTTCAAAGGGTATTGGATAGCATAGCATACAACAAGTTTGTAGACAAAATTGCAGCCGCGAAATAAAAGAGGCAGGGGTGACTCAGCAAAAGGAAAATTGGAGATTCCTTATGAAAGTCTCATGAAGGCAGGTGATGGTATTTCCTAGAATAATTTTTGGTCCCATTCACTACAACAGGAAATTTCACCTGCAGAACAGGGAAGGTAGTGGTTATTTTAAAAGATTGTTTACTTTAGCTTAATATTTTAATGGCTACATAGGATTTCGAATGTGTTTTTTAATACTTAGATTAAGTTTGTTTTTGGTTGATTCTTGTTCCTTTTCACTTATTGTGGCACATCAGGTGGCATTTTTTGAATTTCCTTACCATTTGTCTGTTTTTTCACAAGGCCAGGTTACTAGCTCAACGCTCAACCCAGCACAGACGGAAAGCTTTGGCTTTTGAATACACCTGTCCTTGCTTGTTGGATTACTTAAAAAGTAATTTCCACACATATTGACCACAGTTGTAGCAGCCTGAGAGAAAAAGGACAGGCAGGCAATTAATATCAACTGAGTCTATTGCTAGAAGGAATAGGTGAACGATGCAAGGCATCAGAACCCCAGCATAGTCACTTCAACCAGGTGCTCCCCAAAAATTGGCAGAAATGCATTTTTGTTTGGGTCCAGTTAGTGTGATACCATGATAATTTAATCAGAAACATGCCAACAATATACAATCTGCCATAGGAGGATGCAAGAAAATAATACACATTTTGTAGCCTACACCAAGTGGAAGGATCTCAGGTGTTTCCAGATTTCACTTCACATCTGAGCTCCAGACTTTTATCAGGATGAGTGGTGGTGAAGCAGCACAAACTTTGACATTATCCCTCTGACCCTGGAGATACTTCACAAATTTGCCAGTCAGCTACAGTCTTATGTTACACAACTTACTGGAAATATAATTGCTTTCAGGAGCCACTTTCACTTCAGCCTGGATCTCTGGTTTGTACAACTGAATGGTAGCATGATGTCTCCCTGTTTCCTGCTGACAGATGGAGGCATGGACAATTAAAGTCTCTATGTCGATGCACCCACCCTGAAAGCTGAAAATTACTGCCTGTGATGAAAGTCAGTAGTGATACTATTTCAGCACTGTAGAGGAATATCCTGCAATCGTACTGCTTAAGAAAATGATTATCTTGTTGTCGCTGTAAAGCACTTCATCAGGAGAAGTTTTAATCAGTTTTCTATTAATTTAACAATGATTTAAAACCCATTAAACACCATAAATTACCCACCATAACTTCTAAGCTTGAAGTTTAACGAAGTTTTAATTGGTTTATAATGAAAGCTTCGTATGCCATTTTTTTCTTTAATTTTACTCACTGATCTAGCAATGAATCTGGCCCTGTCTTCAGGTCCAAATTCAAAGCTGCATCTGCTCTGAAGGTGCTGAAGATGGACAACAATTGGTTCATGATTTACTCAGGAGTTCTTACCTTGAGCTGTCAGTGATGAACAACCTCCATAAACTGTTCAATGTAACAAAGACAACACTGACACGTGCTTAGCTGGCTAGTTCTTGATCAGGTTGTGGGGAGGGACTAATATTTTGGAATTGCAGACTCTGGGCTCTGTAGGATGGGTTTTTAAATGCACAAGCCTAGAATTTTGAAAGCAACTATTTGCGATTGGAAATTGTTCATAGACAGGGAACCAATGACTAACATGCCTGAGCAATTACCACCAAAAGATTTAGTAGCTAGGAAGCCCAAAGCAATTAGAGAATGAACAGGTGTGCACTATTAGATGTTCACCACTGTGGAATCAAGCTAGTATGACAGTACGGTAGACATGCCCAGCCAGTGACTAGAAAAGTACATATGCTGTCAGATTGGTAGAACAATTGGGTTGGAAGACAGATGAAAGAGTAAGGATGCCAGCCTTGAGCTGCCTGGGATTGATAGGTGTTGCAGGGGTTGGTGTGTTCTTAGAGTCGGGAGTACACTGAAAGATCAAACTTGGAGGGAAACAGAAGAACAATGTAGAGATATGAACTTGTTGGGGAAGCCAAGAAACAATCCCAGTCCATAATGGGATCCCAGACCAGCCATCGGTTCTGGCAGGATTTACATGCTACGAGACAAAGTCAGGCAGCATCACTAACAACGAATCCATTCCCGATTCGCTTAAATCATTCTATGCACATTTTGAAAGGGTCAGAGATTTGAACTCCATCCCCCTCTCCAACCATTTTCAATGCACCTGAACTCTCAGTCACTGTTATGGATGCAAGATCAGTATTCTGGAGAGTAAACCCAAGGAAAACATTTGGCCCAGATAGTATTCCGAGCCATGTTCTGAGATCCTGTGAAGGTCAGCTGTCAGGGGTATTTGAAAATGTTTTACTTCTCTTTGCTTCAATCTGAAGTTCCCACCTGCTTTAAGACCACCATCATCTTGGTACCCAAAAAAAAACAAGGTAGGATGACCACCTTAATAGCTCCAATATCAACCATCATGAAGTGCTTTGAGAAGCTGGTCATGGCGCACACTAATTCCATCCTTCCAGATGATCTGGACCATTACAATTTGCCTACCATTCAAACAGACTACAGTGGATGCCACCTCCCTGGCCCTACATTCCCCTCTGGTGTAGGGAGACCTGGGAACCAAAACTTTCCTTTTCAGCTGGAACCTTGTCTTCCTGACCAAGAGAGTGCAATCAGTAAGAATAGGCACCAACACCTCCACAACAATTATTCACAACCCTCAAGGCAGAATCCTCACCCTCTACTTTATTCCCTATACACTCACAAACGTACGCCCAGATTCTGCTCTAATTCCAGCTACAAGTTTGTATATGATACTACCTTAATGGGCTGTGTCTCAAAAACAAAGATGTGGAACAGAGGAGGAAGATAGCGAGCCTAGTGACATGGTGTCATGACACCAACATGGTGTCAATGGCAGCAAAGGAGCTGATCATTAAGTTCAGGAAGGGTCAGTGTACATGATCCTCTTTACATCAGTGACGCTCAGGTCAAAAGGGTTGAAAGCTTAAAGTTCTTAAGAGTGGACATCCTAGCAGCCTATCCTGGTCCAATACATCAACACCACAACTAGGAAAACTCATCAGCAGTTCAACTTCCGCGGAAGGCAAGAAGAAATTTGCACGTCCTCTTTGACCCTCAGTAGTTCTTGTTGATGTGCCACAGTAAGCATCCCGACTTAGTATGTGACCCGTTCCGCTCATGACTGCAAGAAAGTGTAGAAAACTTTAGAACACAGCTCAGCACATAACAGAAACCTCCCCTCCACGGACTCGTCCACATTTCTTCCCGCCTCAGTAAAGCAGCCAGTATAATCGAAGATCCCATTCATATTGGGATCCAAAATCAAATCTGAACAGGGAAGGCTTGGTCCCCTTATTGACAATTAATTTCTCATCAAGGTTCTCCAACAAGCAATAGCTCTCTTAATAAAAAAGAAACCTATTTGACTTGTCAACCTTCCAAATGCTTTTCTTACTGACTCTAAGACACTTCAGATTGCAAATTCTAACTGGACACATGGAGAAATGCTGCATATCTGCCTGTCTGATGTTTTCGACTTCTGTACCTGCAGTGATCCAGAGCTCATTTTAATATCTTTGCAGTTTCAATAAAGCAAATTCCTGGATTTGATCCTGAGTTACATCCCAAGAGTTTGTTGGTATAATGCCAAATCTTCCTTCAGAAGATTGTTGCTTCCAAGGTTATCCTTCATTCAACAGAGTGGCACCGCCGGGAGAGCAGCGACCTTGCAGCAGAGACCTAGGTTCAGTCATGACCTCAGGTGGAGCCCATCTGGAGAAGGCGTTTCCAATAGTGAGAGTCTCAAACGAGAGAGCACAGCCTCTAGATACAAGGATGTCTTTTCAGAACAGAGATAAGGAGGAATGTCTTCAGGCAGACGGTGATAGATCTGTAGAATTCATTGCCCTGGCACCATGGAGGCAAAGTCACTGAGTGTATTTAAATCGGAGGCTGATAGGTTCTTGATTAGCAAGGGTGTCAAAGGTTACAGGGAGAAGGCAGGAGAATGCGGCTAAATGGGATAATGATTCTGCCAGGACTGAATGGCGGAGCAGACTCGATCGGCTAAATGGCTCCTGTGTCTTATGGTCTTACATATTCTCCCTGTGACCACAAGTCTTAAAGAAGGCCCAAAACATCAACTGCTTATTCATTTCCACAGATGCTGCCTGACCTGCTGAATTCCTCCAGCATTTTGTGTGTGTTGCTTTAGGCTTCCTCTGTGCACTCTGGTTTCATCCCAGGTGCCAAAGATTGCAGATTGACAGATTAATTGCCAACTGTAAGTTGTCCCCAGTGTAATAATAGGATCGAATTATGTGAGAACTAATGGGAATGTCTGAAGAATAAGAACAGATTAATGTAGTAACTGTTTGGCACAAATTTGGTGTGCCAAGGACCTGTTCCTCTGCTGTAGGACTCGATGACACAACATTCCTAAAAGACTTTATATGGCCACACTTCCATTGCTTTGCATGGCTGCTTGCTGTTCACAAAATGGCTGCCACATGTTCTGCATTAAATCAACAGCTACATTTTCCTAATGGCTGTAATGTGCATTGGAATTGCTGAGGGAGGCTCAAAGCACTCCATAAATCCACGTCCTCCGCTATTGGCAGAGTCAGTATGTTTGAATTTGGTGAAAAATAAGAAAATAATGAAATTATGTTCTACAAACTCAGGTTCAGGGGGAAAAAAATCAAAATTACAGAATCCTTCATTCAGTATATTCTAATAACAGAAAAAGAAAAACAATAAAGAACAATCTCGCATATGGAGGCAAATTTGCTGATGGTAAATTTGAGAAAATATAACCCTGGGATTATGTTCTATCTTGTCAACTCATCTGAAACATCAGTTTCTTGCTACATGTGAGTGATACTGATCTGCAGGGAGCAACAAGGGAGACACTTAGTGATGTTAAAGGAATAGTCAACGTTCCACACAACCACACATTATTCTTGGAATAATGAATTATGCATACCCCACTGTAGCATACCTCCGTGCCAAGCTATGGGAGAACTGTTATTCAAAATAACAAAGTTCTAACATCTTTGATTTATTTATACCTTATCAGCCCTATCCCAGTGGTGGCACTACTCTCTTTCTCTTTGGATCAGACCATGGGGTAAAGTCTGCTCTGGAGACCACAGCAGTCTACACTACATTAGTAGTGCTAAGACTGTAAGTCCTAGGATTTTGGATGAGATCATAAAACGAAGTCCTGTGGACTCCTCAGGTGAATAGCAGAAACCATATCATCATTCAAGAGGAATTCTTCAGTGCCTTCACCAACATTTACAAACTGACCTCCACAGAAAACAATCATATGGTAACTTTTCTCACACTCTATTGATGCTTCCTGTGTGCTTTTGCTCTTCAGTATTTCCCTTCATTAAGTGACTACACTGAAAAAAATGTTTCTGTGCCTTTCAGGCTCTTTGTGACATGTTCCATGTTCTGTGGAAGTTCTTCCTCCACCAGCTACTTCTACCCAAAGGTGAGAACAAAAAAAAACCTGAAAAACAAAATCAAACATCCCAGATTGTTAAAAAAAAACTCTTTTCTCATCTGCAAATAAAAAAAATCTGTAATTATAAATAAATCAAAAGAAAGAAATTGGGAGAAGGAAGCAACATCTCAATTATTTTTCTCTGCACAACTATTATTCATAAGTATGATACGTCACAAATCCAACTAAAATATTCTCCTTATTGTTTTGGCTGTGATTTTTTAAATTTACTTGGGTAAATGTATACAAAATATGACACAAACAAAAATATAATATTATAATATGTATATTTGGGAGTGGATGTATAAAAATCTTCCATGCAAGTCATAATTCTTCAGCCTGTATTCATACAAATACAATGCCCAAACTGTATTATGGCAGTCAGTCTAGATCCTGTGAATGATTTTGGGATTTTAATAGTTTTAATCCAGAATAATTTTATTTTGGATGTTTTATTGCATCATGTGTGAAAATATTGTAGAATTTGTAAGTAGAACAAAAGGGGATATTGACAAGGTGTCCTATGATTGAACTTGGTAGACACCACATATGGGAGCTACCACTGTAACTGGTGGCTTTATATTGCAAAAAGTCTTTGTTATGTGGACTGTGGCAAAAGCTATTAGAAACTCAGTGGGAGTAAGGGGTGTTGCTAAAGACTCCAGCAAGAGACAGACAGCAAGGGTAGATACTTGATGGTTTTAAGTTACTGAAGCAAACAGATGGCCTTTTCTTGAGGAAGGAAAATTAATGGTTACTTGCATTTTGTAAATGCAAAGTAAAATAGCAATTATTATGCAGGTTATTTTTCTTGACACCATGCAGGATACATTATTCCCTCAACACAAAACAGCTAGCAAAGTGTCAGAGACCATTCTATTCTCTTTAGAAGTAAAACTGAATAGTTCTTGAGAATGGGCACAGGAGAGATCTGATTCAGGAAGCAGAACAACTGTTGCCAATTGCACATCGCCATGATTTCACCGCATACAGGCAAAGATTGGGCTCCTCGGCAAGAAGCCCAATATCAAACGGTCAGCACCATTATTATTTCAAGGGTGTTTGCCGCAGGTAGATAAAAGTATAGCCATGGAGCATCATACGAGGATGATGTCCGTCAATTCTGGACACAGCACTACACTAAAGATCTTTGTCAGTGAGGTGAAATATAGGGTTGATGCTCTCTACCTAAAGAACAAGAGAGCTCCAGAACACTGCAAATGCAAGGTAAAGAGATAAGTTGATGGCCAAAGACAGATATCAGACCCAAAGCAACTGGAAGAAATGCTGCAAGAAATCCGCATACAAGTGGTCAGGGTAACCTTTCAATGCTGTACCACACCAGAAGTCTATGCTCAACACACCACCCCAATCTACTCACCTATTAAAAATCTCAAGCCTACTTGATTCATTTTTGCCACTGCATCCTCAAACGCTGCAAGAATTGCCGATCGTTCCACCATGAGAGGCATATCACTCTCATTGTTTCGTGTGATCCTCACAAATAAACTTCCCACTCTCTTGCATGACAGCGTTGAACATAAACGCTAGGCAGCATGGTATCGTAGAAGTTAGTGTAACACTATTACAGCACCAGTAACCAGAGTTCATGTCCAGCCGCTGTCTGTAAGGAGATTGTGTGTTCTCCCTATGACTGGGTGCATTTTCTCCGGGTGTCCCAGTTTCCTCCCCATATTCTAAAAACATATGGATTTGTAAGTTAATTGGTCACATGGGTGTAATTGGGTAGCATGGGCTTGTTGGGCCTGTTACTGTGATTAGGTAGATAGATAAGGGGCAACGGTAGCTAACAAGTCCAGGAATGGCAAAGCAAGCTCTGCTTTTTAATGGTGAAGAGGTGAAAAGTTCCATATTGTAGCAAGTTCCTCAATGCTACTGTGGCCATCACCAACACAGGAGATGATGGTTCCTTGCCCAGAATCCTCTCTTTGCCTTCTAATTTTGATCACATCTCAGAGTAATTTTCCATTTAAAAGCTGCAGTGGGGAAAAACACCTTTTGCTTTCTCCTGTGTGTGCAACTGGTACATCTTTTTCCATGCCCAGCCATCCTGCTCTCACAGCTCTCCTCAACGGGTGCCCGTTCCCAGGGGAGAGAGAAAGGAGAGTGTGTAACAGGTTCTGATGGAAAGGATTCAGAACAGAACTTACAGGGAAAAAAAATAATTAATTTCTTGTTTTTCTTTAAATGGGCCTGCCAGTCATGACCAACACTATTAACACACTTGTCGGGACATATATCGTGCAATGTCTTGTGACTGATATCTCTGTCAAACAAACAAAAGCTACCCAGTGCTGAGTCCTGCAATATCCACTCCATAGCGATCATGGGACTTTGTGTATCAAACCAATACAACAATTCCCAATAAATTGCTATGATTGGGAGGATATCATCGTGAGATGGTGACGGGTTTTATGAAGGACTAATCTGTAATATTCTCTCACCAAAGTAGCAAGTCTGATCTCTTAATGTTCCTCTGCTTTTGCTTGAGAGCCCAAAACCAGGTCTTATAGGCCTGGCACTTGATGTTATCCTCTGAGGCATTTGGACGATTACCTAATGTAAATCATCAATACTATCAATCAAGTCTGCAAAGCTACAGTAGTACTATGTAGCCATATATGATGGACAAAGGTATAAGGAAACAAACAATAAAGGGTCTTGTGGCTAGAGATACAAAATTGGTCTGGAATATTTACATAGTCTGTCATTCTGTCACTATGGTCACAAGGACACAAAAATGAACAACAAATGAGAGAATAACAATGGGAACCATTGGGTTCTGAAAGTTAAGCTGAGAATCCCCTCACCTGATACCTTATAATTTTGAAACAACTTTATTCAAAAAAAAACATTTATATGCATATACTTGCAACTCCAAAATCTGCAAAATTTTCACGTTTGGTCATTCTTATGTTAACAAATGTAACCACAGTGAAATAGAGATTGGTTAGTTCCGAGTTTAGTAGAATTTTATGTTTCAGGGTTTTCCCTTCTTAAAAAAAGTTATGACAGATAAGAAGCAGCTGACATATTTGCCAATATTCTTTCCTGCTTCACAACCTGCATTCTCTTAATGTGGAGTTTGGAAAATTATTGGAATTGTTTTGGAGGTGAGGAATTTCAGCTGCAAGGTTAGAACAGAAAATCTGGGCTTGTCCTCTGCAAAAAGGAAGACGGGGAGATTTGATAGAGCGATGCAAGATTACAATGGGGTTTAATGGGGTAAGTAGAAGGAAGCTTTCCTATTACCCTATATTACAACGATCTAAAGGCACAGGTTTTAGTGGATGGACAGCAGCATATGTAGAAACTCCTTATACAGAAAATTCTGACTGTTTCTTTCTTGACATCCTTAATAGTCAATAATAAAGTGTAATGATGGAAGTCTAGGACATATAATGTGCAGTATACAACCAAAACTGAATGCAGATATGTTTAATATCATAAGGAACTGTGCATACATTTTGAGGCACACCAAACCTATTAAACATTAAATGTCATAATTGTGTTTCTAAATACCAAATAATTATATTATTGTTAAAATTGTTATGAGATGAGATAACCTATGGATATGAACTGAAAAGAAAAATAAATTGGCTCTAAAAAATACAACCAGCCTGAAGTGGTACACTCAATAAAGCTTGCTTGATTTCCTGAGGATCTACAAGTATCCATCCCCAATTGACCACTCACATGTGGCAAATTAGCACATGGTCTTAAGAGAGCATAAAGTTGCTTAAAGCTTTACTTTAGTACGGAATACACAGGGCACGTAACCAGCTTAATGCTCCAACGGCATCAAAAATTAACTTGTAATTGACCTTGGAATCAAATAACTGTTTCTTTTCTTATATTAATACTTCTGATACTTTAAAATGCGATGCTAGAAACGTACGTAGCAAGAAAAATAAAACATGAAACGGGTGGAACTAAAGGTAATTCCACAGGCTGCCATTTTGAAGACAAAAAATGTGGTGTGTTCTTATTGCATGATTGAAAGAGGGAGAGTTATATAGATACTTTAATATTAGTTATAAAATAGCATGCTACAAAATTCCCAAAACATTCTGTGCTTTTAAAATGCTAATGAGCTTCAGAAACTACTTACAGACCAATAATGTCATCTCCTGTAAACAGAGCTTCTCAACAGTGGAAGTATTATCATATAATTCACAAAAGGATAACATAACTAATGCCTAGAAAATAAATACCTACTGTACAATGATATTCTGGAAAATAAGCCATAATCTTACCAAAGTAAAATTTAGACTCGAATTTAAGATTGTAAATATCAGAAATGCTATCAAATTAATTACTATTTAACTGCAGTGCATGATCAAACTTAATTCAATAGAGTATATTCTTTAAAAAAATCATTTTACTGCTTGATACTTCCATGTATTAAAACTGTTTTTGCAAAATGGAAATTCAGAAACAGTGCCTTAATTGAATTGTCTGCTGTTTTGAATGGTGCAGCAAGAGTCGAGAAGTCTAATGGCTGTTTTAAAAACCTACTTTCAATTAGGTTGTTCAAAAGAATTCAATAAGCATATACAGATTAGTGCCAGGCGAACTGTGTAAGTCAAAAAGTCCTTTCAGGATTTCTGTGTTAATGATTATTTACAATGAATCATGCATTCATTGTTCCTCTGTTCTGACATGATCCTTTATTACTGTCTTTTTTTAATCCACACAAATGATCCTAGTGTAACAGCTGTGCGATCTTAATGACAATTTCATCTCAGTTTTAATGGTTTGGAGCAAATAATTAAAACCTGTATTTACCTTCCGCTGCTTAGCTGCAATTCAGTGTTTTTCATTTTGTATCCAAGCAATGACATATTGATGTCACAGATAATAAATCACTCCAATTTGTTCGTCTCTGTGAACAACAGCCTTAATCTTCATTTATGACTACAAAGTCCATTTCATGGAAGCCTCTGATAAAATACTCAATTACCATTTTTCTGCCACATATACACTGCACAATTCAATTGTCATGCTGATAAAATGTTCAGCTTAGCAGATAAACTGTATATAATTCCAGTCGAACAAATGTCAGGAACACTTAACATAAGCAAGAATTTGCTGATTTCTCTGCAGTCTATTTTCAGAGAACTGACACCAATATTCAATATTTTTTGCCTAAAGCTGACAATTAGAATATTTTCCTGACACCTGCTCCCGATGGTAAAACACTTAATATATTAAAAATTAATAAGACAGCAGGCTGCTAGAGTTCCTGCGTCATTCAGAGCAAAGATTACAAGGCACAGAATCCAATACAAACAGGAAAAAATTAAAGAACAAATGGAGATAGACAAAAATGGAGAAGACCCAGTACGTCAATAAATTTTGATGGAATTGTTATTGTTCTTGCAGTTATTCTTTAGCTTTCATATATTCTGAAAATGTTGATATCATGATTTGTTTGGTATTTTCCTCCTTGCTTAAATTAAGATCGCCTCTGGAAGACTTTCCCCAATTCAAGTCAAATGACATATGTTGGTTTTTCTTCCTATAGCAAACTTGTGACAATTATGTATTGTTGATTCTAAAATCTGACTTCAAGAAGCATGGAATTTATTCTGTCTGCACACTCCACCCTACCTACACTATGACTAAAGTGACGCCATCTGGTGTTGTTCAGGAACCAAAGAACACAATCTACCAAGTGGAACACTTTTGCTGAAATAACTGAAGATATCTTCCATCATCTACTTTGAGTCAGCAACTCAGAAAATAAATAATCTAAACAAACGTTTTCCAGTGTCAGCCACAGGGAACAAGAGTGTCAAATAAAGAGCCTCACTGATTTCAAAACATTTTATAAAGTACACGTCTCACATCTTCTTGACAGGAAATAAATGTTTCATGGCATTGTTGATCTTTGTTTAAGATAAAGACACATTAACTAGAATAGCAGGGCATTAATTGTTCTGATTTATAAATTAATGGCAGCAGAAATACCAAAATAATAAAATTACCTAATACTAATGAATCCCAATACACATGCCATGTAACTTCAAACATTAACATCTATTTCTACTGAGCATTTATCCATTACTTTCTAGGAGAAGTATAACCTTACAACGACTTAAAAGGTTACACTTCCATATTTCAGTGTCTGTGCTCCCTCTGGTTCTCTGGGCCCCAGCAGCCCACTATTACCTATATTTAAAGTATTTATATTTTCTAATTGATTCGGTCATCATTTTCTAGGACAGGAGGTGGACAGGTGATCCGTTTCTAAGCCTCTGACAGGACCGCTCATGAATTGATGATGTTCAGTGCAATCTCATGGCTCTCCGCTCAGCCTTGGATCACCTGGGCTATGTCAGGCTGCTGTTTATTGATTACAGTTCAATGTTCAACGCAATCATACCATCAGTTCTAATCAACAAGCTCCAAAACCAGGGTCTACGTACCCATTTCTGCAACTGGATCCTTGACTTCCTCAACGGGAAACCACAGTCTGTGCAGGTCGAAAATAACTCCTCCTTGCTGTCAATTAACACAGCCGCACCTCAATGGTGCATGCTTAGCTCACTGCTCTACTCTCTCTCTACCCACACCTCAATCACCATCTCCAATCTGCCAATGACACTATTGTTGGTAGAATTTCAGATGGTGACAAGGAGGCATACAGGAGTGAAATAGATCAGATGGTTGTTAAGCAGTGTCACAACAACAACCTTGCCACAACATCAGTAAGACCATGAAATTGATTGTGGACTTCAGGAAAGGGAAGTCAAAAGAACACACACTACTCCTCATTAAGGGATCAGCAGTGGAATGGGTGAGCATTCTCAAACTCTTGGATATCAGCATCTCTGAGGATCTATTCTGGACCCATTACACCAATGCAATTACAAAGAAGGCACAACAGTGGCTACATTTCATTTGGAGTTTGAGGGACTTGATAGGTCACCAAAGCCTCCAACAAATTTCTACAGATGTACCATGGATAGAATACTAACTAGTTACATCGCCATCTAGTATGGAGAGGGTACTGCACATGATCTGAAAAAGCTGCAGTAAGTTGTAAACTCAGTCAGCTCCATCATGGGCTCTGGCCTCCCCAGCACAGAGGACACCTTCAAAAGGTGATGCCTGCAGGAGATGGAATCCATTGTTAAGGACTCCCATCACCCAGGACTTGCCCTCTTATTGCTACCATCAAGGAGGTGGTACCGGAGCCAGAAGACACACACTCAGCATTTCAGGAACAGCTTCTTCACCTCTACTATCAGATTTCTGAATAACATAGTAATCCATGAACACTACCTCACTACTTTTTCATTTCTTTTGCATTACTTTTTTTTTTACACACACACATTATAACATATATATAAAAAAAAGAAACATACATCCACTATATACACCGACACTCACTTGTAATATTGTAATTTAGGAATTTAATGCATTTTCATTATTATGTTTTATAATGTACTGCTGCTGTAAAATGACAAACTACACAACATATGCCAGTGATACTAAACCCAGTTCTGATTCTGAAGGATGCAAAAGGATGGCACAAACTGTCTCACCCTTTAATCTATCACTTGACATGGGAAAATTAGTTAATATCAAACTAGTGTCAACATGATTCGTTGGGAACTCAACAAGCAGATATTCAGGGTCAAAATGTTTATTCTACTATCCCAAAGCTCTCCACAGCACAATACCCAGTGTGCATGGTAATAGCACCAATCTGGCTTGCAAAGGCCCCCATCCACAACCTGAAAGAATAGACGGTAAAGTTTCAATGTCTGCATTCTTGGCACTAGACGTCTTTTAAGCACAAAGAGGGATATGAAAAAGAAATTTCTTCATGAACCAGAACGGAGTTGTTTGAAACGTAATGGAAAATCTACAACTTGTTAATTAATACAAGTATTTGTTTAAAAATAAAACTTGCTTTGAAACACTCCATATGTTGCCTAACCTGTAAAATGTTAAGAGTGTTTAATTGCCAGCTATAGGGTTAGAAACCAATTTTTCAGCACTCCACTTGGAATCATTGTTTAAGTTTTATTAGCTTCCTTTCAGACTTTTAGTAAAGCATTCTGTCTTGAAAGAGAAGCAGACTGCAATAATAATTTTAAATAGACACCTTTTCTTTAAATGCACCTCCTCCTAGTTAGCTAAAAAGATATAACTGATGACCTGGATAGTTATACTGTTTAGATCAACCAACAGAATGTAGGAAGGTAAGCATCAGAAGCAGAGAAAAATAATACACACACACACACACACACACACACACACACACACACACACACACACACACACACACACACACACACACACACACACACACACACACACACACACACACACACACACACACACACACACACACACACACACACACACACACACACACACACACACACTTCCAGTAATGCTCTGATATTGTTTTCAGCCAAGCCCGTCAGATCTGCCAGACAATGATTAAAGGTATGTGGCCACAAAATTGGCAAAACACACTCTAACTACATATAAATCATCAAACAAATGAATCATGAAATGAATATGTAAATTATGCATTTAACCTCTCTTTACACAGCAGTGACTGTCATTCTCCTAAATTTAAGGCCATTGTAATCTTGCAACTTTAAAAATGCTTTGATAAAAGCATGACATATTCAGTAATAAGTAAACAGTGAGCTGGAACCCCTCAGCAATTATTGAAACGAGGTGAAAAAGGCATCACATTCATGTGCTAATGTAGGTTCTAGATATGATATGAATATTTGCCTAACAAAAACCCTCCTGTCTTTTACTTGGTGAAAAAAATAATGAATGTCAACATAAAATTCCCTTTTCTGCCCTTTGCTCATGGCTGACGTTCAATTATAGCAAGAAAAACAGCAGCTCATCTCTGTGCTGGAAAAGAAAATGAGTCAGGCACTGATTTATAGCCTGCTGAAAATCCATCCTTGTAATGGACCAATCTTTACATGAGACTGCTATCCATTACTTTAACTGGGGCCTCCCTGCCCTGATGGTGCTATAGGACATCTGTCAGCACCAAAGAGATTCAACTAAACAATGGCATCAACAGACAAATTTCCTTTTATCTCAGTGTTAGTGGAACTCTCTGGACTCATCGCCTAATAAACCTGGCTTCAAGTAATTGAAATAATTTAATTAACTAATATAAAGATGGGGCTGCAGTTAAAACTGCCATATCTCCTTTCAAAGTGACATTCTTATTAAGTCAATTTCACAAATTCAAACTCAGCCAACCAGAGATTTCCCCATAATTGGGCTGACTTTCAGTAGGTCCATCACAAAATACTTGGTTGCTTTTAAATTTTCCTGAATAAACACACACAAGGAGAAAAAAGTCCTACATGCACAATTACAGACATTTTTCTGTGACTAACAGCTGGTGACATGCTGACCCACACAAATAAAATTGCAGAGGATTTTTTTTCCCTCCAATTGTCCGCAAACTATAGCTCTTTGCTGAGCTCTCCAGCATTTCAACTCCCCCTGTCGCTTTCAAACATTGGATACTGAACTACTGGCATTTGAACTTCCATTTTGCCAAGCAAATGAAGGAAACTGGAAGAATTATCAACTGATACTTCAACAAACATTTCTCTCCAATTTGATAAAAGCTATAAAAAGGGTAGTCTTGGCACATGTCACAAAATCCTTACTAACAGTATAGTGTTTGACTGGAAACTAACATGTTTGAATTAACCTTTCTCATGTACTGCTCTCTAACAGCAGTTTCATGTGAAAAAGCTTATGGACAATATGAAGTTTCCCTTGCAGATATTACAGATGTTCAGTTTACTCAGTAAAATCTTGCTGGTTTATTTTTTTCATGAACTACTTGCATCTTACAAGGCTCACAGCACTTTCTTTTAACATACACCAATTACACAATATTTAGAGAAGTTAACATAACATGTAACTTTTTAATCTAACATTTGAATCAAATGTTTGGCTTTATGTTATAACTGACCATACATTTTAACCTAAAGCTAGTTAATTTTGCTGGCAATATGATGTCATTAAATCTGATTTCAAAAGGTCAGAAATAGATATTTGGTAATTCACATCTCAGAATTCTGAAACTGTGACTTGACATGTTCTGCAGTAATAATACAAACTCAATTTGAATGTTTCTCATCATTGAGAGACTTCGCAGATATCTTTTCATCACTGCTGTTTAAGTGATATCATTCTTGTTGTAATTGTTCTTCCTCATTTTCTTGGGGTCTGAGTCAATGATGTTCTCTGATTCTGTGTTCTTAGTTTACCAGCTGTATCATAATCTTAATTATTAAAAGTAATAATTAAAATTATTACTTATTATTAATTTATAAATGCATCTTTTCCCCATGATAAAAAAGTAACTAAAATACCAAATAGAAGAGAATTATGAAGCACATTGGTCTTGGAATCCCAAAATCCAGTAAAACGGAACCTGAATGAACACTTTGAATCAGAATCTTGTTGCCTGTCAAAGTTTGAAAAGCTGCTTTGCATCTGTATGCTCTCCAAGGAGAATATGGTAAACATTATTTGACTCCAGTATGGAAATGTTATCTATCAGTTTGGTTCCTAAAAGAGTTCATGTTAAAATTGCCTCTAATAATTTTTATGGCTTATTTATATCTTATCTTAATATTATTCTATTTGTAAAAAGACTTTCCTTTTAAATTGCCTGATTATCCAGAAGCAGTCTTGTGTTTTCCCACCTAGCACAGCCGAGAATATCATTAGCAAACAAGCAAAGAGATTAACAGAGTCATAGACTCTTTTGTCGTATTTGAATATGATGTCGGTCTGGGTTGCGTGGCTGTCTGGACTTTCAGAGTCAGTGAAATGGTCATTAGAGTGAATGGAAAGGCTGCCAATTGTGCCTACCAGTTTAGACTGTCAGAGCCTTGTTTAAAATTTTTGAAGTAGAAAAGGAAATACTTCATATTTTCTCAAATCTAGTAGCATTCTGTAACAATTGTACTATGTTCCCTATTGTACACTATAATTGAACTAGGCTAAGAGTTAAATGGAGATATCATTATCTAAAACAATTTTATGTACAGCAGCTTCAACTGATGTCAAACGCAAAATGGAACAGTTATACTGATTAGTCATTGCCAGATATGGATGGAAGAATTTGTGGCCAACCAGTATCACATCTGAAAAAGGTCTGGCTTCATTCTTGCTACTGTTTAACCCTGCATATATTTCCAGTATAACTGACACTCAAATGTGATCTGTCTGATCAGAATGACATATTTATTGCCTCATTCACTGGCCTTACATGCAGGCAGAAAAATCAACATTTGAGTCATAAATTTTTCCCACAGACAATACTCTATGCATGAAAACAGCATACCAAGGCTGAACGTGATGTCTTAAAATGCATGAGGAGCTGATTCAAGGAATAGATGCCTTTTGACATTGTAAAACTAGTGATGCATTTGAACAGATCAATAACTCTATTTTAAATTGTGCCATAATTTCGATTAACAGAATTATTCATACTTCTCAGAATTTTATACACCGCTGACTTTAACCTCTATTGCCATAACTAAATGAAAATTTGGAACAAATAGGTGAACAAATATTTGGCACATTATTTAGTGTTTACAAATGTGGGATCGGGAGGCATAATTTATACTACCTCCACAGCTGTATCTGCACATTATTAAGGATGAGAATCTCTTAACTTGCATGGTGACTAACAAATTCAACTGCAAGTTCCCAAAACACATGTTGTCAGAATATATACAATACCACACAGAAGCAAACAAAAATGAGCAGTTGGGACATAATCACATAGTGACTCTCAATGTACAGAAGTAATTTGACTTTGAACACAAATTTACTGTTAGGGTGCTGTGAAAGACTCTTTGAGAGGAACAATTACATAATGTGCTTGTTATTTTTTAGTGTCGTCCTTAAAGTATTGATTATTGATGTCTCTCCATCAATCAAGTAAATGAAGGCCCTAATGAAATGAATCTGTCTCTGCCACACCCTTCCTCTCCCCACTACATTTCTGACATGATGCAAAATATATACAGTTTTTATTTTCTAGTTTACATTTTGCCTCAACAAATACCGACAAGTAGTCTGAGAAGATTATACAAATCTAATTTTTAATATCCCTAGACTTACTCTTCAATTTCTGTTTAGTCAGCTGGAGTGTGATGATTGTGACATTCTATAAGGCATGCTAACATTAATACTTTTTTATAATTAACTATTCATTAAACTATTTAATGTCACTAATATACAGGTTCAGTAAATCCATTAAAAGTCAGTGCTCCTTTCTGGGCATATTTTTAATTATCTAATTAGAAACAAGTCTATACCAGAAGTAAGTGCATATTTAGAAATATAAAGACACCACTGGAGCATCCCACATTGAAGCAGCATGCAACTCATTATTTTTGGAACAACATTGCTTTGGAACAGTTTCAATGACACAATCACTTTCTCTGCAATTATATGTTCAATTAAATTAATTGGATCGTAATGCAGTCAATTGTGTTGTTGCTTTGTGTGAGCAATTTAACTTCTGTATCTGAATTGTTTTCAATGTCCAGGGGTATTGTCAACTGATATCTTTTTCTCCATCATTTCCGAGAGCATTGTTATGTTTTGGGGACATTTTCATGTTATAATATCTTCAGCCTTTGTAATGTTATTCTGCTATTGGTTAGTATTGATTTTTTTTATAGACAATAGACAGTAGGTGCAGGAGTAGGCCATTCGGCCCTTCTAGCCAGCACCGCCATTCACTGTGATCACTGCTGATCATACACAATCAGTTCCCCATTCCTGCCCTCTCCCCATATCCCTTGACCCCGCTATCTATAAGAGCTCTATCTAACTCTCTCTTGAATGCATCCAGAGACTTGGCCTCCACTGCCTTCTGGGGCTGAGCATTCCACATATCCACCACTCTTTGGGTGAAAAAGTTTTTCTGCATCTCAGTTCTAAGTTGCCTACCCCTTATTCTTAAACTGTGGCCTCTAGTTCCGGACTCACCCATCAGCGGGAACATGCTTCCTGCCTCCAGCGTGTCCAATCCCTTAATAATCTTATATGTTTCTATCAGATCCCCTCTCATCCTTCTAAATTCCAGTGTATACAAGCCCAGTCACTCCAATCTTTCAATATATGACAGTCCCGCCATTCTGGGAATTAACCTTGTGAACCTACGCTCCACTCCCTCAATAGCAAGAATGTCCTTCCTCAAATTTGGAGACCAAATCTGCACACAATACTCCAGGTGTGGTCTCACCAGGGCCCTGTACAGCTGCAGAAGGACCTCTTTACTCCTATACTCAATTCCTCTTGTTATAAAAGCCAGCATGCCATTAGCTTTCTTCACTGCCTGCTGTACCTGCATGTTTGCTTTCATTGACTGATGTACAAGAACACCTGGATCTCATTGTACTTCCCCTTTTCCTAACTTGACTCCATTTAGATAGTAATCTGCCTTCCTGTTCTTGCCACCAAAGTGGATAACCTCACAATTATCCACATTAAACTGCATCTGCCATACATTTGCCCACTCACCCAACCTGTCCAAGTCACCCTGCATTCTCATAACATCCTCCTGACATTTCACACTGCCACCCAGCTTTGTGTCATCAGCAAATTTGCTAATGATACTTTTAATCCCTTCATCTAAATCATTAATGTATATTGTAAACAGCTGCGGTCCCAGCACCGAACCTTGCGGTACCCCACTGGTCACAGCCTGCCATTCCGAAAGGGACCCGTTAATCACTACTCCTTGTTTCCTGTCAGCCAGCCAATTTTCAATCCATGTCAGTACTCTGCCCCCAATACCATGTGCCCTATTTTTGCCCACTAATCTCCTATGTGGGACTTTATCAAAAGCTTTCTGGAAGTCCAGGTACACTACATCCACTGGCTCTCCCTTGTCCATTTTCATAGTTACATCCTCAAAAAACTCCAGAAGATTAGTCAAGCATGATTTTCCCTTCATAAATCCGTGCTGACTCGGACTGATCCTTCTACTGCTATCCAAATGTGTCATAATTTCCTCATTTATAATTGACTCCAGCATCTTTCCCACCACAGACGTCAGGCTAACCGGTCTATAATTCCCTGTTTTCTCTCTCCCTCCTTTCTTGAAAAGTGGGACAACATTAGCCACCCTCCAATCAACAGGAACTGTTCCTGAATCTATAGAACATTGGAAAATGATTACCATTGCGTCCATGATTTCTAGAGCCACCTCTTTAAGTACCCTGGGATGCAGACCATCAGGTCCCGGGGACTTATCAGCCTTCAGACTCAACAGTCTATCCAACATCGTTTCTTGCCTAATATAAATTTCCTTCAGTTCATCCTTTACCCTAGTTCCTTTGGCCACTGGGAGATTGTTTGTGTCTTCCCTAGTGAAGACAGATCCAAAGTACCTGTTCAACTCATCTGCCATTTCCTTGTTCCCCATAATAAATTCACCCGTTTCTGTCTTCAATGGTCCAACTTTGGTCTTAACTATTTTTTTGCTATTCACATACTACTACTGAACTACTGAAGATGCGTAACTTAAGATTCCTTGTCTTTCTACTTCTGTTGATCTGCCAATCTACAAAAGTAAATAATATTGCAAACTTAGAATATAGATGATACTGAAACTCAAATATTTACCCAAATTAACGGAGAAACAGGAACGAAATGCTAAATAAACATAATCCAAAACTGACAACATGGAAAACTGCTAGTCATTACCAAGGGTACTATTAACTGCTATCTTTGGCTAGGTTGGGTTTGATTTAGATTTTTTAATTTGACTAAATGGGGTATTCAATCTGAGTTTAAATAACAAGAACTTGATGTGATTCTTGGTGCGTCAGGGTTTAATCGGGTGCCTGTCTTCAGTTAGGGCATATTAAATCAGTTAGTTCTCTTGACACATTTACCAACTGTTGACTTACAGTAAAGACCTGAAAGAGATTTTGAATCTATTGCAAATGCCCTGCTTTGTACACGAGACAATTTAGACTTCACTGCAAAGTCGCATTTAGTTTCTCACACTACCTTATCCTATAACAGCAATAATTTCTTGTGTAAATTTCTAGTGATAAAATGGGATTTTTTTGGCAGATAATTACATTTCTCATGAGTACCTATTAGTTTAAATCATGAAGAATTGTATAAACCTGCAGCTACCATAATCAATGATGAAGGCAAACAGACAGCACTGTGCCCAGAAAGAGAGAGAGAGAGAGAGAGAGAGATGGCCCTTTGACCTAAAGTTATGTGTGAAAGAATGTAAGTAATCATTAAAATTTCTAACTATTTTGTGACTGCTAATTAAAGTGTGATTCCATACCAGTAGTTGGAAAAATCATTTGCATCTTAAAAGTTAATAACTCAAGTATTCAAAAACAAATCTTTACACAAAATGTTTACATCTAATATTACTTAGCTAGTGTCTGTTATGGCGCTGCCCTTAATGGCAGTTTATATCTAATATATTTATTCCTTAAATTCTTACATCTCTGCACTTTAAACTCAAAGCAAAAGCAGAAGAGAGAAATATCCATCCTATTTTAGCAACATTATTTGAAATTTTTCAATTATTAAAATTTTATGTAAGGTTTACTAGTCTGCTTATTAAAATACAAGTATCTTCTTGTGTTCCAGTCACTGCATTTTAGGACATAATAACTGGTAAATAACAATGGGCAAACTATCAATTATTTACTTCAATAATAATGGGAAACCCACGCAATGCATTGCTGAATATTTCTGAGGCAAAGGTGTCTTATTTTTCCTAATGTTATACATCAAACAGCCTCCACAATTCTGTGGTGTGGAACGATACAAATCATACAACTGTGAGGGTGTTACACCAGATCGTTTTATCTGGTAATCTTCAAGTGAAGCATCATTTAAATGAAAGGCAATATTACTTATGATTTAAAAATAAAACGTAACTTTCAAAAGGCAGAGTATTAATTTCACAAACTGAAACATACTGTGTCTTCCTTGAATTACCAATACAAATTCTAGGAAAAACAAATCCCCATTTCAGGTACTTTGATCCCTTAAAGTACCTTACTTAACAAAGAATGATTAAAGAGCATGGGAGACATTTATCTCCCCACTCCATTTATTGTGTTTACAAAAGAAACCTCATGTTATTTTTCTTCTCTTCAAGCTGCCACAGGAATCTAAAATTTAACTATTATTTTATCAGCTGTCCAAAACTGTAAACCAGGTGTTCTGAAACCTCCCCACGCTCTGGAAATTACATCAGGGGTATGGATTACTCCTATTGTTTCTTCACAGAAAGTCATAAAATATCCTGCATATTTCACTTCATGATGCTTAATTTATTTCACTTTATCTGAGACCCAGAACAATTCTGAAAAACATGAAACTTGTAATGGTCCTGACACAAAGTAGGGCTTTTAAACCAAGCCTAATCAACCCACTTGTCCATGACTCCACTTCCCCTACCCCCCCCCCACCTATCTTCACCATAACAGGAACCACAAAACTCACAATGTTTTCCAATGCATAGTCACCCAGTCAGTTATAATCCTCATATTCCAGCCTGTTCCTCGACCAATCAAATGGTATATTAAATGACTGTGCCCTTGAAAAATGCATTTTCATTTGAATAATCTAAAAACAATATTCTGGTCTAAAGAGCAAGGTCATTTACCAATAACAGAAATTTATTTGCTTCACAAATAAATTCCACATCAGTAATTAAAACCACGCTTCTTGGCTTGTGCTATCAGCTCATCAAATTCATTCCTCATCTAGAATAACAGATCCACATCTGCAGTCATTATATCATGCAAGATAAATCAATCCACTGAGTGATGCTTTGGGGCATCATGTCTCCCTTTAAACTTCACTGTATTTATTTCCCTGTGACACATTTGACATTCTATTTACTGTAGGTAAATGGAAATCAGCATTGTATACTGCAATCAGTATAAAAAATATACTCTGATTCAATCCTGTTAACAGTGTTAATAATGCACTATTTACATTGATCAATGCAATGTGAGTTACAAACTTAATACCTCTATTTCTGGACCTGTGTTGTGATTATCAAATTTTGAAAGTGATAAGATACTGAAAATACAAGAAAGATATTTAATCATTAATTTAATAACCCAAATAGTTTTCATATATTTTGGTTGAATTAATACGCAGCAATCTAATTCATTACAGGAAATACTCTGTCCAATTCATTATTCTAATTGCTGGCTTAATCCAAAAACTAGCCCACACCAAAAAAAGATCTCTGTGGCATTTGTTTTTCATGGAGACAGTAATCAAAGAACTAGTAATGAAGCTTATTTAACCTCTACCTTGTAAGCAAGTACATGTGAATGTAAGATAACATTTCTTTAGCAAGCTACATTCTCGAATTATGAATGTCATTTCCAATTTTATGCATTCCCAATTGCATATATCCAGATTCAGAAACATCTATTCGAGACATCACTCCTAATTAGATGATTAGTGCTCCAAAAGACAGTAGATGGGTCATTTACATAATTTAATCATAAAAAGTTAGCAATGGATATTTCTGTATGCATTTGTACAATTATCTTCCCTCCTCAGGCTGTGATATTAAAGTGATTAAACAATATTTCTGCAAACAGGCAAGTGTGTACTCTATTAAACCTGTGCTAGAGGCAAATAAAAAATTAATTTTTGAAGATATTTTTCAGTATATCTCTAATAAATAAATTGCACTTACAGAATATTTCTCAATACAATTAAAAAGGACAAAATAACAGTATGTAGTCGAAAATTCTGCTGAGACATTACACCTATGTATAACAATACAATGGAAAAATTGCACAGATGTTCATCAGTAATGCAATTTCCATCCAATTTTCTAAATGCAGTCCCTAAGTGCAAAATAGCTTAACGTTGTGTTTAGCTTGCAGTTCTTCAATAAATAATGAATGCAATAAAAACCTGCAGATCAATTTCAAACCAAGGAATTTTACAGGATTATTTTATTCGCCCACTATTACTGATCGAAAAGTTTTGTTTTAATCCTTTGAGTTTGATAGGTCAGCCTATACAAAGTTCCCAGAAACATATCTGACAATATATGCTTACCATTTATATAGCTGTCAGTTAACATGCTAAGGACAGAGTAACATCAAAACATGCACAGAATTCAAATACAAGGCGATTCATTTAGATTTGCTCCCATTGATTTATTATACAAACTGCAGCATCTGCAGTCTGATAAGACGCTCTAGAAAATTAATTCTCGATCAATTCTAAGGGAACAAAAAAAAATGCACCAGATAATCAACCGGCGGATTAGTTTGGCACCTTAGTTTATTTTGCGTCTCGCATTATCTGCTAATTGTGAATGTCTTTAGCACTTTGGAGTAAGTTTTTATTTGTTTTTGCTGATTAGAAATGACAACAGCGAGTCCTGCAGGCTGAAACAGAAAACATACAACCCCCAGCAAAGCGGCTCTGCTCCATGATAGCCATAAAATGAAAGAAACGTTCTAGTGTGTACGGAGAGCAATTTAACAACAAACCATCTTTAGCTCCTCGGTCTAACTTTGTGCCCTCAGATCACTGTGCTGTTGTGCATAATCGCCCTTGTGTTAGTTTAACACCTACACAGCAGAAGTATAAATGTGATTTGTTACGTTCGTGCGACGGTGGGTTTCCCGTATATATAATTAGAAAGCGGGTTCAAAATCGGGCGCCTCATACTTGCATTCATTTTACTGCTCTGAGCTCTTTGGATTCGTGGGGTAGGGTGGGGTGGAAGTGAAATGAGTGAAACTGAAACATTACCGATGACGATAAAGGAGTTTGCAAACAGTAAGCGCAAATGCGGGTGAATATTTTATGATGCATTCCAGTTTTATTTTAACACCTATGAATAAGAAATATTCTTAATCGTTTCCGAATAAGAAATACCACTATGCCACAGATCACTGGAAAATCCCCAACTGACCTTTAGAATAAATGCCCAAACAGGTGACAATGGGAATGGAAGGAAATAATCAGGAGGGGGAAAGTAAGAGTGAGAAGACAAAGCAAGGGAATAGGAGATCGAGCTTACCTTGCGTTGGTGCAATCGTTGAACAAAGTTTCAAAGTCTTTTCTGGATATGAGTTTGCAACGGTTAACTCCGGGCTGGATGGCTCCGAGTCCTCTGAGGATTCTGACCTGCTCTACGGTGCAGACCACGGGCGTTATATCCAGTCTCTTTAACTTAGTGTAAACCGTATGCAAACCGCCCACCAGATGCTTGAGGAAGAGATCAAAGACCTGCGGGAGGCAGATTAGCTCCTGCCCGTCCACATTGAAAGACGCCACTTTGACTCCACGGAGCTCGACCATCTTACACTCGTTGCCGCTGTTGATGTTGTTATTAATGCTACTAAGTTTGGGTGATTCCGAAGGGCTGGTGTACACAGAATCGGTGCGGAACAAGCCTCCTGTTAACGGGGTAGAGGTGGGAGTGAGAGGGGGTGGTGGGATAACGGGAGCTGACACAGCCATGGCCACTTTTCCACATGTACTCTCTCTGCGCGTCTCTCTCCCTCTCAGTATCTGTGTAATGTAGTAAGGAAAAGCGAGGAGTCGCAGTCACCTAGTCCTCGCAACAACTACGCCCTTCTCGCCCAATTGACATCGCGCGCAGCCAATCCGCGACATGGCTTCCGCAGAGACATTCCCTATTGCACGTTTGCGCTACGATTCTACCAATCAGGAGAAGGAGGCGGAGTTTACTGTTGCCTTCAGTCAAGTACGTGCCGAGCATATATCAATAAATCACTGAATGAACAGGAGCCGCTCCGTTTGAATTTAAAGCTGAACTCACCCCTAAGTTTCCTGAAGTTTGTCGAGCTTTCAGAATTGCATGTTTTCTGACTTACATTATTCTTCCATTGGATTATTTATTATAAAATGATTTTTTAAAAATTGAATTTGAAAGCGTGTGCCGTCTTTGAGGAGTCTGACAAGGGATATGTTTAAATTTATGAATTTTTTTTGTTACGTCTTTGTACCATAACAACTTACATTCACGATATTTGGAGATTTTGGCTCACATGACACATTTTCGATGTTCAACTATTTCCTTCAGGGATAGCGCACTTAATTCTTAACCCAAAGGAATTGGTACTGTATTTATATCTCTGAGCCAACTTCATCCTTTCGCATGGAACTTGCACAGAACAATTCAGTCAAAAGCAAAACCCATAATAATTTTGGAATACGTAGATAATGAAAAGTTTAATAGAGAAGACTTTGGAAGCGCGCGTGAGATTGCGCAACATCTGTGGAGAAATAAATAGTACACCGTATTAATAAAATATATAATAAACAAGGCTAATGTGAGACAGATTTCTTTTTCAACACTTCATTCTTCTTGCATATTATCTTTTACTTGTGTCAGAATTTCACAGCACAAGATGATTTAAGTAATAGCAGCCTTAGCACAAGTACCACTGAGGATGAAGTGGTTCGTAATAAGGACTTCTTAATTCAATAGAAATGGTTAACGTCTGGAAAAGACGGAAAAACAATCAACACTATCATAAACTCAGTTCGAAATCCAACTTAATATTTGAAACCGACAGGTTTTGAGAAGATTTTTCGGTCCGTTGTCTGGGTATAAGTATATTCTGTTTTAAATCCGAAAATCTTTTGATCCCATTCCTCGTATCTTTTCATCCGGATTGCGGTGAGTGGAGGTGATTCTGCGGACACATACATGTTGGAAAACAGTAATCATGCGCGTATGTTTACTTTTCAGCTGCAATCCACTGTTTCATATCGAGAGAGGAATACAAAATGACAAATAAGTGTTTAAATATGTATCGATCTCTGTTAATCCAGTGCATGAAGCACTATCAAAGAACGTTGCGAATTCAGTTAACCAACGCACGCTCAGATTTTGGAAGAAAATGCAAGGATTATACACCTGCACGTTACCCGGAAGTGGATGTTGCGGGATCCCTTTTCTCTACATCAACTTGAATACAAGTACAGCATAGTTTAGGCAAGAATATATTTTCCTAATAAATAGGAAAAGTGAAACAAAGTTGCATGTGAAGACAGCAGACAAATATTTGTTATATTAACATCATAACTGTTCCCCCACCTATGGACTCACTTTCAAGAACTCT
The DNA here is from genome assembly GCF_048418815.1 of Hemitrygon akajei. Lineage (NCBI taxonomy): Eukaryota > Metazoa > Chordata > Chondrichthyes > Myliobatiformes > Dasyatidae > Hemitrygon > Hemitrygon akajei. The sequence goes on along the minus strand of NC_133133.1, from coordinate 57,987,610 downwards.
TCAACTCATGCTCTCGATATTTATTGCTTATTTATTATTATTATTATTATTATTATTATTATTATTATTATTATTATTATTATTATTATCATCATCATCATCATTCTCCTTTGTACTTGCACAGTTTGTTGTCTTTTGCACACTGGTTGTCTATCCATCCTGTTGATTCTATTGTGTTTCTTTGTACTTACTGTAAATGCCGGCAAGAAAATGAATCTCAGGATTGTACATAGTGGCATATATACTTCGATAATACATTTACGTAGAACTTTGAACTTTTCATCATGTTGTGCACGATGGAAAGAATTTTCAATGAACACCAAGATCGTAAATGTAAATTGCCTTAAGTTTATATATTTACATTACCTCTACACTTTTCACTTAAAAAAATATAACTTCGATAAATAGTCTTTCACAGAATTTTAACTACGTAGAGTTGGGATTACTAGTTCAGCCGTGCTTGCGGAAAACACGACCAATTTACTTTCTTAAAGGTTCCGAAAACTTTATCTTACAACCTATATAATAAACATTGCTGTCCATGAAGTTAAAGTGTTAATCAAATATCATGCATGTTTTAGTTTCATCGTTGTTAATGTGGAAACTCCGAAAAAATTAAAAGATTTAAAAATTACAGATGTTTTCATTTAAATTTCCAGTACGGCAATGAATCCAACTAATTCTCAGAAACGACTCAGAATACTGACTCAAAGCGAAAACGATCAACTTTTCAATTTCTAAAAAGCAGAGGTTACAATACAAGTCAAAATATTACTGGTTTTCCGCGCCGACTGAAAAAAATAGGTCTGGTAATATTGCCGGCGCAATGTCATATATTTACATGAACACGCGGAAATTAATCATTGATAATCTGTTAATAAGTGTCGCGCCAGTTATGACAATGATGTGCGAGCTGTTTAGAATATCAAAGTATTCCAGCTGATGATTTAGAACCTTTGCTAGGGGAAGTTTTCATTGCCTCACATCTGAAGAGTACAGATTCCAGTCTTTATAATTACGGTATAAGATTAAACACAACTTCTTAAAACTCCTGAGGAAAATGCTTCCTATAATTTCTCAGTGACTGAATCATCTTTACAAACGCATTGATAATTCCACTTTTGCGTGAACTGAGGATGATTATTGACAACTATCTGATAATATAAATATTAACCGAAGCAACGGCAAAAAGAAGGCGGGAAGGGTGATCCAACAATAGCCTCATCAGTACAATTAGGGATACGTAAACTAATTTGTTCATTAAACACATTTTGCCAAATTGTTGATAAATCAATCTCTGTAATTTGAGTCGTATCCAAAACAATGCTATTAGAAATCGATCTAGCCTCATTCACAAAAAGACTTATATTAAATGATTTTAACCTCACCAAACGCACGCTGAGTAAGCACTAGTTATTGAAAAGAAGCTTACCGAAAGTCTGACAAGTGCATCGACATCAAGCTCGAACTTCGAACTATTTTTATTCGATTTAAAGCGGTAACTGCTCCATTACATGGTGGCTGCAAACTAAATAAGACAGTGTTGCTCATCAAGCCGCTTATCAAGTATACCTGCAGACTGCACAATGTCAGTACCCTGCATTGCTTTATAAGAGTAGACGCTCGTAATCTTCATTTACGGAAACGTACAACTGTAACTGTACGTTCAATACACAAGCATTTAAACAAACCTGAGGGTTATCATTATGTAGGTAGAACATTGATAATCAGAGAGCTTTGGTTTAGAAAGTAGGGTATTTTGCTGAAGGACTAAACAGAAGTTCAATATAATTGTTCTCAGTTGCAATTGAATACATTTACTTAAAACGGTCCCTCTCCATCGTTTTCCAACACAGGAAGGGGTATAGTACACTGATGGAAGCAAGTTCTAACTTTGCAAGTTAGTTTTGTTGATGGGGGGGGGGGGGGGTGATCGTATAACTTTCTGAATGTAAGCGATCTCGATAACAAACGAAAATGTAAAGGGGGCGTTTTTGGGCAATTGAGAAAGTTAGTTTATTTTTGCGCAAATTGGAAATTTGAAGGATTTGACAGAGATCAGAGCTTAAAGTGATTTCAAATCAAGAAATACAGTATAGTATATATGAAAGAGTGCGGTATGAAAAGATGTGTCACATTGTTATATGATTGAACTACTTACTAACTAATAACTAATAAAGCTATTTTCACCAAAATACCCGTTACATTATTTAATATATTTCCAGGTTTCATGTCATTGTGATACGTCAATTATTGACTTCACAATTCGGGGCAGTGCGGGGAGAGAAATATGTTGTGCGTATGTCTTATAATTCCATTTCAGCTGAATTCCTTTTAAATGTTTTGTTTATGTATGATTGGAGATGTAACTATCCCTTTCTTATTAGTGCACATATATTTATCACCAAGTGTGACGTTTTCCTGTTGATTGACAGCAGTTACGGGGCGGATAAGTGTCGTAATTTCCGTAGTCTGCGTCACGCTAGGCATGCGAAGATGGCGGATTCTCTCCCTGCGGAGGTGGACGTGGTAGTCTTGGGTACAGGTAAGGATGGAAGAAGTGAAGGCGACCTTCTTGGTGTTGTGTTTTACCCAGACGTGGCAGAGTCGGCCTGAGTCATGGGTCTCGGAGCTTTCAAGCCCTGCGTTGCAGTTGTCAGGAGGTTGTATTGAAGCTGGGCCTTGGTTCTTCAATATAATGTAGAATCTAAGAGTCGCCCTGTACCAGGAGTATGCCAGAAAACCCGCGTTTCAATGACGCGACACATCGCAAAGTGTTTGCAGCTACTTAGTACGACTTGAAGTGTAGGCACAGTTACAATGTGAGAATAAAATTCAAGTAAACAGCAACAGTTTGTGACTATCCTGTTAAATGGCCACTTCAGACCTCTATACCACTATTTAAATGAATGAATTCACTTCTTCTCTTTGGGGCTTTTGTCAAATGATAAATCTCGTATTTTTGCTTTTTAGGAAGTGAACATTGAAAATAATAGGAGCTACTGGGAATATGGGGGAAAACCAACAAAAAGTGTAAGAAACACTTGGGTCAGGCAAAATCTACAGAAAAAGAAAAGGTTAATGTTTCAGGTGAAACACTCCTTTCAAAACTGGGCAAGAGGAAAAAGCACCTTGTATGGAAGGGATAGCTAGAACAAAATGAATATCTCTGACAGAGTGAGATCAAAAGTTGTTTTGGTGCTAAGTGACAGATAAAGTCATTGAGTTGATAGAGGAAGTTAATGATTAAGCACACACAAAAAAACCTGAAATTGAGCAGTTCCATGTTACTTCCTTTCTGTCTATCAGAACTGATCATTTAAAATTTAAATCTGACCTTGATCCAGCTTTTCTCTCTGTATTTTCTTTCTTTTTAACTGTCCAGGTAGACATACCTGTATTTAAAAAATGCAAAGCTGTTTTACTAAACTTGACAAATTATTTGCAGTCACAGTCATTGTCCTTTGGAGAAAGAACCCTCCATTTTGGGTCAGACAAGCATAACTGATGCATCAGATTGGATTAGCGGTTTGACAGATTGGAATGTGCAATAAATATCATTCTTGTAGGCTGTTCTCTTTCCACAAAGTCACTTTGTTTAACAAGCTATTGAACAAACTGTTTATCTGCAAACTTTAATATTTTGAGTAAAACATTTTAAAAATACTTTAAGAGTGAAGTTGGATGTAGAATAAACTTAAATCATAGCAAAATGTTCCCTGAGGTTAAACATGAAGGTCCTATAAGTACATAACCAATGTTGACCTGTAGTAGAAACTTTAAAATTATTTTGGAAATGCAAATGATTGTTGTGTTTCTAAGAACAGTATTTTTGCATCACTTTTGTACTTTAGTGGAAAAATGACCAAGGAATTTATAAATTTTAATAGCACTTCATTCAAAGCTTTGAGAATAAAAGCAAAAATTGCTGATTTAACTTTTCACCAACTTGTTGATCTTTCCTCGTTTCCTCCTGGAGTTAATTTTAGCTTCTGCTTGGTGAATGTGCCACCTGAGAAAAGTGATGATTGCAATTGATGACTTGTGTTGATACAAGTGTGAAACTGTCATCATCAAAAACTTGTTTCAAATCTGTTAATTTAAAATAATTGGTCAGTAAATACTGCAGTTTTAATTCTCAAGGTTCTCTAATTGTGTCAAATATTTTTCTGTTGTGTTGCTATGATGTGTAAGAGTGAAATTTCCTCCTTTATAGTGGTGTGACCAGGTTTAAAATTGTAATATCTTATTCTTCTGTGCATACCTGAATGATGAGGAGAGGCGGATGTTTGAACTTCACTCATTTGATGTTTAGAAAAGCCAAAGCAATTTTTGGAATTTATATTTTGCTGGATAACAATGCTGCTTAGCAATATTTTAATGTAAAAGAAAACTTCTACAAAAAGCATGGACTTGTCCTTGCAGTGTCTAAAAGATATTTGCATTATCAAGTACCTTCTAGTACGTGATGCTCAGTGTGAATTCCTTGGAATGAAGGCATGACTGAAATCGACCTTGTTGCAGCCCTGAACCCTGTGGCTGCTACTCACTCCGATCTGTCTAAACACTAATCAGTGCCAAAGCCCCTCCACACTGAGCTGTGAGCTGTTCATTATTGAGGGAGTATCGTGCAGCTCATAGATTCATGACAGTCCACGGTAGCAAGTGGTTACAGCTTGAGGTGTTCCGGAGTTCATTGTTCAATTCCAGCACCATTCTGTTCTTGTCATGATCATGTAAATATACAACATTGTGCTGGCAATATTACCAACCCTTTTTTTAAAATTGATGAGGAAAACAAATATTTTAATTTGTATTGTAATCACTGCTTTTTGGAAATTCAAAAGTTGATAATTTTCTGAATTGTTTGTAGCCATTCTATAAGGGGTCTCTGTACATCTCCGGAATGCGTGGATTTTCCCTGGTTGCCCCTTGTTCCTCCCAAAGTCCAAAGATGCACTGGGTAGGTTAATTGGTCATTGTAATTAGGTAGGGTTAATTGGGGTTCTGGGATTGCTGGGGTGGCATGCTTTGAAGGGCTAGTAGGGCCTACTCTGCAATGTATCACAAAATAAATAAAACAGCATGCAGTGTGCAACCCAAACCGATGCCTTTTTAAAAAAAAGTACAGGAAGTGTCTGTGTGCTCTGCAGGGTAATATTAAGCAGGATATTAATACAGTCAAATGCATCAGCAAATCTGCAGTTTATGGATGCGTGAATAGGCAGTGATGGCCGTTAAGCCTACTGTGACTTCACCCTGGTTGTTTTCAGTTAGTAATGGAAATGATGTCAATATTGAGTACATTAAACAAGGTGATTGCTGCCCAGTTAGCAATGATGTAATATGCGATTTTAGTTTGTTTGTGGGCAGTGCTATCCTTTGATGTATGGGGAAAAGTAACCTGTTTATTGTTTTGTATTGTCAACATACTATTAATGTGCACCTTAATGACCACCACACACGGTGGTCAGCAGCACAGGAGCGCCGCAGGGGACCATGCTCTCTCCGGTCCTGTTCACCCTGTACACATCAGACTTCCAATATAACTCGGAGTCCTGCCATGTGCAGAAGTTCACTGACGACACGGCCATAGTGGGGTGTGTCAGGAATGGACAGGAGGAGGAGTATAGGAAACTGATACAGGACTTTGTGATATGGTGCAACTCAAACTACCTGCGTCTCAATATCACCAAGACCAAGGAGATGGTGGTGGACTTTAGGAGATCTAGGCCTCATATGGAGCCAGTGATCATTAATGGAGAATGTGTGGAGCAGGTTAAGACCTACAAGTATCTGGGAGTACAGTTAGACGAGAAGCTAGACTGGACTGCCAACACAGATGCCTTGTGCAGGAAGGCACAGAGTCGACTGTACCTTCCTTAGAAGGTTGGCATCATTCAATGTCTGTAGTGAGATGCTGAAGATGTTCTATAGGTCAGTTGTGGAGAGTGCCCTCTTCTTTGTGGTGGCGTGTTGGGGAGGCAGCATTAAGAAGAGGGACGCCTCACGTCTTAATAAGCTGGTAAGGAAGGCGGGCTCTGTCGTGGGCAAAGTACTGGAGAGTATAACATCGGTAGCTGAGCGAAGGGCGCTGAGTAGGCTACGGTCAATTATGGAAAACCCTGAACATCCTCTACATAGCACCATCCAGAGACAGAGAAGCAGTTTCAGCGACAGGTTGCTATCGATGCAATGCTCCTCAGACAGGATGAAGAGGTCAATACTCCCCAATGCCATTAGGCTTTACAATTCAACCGCCAGGAGTAAGATATGTTAAAGTGCCGGGGTTGATTGTATTTAATGTATTTAAGTAAACTACTTAAGAACTTTTTAAAAGCTATTATTAATGCTTTTTGAGAGAGTGATTTAGAGGCATATCATATTTTTACTGAGTTAAATATTGTATGAAATTAGTTTTGCTACAACAAGTGTATGGGACATTGGAAAAAATGTTGAATTTCCCCATGGGGATGAATAAAGTATCTATCTATCTATCTAACCTGCTGTGCAGTGAAGCAAATTATTCATAACTTGTATCTCAAATTTTTTTCCTGGTTTGCTCTTAAAAAGAATTTCTGTGACTGCATTGGAACACAGAAGATTCAACTCTTCAAGCAACACACACAAAATGCTGGAAGAACTCAGCAGGTTAGGCAGCATCTATGGATGCTGAAGCGTTTTGGTCCGAAATGTCGACTGTACTTTTCCAGAGATGCTGCCTGACTTGTTGAGTTCCTCCAGCATGTTGTGCGTGTTGCTTGGATTTCCAGCATCTGCAGACTTTCCCTTATTTGAGATTCAAATATTCGTTTGATTGCAAGATGGCACCATTCTTATAACCCTGTTACACGTCTGTGCAGAGGTCAAGTTTTTGGGGCAACAGAATGCACTTTACAGTTAAGTGAAAATCAGAACTGCCAATGCTGGAAATCTAAAGCTGTGTGCTCAGACAGAAGTAGTGATGTTTCTCAAGCTTATCCAGGGTCTCACTAATGATACAGGAGGCCCTAGCCAGTTAAGTCAGACTACAAGTGTAAAAAGACCCTGATGGGTGTCGTATATAGGCCTCCGAACAGTAGCCAGGATGTGGGGTACAAATTACAGCAGATGGGAAAGTCATGTAAAAAGGGCAGTGTTACAGTAGTCATTGGGGATTTCAAAATATAAGTACCGTAGATTCCGGACTACAGAGCGCACCTGATTAAAAGCCGCTGGCTCTAATTTTAGAAATAAAATCAATTTTTTAATTGTAAAGGCCGCATCGGATTTTAGGCCGCACCGGATTTTAGGCCGCACCGGATTTTCGGCCGCAGGTGTCCCACGTTGTAATATGAGATATTTACACAGAAAGATATTACACGTGAGGATTTTTTTAACTTTTAATTAAATCCATATGGTAACAAAAACAAATACATATTGCAAATGCTTTTTTTCGAACCGTGCCCGTACGCGGCTACTTTTAAATATACGTTGCGTATACTTCTTTACTGAACAACATTCCAATATCTCCTAACGACTGGTAAAAAATATATATATTGCAGCCTACCAGGAAAAGTTATTGATCACCTTTAACTTAAAAGCAGCGTTCGCTCAGATCCAAAGCCGCTCGCGTAATGCGCTCCCTCCCTCCGTCCCGTTTCATCGCAAACCGGCATTTAAAAGCAGCGTTCGCTCAGATCCAAAGCCGCTCGCGTAATGCGCTCCCTCCCTCCGTCCCGTTTCATCGCAAACCGGCATTTTCCCACAAGACACCGCGAAACCGGGTGTGACGTCATAGCATCCCGCGATGTTGTACAGAAAACAAATATAGTTAAAACTCTTCTAACTTTAACTAGAAAATGAATTACTAAGCGAAAATATTATAAACTAAGTAACTGCCATAAGGCAGCACAATGCTTCGAGTGTTTTCCATGTTGATGAGGGTGAGTACAAATGACTGATTTACAATAATTTAATTGTGAAAGTGCGCTTGATTTATCGTACAATTTCATTGGACCTCTGTGAACTACTCATCAATTTTATTGGTCTACTGTTATGAGGCAAAATGTTTACGAGGCGGCATGAAAAAAAACCATGCATTAGCCGCTTCGGATTATAGGCCGCAAAGTTCAAAGCTGTTCAAAATGTGGGAAAAAAGTAGCGGCTTAAAATCCGGAATCTACGGTATATTGTGGAGAAAATCAGGTTGGTGCTTGTTCCCAAGAGAGAGAATTCACAGAATTACTATGAGGTACCTTATCAGAGGAGCTTGTGGTCGAGCCCACAAGTGAAAGGACAATTTTGGATTGGGTGTTGTGTAATGACTTAGATTTGATTAAGGAATCTTTATGAGACAGCGATCATTTGTCAGAAGTTATCCTGCAGTTTGAACGGGAGAAGCTAAAATCAGATGTATTGGTAGTACAGGTGAACTACAGAGAAATGAGAGGCAAACTGATTGGAAGGGGACACGAGCTGGGTTGATGATAGAGCAGCAATGGCTGGAGTTTCTGGAAGTAATTCTGAAGACATAATAAATTTACTTTGGTAAAATTGATTTTTATCAAGGTATGTCACTGTATACAATCTTGAGATTCATTTTCTTTGGACATTCGTAAAAAAGAATTAACAACCATAATAGAATTAATGAAAGACCACACCAACAGGGTGGACAACCAGTGTGCAAAAGACAACTAATTGTGAAAATACAAAAAAAAAGTAGAGAAAGAAGTAATAATAAATGAACAATAAATCATGAGCACATTAGGATAGTCATTGAAAGTCAGTCCATAGGTTGTGTGAACGTTCAGTGATGAGGCAAGTGTAGTTCAATGAAGTTATTAATCTCCTCTGGTTCAGGACCCTGATGGTTGAGGGGTAATAACTATTCCTGGACCTGGTGGTATGAGGTCTGAGGCTCTTGTACTCTTATTCTGATGGCAGCAGCAAGATGAGAGCATGTCCTGGGCAGTGGGGGTTCCCTGATAATGGATGTTGCTTTCTTGCGACAATGCTCTGTGTAGATGCACTCAATGGTGAGAAGGGCTTTACCTGTGATGGGCTGGGCCATATCCATTACCTTTTGTAGGATTTTGCATTCAAGGGCATCGGTGTTTCCATACCAGACTACGATGCAGCAAGTCAATATACTCTCCACCACACATCAAAAGAAGTTTGTCAAAGTTTTTTTTAGGTATCAGAATTGGGTATCATCAGCATATATCATGAAATTTGTTAACATAGCAGTAGTACAATGCCACACATGAGAATAGAGAAAGAAAAAAAGTAAATCAATTACACCAAGTGTATATGTATATTAAAAAGTTTAAAATAGTGCAAAACAGAAATAATATATTTCAAAAAAAATGAGGTAGGTTCATGAGTTCAATATCCATTTAGGAATCAGATGGCAGAGGGGAAGAAACTGTTCCTTCCTGAATTGTTGATTGTGTGCCTACAGACTTCTGTACCTCCTTCCTGACGGTAACAATGAGAAGAGAGCATATCCTGGGTGATGGGGGTCCTTAATAATGGATGCCATCTTTCTGAAGCACTGTTCCTTCAGGGTGTCTTGGATACAATGGCAGCTAGTACCCATGACGGAGTTAATTTTACAACTTTCAGTAGCTTTTGGTCCTTTGCAGTAGCCTTCCCCAACCCCCCCCCCCCCCCCCCCCAAGCCCAGGCAGTGATCCAACCTGTCAGAATGCTTTCCAGAGATATAGAAGTTTGTGTTTTTGGTAACAAACCAAATCTCTTCAAACTCCTAATGAAATATAGCCGCTGTCTTGCCTTCTTTATAGCAGCAATTATATGTTAGGACCAAGTTAGATCCTCAGAGATCTTGACACCCAGGAACTTGAAATTGCTCGCTCACTCACTCCTCTTGATCCCACTGAGGATTGCTTCGTGTTCCTTTGTCTTATCCCTCCTGAAGTCCACAACCAGCTCTTTCATCTTGCTGGCATTGAGTGCAAGGTTGTTGCTGTGACACCACTCAACTAGCTGGTATATCTCGCTCCTGTTGGCCCCCTCAACTCCTTTTGAGATTCTACCAACAATGGTTGTGTCATCAGCAAATTGATAGATGGCATTTGAGCTATACTTAGCCACATAGTCATGGTATAAAGGGAGTAGAGCAGTGGGCTAAGCACACACCCCTGAGGTGCACCAATGTTGGTAATGAGCGATATTATTACCAATACACACAAATTGTAGTTTTCCGGTTAGATGTCATACCAAATCTTCACAGACTCCTAAGAAAATAGAGGTATGCCGTACTTTCTTCATAATTGCATTTGTCTGCATGGCCTAGGACAGGTCCTCTGAAATTACAACACAGAGGAAGTTAAAGTTGCTGGCCCTCTCCAACTCGGATCCTCTGATGAGGACTGGCTCCTGGACCTCTGGATTCCTCCTCCTGAAGCCAATAATCAGCTCCTTGGTCTTGCGATATTGAGTAAGAGATTATTATTGTGACGAAGAATCATTCTAAAGAAAGGATGAAGCCACTGTGGCTGACGAGAAGTCAACGACAGCAGAAAAGCAAAAGCGAGTACATGCATTACTGTATAACAAAAAATAGTGGGAATCTAGATGTTTGGAAAGCTTTAAAAAAAAAATCTAACAAAAAGCAACTAAAATAGTAATGTGAAATGATGAAATATGAAGGTAAGCTACCGGTAGTCAATAATATAAAAGAGGATAGCACAAGTTCCTCTCTGCGCCCCCCCCCCCCCCCAGATATATAAAGAGTAAAAGAGAGGCAAGAGTGAACATTGAACTACTGGTAAATGATGCTGGAGAGGTAATAATGGATAAAAAAGAAATAGATGAACTAAATAACTATATTATATCCGTCTTCACAAGCAGGATAGGCAAAGAAGGGTCATTAGATGTTAACTTGAATTTTTCAAAGGCTTTTGACAAGTTGCCACAATAAGGCTGCTTAACAAGCTGAGAACCCATGATGTGACAGGAAAGGGACTAAGAGGGATAGATGGGCTAACTGGCAGAAGACAAAAAGTGAGAATAAGGGGGCCTTTTTCAGTTGGCTGCCGGTGACTAGTGGTGCTCCCTAGGGACTGGCGTTGGATCTGCTACTTTTCATGTTATACCGTATATTCTGGAGTATAAGCTGACTCTCCATTTTCAAGGTTAAAAAAGTGACTTTTTCATGTTACCTTTGTATAAGCCGACCCCGTTTGTAGAGGTTTTTGATTTAACCAGAAAAGATCACAAGATCTCACATGCCGGTACTCAGCTTTGCCGGATCCAGAACCGGGAAATTTTGTGAACCAGTACCTGCTAAGTACCTGCCAGTACCTGCTAAACAGGCCTACACATTGTAGAGCGTTATGAGTGAATTCTTAATAAATAAATCAGGGAGGGAAGTTTTGGATTAGGTTTCCAATGGAAAAGAATCCTCTGAAATGTAACCCCCGTGAAACCATTTAGCGCCTATCGCAATCTCGTTAAAACATAACATGAGGTGGTAGGATCAGTACGTGTACTCAGTATTGAGTTTGTGACCACCATGTACAAAAGATTAAAACAAATGCGATATGATGCTGGCTTCAAGCTGAAGGTTGTTGATTTTGCTAAAGGAACTAATAATTCTGCAGCTGCTAAGAAGTTTAGTGTAAACGAGAGAGAGTGAGAGAGTGGAGAAAGGCAGAGGACACACTGAGGGGAATGCCAAAGACGAAATATATAAACTGCGGGAAAACATGCCAGTGGCCAGAACTGGAGGAAAAGATTTTAGAGTGGGTAAATCACCAGCGATCATCAGGATACATTGTTACCGGAGAAATGATTCGAGTTCAAGCGTTGAAATGAGACGAAAAGCACCGTGAGGACAGCGAAAATTTCAAAGCTACGCGAAGTTAGTGCGCCCGATTTATGAATAGACGTGATCTTGTGTTGAGACAAAAAAACAAAGATTGCTCAGAAAATTCCTGCGGGGTGTTGTTTACGTTCAAGAACGCTGCTGGATGGACGAATCAGGTTGCTTGAAGTGGGTTAGAGAGATGTGGCGTCAATGTCCAGAAGGTGTCAGGAAGGAAAAGTCACTACTTGTCTGGGACATGTTCAAAGCACACTTGTCAGGTGAGACAAAAGCAGCACTGAAAGTTGAAAATACGGACATTGCAGTCATCCCCCGGTGGTTTGACGTCAGTGCTCCAGCAACTAGATGTGAGTTTAAACAAACCAAAGAATACATGCGTCGACAGTGGAACCAATTTGACTCAAAAACAGCCTATAAATATGACCTGTCTTCCATATATTCATTTTCCCAAAGTTGGCATCCTCTGCATAAACCGACCCCCTAATTTTAGGACCAAAATTTAGGGCCAAAATTTCAGCTTATACACCAGAATTTACAGTATATTAATGACCCGGATGAGAGAATTGATGACTTTGTGGCCACATTTGTGGTTGATACAAAGATAGGTGGAGGGGCATGTAGTGTTGACGAGGCAGGGAGCATACAGAAGGAGTTGGTCACTCAGACAAATGGTCAAAGAAGTGGGAAATGGAATATCGTGCAGGGAACTGTTCTTTGGTAGAAGGAATAAAGGCGTGGAAGATTTTCTAAACAGTGAGCAAATTCAAAAGTCGGGTGCAAAGTAACTTGGGAGTCCTGATGCAGGTTTTCCAAAAGGTTAGTTTGTAGGTTGAATCAATAGTGAGGAAGGTAAAAGCCATGTTATTATTCATTTTGAGTAGGTTGGAATAAACAAGCAAGGATGAAATGCTGCACCTTTGTAAGACATTGGTCAGATTACATTCGGAGTATTGTGAACTCGAAATTCTGCAATTGGTGGAAATTCAGAGCAACGTACATCTAAGAAAGATATATTAGGCCCCATATCTAAAAGTCTGTCTTGGCATTAGAGAGCATCTAGAAAAGGTTTATGAGAATGTTCTGAGGATGAAAAGGTAGGAGGAGTGTTTGATGGTTCTAGTTCTGTATCCACTTTAGAAGAATCAGTGGGAGGAGGGGAAATCACATTGAAACCTACCCATTATTGAAAAATTGTGATAGAATGGACATGGAAATGATGTTTTCAATGATGGCAGAGTCGAGGAGTCGAGAGCACAGCCTCAGAATAGAAGGGTGCTTCTTGAGAGAAGAGGCGAGGTGGAATTTCTACAGTTAGAGGATGATGAATCTCTAATTCATTGCCAAAGACAGCTGAGGAGGTCAGGACCGGTTATATTTAAAGCGAAGGCTGATGGGTTCTTGATTAGGAAGGATGTCAAAGGTAATGGGGTGAAGGCAGGAGAATGGGATTGAGAAGGAAAATGGAACAGCCATGAAATGGCAGAGAAGACTTGATGGACCTAATGACTTAATTCTGCTCCTATGCCTATGGTCTTAATTTGTCGGTATATATCAGTTACCTATCTGATATTAACATCTTATCTTTTTTCTCTCTGAGAGTGAAGGACATGCCTAGCCTGAACTGGCTGGGATGCCGTCCTACTCTGCATTTTTTTTTTGCAACTCCCACTTCCTTTTGTCTGTCTTTGCTCTCTTACTGCTCCCATTTACCCACTGATCTGATAGTCTTGTCTCTATTGTCACTGCCATTTCACCCTACAAGAGAAGCCCCCTCCCCCATCCTCCTTACAGGTTTACAAGCTTTTGTCTTCTAACAGTTCTGATGGGAGTCTCCAATCCGAAATGTTAACTGTTCCTCTTCCTGTAGAATTGACCTGACCTACTTGGTACTTCTAACATTTTGTATTTGAATTTTGCAGTTAATTGGTGAAATCTTGAAGTGTAAGCATATGCAAGTATGAGAGTCAATTGAAGTAAAATTACCACAATCTGCTATCTGACTGTTCAGAAATCCTGATGGGTTGGTATCTGGATTATTGGGTGAAGTTTACTACTCCTCCTTTATGCTTGCTGGGTTCACTGAAAAAAAAATTAAAATAATATAGTGTAATATCTTGGGCGGCACAGTGCTTCAAAGTACAGGCAACATGGGTTTAATTCCAGCTGCTGCCTGTAAGGAGTTTGTACTTTCTCCATGTGACTGTGTGGGTTTCCTGGGGTGCTGTGGTTTCCTCCATTTTCAAAAGCAGCTGGTTGGTAGGTTAATTGGTCATTGTAAATTGTCCCATGATTGGGCTAGGATTAAATTGGATTGTTGAGCAGCGTGGCTTGAAGAGCCGATTCCTCACTGTATGTCAATAAAATAAAAATATATATCTTTTTAAGTCTGAAATGTGCTGAGGTATTAATGGGATAATGTTCAATAATAAGACCATAAGGTACAGGAGCAGAATTAGGCCATTTGGTCCAAGTCAGTTATGCCATTTCATCATAGATGATCCATTTTTTTGCTTAGCCCCAATCTCCTGCCTCCCCCCACCTTCATATCCCTTCATGCCCTGACCAATCAAGAATGTATCAACCTCTGCTTTAAATATACATAAAGACTTGTCCTCCACAGCTGCCTGTAGCAACAAATTCCACAGGTTTACCACTTTCTGGCTAAAGAAATTCCTCCTCATCTCTGTTCAAAAAGGATGCCATTCTATTTTGAGTTACTATTCTCTGGTCTTAGTCTCTCCCACCATGGTAAACATCCTCTCCATATCCACTCTATCAAGGCATTTGATTGGTTTCAATTTGGTCACCCCTTATTTTCTGAGTTCTAGTGAATGCAATCCCAAAGCCATCAAAAGCTCTTTATATGATAAGCTGTTCAATCCGGGAATCATTTTTGTGAATGTCATTTGAACCCTCTCCAATTTCAGAATGTCCTTTCTCAGATAAGGAGCCCAAAACTACTCTCAATGCTCTGAGGCTTCACCAGTGCTTTAAAGTCTCAACATTACATCCTCGTTTTTATATTCTAGTCCTCTTGAAATGGATGCTAATGTCGCATTTGCCTTCCTCACCACAGACTCAACCTGTAAATTAACCTTTGGAAATCCTAGTCCCTTTGCTCCTCAGCTTTTTGTATTTTCTCTCCACTGAGAAAATGGTTAGCCCTTTTATTTCTTCTACCAAAATGCATAACCATGCACTTCTCGACACTATATTCCATCTACCACTTTGTCCTAATCTGTCCACTTGCCACTCTACTTCCTCAAAACTACCTGCACCTCCAACTAATCTTGTATAGTCTGCAAACTTTGCAACAAAGCCATCAATTCGATCATCAAAATCATTGACATATAACATATAAAGAAGTGGTCCCAACACACACCACTGTGGGACACCACTAGACACCAGCAGCCAACCAGAAAAGGCTCTCTTTCTTCCCCCTCTTTGCCTCCTGCCAATCAACCACTGCTTTATCCATGCTAGAAGCTTTCCCGTAATATCACTGGCTTGTAGTTTTTTAAGCAGGTTCGTGTGTGGCACCTTATCAAAGGCCTTCTGAAAGTCCATGTACACAACATCAACAGATTCTCCTTTTCTATCCTGCTTGTTATTTCGTCAAAGAATTCCAGCAGATTTGTGGGCAAGATTTTCCCTTGAAACCATGCTGACTATGGCCTACTTTCCCATGTGCCTCCAAGTACTCTGAAACCTCATCCTTAACAATCGACTCCAGCATCTTTCCAGCCACTGAGGTCAGACTAACTGACCTGTAGTTCTTCTGCCTCTCTTCCTTATTGAAGAGTAGAGTGACATTTGCAATTTTCCAGTCTTCTAGAGCCATTCCAGAATCTAGTGATTCTTGAAAGACCATGGCTAATGCCTCTGCAATCTCTTCAGCTACTTTTTCAGAACCCTGGGGTGTACACCATCTGGTCCAGGTAATTTTTATTTACCCTCAGACCTTTCAGTTTCCCAAGAACCATCTATCTAGTAATGGTAACTTCACACACTTCATGACCCTAATACCTGGAACTTCCACCATACTGCTCATGTCTTCCACTCTTCATTAAGACAATGAAAAATTCTTATTCAGTTCATCTGCCATTCTCTTGTATCTCTTTAACACTTTACATATCTGAAGAAACTTTTGGTATCCTCTTTAATGCTATTGGCTAGCTTATTTTTGTATCAGCGCTCCCATTTACCCACTGTGTAGGGACAGGGTTCATATTCTGGAGATGGAGTGAACAACCAGAAGAGAGCAAGGAGCAATGCAACCATGGTTGCCATCACTACCACATATACGTGTCCCACCTGCAATAGAGCTTGTGGATCCAGGATGGACTGTATAGTCATCAAAGATCTCACCGTTAAAGGAGTGGACGTTGTCATCGGATTTCGATGGACAACTGAAGAAGGTGTCATCTTGCATTTTGAATACATCTTCTTTGGGATGAATATATCCTTTGCCTTCTGAACTGCTTCCAAAAATTCTAGCCATTGGTGCTGTGCTGGCATCCCTCCCAGTGTTCTTTACCAATCAATTCTGGTTCATTACACAGCACCCAGTCAAGAATTGTTGATCCCCTTATGTTCTCAACCATGTGCTTCTCAAAAAAGCCATCTAGTAGGCATTTGAAATTTCCCTCCTTGTGCTCCAACACCAACCTGACTTTCTCTGGCTATTGAAATTCCCCATGACTATTGTAACATTGCCCTTTTGGCATGCATTTCTATCTCCTGTTGTAATTTGTAGTAATTACTGCTGTTTGGGGGTCTGTATGCAATTCCCATCAGAGTCTTTTTACTCTTGCAGTTCCTTAGTTCTATGCATAATGATTCAGCACCTTCTGACCCTGTGACACCACTTTCTAATGATTTAATTTTATTTTACCATCAGAGCCATGCCACCCCCTCTGTTTTTCTGCCTGTCCTTTCGATACAATGTATGTCCTTGGACGTTAAGCTCCCAGCAACAGTGCCAAAAGTATTCACCCCTCTTAGAAGTCCTCATGCTTTATTGTTTTACAACATTGAATCACAGTGGATTTAATTTGGCCTTTTGACATTGATCAACAGAAAAAAGTTCTCATGTCAAAGTGAAAATATCTCTACAAAGTGATCTAAATTAATTACAAAAATAAAACACAATAATTGATTGCATAAGTGTTCACCCCCTTTAAGTCAGTATTTAGTAGATGCACCTTTGGCAGCAACTTACAGCCTTGAGTCTGTGTGGAGAGGTCTCTAACAGCTTTGCACATCTAGACACTGCAATTTTTCCACATTCTTTACAAAACTGCTCAAATTCTGTCCGATTGCATGGGGATCGTGAATGAACAGCCACAAATCCTCAGTTGGGTTGGGGTCTAGACACTGACTTGGCCACTCCAGGACATTAACTTTGTTTTTAAGCCATTCCTTTGAAGACTGGCTTTATTCTGTTTATTCCGTTAATGGCTCTCCTCCCCTTCTCACTCCATCCCTGACAATATTTAGTTGTTTTTTTCCCCTCTCTCTGTGCCCATCACTCTGTCTGTTCTCCATCTCCCTCTGGTGCTTCCCCATCCCCCTTTCTTTCTCCCGAGGCCTCCCGTCCCATGATCCTTTCCCTTCTCCAGCTCTGTATCACTTTCGCCAATCACCTTTCCAGCTCTCGGCTTCACCCCACCCCCTCCGGTCTCCTATCATTTCGCATTTCCCCCCTCCCCCCACTACTTTCAAATCCCTTAGTATCTTTCCTTTCAGTTAGTCCTGACGAAGGGTCTCGGCCTGAAATGTTGACAGTGCTTCTCCTCATAGATGCTGCCTGGCCTGCTGTGTTCCACCAGCATTTTGTGTGAGCTTTGGCTTTATGCTTGGGCTCATTCTCTTGCTGGAAAGCAAATCATCTTCCTAGTTGCAGTTCTTCTGCAGATTACATCAGGTTTTCCTCCAGGATTTCTCTGTATTTTGCTGCATTCATTTTACCCTCTACCTTCACAAGCCTTCCAGGGCTTGCTGCAGTGAAGCATTCCCTCAGCATGTTGCAGCCACCACCAAGCTTCACGGTAAGGATGGCGTATTTTTGATGATGAGCGGTGTTTACTTCGTCAAACTTAGGGTTTATTCTGATGGTTAAAAAGCAAAATTTTGGTTTCGTCAGACAACAGAACCTCCTTCCAGCTGACTTCAGTCTCCCACGTGTCTTCTGGCAAACTCTAGCCAAGATTTCATGTGAGCTATTTTCAAGTGGCTTTCTCTTTGCCACTCTCCCATAAAGCTGCGACTGGTGACGCACCCAGGTAACAGTTGTATGTGTGATCTCTCTCATCTCATCCACTGAAGCTTGTATCTCATCCAGAGTTGTCATGTGTATCTTGGTGGTCTCCCTCACTAGTCCCTTTCTTGCACAGTCACTCAGTTTTTGAGGGCAACCTGCTCAAGGCAGATTTACAGCTCTGCCATATTCTTTCCATTTCTCAATGATTGACTTAACTGTGGAATCTCCTATCAACACTGCGGTTCTCTTCACCTCTCTTCTGAGCCAAGGCATCAGATTCAGTGCCAGACACCTTGTCACTGTAGCTCTGCCCAGCAGATCGTCTCCCTCAATAGTAAGTATACGACTTTAGATACTATTGAAGGGAATAGCCCCAAGTGGACCTCCTGACAGTCACCCAGTTACCTGTCTCCTGCAATCTAGGGTGACTAGCTCCTGTAGTTCCTGTCAGTTACCTCTCCATTCTCCCATGAGTTGAAGGTCATCGAGCTCCAGCTCTAGTTTCTTAATAAGTCTCTCAGGAGTTGCAACCCAGTGCACCTTGTGCAGATGTTTGACTTCCCACATTCCACAGTGTACAAAACACTGCCCCTGAGTCAGTCTCACTAAACTAATCTGCCCTAACAGATGAGGAATGAGCAAGTAAGAACAGAAAGTGAGAAACTGGCTAATCAGGCTTGGGCAAGAGGTGGTATTTGATCAAAGCCGCTCTAAACACTGGCACACTCAAAAGAATGACCACTCTGCTGGAAATTAATCTGATAAATGTACCATAAAATCTGGAGTGTGCTGGATTATCAGTGTTTTTCCATAATGCAGTGGATGCCAGTTAATTGGAATGAGTACATTTTGGCCCAGTTAAGCAGCTATCCCAATTAGCCAAAGTTTCATGGAAAAAAGTTTAAAAAGTTATGAGAGACAGACTACTGTTACTGAGTAACAAATTTTATATTTAAATAAAATACAGAACAAATCAGAAACAACCAATATTTTTACAGTACTGTAAAACTATTACCGTAGATTCCGGACTACAGAGCGCACCTGATTAAAAGCCGCTAGCTCTAATTTTAGAAATAAAATCAATTTTTTAATTATACAGGCCGCATCGGATTTTAGGCCGCACCGAATTTCCGGCGGAACGGATTTTCGGCGCACTGGATTTCCGGCGGACCGGATTTTCGGCGCACCGGATTTTCGGCCGCTTGTAATATGAGATATTTACACAGAAAGATATTACACGTGTTGGGCTTCAAATTCTGCCCTGTGTTCGTTTTGGAAGAGAGACAACCAACACCGGATTACAGTGCAGCGTGGCTTTATTGCAGAACGCGTTTTGCCTTCCCCTTACATTCTGCTCTTATTTATACTCCTTTTTCCCCCAAACCAAACCCTCGCTACACATATTTGGTAAGGCTAAACTTTGTTATACCTACCGGTATTTGGTAACATCGGACACTTGTGTCCTTATTGGCCCGATACCATTCACACACGAGTTTTACTGTTTTTTTGTTTACTGAATCGCTAGCAGTTTCGGTGCAGCGGAATCCTCAGTTTCGCTCCCTCCCTCCCTTGTACTGCTGTCTAATATCACGTGAGCCATTCCTGACCTGAAGCGGCAGTCCCAAATTAAATCTCCACCGTCTCACCATCGATTCATGTATGCCAAGATTACGCGCAGCAGCTCGATTTCCTTGTTCAACCGCCAGATTGATTGCCTTTAACTTAAAAGCTGCATCATATGCTTTTCTTCGAGTGTTTTCCATGTTGATGAGGGTGAGTACAAATGGCTGATTTACAATAATTTGTGAAGTGCGCTTGATTTATCGTACAATTTCATTGGACCTCTGTGAACTACTCATCAATTTTATTGGTCTACTGTTACGAGGCAAAATGTTTTGGCGGCATGGGAAAAAACCTTCTATTAGCCGCACCTTATTATAAGCCGCTATGTTCAATGCTGTTCAAAGCATGGGAAAAAAGTAGCGGCTTATAATCCGACATCTACGGTAGTTTCTAATGGATAGTGACAGAAGAATTCATCCTGTGTATGGTGTGGTTTTCTTTTGACTGTAAATGAACAACCATCAGTGCGGACACCTAGCACAGATAACGGGCTGCCTCCCTGCATGAAGTATTGTTGTAATTCAACAATAAATAAGTGGTGTTAAAATAGTTTTTAATTTGGTCCAGTAGGGTAATTTTTTTCACCTGGTATCAAACCATTTGGTGGCATCTGGTCAAGGGTTTGAAATTTTTAAAAGTCGATAAAATGATCAAAAATCACTTTTTTTTTGAATTGGCGTCCATCAGTCCAAATAGATAACATAACAGAAATGCGTGAAACTGACGTTACTTAAAAAAAACATTCGCTGTAAGCATGATGCAGTGTCTAATGTCCACATAAATGCATGCATATGACACTAGTTTGAAGAAAACTGTCAAGTCTCCTGTCCCAATTAAGTGGCATAGCATCCCAAATAAATGAAGGGCATCCCAGCTAATCTGGATTAGATTTTGTTCTTGGAGAGTTGTTCCAGGGGGAAAAAAAGTGGCTGACCGAATTAATCAGAATCCACTTACTTTGAAGAGGCATTGATCAAGACCACAGGATTCTGCACTGCCCTTCAGACAATGACTGTATCTTTATGCCTGCCAAGGTGCTGGCAGGTTGCTTTTCAGAAGGCGGACCTCTAGCAGTGATTAAATTATGAAGTGTGACAGGTTTGTAAGTGTTCAGTTTTTAATTTGTGGCATTTACAGGTATCACTTCAGCCATTTGTGAGTGTTTTGTGACTTGGATCAAGCTGAGTATTGTTTAGCAGTAAATCACTTCTGCATGAGGTTTTTCTGCTTGGTATTCTGTTAAGTGTAAGTTGATATAACTTTGAGCCATTTTCATGGTTCTATAGCCTGTAGGTATGTTTATTGCAAATTTACAGTTAAGCTAATAAAATGTTTTGTGATAAATGTTGCTCATCAACAAAGCGCTGGTCACAATTCTGAATTTTTTTTTCAGAGGTATTGTGTCAGTTTTAACTTTTAATATTTCATGTTACAGTGCAGGCAGTCCCCGGTTTACGAACGAGTTCCGTTCCTGAGTCCGTCTTTAAGTCAGATTTGTACGTAAGTCAGAACAGGTACATCCGGTATTATTTAGCATCAGTTAGTCAAATGTTTGTCTTAGTATATAGTATATATTTTACCTTTCTATGCATACAAGACACTTAAGAAATGTATGTATTTCAATAATTAAACCACTGCGTTGCTTAGTAATAATTGTAGCTTTCATCAGGGCAGGGCCTTCAACCTGCTCCATTATTCTCACTTTATCCATTACCTGTATCCTTTAAAATTGTTCCAATCGTTGAATGACTGTAGCCTAAAGCTTTTCCAATGACTGGTGTTTCACCTCTTTCTGATCGCTTTATTATTTCCACTTCATTTTCAATTGCGATCGTTTTCCGTCAACAGAACAGAAAACTGCTGATTTAGCAGCAACTGCGGGTCCTCTGCTCCCCCGGGTCCTAAGGTCCACTGGCATTGAGAAAGGTTAAATGGGACAAGTGGGGGCCGTGCAGACTAGAAAAGTGGGGGGGTCAGGGTGAATCTTGCTAAGAAATATTTAAGCTAATTACAAAGTTACACACTCAACACATTGTTAACGGCAATGACTTAAAATGGCAGACAGCATCGTGATCCGACAAAATGGCAGACCATGTTCTCCTCCCTCCGTTTGTAAGTACAAGTTGTTCTTAAGTCGGACATTCGTAACTCAGGGACTGCCTGTATACTACTTAGCCTGTCAACCATGTTCTTAAGAATCCAAGAGCAAAATCATTAAGACCTTTGTGTGTAATATTTGCATTTTGTTTAATCTATCAGCTAGGATTTTTAAAAATACTATGCCACTTGTGTGGACAAATTTTGCTGACTGTATACATATTTGATTAGATTAAATCTGTATTACATCATTAAGAATATTGTCCCAATTTCAGCAGAAAATCTCACTTTAATATATCCTTTATTGTATTTTTCATGTTTGGTGTTTAAATATGAATGAAGTTTGTGAATTATCACCAAAGCCAGCAGTTTGCATATGTTCTTAACCAGCCTATAACTTTGCAACTGACTTTGTCAGAGGTACACCTGGTCCTCCTTCTGTAATCCCAATTTGAATGCTCAATTCTAGAACCTTTCTTCATCTTAATATTGAAATGCCAGGTTTTAAAATTTGATTGAGGGATTTCTAGTTTTGGGTGATTAGAACAGTGAGCAAAAACATGCAGTAATTCCTATTAAAATTTGCCTTGTGTTTTGCACATGTATAGTATATTTAAATAGCCAGACCAACAGGGTGTGTTAGTTGAACAATGAAGAATTGTATATGTTAAGGTTAATGTTTTGTTAGAAACGTCAAAAAAGTGGTTTTTGAAGTTTTTTTTTCAATATTTTGGACATTTACACTTGCATGATAGAATGACTTCATGGATTGTGTTTCTGTACTTGGGGCGGGGGGAAGAAGCGGGGGTGGGGGGAAGAACTGTCGAAATGCGATTCTTTGTCGATAGAATTTAACAAGACATCTTAAGGGCCCAAAAGCAGCATTCATCAATGAAAAACCTAAAGATGTATAGTTAGGCTTGCTTCTGAAGCCTTTTTATACAAGCAATTTTTAAAAAGAATTTACTATTTGTATTTAAAAAGAAACCAGATTTTTCGTGTAGCTGAAGGGGAAATTGTAATGTTAAACTTTTAAATTGTATCGCATCTTGAATTCACACTTAGTTTAACAGTAACAGAACTGGTTACTTTAAACAAAGTTCAAAGTAAATTTATTATCAAAGTGCACATGTTACCTTATTATTTATTGAGATTGAGTGCAGAATAGGCCCTTCTGACCATTCGAGGCATGATGCCTAGCAATCTCCTGATTTCATTCTAGCCTAATCACAGGACAATTTACAATGACCAGTTAAACTTCCAATCAGTAATGCTTTGGACTGGGAGGAAACCGGAGCACCCGCAAGAGGCCCACACAGTCATAGGGAGAACATACAAAAGTCCTATCGATAGTGGCAGGAATATACAATCCTGAGATGTATTTTCTTGTGGGCATACACAGTAAACCCAAGAAGTACAATAGACACAATGAAAGACCGTGCCCAACAGGATGGGCAAACAACCAATGAGCAAACTGCAAATAAAAAACATGGCAGGATGGAATGCCGTGATACAGTCTCATATGTGTTGTTATCCTGATTATTCCAATATAAATTTTGAAATGGAGTTCAGCATTTATCTACATTTTAAACATGGCTGAGAGAAAGAAGCACATCTGATCTGTTGTATTTTCAATGTCTCGAGAAAATTTTAACCACAAACAGGATGGGCAACTTTATGGAATTGAATACATTTGCCAATTAAAGTTTGCATCCAAAGCACTTGGTTGAGGGTGGTTTTGCATTGTTTGGAATGTTGTACCAAGATGGAATTTGTGTAATTCAACTGTATTAGTCAATCTATATAGTAATGATTCTAATAAAGTAGGGTAGGAAAAGTTAGAAGTAATCATGTAATTTGGATATACAGTGGATTCTGGTTAATTAAGACCAGTACATTTTGGCTCACTTAATTGGTTGCCCCAATAAGATGGTTTCATGGAAATAAAGGTTTTTTTTTTTAAAAAAAGACATACTACCTTTTAACTAACAAATTATGTATTTAAATAAAATACAGAACAAATTAGAACACTACCAATACCTTTTACATTATGATAAAATTGTAGGTCATAATAGTTATCAGCAGACGAATGCATCTTCCATGTTCTTTTGACTGTAAATGAACGAAATATGCAGCTATATAGGACCCTGGTCAGACCCCACTTGGAGTACTGTGTTCAGTTCTGGTTGCCTCACTATAGGAAGGATGTGGAAGCCATTGAAAGGATGCAGAGGAGATTTACAAGGATGTTACCTTGATTGGGGAGCATGCCTTATGAGAATAGGTTGAGTGAACTCAGCCTTTCCTCCTTGGAGGGATGGAGGATGAGAGGTGACCTGATAGAGGTATATAAGATGATGAGAGACATTGATTGTGTGGATAGTCAGAGGCTTTTTTCCAGGGCTGAAATGGTTGCCACAAGAGGACACAGGTTTAAGGTGCTGGGGAGTAGGTACAGAGGAGATGTCAGGGGTAAGCTTTTTACTCAGAATGGTGAGTGCGTGTATTGGGCTGCCGGCAACGGTGATACGATAGGGTCTTTTAAGAGACTTTTGGATAGGTACTTGGAGCTTAGAAAAGTAGAGGGCTGTAGGTAAGCCTCGTAATTTCTAAGCCTAGGGACATGTTCGGCACAACTTTGTGGGCCGAAGGGCCTGTATTGTGCTGTAGGTTTTCTATGTTTCTATGAAATCAATGCAGACACCTAGTGCAGAAATGGACAGTCTTCATACAATGGTATGGTAAGATTCAAAATGATTGTCAACACCTTCGAATTCTTCATAATTCCTAACTTAAGTGGTAAAATTGTTTCATTTTCACTTCTAGCTGTTTCTGGCATCTCCAAGCCTGAATGCTTGAAACTACAGTGTCGGCAATATTGTTTAACATTGTGGTTGACTGGGTTATGAAGCAAATAACGAAAGATAAGGTGGACTCTATTCTCTACTTTAGAAGACCTTGCCTTTGTGGATGACCTTGCATTACTATCACATCCTCTCCATCATGTACAATGATGGTAGAGAACTCGGCAGAGAAAGACTGAGACCATGACCCTCAGTGTAGTCTCCTCTTCCCATCAAGGAATATGGCATTGACTTGCCCAACACTGCAGATTCACCTACCTGGGCAGCATCATAGTAGAACCAAGGATGACATCCAGTGCAGGCTCAGCAAAGCTAGAAATGTCTTTAGATCAGTGAGCAACATATGGGCATCAACCAAGTACAGCATTCACACCAGGGTGAAGCTGTACCAGAGCTGTGTTCTGTCCACACTCTCGTACGGGTTAAAATACTGGTGCATGATAGTGACCTTGTCAAGCTGTCTTTGTTCCACACCACAAGCCTCCACAAGATTCTCTGTATTTTCTGGCCAAGAAAGATCTCCAATATGCCCTAGTCTTTCAGTTTCATCAAGAGGACGTGGCCGCAATCGTCATGAGGAAACGCTGGAGAGGAGTTGGG
The DNA here is from genome assembly GCF_048418815.1 of Hemitrygon akajei. Taxonomy (NCBI): domain Eukaryota; kingdom Metazoa; phylum Chordata; class Chondrichthyes; order Myliobatiformes; family Dasyatidae; genus Hemitrygon; species Hemitrygon akajei. The sequence continues at coordinate 57,962,334 of NC_133133.1, read as the reverse complement.
CACATGATGAGAAGGAAGACCAATTCCATCATCAAGACAGCTCTTCATTGTACCCCCTGAAGGGCGGAGGAAACGCAGGAGACCAAAGGCAACTTGGCACCATACCACACAGGCAGAGAAAAGGAATCTGAACCATGTCTGGGGCATGATAGAGAAGATGGCCAGGGGTAGACAAATGGAGGGCTTTGCTGCCCTAAACACCAGTGGCGTAACAGGCAATAAGTACATATGGTAGGCTTTTCAGCAAAGTTGGAACACATAGAATCACACTAGTGTTCAGGAAAGTTGGATCATGCTAGATAACTCGATACACAATTGGCTTGTTGATAGAAAGGAGTTGATGATGTTGGAAGGATGTTTTTCTTATTGAAGGCCATATTTAGTAATAATTCCCAGCAGTTAGTGCTAAGGGCCATTATTGGCTATATCTATCAATAATTCAGATGAAAAAGTACAAGTTTGCAGATGACACTAGGTGGTGTCCTAGACAGTGAAGATGGTTATTAGGAGTTAGAGGGATCTTGGTTAACTGGATAAGTGCACTGAGGAATGGCAAATAGATTTTAATTCAGATGGGTGCAAGGTGTTGCATTTTGGGAATACAAATGAAGGTGGGGCTTTCACAGTAATAGTTGTATTGTCGGGAGTGTTTAGAACAAAGACACAAGTACAAGTACGTTGTTTCTTGAAAGTGCTGTCACAGGTGTATGGGGTTGTGAAGATTATCGGCATACTGGTCTTTGTCAAAGTTCAAAGTAAAATTTATTATCAGAGCATGTACATGTCACCACATATAACCCTGAGGTTGTTTTTCTGTGGGTATGCTTAGCAAATGTATAGAACAGTAACTAAACTGTAAAGTGTGCAAATGCAAATATAAATAAATAGCAATAAATAATGAACATGAAATTTTTTTCTTGAACCTGGTTGTGTGAGTCCTGAGGCACTTGTACTTCTACTTGATGGCATCAGCAAAAAAAGAACATGATGTGGGTGGTGTGGATCTTTGATGGATGGTGCAATGTTTCATGCAGATGGACTCAATAGTTGCAAGGGTTTTACTTGTGATATACTGGGCTGAATTCACTGTCTTTTTTAGGATTTTCCACTCAAAGGCATTGGTGGTCCCATACCAGGTTGTAACACAGCCAGTGAACACATTTTTCACTTCATATCTATAGAAGTTTGCCAAAGTTTTAGATGACATGTCGCATCTTCACAGACTCCCGAGGAAGTGGAGGTACCATCATGCTTTACTCACAATTATCTTTATATGATGGATCTAGGATAGGTCCTTTGAGACAGTGACACCCAGGAATTTAAAGTTACTGTCCATCTCCAGCTCTGATCATCTGATTACTGCCTCATGGACCTCTGGTTTCCCTCTCCTGAAGTCTACAATTGAGTGAGAGGTTGTTGTTATTACACCACTCAGTCAAGTTTTCAATCTCCCTCCTGAATGCTGATTCATCACTACCTGTGGTACAGCTCACAACAGTGGTGTTTATAGCAAACTTGAAAATGGTGTTGGAGCTGTACTTGGGCCCCTGTTCCATTCGCTTTACACTTATGACTGTGTGGCTAAGTACACATCCCTGAGGCATTCCTGTGCTGATGGAGATTGTGAGGAGATGCTTTTGCCAATCCAAACTGACTGGGATCTGCAAGTGAGGAAATCCAGGATCCAATTGCAGAAGGAGGTATTGAGGCTCAGGTCTTGAAGGGAGTGATGGTGTTAAATGCTGAGCTGTAATCATTGAATATTGAAATTGGATGGCAGAGGGAAAGAAGCTATTTCTGAATTGTTGTGTGTCTTCAGGCTTCTGTACCTCCTTCCTGATGGTAGCAATGAAAACAGGGAATGTCCTCCATGATGAGGATCATTGATGATGATGCAGCCAGTCAGAATGCTCCCCATCATACATCTGTAGAAATTTGCAAGTGAGTGATTGCCAAGTTGGGAAGGAGTCTTCTGTGGTTCTTCATTTCTTTTTTTAAAAATATTTATTTATTAAATTTTTAGAAAATTACAAAGAATAAATGTAATGAAAAATTAGTAAGAAAAAGAAAAATAATATTAATCCTTCCCCTCCCCTTAACCCTTATCTAAAGAAAGAAAAAAAAAGAAAGAAAGAAAGAAGAAAAAGATTGCCTGGATATCGGAGGATTCTCACATGCTCCATGGAGTTCAAAATAATTTTAATATTTATTTTTACTTTCCCCAATTACTTTATAATTTTATCTTCAAAGGACCTATATATTTAATCCCATCTTTTGTAGGTATGGGAACCAAATTTTCAAAAATATATCATATTCATTTCTTAGATTATATGTAATTTTTTCAAGTGGAATACAATTATATATTTCATTATTCCAACGATCCATAGTTAAATATAAATCAGATTTCCAAGTAACTGTGATAACTTTTTTTAGCTACTGCCAATGCAATTTTTATAAATTTTTTCTGATACTTATTCAATTTAAGTTTCGGTATTATCCCTTCAATATCTCCTAATAAAAATAATATTGGACTATGTGGGAGTTGTACTCCAGTAATTTGTTCCAATAAAAGTCTTAGATTTATCCAAAATGGTTGAATTTTAAAACAAGACCAAGTAGAATGTAAAAAAAGTACCAATTTCTTGATTACATCGAAAACATTGGTCAGACATATTTGAATTTAATCTATTTATTTTCTGTGGTGTTATATATACCGTAAATTCCGGACTACAGAGCGCACCTGATTAAAAGCCGCAGGCTCTAATTTTAGAAAGAAAATCAATTTTGTACTTGTACGGGCCGCACCGGATTTTAAGCCGCAGGTGTCCCACGTTGTAATATGAGATATTTACACAGAAAGATGTTACATGTGAGGATTTTTTAACTTTTAATTAAATCTGTATGGTAACATAAACAAATACATATTGCAAATGCTTTTTTTCGAACCGTGCCTGTAACACGGCTACTTTTAAATATACATACGTATCGGTAACACACAAATTACGTTGCGTATAATTTTTTACTGAACAGTGCACGAACAACATTCCAATATCTCCTAATGACTGGTAAAAAAAATATATACTGCAGCCTGCCAGGAAAAGTTATTGATCGCCTTTAACTTAAAAGCTGCATCATATGCTTGCAGCGGGTTGAATGCACTCGCCCCCTTCTTTCCGTTTATCGCAAACCGGTATTTTCCCACAAGACGCGGCGAAACTGGATGTGACGTCATAGCATTCCGGGATGTAGTACAGAAAACAAATATACTTAAAACACTTCTAACTTTAACTAGAAAATACTTACAAATGAATTACTAAGCGAAAATATTATAAACTAAATAACTGCCATAAAGGCAGCACAATGCTTTTCTTCGAGTGTTTTCCATGTTGATGAGGGTGAGTACAAATGTCTGATTTACAATAATTTAATTGTGAAAGTGCGCTTGATTTATCGTACAATTTCATTGGACCTCTGTGAATTACTCATCAATTTTATTGGTCTACTGTTACGAGGCAAAATGTTTTTGGCGGCATGAAAAAAAACCATGCATTAGCCGCACCATAGTAAAGGCCGTAGTGTTCAAAGCGTGGGAAAAAAGTAGCGGCTTATAATCCGGAATCTACGGTAATTGATGTAAAAAAATTATATTATATTAATCTAAGTCGAACATTTATTGTATTTATCATACTATCAGAACATAATCTTGACCAACTTTTTCCATCAATTTTAGCATTCAAATCAGATTCCCATTTTTGTCTTGATTTATGAATTCCAGATTCAATTGTCTGTTTTTGAATCAAATTGTACATACAAGATGTAAATTTTTTAATTTTTCCTTTTTGAATTAATATTTCTATTTCACTAGGTTTTGGCATCAACATTGTTTGACCCAGCTTTTCTCGTAAATAAGCCTTTAATTGAAAATAACAGAAAAGAGTGTTGTTTGATATTTTATATTTATTTTTTAATTGATCAAACGACATCAATATTCCTCCTTCAAAACAATCACCTATATATTTAATCCCCTTTTGGAACCAATTATGTAAAAGTTTATTACCCATTGTAAAAGGAATAAGCCTATTTTGAATTAAAGTTCTTTTTGTTAATAAAGATTTCTTTATCTCATCGTCCATATTTACCTTATTCCATAAATCAATCAAGTGTCTTAATATAAGAGATTCTTTTTTTCCCCGTATCCATTTGGATTCCCATTTATATATAAAATCTTCTGGTATGTTTTCTCCTGTCTTATCTAATTCTATTCTAATCCATGCCGGTTTTTTTCATCAAAAAAAGACGCAATAAATCTAAGTTGATTTGCTTTATAATAATTCTTAAAATTTGGAAGTTGTAACCCTCCTAAATCAAATTTACATGTCAATTTTTCCAATGATATTCTTGACATCTTTCCTTTCCAAAGAAATTTCCTTACATATTTATTCAGTTCTTGAAAAAACTTCTGAGGTAATTGTATTGGTAAAGTTTGGAATAAATATTGCAATCTAGGAAATATATTCATTTTTACAGCATTAACTCTACCTATTCATGTTATTGGTAACATCATCCATTTATCAAGATCCTCTTTTATTTTTTTTAATGGCAAATAATTTTGTTTATATAAATTTTTTACATCATTATCAACTCTAATACCCAAATATTTTATCCCATTTATTGACCATCGAAATTGAGTTACTAATCGACATTGATTATAATTTCCTTTGGTAAGGGGTAAAATTTCACTTTTATCCCAATTTACTTTATACCCTGATACTTTCCCATATTCTTCCAATCTAAAAGATAATATTTGCAAAGATTGCAATGGGTTTGTTAAATAAATCAAAACATCATCAGCAAATAAATTAATCTTATATTCTTCTTGATTAACTCTAAAGCCCCCAATGTCTGAATCTGTTCTAATTAATTCAGCTAATGGTTCTATTGCCAATACAAATAAAGCAGGTGATAATGGGCAGCCTTGTCTAGTTGACCTCGTTAAACAAAATGGTGTTGAAATCTGACCATTTGTAACTACTTTAGCTTGAGGATTAGTATTTAAAGTTTTAATCCATTGTATAAAAGATTTTCCTAACTCATATTTTTCCAATACCTTAAATAAAAAATCCCATTCCAATCTATCAAATGCTTTTTCTGCATCCAAAGCAACTGCCACACTCATTTCCTCTCTTTTTTGTGCCAAATGAATTATACTGAGTAACCGGGTTATATTATCCATTGATTGTCTGTTTTTAATAAAACCTGTTTGATCCATATGTATTAATTTTGGTAAATATTTAGATATTCTATTAGATAAAATTTTTGCTATTATTTTATAATCTGTATTCAACAAAGAAATAGGTCTATATGATGTTGGTTTTAAAGGATCTCTATCTTTTTTTGGCAATACAATTATGATCGCTGTTAAAAAAGATTGTGGGTTTATGCATTCTTTCCACTTGATATATTAATTCCATAAAAGGAGGAATTAATAAATCTTTAAATTTTTTATAAAATTCAGGAGGAAAACCATCTTCTCCTGTGGATTTATTACTCTGAAGTGATCCTAAAGCTTCTTCAACCTCTTTTAATGTAAAGGGCATATCTAATCCTTTCTGTTCTTCCAAATTTAATTTTGGAAGGGTTATTTGTGATAAAAAAATTTATCTATCTCAGCAATCTTATTTTGTGATTCTGATTGATATAGTTCAGTATAAAATTTTTTTTAAAGTTTCATTAATTTCTAAAGGTTTATAAGTAACCTTATTTATACTTGTTCTAATTGCATTTATTGTTTTAGAAGCCTGTTCTGTTTTCAACTGCCAAGCAAGAATCTTATGTGATCTTTCACCTAATTTGTAATATTTCTGTTTAGTTCTCATAATTACTTTTTCTGTACGATATGTCTGGAGTGTATTATATTGTAATTTTTTATTAACAAGTTGTCTTTGTTTTTCTTCTGTCATATATCTTTGAGATTCTTTTTCTAACTTTATATCTTTTTCCAATTGATCTATTTCTGCCATGTATTCCTTCTTAATTTTAGATGTATAACTTATAATCTGACCCCTTAAATATGCTTTCATTGCTTCCCATAATACAATTTTATCTTCAACTGAATGTAAATTTGTATCCAAAAAAAATTGAATCTGTTTTTTCATAAAATCACAATCTTGATGTTTTTAATAAAATTGAATTAAATCTCCATCTATAGATCGATTCCTCCTTATCCATCATTATCATTGTCATTATCAAGGGGGAATGATCTGACAGTATTCTTGCTTTATATTCCACACTTTTCACTCTATCCTGAATATTTTTTGACAATAAAAAAAAAATCAATCCTTGAGTAAGTTTTATGTCTATTTGAATAAAATGAATAATCTCTTTCTCTTGGATTAATCTTTCTCCATATATCAATCAGGTTTAAATCTTTCATTAATGATAAAGTTAGTTTTATTACTTTTGATTTTGTAGCAACTTTAGTTGACCTATCCAAAACTGGATCTAAACAAAAATTAAAATCTCCACCTATTAATATTTTATCATGTGCATCAGCCAAGTTCAAAAAAGCTTCTTGTATGAATTTTGCATCATTTTCATTTGGTACATAAATGTTCATAAAAGTCCATAATTCTGAAAAAATTTGACAATGTATAATCACATATCTCCCCACAGAATCAATAACTACATTTTGTATTTTAATTGGTAAAGTTTTATTAACCAAAATTGCAACTCCTCTCGATTTTGAATTAAATGAAGCTGCAATGACATTTCCAACCCAATCTCTCTTTAATTTCTTATGTTCTATTTCTGTTAAATGTGTTTCTTGTAAAAAAGCTATATCTCCTTTCATTTTCTTAACATGTTAAAACTCTTTTTCTTTTCACAGGTCCATTAAGTCCATTAACATTAAAACTTAAAAATTAAGTAAATTAATCATTCATAATACCTTGGGAACTCTTTGAAATTCTCCTTGTTGCTATGAGTCTCTCCCCAACCATCCAGGCAAAAAAGAAGAAAGATAGAAAAAAGCTAACTAATATATAAGAAAAAAACCAAAATACCCCCCCGCTAATGTTGCGAATAGAAAGAACACAACATTACCCGCCCCCCCCATTTTACTTGTCATGGCAATCGCCATGATTGTACACATGAAACTCGCAGCCATCGATCAGGAGCTCCTCCAGCTCCCCCGCAAAAAAAAAGAAAGAAAATATATTAGTGAAGAAAAAAAAGAAAATAATTAATGTCTCTACTCCCAATTAATACTCCTCAACTATTTTTGTTTTCCTTATAAATGTCTGTCAAGTCCAACCTTATTTTAGTCTTCATCATTAGTCCACTTCATTTCTATAATTCTTTACTCCTCTTCGTGGACATCAGGTAGTTCTTGTACAAATTTCTCCGCTTTCCGGTAATCAACGAAAAATCTTCTTTCTTCGTTATCCAGGAAAATTATCAATTTTGCTGGGTAGCTCAATAAAAATTTATAGCCCTTTTCCCATAAAGATTTTTTCACTGGATTAAATTCCTTCCGCCTCTTCAGAAGATCATAACTTATGTCTGGATAAAAAAAAAACACTTTTCCCTTCTATTATCAATGGCCCATTTCTCTTTTTAGCACCTTGAGTAGCTGCCTTCAAGATCATTTCTTTATCTTGATACCTTAAGTATTTTATCAAAATTGATCTTGGATTTTGATCTTGTTGAGGTCTTGGTCTTAAAGCTCTGTGTGCTCTTTCAATTTCAATTACTTGGCTTCCTTTCATTTCCAAAATTTTCAGAATCCATTCTTGAAAGAATTTTATTGGATTTTCTCCCTCTGTACCTTCCATAAGACCAACAATTTTAATATTATTTCGTCTACTAGAGTTTTCAAGCGCATCTATTTTTCCCAACATCCGTTTTCTTTCTATTGTCCAGGCAAGATTATTGTCTTCTATCTTATCTATTCTTTCAGTGTTTTCTTCCATTTTTACTTCCATTTTTACTTCCATCTCTTTAACTTTATTATCCATCTTTTGTTTTTCCACCACATTATCGAGTGTATTCTGCATCCTTCTTATATCTGTTCTTATAGCTTTTAATTCATTCATCATATATATCAGGATATCTCTTGTGTCTCCTTTAATCTTTCTTCTTTTCCTCTTCTTCATCCTCTGTATTTCCCAAAGAGTCTGATTCCACTTCCGATTGACTTCCAGCCATAGTTGGGATTTGTAGTTTTGTTAATATCTGTTCATGTATACTTGTTTCTTCGTGCATGCGTTGTTCTTGCCATTTCTTCTTAGAGACCGCCGACATTGCTGCAACTTCCTGTCCCGCATCATCAGAAGTGCCATGCACTTCGCCGGGAGGAGATCCAACTTGAGTACGAGGCTTCGCCGAGATGGTTAGGCCTTTTTCCCCACCGATTTGCGCAGTCTTCAAAGCAGTAGCTTTCTTCTGTTTCGGTTTAGGAGCCATATCCAAAAATAATCCTGAGTTACTTATAAATAGTTTCTAGGAGGTATTTATTAATTCTTCTTCATTTAAACCCTATTTCATTACTTTTTACGAGGGAGCTGGATTCCCAACGTCTCGACCCTATGTCATCACGTGACGTCCCCCTGGTTCTTCATTTCTAAAGCAAGGGAACCACTTTGCTATTGAGCTTGGGGTGGCAACTTCTTAGAACTTGACGATAACAGCAGCCAGGTCAGTGGCACCACTGCAAGGACTGATTACAAATATTGGATATGGCTGTGTGCCTGGGGAAATCTTGCCTCTCAAATTAGGTTTTTTTCTTTTTAAAGATTATTGACAAGGGTAGAGTAGTAGATCTTGTCTATATGGACTTCAGCAAGACCTCTGACAAGTTTCCAAGTGGAAGGCTAACCTGCCTCAGAACATTGGGTAAAATGGAATTTGACCTAACCAATTTGATACAATTAGCTTCGTAGAAGGAATTGGAGGGTTGTCCTGGTGATTGTTAAGCCTGTGACCAGTAATATGGTGCATAGATCACTGCTAGGTCTACTGTTATTTGTCATCTACAGTATATTAGCAATTTGCATAAGAATGTAGTTGACATGTTTACTAAGTATGTTGATACCAAAATTGGAGATGTAGTAGACAGTGAAGAAGGTTAAGATTAAACAGAATCTAGATCGACTGGGAAAGTAGGCTAAGGAATGGCAAGATGGAATTTAACTCTAAGAAGTGCTGCTTTTTGGCATATTAAAACAGGATTTGTGCAGTAAATGGCAGGGTATGGAGAGTATTGAAGAACAGAAACCTGTGGTACATAGTTCCCTGAAAGTGAAGTAGATGGTGTTTGACAAGTTTGACAAGGGACATAATATAATTGTACAAGACTGCATGGGGTCCTGGTCATTTATTAAACTATATGCAATATACAACTGAGATCTTCTCTTGAAGACTAGAGTTAAAAGGTCCAACTGGGTGGGCTGGGACTTGTTATCCATGGTATGCAGGAGGCTGACTGGTGACCCTGGAAGTTCTTAAAATCATGGGCATAATCTTTTTCCCAGGATGGAGGTGCTAAAACTGGAGAGTACAGATTGAAGGTGAGTAGGGAAATTCTGAGGGTCAGCTTTTTCAACACAATATGGTGGGTATATAGAGGCAGATTCACTCACAATGTTAAAACAGACTTTTAAACAGGTACGTGAATTGGGAATGTTCAGAGGATATGAGTCAAACCCAGGCAAATGGCAGTTGTCGAGAAGCCCATGAGATACACATTATAATTTTTCGAATCTGTTAAAACTGAAAGAAGTTAATCACCCCAATGACAGTACCAATGGACATGGGTTTATTTTTATTTCTCTTTTTGCAATTGTTTTCTTTGCTCTGCAGCCACCAATGTTGAATATAGAGTCAATAAGATGTCCATAGATTAGACTGACAAATATTGTTTAGCCTTTTGGGAGCATTTGTTTCAGTATTTAATAACATAGTAAACCTCAAAGCATTTTTACATAAAAAAATATTGCAAATTTCAGAATTCTTTGTTGCTACAGTGAATTAAAAAGACCTATTGTTGAACTCATACTAATTCAAGTCTATTTGAAATAAACATTGTAAAGAGAAGTGAAATACAATAAAACTCAGCTGTTATTGTAATTCATTTGGATTGTAATTGTCATCAAAGATAAAAGGGACCTTGTGACCTAAGATGGTTTTAAAATATGTTTAGCTCTCTACTAATGGTACTTGACATTTCTATTCTTTTAGATCCTATTGTCTTCCATTCCTTTATTTGATGTGTTTATTCCATATACTTTTCAATCTTGGAAAAATATTGCTAGCTGGGTTTTGACATGTAAAATTTCAGAATGTAAAATTGAAGTTTTTATTCAAATCGGTCTGAAGACTGGCAGAGAGCTGTTTGCATTATGAAGGATTAAAGGAGCTTTTTGCTTTCAGGTGCAAGAGAAATTCAATGCTTCTGTACCTAAAGTAGTACTGGTGCCTTTTAATGTGTTTGAGCAAATGCAAAATTAGCTTCTATTTGTTCCAACAGAATTAGAAAACAAAATTCAGTACATGTAAAATCAATAGCAGCTGCGTGTCAGTGTCCGCAAACACAGTAAGTTCACATCCTTTGCTGGGATTGCCAAGTTCCATTCCCACATCTTGGTGCATTACAAGCATTCATGTGTTGACCTCCAAATTGAATTTTAACTGTGATTCCTTTTGGACAGTATCAAATCCTGAATTCAAAACCTTTAAATCTGAGAGGTGTTCATAACCAGCAGACCTCAAAGTCAGGATGGACAACCATTCCTCCTTCCTCATCCTCAACATGGGTGCTGTCAGGACTGTGTGCTGAGCCCTCTGCTGTACATTCTGCTCAAACACAACTGCATGACCAAACACTTAAGTAATGATTGTCAAGTTTATCGTTGACACGACAGTGGTGGGGCTCATCACCAGCCTACAGAGAGGAGGTGGAAGAGCTCAAGGCCTGGCACCAGGCAAATGACCACTTCCTTAATGTCAACAAGACAAAAGAGAAGGTTATTGACGTCATGAGAACCCGCACCACTCGGATCCTTTACTCCTTAGGAGTTCACATTTCACACAATCTCTCATGATCCCAGAACACCACCTACATAATTAAGATAGCTCACCAACACCTCTACTCTCTGAGGTGGCTGAGAATTGGGCCATGCACGTCAATGCTTTCAGCCTTCTACAGTTGTGCAGTAGAGAGCATCCTAACATGTTGCATCACAGCATGGTACTGAGTACTGTGATTATTTAATGTATCCGACAACAGGAGCGTGTGTGGGAGAGTTTTTAAAATGGAAAAGCCATTGCACTAGAGCAGTTCCACTCTCTCAACCTTGGAAGTCTAGGTCCAGTGGGACGAGTAGATGTCACAACTTGGGTCTTCCCTGGTTGCATTGGGTGACTTTGACTACTTCTGCATTTTGCTGTCCACATAGCGTTGCATAACTGCATTCCTGACCATTGCATCTCACTGTAGATCTCATCTGCACAGTCTACCGGAACTAATTTTGCATGGTCAGGTAGGCGTGTTCCTATTTCACTGGGGTATGAGACCTGGCAACAATCCTCACTTGGTTTAGCCCACCTGTTGAAGCGGTGTGCCAGGGTGTGGCCACTGTCACATGCAAGAAGCTAATTGGAGCTGCAGGTGAACACTGAGTGTCTGGTGGGGACCAAAAGAAACATTTAAGGTGATTGTTGATTCCTTCAAATTCTTGGTTCCTAACCTGTTAAGGTAATGAAATAGTTTCAATTGCACTCCTGACCATTTCGGGTATCTTTAATTGAATGCTCAAAACTGCAGTGAACAGGAAGTTCAGAATTGTACTACCCTGAAGAAGATGGCAGAGTTTGTCATCGATAACGTTGGTTATAATCAATACCTGTACCCAGCTGGAAGCCAGAGAAGAGTCCATTCGTCATGTATGCTGGGAAAGCACTAGATTCTGTTTGTCTTGCGATTTATTTCTCGCCACTATCAGTGCAAAAATTCACTACTTTTTGAATACAAACACACATGATTGGTGCTTTAAAAAATAATTGCTCTAAGTATAAAGGAATGTCTAATGGTGAAACAACATGCAGATGACTAATGCCAATTAGAAAATATTCAGCAACAGTCCCCTGCCCCAATTAAGTGGCATTTTCTCCCAAATAGTCAAAGGGAACCCTGGCTATTTTCGTGATTTGTTTTTGTTCTTTAAGCGTTGTCCCAAATAAGCAGCTGCCCCAATGAATCCACTGAATATTTAAAAAAAAATTAAGTTGGAGGTTAAAGTACAGATATGGAATAAAATGTGTATAAATAAATACTAGCATTATTTACAATGTTAGCATTATATAAAAACGTGGTTTGCAGTGCAACGGTGGGGGTAATAAAGGGGGGGCTAAGTAGAATGGTTGATCAAATTAACCATCTGGGGGGGGGATCATTTAAGATGATATGAAGTTTTTGTTTTAATAACTGTAGAGTGCTTTTCATAAGGGAACTTTAAGAACCCACTCAGTTTTCTGAGTGGGTTGTGTCCTCAATATTTTTTTCCTGCCTCCTTCTTGCCCTGGACGTACACACGCACTGCAGTGAAGGTAGACTGAAGTCAATGACTTTTCTGCAGACCTGACAGGTAACAGTAGTTTCTGTATATTGTAAGAGATGCTGCTCCATACCGGACAGCAGTGGTTGATACGAGGATGCTCTCTAAGATAGCGGTATAAAATTGCACCAGTATGTTTTGAGGAAGATGAAATTTTACCAACTGCTGCAAGTATATCCTCTGGCAAGCCTTTTTGTTAATGAAGGAGACACATTTCTCCCACATGAGGTCCTCCGAAATAATGAAATGGTAAATCTTGAAACAGTGCTAACTGTAGAGTTGCTAATGCTGAGTGGGTGAAGCAGAGACACATTTCTTCTGAAGTCCATGTTTTTGAGGGCATTCAGTTCCAAGTTTTTGTGGTTGCACCAGGATGCGAGCTTGTTTACTTCCTGGTGGTACTTGGATTTGTTGCGTCTGGTGATTAGACCAGTGACAGTAGTGTCATTTGTAAATGTCATCATTTTAACTGGTGGATTACTAGAGATGTAGTCATTGATGTAGAAAGAAAATAAGAGAAGTATAAATTTTCCTTATGGGAAAACCTATTCAGTCTTCAATTTACTTTGTCACCCTACTATTCTTGGGTAGAGAATTTCAAAGATTATTTTTCCTCTGGGTAGAGATTTTTTTCCCTCTGTTCTGAATAATCCTTTTGTTTTGAGGCGTTGGTCCTGGACACTCTAGTTAGGACTGGGTCCACACTTTTTTAAAGCCCAGTGGAAATACTGTATACTTCATTTGTTTCTCTCTCATTCTTCTGAACTCTTAAGACATGAACCCATCTTGCTTAATCTCTCCTGAGCATGACTCATCTCGGGAAGTAATTTAGTGAATTGTTCAGTGCAAAGTTTATTGCTTCTTTGGTGAGAGACTAGATAGACAGTATATAACTAGAGAAGGTATTTCTTACATTTTATAATGGATAATGTGCCATTTGCCTTCCTGATGCATATTATCTCAGTTTCTAGTACAAGGACAACCAGGTCCCACTCACTGTCAGCCCCTCACCATTTTAAAGAAAATTTGGCTTTCTTTCCCCTCAACCCCAGTGAATGACCTTGCATTTGACTAATCAACCACGTCCTTATTCATTCACTTAACCTATCAACATCTCTCGCTTTCTAGGTTGACCTGCTTCAATTTTGTTTCTAAGGAGTAGAAAATGCCAGGGCATGAATTCTTTTAACATGGAGTGAATATCACACACCCAGCACCTGTAACAGTCTTGATAGGAAGTGAGTCTTGCAATAACAAGGTGATTCAAGGCTCTTGGAAACCAGGTTATTCCCTCTTTCTACATCCTGCTCCTTCAGTTTTGCTCAATCATGTGCTCTGTTCACTTATTATCTCCCTTAGGAGTTTACCTTTGTGCTTCTCCTCGTGTGATACTGGCCCTTTGCCAGCAGAACCCAATATTCCATGACATAAAGAAGGCCATTCATCTCATTTAATTCATGCTAAATTTTATTTCCCTTGCTTATTTTTCTAGAGCCTAATGTCTGAAATTCCTATCAATTCCATCTGGATTCTCCTACCACCCAGCTGCACTGGATGTAGTTTACAGCAGTCAGTGAACCTGGCAAATGGCATAGTTTTGGGATGTGGGAGGAAGTCAGAGCACCAGTGAGAATCTGAGGTCAAAATCTGTATAAACTCCAGGCAGGAGGCAGTGGAGGTCAGCATTGAAGCCCGATTACTTTTGCACTGCTTTCAAAGTTCAAAGTAAATTTATAATCTAAGTACATGTGCTGTCTGTCAAGATATTCAACCCTGAGATTTATTTTCTTGTGGACATACTCAGCAAATCCAATAACCGCAATAGAATCAATGAAAGAATGTACCCAACAGAGCAGACAGACAGCCAATATGTAAAAGATGACAAACTGTGCAAATACAAAATAAAAATAATAATAAAGTAAGCAATAAATATTTAGAACATTTCAGTGATGGGGCTAATGAAGTTATTTCCACTGGTTCAAGAGCCTGAGAGTTGAGGGGTAATAACTGTTCCTGAACCTGGTGGTGTGAAACCTGAAGCTCCTGTACCACCTTTCTGATGGTAGCAGTGAGAAGAGAGCATGAACTGGGTGGTGGAAGTTCCTGATTATGGATGCTGCTTTCTTCTGACAGCATTTTGTGTAGTTGTGCTCAATGATGGGGAATGCTTTACCTGTGATGGACTGTCTAATGTCCACTACTTTTTGTCGGATTTTCCATACAGAGGCATTGGTATTTCCATACCGGGCTGTTACGCAACTAGTCAATACACTCTTCACCACACATTTATGGAAGTTTGTCAAAGTTTTAGATGTCATACCAAATCTTCGCAAACTCCTAAGGAAGTAGAGGCACTGTCATGCTTTCTTCGTATTTGCACTTGTGTGCTTTGCCTAGGACACATCCTCTGAAATGATAACACTGAGGAATTTAAATTTGCTGGCCCTCTCCACTTCTGATTCCTTGATGTGGACTAGCTCATGGACCTCTGGTTTCTTCCTCCTAAAGTCAATAATCAGCTCCTTGGTCTTGCTGATATTGAGAGTTTGTTGTTGTTGTGGCATCTCTCAGCCAGATTTTCTACCTACCTTCTATATGCTGATTCATCACCACCTTTGCTTCAGCCAATGACAGGTCGCTTGCTACTTAAAGGGAATTGAATACAGAATACATGTTCAACGTTCACCTTTTTGTTTTATGGTTAAACATGTTTCTTTCCAATAGAATAGTCCTAACCTTAGTCTGTTGAAGAGTAGTTGAGCAATGCTCTGTATAATGGTTACACAATGCCTGTAAATACTTTTCTGTTGCAGGTCTGCAAGAGGCCATTGTTGCAGCTGCCTGTTCCCGAATCAGCAAGAGAGTTCTTCATGTTGATAGGTGAGCTATAATATCCCATATCTTTCATCGAGGGGCCCAATGAATGATCAGAGTTCTGCCCGTGTCGGTTTAAAAAAAAATCATCCACTTGTATAATCTAGAATCTCCAAATGAGTAGATAAAATGAATGATACTCTTTTTCTGCGGGCATACTTAGCAAATCTATAGAACGGTAACTGTAACCTGCAAACAAACTCTGCAAATGCAGATATAGATAAATCACAAAAAACAACGAGCATGCAATAACAATGTAAGTGCTTAAATGAGAGTAGTTATCCCCTTTTCTTCAAGAGTTGAATTGAATTGACTTTATTTCTTACATCCTTCTCAAACATGAGGAGTAGAAATCTTAATGTTACGTCTCTGTCTAAATTTACTATGTACAATCATGGTAATTTATAATAAATAGAACAGTCAATGTAACATAGAAATACACTCAAATTAGCATGAGTTAATCAGTCTGATGGTCTGGTGGAAGAAGCTGTCCTGAAGCCTGTTGGTCCTGGCTTTTATGCTTCGGACCATTTCCCGAATGGTAACAGCTGGAATAGATTGTGGTTGGGGTGGCTCGGGTCCCCAATGATCCTATGGGTCATTGTTACACACCGGTCTTTGTAAATGTCCTGAATCATGAGAATCTCACAACTACAGATGCACTGTGCTGTCCACACCACTCTCTGCAGAATCCTGCGATTAAGGGAAGTACAATTCCCATACCAGGCAGTGATGCAGCCAGTCAGGATGCTCTCAACCGTCTGAGGTGAAAGAAGTGCTGTTGTGTCTCTTTCACCACACAGCTGGTGTGTACAGACCATGTGAGGTCCATGGTGATGTGGATGCCGGGGAACTTAAAGCTGTTTATACATTCAACCCCTGATCCATCGATGTCAATAGGGATTAGCCCATTTCCATTCCTCCTGTAATCCACAACCAGCTCCTTTGTTTTTCCGACATTGAGGGAGAGGTTACTTTCTTGACACCACTGCGTCAGAGAGACAACTTCTTCCCTGTAGGCCACCTCGTTACTGTTTGAGATTAGGCCAATCAATGTAGTGTCTTCGGCCTGATGATTGAGCGGTAGTAACTGTTCTTGAACCTGGTGACGCGAGTCCTGAGGCTCTTGTATCTTCTACTTGATGGCATCAGAGAGAAAAGAGCATGGACTAGATGGTAAGGATCTTTGATAGTTGCTGCTTTTCTACAGCAACGTTTCACGTACATGTGCTCAATGGTTCGGAGGGTTTACGTGGGCTGAATGCACCACCTTTTGTAGAATTTTCCACTCAAAGGCATTGGTGTTCCCATACCAGACCGTAATGACCATACCAGTCAGTACACTTTCCACCACACAGCCATAGTAGTTTGCCCAGGTTTTCAATGACAAGCCTTCACAGACTCCTGAGGAAGTAGAGGTGCTGTTGTGCATTCTTCACAATATTTATATGATGGGTCCAAGACAGGTCATCTGAGATGGTGACACCCAGGAATTTACAGTTACTGACTCTCTCTGCCTCTGATCCTCCAACTACTGGCTCTTGGACCTCTGGTTTCCCTCATTTGCAGTCTACAGTTAGATCCTTGGTCTTATTGACATTGAGAGGTTGTTTTCAAATCTCTAAGACTAGTTTTCAATCTCCCTGCTGTATGCTGATACAGCCCACAACAGTGGTGTTTATAGCAAACTTGACTATGGTGTTGGAGCTGTACTTAGTCACACAGTTGTAGGTGTAAAGCGAGTGGAGCAGGGGACTATGTATACATCCCCTGTGGTGCTCCATTGTTGATGGAGATTGTGGAGGAGGTGTTTATGCCACTCAGAACTGATTGAGGTCCACAAGTGAGGAAATCCAGGATCCAATAGCACAAGGAGGTATTAAGGCCCGGGTGGTTTTGAGGGGCCGATTGTGTTAAATGCTGACTTGATAAAGAGCATCCTGATGTATGCAACTTTGCTGTCCAGATGTTCCAGAGTTGTGTGATGAGCCAACAAGATAGCATCTCCTGTAGGCCTGTTGCATTATTTGGCGAATTGGAGCGGATCCAAGTAACCATTCAGGCAGGAGCTGATATTTTTCACCACCAGCCTCTCAAAACACTTCACTGTGGATGCAAGTGCCACTGGGCGATAGTCATATAGACAGTTTACCATGTTCTTGGGCACTGGCACAATTGAAGCCTGCTTGAAGCAGGCTTCAGTCCTAAATAGGATCAAGGTCTACATGTTTGTTTACAGAATTGTTAGCGGAAAGCCACGCTTCTAGGAATTCTCTAGCATGCCATGTGATGGCTTGCGCCATGACTTTCACTGATGCCCAGTCGAACACCTACCCATCTTAATCTTTATGGGTAGAGACTAGGGAGAGTTAGTCATACCACTTTATAGCCATTTGTTGTTCATGGATCCTCGTGGATAGTTATTTTGATTTAATTAAATTTCAGTCCAGTAGCGGATATCCAAGCACAGAATTAAATTTTGCTCCTTTGCTAAATAACAATATTGACCCTTACCAACAGATTTGCTATTGAATTTTGCATCCAATTCATTGGATAATATGGTATTCGTACTTCTGGGTGGCAGTTTCATTTTTAAAAAAAATGGTTCTGCTCCTTGTGGGGTAAGCTGCTTATGTGCTTGTGTGCATTGATACAGTGGTGCTAGAAAGTTTGTGAACCCTTTAGAATTTTCTCTATTTCTGCATAAATATGACCTAATATGTGATTGGACCTTCACCCGTCCTGAAACTAGATTAAGAGAACCCAATTAAACAAAAACACAAAACAAAATTATACAACTAGAAAAGCAACCTGCTAACTTCTGTATTTAATTGTACAAACAATTGCTAGAAGTTGCAAGGTTGCAGTCTAATAAATGTTGTTTTTACAACAAACCTCAAACTCTTTTGAAATTTTATATGCAATAATTTACTAAGTTTAAGCTTGAAAACATTTTGCCTTGAAATTGTAGCAAATTTCATCTGTCGCATTGTAATTGGTAAATATGGAATAAATATTTTTAGTTGATGTACTGTTCCAAGGTAACATTGGGATATTGTGCAAATAATTTCATAAAATGCTCTTGCAGTTCATATGTTTGAATTGTTTATTACTGTGTTTCTGAGGAAAGATTTGTCATATTTGAAGTATCTCAAAAGCTGGAAGATATTTTGCCATTGATGTTTGTTCTACAAGAAGGTGATATTGACATTTATGAAACAAGTATGTTAATCTAAGGAGATTTTTTTCATAAAACTGGTATAAGCAACAGTATAATTTAATGCCTAATTGTACTTTTAAAATGGGTCTTAACCCAGTCATTTGAATAATTCTTATTTAAAAGGAGGGTGGGTTACAGGATGTTACCTCAAAGAGGTTACCACACATAAGACTGTGAAAGTATTGAGAGTCTAGAGTAAAGAATATTTCAAAATAGACAATTGCATAGACCTTTAAATACTCCAGGCCTTGTGTGTTTGTGTATAAATGTACAGAGCCGGATCTGTTTGCAAACTTCCACGTGGGGCATAGTGCTTTTGTTACTATAGCAGAGGTCTGGTTTACGAGTTTTGTGTATTTTAAGGAATTTTGAGGAAGAAAGTAATCGAGGAAAGAGTGTTGCATTATTGACCAAATATTTTGCTGTAGCCTTGGAGAGATTGATTGGCAAATCCAGCACCCTGATTACCTGGATTAGAATTAAAGAATGAAGGATCCATTCTGCTCTTCAATGGTTCTGTTTACATAGGAAGGAATTAAATACAGTTTGCAAAAAATGCAAGAATTAGTGATATTGTGACAGTTGCAATTTTCTTGATATAGACTGGGATAATGGGCAAATCGGAATAAATTGTGGTTTAGGTAGAGAGGTTCCTTATCTGATTTGTTTCCACCGCAATGACGTAAGCGGTGTTCAGTCTAGTTTTGGCAAAAGGAGAAAAACATGTTACACCAGAAAAACTTCTGGACAGTGAAAACAATGTAAATATTTTAAGGAGAAACATAGCTCAATATTACACAAGGGAATGCAATGGGGATGAAGTCATGAATCTTTTAATTTCATTCACTAACTTGCTTTTTAATAATCATGATTGCAGGAAAAGAACACTTTGCTCATCTCAAAATGAAGCAGGTTACATGGTTAATCCTGACTTGGTCTATGGGGGTGGGTGGGGATGGGGGAGTGGGGAAATGCAGGAACTGCAACCTTTTCTTTTATGACCATCAGTAACATAAAGCTTACTTGCCTGACTGTACTGGAGCAAAGACATTTTATTTCCCATTTAAGTTTAATTTCAGCTGTTCAATGGTGATTTGTAAAGTTTAAGTGGAATTTAGCGTTTTCAATGCTGTTGCGTGCAACAATGTACGAATATAAAATTGAGCAACATTTGTGCTCATTTTTTATTTCTTGTGTGTCAGACACTGTCACTGCTTAAATTTGGGTTTAAGCCAGTGACTCTTACTGCTTCTGTTAGAAGCAAGCAAGACCTCTCCATTTTGAGGAATATACTGATAACTATTAGTTATACAACGCAATAGAAAGGAAGGACATTAGCCTGGAGGATGTGGAATCGATATGGGTAGAGCTGCATAACACTAAGGTGCAGAAAACGCTGGTGGGAGTTGTGTACAGGCCACCTAACGGTAGTAGTGAGGTTGAGGATGACATTAAACAGGAAATTAGAAATGCGTGCAATAAAAGAACAGTAGTTATAATGGGTAACTTCAATCTACATATAGATTGGGTGAACCAAATTGGTAAGGGTGCTGAGGAAGAGGATTTCTTGGAATGTATGCGGGATGGTTTTCTGAACCAACATGTCGAGGAACCAGCTAGAGAGCAGGCCATTCTAGATTGGGCATTGATCAATGAGGAAGGGTTAGTTAGCAATCTTGTCTTGCGAGGGCCCCTTGGGTAAGAGTGACCATAATATGGTGGAATTCTTCATTAAGATGGAGAGTGACATAGTTAGTTCAGAAACAAAGGTTCTGAACTTAAAGAAGGGTAACTTTGAAGGTATGAGACGTGAATTAGCTAAGATAGACTGGCAAATGATACTTAAAGGGTTGACGGTGGATATGCAATGGCAAACATTTAAAGATCACGTGGATGAACTACAACAAGTGTTCATCCCAGTTTGGCAAAAGAATAAACCAGGGAAGGTAGTGCACCCGTGGCTCACAAGGGAAATTAGGAATAGTATCAATTCCAAAGAAGAAACATACAAATTAGCCAGAAAAAGTGGCACACCTGAGGACTGGGAGAAATTCAGAGTCCAGCAGAAGAGGACAAAGGGCTTAATTAGGAAAGGGGAAAAAAGATTGAGAGAAAGCTGGCAGGGAACATAAAAACTGACTGTAAAAGCTTTTATAGATATGTGAAAAGAAAAAGATTGGTTAAGACAAATGTAGGTCCCTTACAATCAGAAACAGGTGAATTGATCATGGGGAACAAGGACATGGCAGACCAATTGAATAACTACTTTGGTTCTGTCTTCACTAAGGAGGATATAAATCATCTTCCAGAAATAGTAGGGGACCGAGGGTCTAGTGAGATGGAGGAACTGAGGGAAATACATGTTAGTAGGGAAGTGGTGTTAGGTAAATTGAAGGGATTAAAGGCAGATAAATCCCCAGGGCCAGATGGTCTGCATCCCAGAGTGCTTAAGGAAGTAGCCCAAGAAATAGTGGATGCATTAGTGATAATTTTTCAAAACTCCTTAGCTTAGATTCTGGATTAGTTCCTGAGGATTGGAGGGTGGCTGATGTAACCCCACTTTTTAAAAAAGGAGGGAGGGAGAAACCAGGGAATTATAGACCGGTTAGCCTGACATTGGTGGTGGGGAAAATGCTGGAGTCAGTTATCAAAGATGTGATAACAGCACATTTGGAAAGAGGTGAAATCATCAAAGTCAGCATGGATTTGTGAAAGAAAAGTCATGTCTGACGAATCTTATAGAATTTTTTGAAGATGTAACTAGTAGAGTGGATAGGGGAGAACCAGTGGATTTGGTGTATTTGGATTTTCAAAAGGCTTTTGACAAAGTCCCACACAGGAGATTAGTGTGCAAACTTAAAGCACATGGTATTGTGAGTAGGGTATTGAAGTGGATAGAGAATTGGTTGACAAACAGGAAGCAAAGAGTGAGAGTAAACGGGACCTTTTCAGAATGGCAGGCAGTGACTAGTGGGGTACCGCAAGGCTCAGTGCTGGGACCCCAGTTGTTTACAATATATATTAATGATTTAGACGAGGGAATTAAATGCAGCATCTCCAAATTTGTGGATGACACGAAGCTGGGCGGCGGTGTTAGCTGTGAGGAGGATGATAAGAGGATGGAGGGTGACTTGGATAGGTTAGGTGAGTGGGCAAATTCATGGCAGATGCAATTTAATGTGGATAAATGTGAGGTTATCCACTTTGGTGGCAAGAACAGGAAAACAGATTATTATCTGAATGGTGGCCGATTAGGAAAAGGGGAGATGCAACGAGACCTGGGTGTCATTGTACACCAGTCATTGAAAGTAGGCATGCAGGTACAGCAGGCGGTGAAAAAGGTGAATGGTATGTTTGCATCCATAGCAAGAGGATTCGAGTACAGGAGCAAGGAGGTTCTACTGAAGTTGTACAAGGCCTTGGTGAGACCACACCTGGAGTATTGTGTGCAGTTTTGGTACCCTAATCTGAGAAAAGACATTCTTGCCATAGAGGGAGTACAAAGAAGGTTCACCAGATTGATTCCTGGGATGGCAGGACTTTCATATGAAGAAAGATTGGATTGACTAGGCTTATACTCGCTGGAATTTAGAAGATTGAGCGGGGATCTTATTGAAACGTATAAAATTCTAAAGGGATTGGACAGGCTAGATCAGGGGTGGGCAAACTTTTTGACTTGTGGGCCACAAAGCGTTCTAAAATTTGACAGGGGGGCCGGACCAGGAGCAGATGGACGGAGTGTTTTGGTAATACACCTCATAAAAGAAAATAAAATATCATGGGATATGTAGAAAATGTGCTTTAATTTCAATTGAAAATGAACAAATGCATTACAACAAAATATCTGTCTTTGAAGTCCCATGGTATTTAGCTATTTATTGAAATGACTTTTAAAACACTGAAAATTAAATGAATAAAATACAGCTTTTTTTAATAGTAACAGTTGTTATTTTAAAGCACTGAAAATTCTGTTATCCTTCAAGATATTATCATCATCACTCTCCTCCTGACTGTCTTTATTTCAAAAACGGTAGGAGATGCAGGTCTACTTGTCCTGCTCCTTCTTATTCAATTGTCCCCTGTGCCAAAACTCAACAACGACCAGCACAAGGACAGAACAGTGACAGCGCGCCAGTATGCGGAGCGCGTTATTTGATCTGGAGCGCATTTTTTATTTTGAGAACGTACGTGCACCTGTGCACTACTCTTGTCCATCACTTAACAGAAATGACATGTAACATGTAAGGCTTATTGAAAAAAATATTTTCAAATGCATTTTTTACATAACACAACGAAGAAACTTATTTTTAATTTCAGTGGGAACAGTGTTGTTGGTCTCCCTTTTTAGCCAGCGCATCAAAGTCTGGATTTAGTTTTGTTGTGGCGATCTCAGGATGGATCTGAGGTGTTGGTCAGTTAACTTGGATCTGTGGCTGGCTTTGTTGATGTTCATGACGCTGAACGCCTGTTCACACAAATAGGTTGAGCCGAACAACGCCAGCATCTTCTGTGCCGTCCTCCGGAGGTTTGGAAACGCCTCTTTACCAAGTGAAGCATAAAAGTCATTCAGTTTAAGAGAGTTGAACTTCTCTTTTAAGACGGGGTCAGACTGAAGGTCGATCAGTTCCAGCTGTAGCTCCTCTGGTGCTGTTTCAGGATCTTGTGACAGGGGACAGGCCACCAACTGAAGTGACTTGTCAATTTTTTCAAAATCAGCAAAGCGACGGCAGAATTCTCTGTGCAGCGCATCCAGTGACTCGCTGTATTTTTTCACATTTGCGCCGGCCTCTTCCAGCGTGGCTAGTGTGGGAAAATGAATGAATAACTTATTCAAAATTTGCCTGGAGAAAAAAGCCAGCTTGGATTTAAAGGCTTTCACGTTTGTGTACATGTCATGCACAAACTGATCCTTCCCCTGTAGCTTCACGTTCAGTTCATTCATGTGTGAAAATATATCCACAGCAAACGCAAAGTCACAAAGCCAGCTCTTTTTGCTCAGCTCAGGAAATTCGCCGGCCTTCCTCAGTAACTCCAAAAATGCACCGATCTCCTCTTTGAGCTCCCATAGTCGTTGAAACACTTTGCCCAAACTTAACCAGCGGACACAGGAGTGATAAAGTAGGTCCTGGTGATCCGCATCAGTTTCCTCCAGGAACGTGATGAACTGACGGTGCTGAAGTCCCCTTGCACGTATAAAATTGACAAGTTTTATGACAGGATTCACAACATGATTCAGCTGTAATACAGATTTACAGAGATTCCTGGTGGATGATGCAGTGAAGGAAAATAACATCCTGTTCAGGATTTTCATCTTTCACTTTATTCTGTATTCTCCTCAGCAGGCCAACATTTTTCCCTGTCAAATTAGGAGATCCATCTGTGGTGACGTTGATAAGTTTACTCCAAGGGAGCTTCATATTTTCGATGACAGCAGACACCCGGTCATACAAGTCCTCTCCCCGTGTTTTTCCTTTCAGAGACTCCATTGTCAAAAACTCCTCCGTTATTTCAAAAGTATTGTTAATTCCTCGGATAAAAATGAGGAGCTGAGCAGTATCTTTTACATCGTTGCTTTCATCCAGTGCTAATGAATATAACGTGAACGACTCTGCCTTTTTATTTAAGTCGCTGGTTATATCTTCATCTATCAGTTCCACACGGCGAGTCACTGTCCTGTGTGATAAACTGATTTTTTCAAATTTGTCTTTGCTCTCTGGACACAATACACCTGCTGTCTCCACCATACATTCTTTTAAAAACTCGCCTTCAGACAGAGGCTTGCTAGCCTTTGCTAATTTGAATGACAGCATAAAACTCGCCTTGGTACTTGACTCATGAATGGCAGTTTGACGGTGAAAAAAATTTTGTTGAGCCTGTAAATTAGCTGCCAACCTCTGAGCATTAGCTTCCCGTTCTTTCGTTGACTGGTTGCTAGCATAGTTGGCATGTTTTGTGGCAAAGTGACGGCTGATATTATATTCTTTAAAAACTGCCACAGTCTCTTGGCATATCAGGCATACAGCAGTTGATCGGTGTTCGGTAAAAAGATATTTAGTTGTCCACTCCTTATTAAACACCCGACATTCTCTATCCACTTTTCTTTTCTTAGCTCCACTCATCTTTACAGAAGGGGTGAGAGGTCAAAGAGTAAAGCGCAAATGTGGAATAATACGCTGCACCTCAACAAAGGTCAATGTATATAGAGTGCGTCATCTATTGGGAAAACGCCAGAATTGCGGGGAAAAACGTTAACAAGGTTTATTAATATAATTTCATCAAGTTCTGCGGGCCGGATTAAAAAGCTTAACGGGCCGCATATGGCCCCCGGGCCGTAGTTTGCCCATGCCTGGGCTAGATGCAGGGAGATTGCTCCCGATGTTGGGGAAGTCCAGAATGAGGGGTCACAGTTTAAGGATAAAGGGGAAGCCTTTTAGGACCGAGATCAGGAAAAACTTCTTCACACAGAGAGCAGTGAATCTGTGGAATTCTCTGCCACAGGAAACAGTTGAGGCCAGTTCATTGGCTATATTTAAGAGGGAGTTAGATATTTAGCCTTGTGGCTAAAGGGATCAGGGGTTATGGAGAGAAAGCAGGTACAGGGTTCTGAGTTGGATGATCAGCCATGATCATACTGAATGGTGGTGCAGGCTCGAAGGGCCAAATGGCCTACTCCTGTACCTATTTTCAATGTTTCTGTAGTTCAGTCTTCATAATAATTGTGTTACTAGACTAATCTTCAGAGGGCTAAAGCATTGATGCGTCCATGTATAGCAGGAAGGGAATTTAAATTCTAAGTATTCTAAGCTGGAATTGAGTAGATAGATAGATAGATAGATACTTTATTCATCCCCATGGGGAAATTCAACATTTTTTCCAATGTCCCATACACTTGTTGTAGCAAAAACTCATTACATACAATACTTAACTCAGTAATAATATGATATGCATCTAAATCACTAACTCAAAAAGCATTAATAATAGCTTTAAAAAAAGTTCTTAAGTCCTGGCAGTTGAATTGTAAAGCCTAATGGCATTGGGGAGTATTGACCTCTTCATCCTGTCTGAGGAGCATTGCATCGACAGTAACCTGTCGCTGAAACTGCTTCTCTGTCTCTGGATGGTGCTATGTAGAGGATGTTCAGGGTTTTCCATAATTGACCGTAGCCTACTCAGCGCCCTTCGCTCAGCTACCGATGTTAAACTCTCCAGTACTTTGCCCACGACAGAGCCCGCCTTCCTTATCAGCTTATTAAGACGTGAGGCGTCCTTCTTCTTAATGCTTCCTCCCCAACACGCCACCACAAAGAAGAGGGCGCTCTCAACAACTGACCTATAGAACATCTTCAGCATCTCACTGCAGACATTGAATGACGCCAACCTTCTAAGGAAGTACAGTCGACTCTGTGCCTTCCTGCACAAGGCATCTGTGTTGGCAGTCCAGTCTAGGTTCTCGTCCAACTGTACTCCCAGATACTTGTAGGTCTTAACCTGCTCCACACATTCTCCATTAATGATCACTGGCTCCATATGAGGCCTAGATCTCCTAAAGTCCACCACCATCTCCTTGGTATCTCGAATCAGCAAAGTGATCATGAAATTTGCCGTTGTAAAATCTTATCTGCTTCTTTAACATAATTTGGAGAGAAAATTTGTATCCCTTCCATGGTTTCCTACTTGTTATTTCAGTGTATTTGACTTGTAGCCAGTGAAATGGTCTTTTGAGCAATTAATATTGGCAATAAAGGCTAGCTTTGTCAGCAATGTCCAAACCACGTGACAGGTTTCTCCTGTTATCCAAAGGTAGAGCGTTCCTATGAAATAGTTCGTAAGCCAGAATGTCATAAAGTGAATAAGCAATTACCATTTATTAATATGGGAAAAATTTGAGAGAGTTCCCAGACCCAAAAAATAACCTACAAAATCATGCCAAATAACACACAAAACCTAAAATAACAGTAACATATACCGTAGATTCCGGACTACAGAGCGCACCTGATTAAAAGCCGCTGGCTCTAATTTTAGAAATAAAATCAATTTTTTAATTGTAAAGGCCGCACCGGATTTTAGGCCGCACCGCTACTTTTAAATATACATACGTATCGGTAACACAAATTACGTTGCATATACTTTTTTACTGAACAGCACGAACAACATTCCAATATCTCCTAGCGACTGGTAAAAATATATATACTGCAGCCTACCAGGAAAAGTTATTGATCGCCTTTAACTTAAAAGCAGCGTTTTCGCTCGGGTCTGACGCGCTTGCGTAACACGATCGGGTCTAATCGGGTCTGACGCGCTTGCGTAACGCGATCGGGTCTAATCGGGTCTGACGCGCTTGCGTAACGCGATCGGGTCTAATCGGGTCTGACGCGCTCGGGTCTTGCTTTTCTTCGAGTATTTTCCATGTTGATGAGGGTGAGTACAAATGACTGATTTACAATAATTTAATTGTGAAAGTGCGCTTGATTTATCGTACAATTTCATTGGACCTCTGTGAACTACTCATCAATTTTATTGGTCTACTATTACGAGGCAAAATGTTTACGAGGCGGCATGAAAAAAAACCATGTATTAGCCGCTCTGGATTAAAGGCCGCAGAGTTCAAAGCTGTTCAAAATGTGGGAAAAAAGTAGCGGCTTATAATCCGGAATCTACGGTAGTTACAGCAGGAATGATATGATAAATATACAGCCTATATAAAGTAGAAATACTTTTCTGCAATCATTGCAGCACTGTCTAGCATAGCGAAAATCTCACTATGTCATGCTACTGGCGTAGCAGAAGCACTCTCTCCAGCAACTTTTAAGCTATGAAGCTGCCAAATCATACCAAATAACACATAAAATTACACAGCGTATATAAAGTAGAAATAATGTATGTACAGTGTAGTTTCACTTACTGGAATCGGGAAGACTGCAAGCACACTGATGATGCGTTAGACTGAGTTGTCGGAGGTTGGGGTGCTCGGCAATTTTTTCCAATAAATTGCAGTTTCGTCACAGTTAAACACTTATTTATATGAATAACCACCTTCTGTAATTATTTTCTTCAGTTCTGCTGGGAACTTTTTGGCAGCTTCACTATCAGCCGAAGCGCACTCTCCAGTAAACATTAAACTATGAAGCTGCTGAAAAGTTTCCAGCAGACTAAAAGAGACCACTTTGCTATGAGCAGAACCAATAGTAACATCGGCAGCTTTCAAGATTCTTTTTCTCTGTGTGTAAATAGTGCGAATGGTGGATGCAGGCAAGTTCAATGTGCAGACAAGGTCCTTACTTTGTTGACCATGATCAAAACGCTTAATTAATCCAGTTTTACGCTAAGCGTAACACTCTTACGAGCTCTCTTAGGCTTTTCCGATACCTTAGGGCACATCTTGCTAACGGATGCACAAAATAAATCGAGATAAAGCACAGATGCTCACAGACACGTGTTTAAGCTATGGCGGCTTGATGCTGAATGCAGTTCCGGGGGAAGAAGCTTGGCTGCTCAGGGCGCACGCTGCCTTTTTTTGTAAAAGCGAAAACTCTTTGGTTAGTGAAAACAGGTAACTAATGTAGGTCTTTCGTAAAAGCAAGGTGTTGTAAAGTGAACGTTCAGAAAACGGGGGGCCACTTGTACTAGCAAAATATTTGTGTTCAAGGTATATAACAGTTCTCAAAGAATAAGCACTTCAAACCTCATGATTTATTACCTTTTTTTAAAATGTCTCTTGCAGAAACAACTACTATGGAGGAAACTGGGCCAGTTTTAGCTTTTCTGGATTACTGTCGTGGATTGAAGAATGCAGAGTGAGTTGTTTTGATAGTTTACATGAATGTTTTTAGTATGCTGAACCTGCAGTACTGGAATTGCCACAAGCTTGCAAGTCTTCCCCTGGCTTAAAGTAAATGGCCTATCCCTCTGTCAAACCTGGAGTTGAATGGCAAGATCTGGGCAGCAGTTGGACTTTGGATAGCCAGTTGTAGAGGGCTAGCTTTGTAGTCCTGAGAACTACCAAAGCCAAAAGCAGAACAATATCTGATGTAAAAATTGAAGTTATTTTACCAACTAAATTTCTGATTCCATGTTAATTATAAGGTGTTAATATTGAAATATGTAAAATATTAATCTTAAAAATAATTAAAACATTATTTTAACATCTCTCATAATTTAAGTGTACCGTAATTTTCTATAGCTCTAAAAACCCAGTAGACTAAAAAGTTAGACTGGCAGAGGACACAATCAAAATTCTCCAGTATAATTTGGAAATCTAGAGCTCACAAATGCAGAGTTCAGAACGTCAGGGGCGCACATGTTGTCTAGAACATGCTGCTTAAATGTTTGATCACCTGTAAGTCCAATAAGAATAATGGCAAAACTGACCACACTGCAGTTCAATATGTCTGTCTATTTAAACTAGAATGTTAGAGATTCTTGTATCAAAATATCTTGTCAATGCACTTAAAAGGAACTATTAAATCTTTAAGTGAGTCAAATCTTTTCATTGTTACGGAATATTTGAGTATCCATTACTTTATGTTCCTGTGCATGGAGGCTATTTATGCATATTTTTGCATTTTTACATAAATTATGTACAGCGTTTTGAAATTGGCTGAAATCTTATGAAGCAGAAATCAACAAACAGAAGCAGTTACTTCAGTCAAATGTAATCTGTTCATGAGAAAAGTATTCCTAATGTTTCTGAGTTTTTCTTTGATTAATGGCAGATTTCTTCATTATACAGTACTGTTGTTTCCTTTACATTGCAGTTGATAAGTGGTTAATTTTAGCAAATAGTACAGAGATTATGCATCTGTGCAAGAATAATGACAATATGCCCAAACCAAAAATTTGGTGGCATTCTTAGCTGTAATGCTTCCTCATGTTCAGGACTGTGTGTTTGTATGTATATACAAATATATCCTCTGACCTTTTTGTGATTAACCTTAAGGTGGAAGTTTCCTTGTAAATAAGAAGATGACTATTCACCATGCCCTAAATATTTTTCAAGATTTAACTAAGTACTGTAATCAGCAGCTACAACACTGCCGACAAAGGCATCTTCAATCTCACTGCCGCCTGCAGGGGTTCCCACCTGCCTCAAAGGGTGACAATCATACCAGTGCCAAAGAAGAGCAGGGTGAGCTGCCTCAATAATAATTGCCCAGTGGCACTCACACCTACTCTGAAGTGTTTTGAGAGGTTGGTCGTGGTTAGAATCAAGGACCTGGACTCACTGCAATTTGCCTATTCCCACAATAGGTCATCTCACTGGCTCTCCACTAGGCCTTGGATCACCTATGCAATACTAATATCTATGTCAGGCTGCTGTTTATTGACTACAGCTCAACATTCAACACAATCATAGCCTCAGTTCTAGTCAACAAGCTGCAAAATGTGAGTCGCTCTACCACCCTCTGCAACTGGATCCTTGACTTCCTCACTGGAAGACCACAGTCTCTGCGGATTGAAAATAACATCTCCTTTTCACTAGAAATCTACACCCACAATTGTGTGGCTAGGCACAGCTCAGATGCCACTTATAAATTTGCCAATGACACTACTATAGTTGACAGAATTTCAGATGGTAACAAGGAGGTATATAGGAGCCAGATAGATCAGCCAGTTGAGTGGTGTCACAACAATCACCTTGCATTCAATACCATTAAGACCAAAGAATTGATTGTGGACTTCAGAAAAGGGAAGTCGCGAGAATACACACCAGTCTTCATTGAGGGGTCAGAGGAAAGAGTGAGCAGTTTTAGGTTCCTGGACGTCAACATATGAGGATTTATCCTGAGCCTGATATATTGATGCAACAACAAGGAAGGTATGACAACGGCTATTTTTCATTTAGGGTTTTGGAAGAACTGGTATGTCACAAAAGAGTCGCAAATTTCTACAGATGTATCACAGAGAATATTCAAACTTGTATCACTGCCTGGTGTGGAGGGGCCGCTGCACAGCATCAGAAAAAGCTGCAGACAATTTTAAACTCAGCCAGGTCTATTATGGACAGTAGATTCCCCAGCATCCACAACACCTTCTGAAGACAATGCCTCAAAAAGGCGGCATCCATCTTTAAGGACCCCCATCACTTAGGACGTGTCCTCTTCTCATTGCTGCCCTCGAGGTGGTACAACAGCCTGAAAACACACACTCAACGTTTCAGTAACAGCTTCTTCCTCTTCCGACCATCATATTTCTGAATGGGCAATGAACCCATGAGCATTACCTTAGTATTTAATTTTCATTTTTAGATATACTTAGTGTAATTTATAGCGTTTATTATATATTGCAACGTAATGCTGCTAGAAAACAACAAACTTAACAACATATGCCAGTGATATTAAACCTGATTCTGAGTAGAAGAAGAAAGTTGATTTTGTCATTTCTATCTTAAAATTGCATTTCAATATGCTAAACAACTCAATATTAGGAAGTTCATAAAACGGTTCTACACATTTTTTGAAAAGTACTTAAATTTATTGATAGTAAAATGAGTATTCATTTTAATTGCTTTATAAAGTGGAGAGAAACTTGTGTTTGGTAGCTTCAGTAAATTTGAATTAGTTCACTAACAAGTTCTTTGAACTACATCAGATGATATGCAAACTATACTTACTGTGTAGTATATTTGTTAGTACTAATTCCTTTCACTTGATTTCAATTCTTTATCAGGGACAAAAATCTAATAATGCAGAAGTTAACTGGAACGACAAGATACTGGAAGGTGAAGATGCCATTGAACTTGATCAAATTGATAAGTCCGTTAAAAATGTGGAAGTCTTCTGTTTTGCAAGGTTTGTCTTAGAAAAGTTTTATTTTTTCCTTAGGGGAATTATCCCACTCTGGTACGTTGGTACTGCAGATTATCAAAAATCAGAATGCAGCTTTACTGGAGTTCATTGAAATTCAGGACTACGTATCTTTTTCTAAACAATGACAGGAATTTGTCTGACTGCTTTTTACTCTTCAGTCCTGTATGAGAACATAAAAAGGTGAAATGGAAACATGATATCACTTTGTCTACCAACACTTCTGGGCACTTCATTGAATCGGTAGTATGAATTTGGCAACCTTGTCTGCACTGACCAACAAGGATCTTTTTGAACCAATCTCATTGTCCTGTTCTTAGTAATGACCATGTGGGTCTTGTGTGCTATAACCTACCATCCCAGGTGCTTTAAAATGTTGTCAGGATTCCTCCACCCCCCTTTCAGGCAGTTCCTCCAGCTTGCATCTTTGAATGAAACACACTTTTCTTCAACTACCCTCTGATCCTTTTTTATTAAAAAGAAAATAAGTTCTTCTCATATGAATGCTGTACACCTCGATTGTGTCTCTGTTCAGCCTCAATTTGTTTTTGATTTAAGTACAAAACAAGTAGTCTGGTGTTTAAATTGCATATCAGATATTTAAATTATGCTTCTACGAAAAGTTTTAGTATAACTATTTGCAACCACATTGTAAACATATAAATGACATTGAAGCTGTTTTTTTGGGTGGTGAAAGGCTGTCTCCCTTAACATTGTGATACAAAGGTTTTGGGATATGCAGTGTAAACACCTGCTTTTTGATGGGACAGATATATGATGTAGGGAACAAACTGTAGTGTGCCTCATTCTTAGGAAGCAGGGCTAGCAACTAAAGTGATTGAGAACCAGCGATTGCAGAAATTCGGGATATCCGCATGAGGAATTGGTTTGAAGGTTCCTGCACGATGAACTACAATCTTGTGAGTCAGATGGCACAACTACCATCCAGTTGACCTCTTAAACCTCTACCAAGGCTGGCCTACATCTGTTGGAGGTTAGTTGTTGCTACCTAATGCCCTGTAGAACTGCAAACTGCTTTCTTTGTGACTTCAACTTGCCACCGGTCAAGTCAGCAGAGATTTGTTATATAGTGACGGGGTATCACTTGGGGAGAGGGGTGGGTGGAATAAAAACTGATCTTTTGCAATTTCCTAGCATGGAAGAACAAATAATTTCCAAATTGGAAATGAAGATTCAATAGCTCTGCACTGACTATCAAATATGTTCATATCATCTGATGACACTAATCAAATGGGCTGAATGCTATTATACCATTTTAGATCTTCTACCCAAGAACAGCTCATTAAATTCTCTGTACTGCTGTCTGGCTTATCCAACACCTTCAAGTTGCAACTACTAAAGAGATTTGACCTTTCTGGGATTTGAAGAATAGCTCCACTTACCCTTCTGCCTCACTGTAGTCAACTGATGCTTGGTATCTCCCCATATAAAACATATTCCCGCTCTCTTCTCTCACTCCCTCCCCACCCACAATGTGATGTGGGTAAGCTCAGTAAGAATCTTATGACCCCTTAAAGATCAGTGCAGGGAAAGGTGGTGTTGCAGAAGGATTTGGACAGGTAAGGAGAATGGGTAAAGAAGTGGCAATGGAATACACTGTAGGAAAGTGTATCATCATGCTGCTTCTAAGATGCATTGAAATTATACATGCCATTCTTTGGACTCTTCTGCTGCTACTGGCTCACCCTGCTGTAGGCTTTCCAGATCCAGCATATTCTCTTCAAAAATCTCCATCTGACTTCCGGTCTCCTACAACGTGTGCCTGTTCTTGCATGAGGCGGTTGAGTGGATGTAGATATTGCATCTAAGATGATTGTGGGATAGCTGTAGAGTGAATATGGATGTAACAGGATTAATGGACTAGGTGTATTGCTGAATTAATGGAAGTGATTATTTGGTGTATGCGATTAAGAAATTAAACTTTCATAGATCATATCACATCTTGATGGTTACTCATGGCAGCATTGAGAACTCTGCTTAATGAATTGTATCTTGGTCCCTGCCAAAGAACTTTAACATTGGCTATGGCTAATGAAATTAGTGGAGGAAGATTCAATTGTAGCATTTACAAGGGAGCAGGAAAAGTCTCAAAGTATAATTTGCAAATCCTTGGAGTGTGTGAACAAAATCGGATTAGCGAGATTGCATTTATGTAGAGTTGATATTGGGCTCAACAGGAAAATACTGTGACTCTATGAGACTGCATAGGAAAGATCATCTTATTGCAAACATGGGGCAAATTTTTATTCAAAGGACCAAATCTTAAGCTGTTTGGAGCATCAGTGTGAGTCTGTTTAATTTTTGTGGTACAGTAATTTGAATCTGTCATTGTTCTGGCAGGCATAGGTGTGATTATTTTTGCTTAAACAACTTGGTTGTTCGAAGTACATTTATTATCAAAGTATGTATATGTTATACAACCTTGAGATTTGTCTCCTACTAGGCAGCCATGAAACAAGGAACCCATTTTAAAGAAAGGACTGTTCAGGTGATAGTTTTTGTGTGAAGGAGAGGTTTGTGGTTTAAGAGTTTTTATTTCTTTTTGTGTGGGGAGATGTCTATCTTTCAACTGCTATGGTTTTCTGTATTTTATGGCTGTCTGGAGAAGACAAATATCAGGGTTGTATTCTGTATGCATACTTTGATAATAGAATGAACCTTTTAATCCATCTTAAACCCAGTGTGCAGGGAAAAACAAATCACGCTAACAATAAATGCAAGCAAAAAGCATTCTGAACTGAAGTCCACACCAAGTCTGTCGCCAAACCCTTATTCAGCGTAGAGCCGAGTAAATGCCGCAAGAGCAGCAAGCCTCTGGGCCCCAACACCCAACCTTTTCAGTCTGGCCTGGCACCTAAATTGTTGGTCCAAAAATCTGGTTCAGTTGCCCTGGGGGTTGGATCCTGGGATCCTGTCACCTTGATTCGGCCTGTACCCAACCTTTCCTAGTTGTTTTCCTTGTTTCATCAGCCTCCAGCCAGAAGTCACTGAAGTTCACCCTATATCACAGAGTGAATTGGATCTAATAATCTTCCATTTGGTTTTCCATTCTGTTTGTAAATCCTTGAACATTTTATAAGCAGTGTTTGTACCTTTTATAATTTGTTTTCATTTTGTTGACCTCCAACCAACAAATTGCAATCACATAAGCAAACTCAAGATGTTGTGTGGAATTTCGACCTGAAACATGGACTGTATTTTCAATGTGCCTGGCCTGCTGAGTTCCAGCATTTTAAGTGTGTTACTTGGATTTCCAGCATCTGCAGATTTTCTCTTGTTCAATGTTGTGTGATTGTTTTCTTTCCCCATTTTTGGGGTGAGTCACTGGGATTCAGATAGGAAAATAAAGATGGGGTAGACCATTTACCCCTTATTTTATATGGTATTTCTGCTTTGCAATGATTTTTTTTCTATTTGATAGCAGAGTTGCAGAAGATGATGTTGTGGAAGAAGGAGCACTTGGGAATAAGCAATCTAATGTAAATTCCAGTAGTACAGTAGAGGATGGAGCAGTGAGCAGCGAAGATGAGAAAAATCAGATGTCTGAATGTACAAACAGCAGTGAAGAAAATCCAGAAAATATCAAGGTCAAAGATACTTTGCATTCCACAAAGGAAGCTTCAACTGAAGTAATTCAACCAGAAGACAAGCCCTCATGTGCAGACGTTCCTTCATCCACCACCAGTGATACAAGTCTGGCCAAAGAATTGATTGCTAATGATGTAGCTTCAGTTGAGATTGAAGCTGACAGTGTAGAACACACTACTGATGTTCCTGCTCAAGAAGATAAAAATCAAACCAAAAAATTGACTTACTCACAAATTATTAAGAATGGCAGAAAATTTAACATTGATTTAACTTCAAAGGTAATGACTTTCTACTTCACTAATATTTTAAGATGTTTATAAATGTGACCATGGAAGTTAGAAATAGGCCTTGTGCTTTGTGGAATTTTGTATTGTGGTTTGATATGATTTGCATGGAGCAGTTCTGAGTGTCTTTAGGTTATACATATGGGCAGTCTGTGTTCATTGACTGTTGTTGGCATTTAAGCACCATCTGTGTTCAGTCTGTGCTGGGAAATTGAACACAAATAACCTGGAGAAATATTTATTCAGTGCCATAACACTTCTAATTCCACTTTTCATTATACTATGCGAAGAACTGTTGCAGGTTCTTGGCATTTCTGCTTGTCAATAAATCTTGAGAAGCAAACTCATGAGTTTATAGTGTCTTTATATATGTAAATACTAACATTTTTGTAAAGTTAATGTACCATACAGAAAGAAGGCACGTAAAACCAATAGTGATCTTAAAATAAAGTTGAGTTTCAGATGAATGTCTCACTGAAATGTAACTGAGATTTTGTGTTCTTCCAGTTTTTGTATTCCCGTGGTTCTCTTGTCGATCTTCTTATCAAATCCAATGTCAGTCGGTATGCTGAATTCAAAAATATTAACAGGATACTTGCTTTTCAAGGAGAAAAAGTTGAGCAGGTATTGTCATTTCTCTTTGCACTTGCTGCTTGGAATTGAGGCTGTTGGCAAATATATGGAAGGATATTAAATACATGAACCTTGATCTGTTTTTTGTGAACTTTCAAGCTAGTTTGGTAATTCTTTAATTAATTAGACTGGAGCTTTCTCTGCACATTATCCAATTGTGAACCAAATTATAAATATTACATTTCAAATTGTGAATGAAACTTAGAAGGCAGCTTTAATTTTACTATAAACAAATTACAATTTTAAATTTAGTGTGATGTGTTTGCACAGCTGCTCCTTGGCACAAGTTCAATATCCATGCTGTCTCGATGTGTCATGTTGTTATCAGCAAACCTGATGATTACACACTGGCATCATTATATTCACGCGAGCTTCTTTCCCTGCTTTAGTTAAGCTGGTGAGCATTTTTAAGAGTAGGGAGACATCTTACACATTTTTGTTTTTTGGAGTGGTGGGAAAGTGGGTTAGAAGAAGATTACCATGTCCAAATATTTGTGCTGCTTGGATCTTTTTGGTAGTTGTATGCATAAGTCTCATTGTGTTCTTTCATACTTGCTAAAGTCTCTTCATAATGTGTACATCCTGTTCTTCAATTAACTAACTTTATCCCCTTTTAAATGCTTGGGTACTAATCTCTCCATTTTAATAGTGCTGCTGAAATTTCGCTTTTTATTATTTGTGTTATGTATTTCAAGATCTCCTTTTCTCCCCCCCCCCCCCACCCTCCGAAAATAAGTTTGAGGATCCATTTCTGAAGCTCGCACTCATTCATCAAAATACTTTGAAATTTTAATTAGCAAGTGGACCCATGGTTAACAGCCCATAAATTGCTGAACTGTTTATCACTTGCATGTAATTTCAGGTAGATCACAGATCCACAAAGCAATTTGCAGGTTGAATATACAGTGAAATAACTGTCTATAAGGCGAATAAACATTCACCTGTACGCCTATCCAGCCAATGATGGACTTTCTGCCATTAGAGTTTTGTTTGCTGGAAAGTTTTTTGTTGTTTGCTGGAAACATTTTTGGAATGTTATATACATTTTACTTTAGGGCTGGAAAAACTTACCCTTTACATTCTAAAACACTTGAGATTTCATACTTTAGATTCAGGATGCATAGATTCAGGATTTTTCTTTAAGGCATCTCATGGATTATTTTCATCAGAAAAATGGCAAATTACTAATGGTTTGCTAGAACGACCAGACTTTCCAGTTTTGCAGGGAATATTGCATATTGACTAAAACATGACACAGAAAAGCTGCTGATATACTGAAATAGCTTTCAGATCAATAGATGATGTTTAATTACAATCCAACTGCTATTTAATGTTACTGCTCCTGATCAACAACGATAATTTGGCTCAAGGCAAGCTGGTTTGTATTCTGAATACAGAACAGGTTACTTGACAGGGATCAGATGAGGAAAATGGTTGTGGTTTTCTCTTAATTCAGCAGACTGGTGTTCATTCTGTGACAAATAATGTAATATGTATACTTCGAGCATCTGCTGTGATTCAAGAAAAATACATTGAAGTCTGTATCTCCACAGAAATGGTAATGTCCACATGGCAAGTTGCTAGACTTTGCAGCTGCATTGCATTCAGTGCCTGTTCCTGTTTCTTTCAATATGTTTTTTAGAATCTAAGATGAAGACAAGAATACTTAAACAAAAAAAAGCTTAAGAGCCAGGACCAGCTTGTGTTTGCTGCTGTCCTTTGCAGCTGTATCATGTGTGCTCATTTTACCTTGGTGCAGTTTCCTGTATTAACTCCGTATCCATTCTTTCCCTTTTTAAGTTCTTGGCAGGTAACTTGTGCTTATGAAATATCCACTATGGTGATTTTTGTTTTACTTTTGACATTTTGAACACTTAATACCATCTTTACTGCTGCTTATTTCGTATACTTTTAAAGTTAGGTCTTTTGTTTTATGCAGGCGGATATCTGATTGCAAATGTCAGGTTAGTACTGCAGATAAACTTTAAATACATTGATATATATATCTGAAGGAGGAGTGCTTGTAGGTCTTTGGAAGTAGATAGAGATTGCACAGACATTTGGGGATGTTCTTAGCTAATTTAAGGAATAATGTGGGTCTATTTTGAGACTTCTGATTGGAGAAATTGCTTCTCCATCAGTTGTAGTTAATATTGGGAGTCTAACTTTTTAAGGAACCATTTACTCCAACAGTTAAAATATTCCAATTGGGCTTGTGTAGGAATGTGGGTGATGATATAGGGCAAACAATTTTATGAAGTTTCTTTCTTAAATATTTGTTTACAAAGGCACTATTTTCTATAGGAAATAATTCCATGAATATTATTTTATTAGTGTTCTAGAAGTTGCTAAACTGAAGTATTTGAATTCAAGATTGCCAATTGTACGCCATAGAAACATTCTTGACAATGAGGGCTCACTCTGAAATGTACACTTTGTAAATTTCCAATAAGATATCAGGATGGGCAACCTTGTAGGCTTGGCTGGTTGCAAAGTAAGCATTTCTGAATAGTTCTGTTAGCTAAAGGGAGAAAGAAGGTGCAGTTTTGGAATGAGATAAAGAATCATTCAGCAGTGATAAACTAGTGGCATTGTGACCCAATCCCCAAGCAGGGAATTGCAGCGAAGTTTTAACTCTACACTGTAAATTTGATTTTTGTCATTGCCTGTGAAACAGTAGCTGCATCCATTTCAAAAATAAATTGCAGTGGAACTTCAATAATCCAGCATCCTTGGGAATTTGGTGCCAGTTCAGCAGACTTTTTGAACTATTGGTTATTACTTTTGTGCAGTTCTTAATTTAATGTTTGCATGTTACACATGTAATTTTATCAATGCGGCAATAGAATCCATTATTCTGAAATATAAATGTGCTTCAGCCCATGTTCATGAGCCTAGCTCTGTTTCTCCCTGGACAAGTGACCCACAGTTCCAAATAATACTTGGTGATCTATATGTAGTAAGCTGATGATTTGCAAACTCTTGGTGTATTATTGAAAGAGCCAGATGTGAAGCATCAGAATTTCCATATAATAAGTCAAGATTGTGCAAATGCTGGAAACCTTGAGCAACACAGACAAAATGCTAGAAGAACTCAGTAGGTCAGGCAGCGTCTATGGAAATAAATAAACAGTTGACATTTTGGGCTGAGACCCTTCATCAGAATGCACAATAACTTCCATATCTTAGTTCACTATACAACCTCATGAAGTTGCACTCTTTGCGCGAGTGGACCAAGGCAAAGAAGCTAGTAAGCATGAAAGTCTGTTTCACTTGTCAGAAAATGCAGGTCAACTTTGCCCCTCTTTGTTGTGAAATATCTTTGAGGCCTATTCCTTTGCAGCAAAAGTTATTTTAAGAATTTGTTGTTTTAGTATAGTAGTATAGTTATTTTAAAATGGTTATCAAGTTAAAGTTCACTTGTCATTCAACCATACACATGAATACAGCCAATTCAAAGCGAACTGAAAAGTAACCTTTAAAAATGGTTTACTACATTGCGTACTGCTGTTTGGTACTTTGTGGAAGCCTTTGAATTTTCTGTTTGAATACTGTACAACTGATTTGTATATTGCAGTACTTTCTGAAGGAAAGGTTATTACAGATTCTTTCCTCTTGCTATTTCAGGTGCCTTGCTCCAGAGCAGATGTCTTTGCCAGCAAACGTCTCACCATGATAGAAAAGCGAATGTTAATGAAGTTCCTTACTTTCTGTTTGGACTATGAACAACATCCAGATGAATATCTAGGTACTCGAATGACCAAAGCCATTCTGTATTTTTATTTCTCTCCTTTCATAATTTAGGAGGTGACTCACTAGTACTGTGCAACACGACATATGGAATGTGGATTTAATTCATTCGGTAACATTGTTTTATCTGGCCTTCTCTGGTCAATAGTGAGCTGCTCCCATTCATTGCTTCCATGTCCACATCGACTTGCAATACCTACTTGACTTGAGTTCTCAGCATGGTTATCTTTGGTTGGCGGTGACCTTTAGTAGGCCTTTGCCAACTGCCAGCACAGTAGACAGGTTCCCTTTCTAAGTTGTAACTGCTGGTTGATCCCTGTGTGAAGACATAACCAGCTATCTAAGTACTGAGTGTCTGAATGTCAGTGACATTATTAAATGTTTAAAAATAGTCCAAAACAATTTCTAATGGCATGAATTTTATGAAAATTTAAAATAGTTAAATACATTTAAATTCTGTTAACAAATGGCTTGAAACTTGCCCCGTGATGTGATTGTTCAGTACTGTGAATGGAGATGCTAAATCTGCTAGCTTAATTCCAGCCTAAAATGTTAATGGTACATTTCCCTCCATAAATACAATCTGTCCTACTGGGTTCCTCTAGTGCTTTGTTGAATCTGCTGCATGCCTGGTATCCAGGTGCCTTTGTGTAATTGCTGGAGAATCTGCATGATGTTGAAGCATTACCTCTAGACCATGAAGAATATGCATTGGCACTCACATGGAATGAATAGTGGCAACATTTCTCAAAGTTTGTGGCTTCTATCTTTGCACTAATGACCTTCAAAAAGCAATTTTGAATTTAAATCTTGCCCTTCCCTCAAAAAAGGACTTGCGTATCACTGGTTTACTCCACTCAATTCCTTGTTTTGCCATGATTCCACTTGTTTTTGTGTATATTCTCAGATTTTCTTTTAGTCTGTTTTCTGAGAACCTTGCGCTATTTCTTTTTGGCTCTGTATTTTATATAATTGAAAAGGAGAGTAAACTACAGATGCTGGAAATACTTAGCCCATCAGACAGCATCACTGTGGAGAAAGATCATTAATATTTTGCGTTATAAACCCTTGATAATTATGCTAAATCAGTGACTTGAAACATTAAACATTTTTTTTCTCCGAACAATGCTGCCTGACTTGCTGGTTATTTTGGCCGTTTTTGTTTATCTGTGTTATGATAACCTATTACTGCTAGAAGATCCAAGGGAAGAATCTGTTAGCCAGTTCCTCAACCTTTGGGTCTTAGCATGGTTTTGAAATAAATACCAATATCATAATTATTTAAATAGCAATGAGTTTATTATTGGATCATCATAAGTGGCTTGAATTAAAGTACCTGAGATAATGAGACCTGCCAGATTTTTGTTTTCATTGTGGCTCTTTGTTTTGTTTTTCATGTTCCATATGTCTCCCGGCATTCACCTGGAAGTTTCATGGCAATTCCAACTATGTTTCTACAACATTTCTTCTTGCCAAACTTTGTTTGGAGAGAAGGGTTGTGCAAATAAAGTTTTTAGTTTTACTTCAGATCTTCTAGATCCAGGACCCAACAAATACTGCTGATTTGGTTTTACTCTAAATTATAGATACGGTGATGGTTTGGATCCCAAAAATTGAGTGGGTAATTGGACATTGTGTTGTAAATTAACTACATTTATTTATTTACAGACTTTAAGGACAGTACATTTTCATCTTACTTGAAGACACCAATGTTAACTGCTAGTCTTCAACACTACGTTTTGCATTCCATTGCTATGGTCTCTGAAAGTGCTAGCACAACTGAGGGACTCACAGCAACACAGCATTTCTTACATTGCCTTGGCCGCTATGGGAACACACCATTCCTTTTTCCCTTGTATGGCGTTGGAGAAATACCACAGTGCTTTTGCAGGTATGTTTATTTCTTCACAAAGCTGCAGCTATCTAAACTTACAATTATGGATAACTCTGAACATCCTCTACATAGCACCATCCAGAGACAGAGAAGCAGTTTCAGCGACAGGTT
The DNA here is from genome assembly GCF_048418815.1 of Hemitrygon akajei. Taxonomy (NCBI): domain Eukaryota; kingdom Metazoa; phylum Chordata; class Chondrichthyes; order Myliobatiformes; family Dasyatidae; genus Hemitrygon; species Hemitrygon akajei. Next base: position 57,920,545 of record NC_133133.1, on the reverse strand, counting down.
ACTATCGATACAATGCTCCTCAGACAGGATGAAGAGGTCAATACTCCCCAATGCCATTAGGCTTTACAATTCTACCGCCAGGACTTAAGAACTTTTAAAAAGCTATTATTAATGCTTTTTGAGATAGTGATTTAGATGCATATCATATTTTTTACTGAGTTAAGTATTGTATGTAATTAGTTTTGCTACAACAAGTGTATGGGACATTGGAAAAAAAGTTGAATTTCCCCATGGGGATGAATAAAGTATCTATCTATCTATCTATCTATCTATCAAAAATACTTTAAACATAAATGTCATGAGTCCATTGAAATATCTTGCTCCAATTTTACATAATATTTAAATTGGATATTGAATTTTGTTGGTCTGTAGTGGACTTAATACTCAAATTAATGATGAAAGCAAGTGTTATCTGACTGCTTTTCCTAAGTATCCCAAATCATTGAAAGTCTGAGCATGATTAGCAATGATTTTGGATGTCGTTTCAGTTGGCTGAATGCAAAATGATGAACCGAAATGTAACTTTGATTCTACCCGTTTTTTTTTAAACCTCTAGTTCTAAATTATCGAGGCACTGGTATTTACCGGAGTCCCTATAGAGTTTAAATTATTAGGCAAAAGCTCTGTATTGTTTGTGGCGAGAGCAGTGAGTAGAACATTTGTTACCTTTATATTAGTACAGTCTGAATTGAGTATGATACTTTTACTGTTCACATTTTGGCATTGTGACACGCCTGATAAGGCCGTGCTAATTGACAGTGTGTGATGAGCTGCCACTTTGAATCACTGCAGTCCATCTGATGAAGGTACTCTCTCAGTGCAGTTGGGTAGGAAGATTTAGACACAGCAAGCTTGAAACACTCTTAACAGGAAATGATGCTTTTTTTTTGTTTTTGTTTTGCAGGTAGCTTCAGTATTTGTAGGTCATTCAAAAAAAACTTGCTGGTTTTTAGACTTTTAACAGTGTACAAACACAGCAGTACTGTATATTCATCATTAGAATGATGGACTGGTGAATCTAAATGCTTGCTGCTTTAATTTGAAGTGCTGTCATGCTACAAGTAAAATGATTTCTGATTCGGATGATGTAACCCTTTTTACGAGCAGGAATTGATGTAATTTTAAAACGTGAAATTAAAAAGAGCCGCAGATGCTAGAAATGTGCAGCAGATTAGGCAGTATCTGTAGAAGACTTAATTGTTCACATTGTACACTACATCAGATTTTGAAAGGAAACGTTAGTTATGTATTGCAAAAAGGGTGAAGATTGTTCAGGCCGAAACAATCAGGCTTTCTCGGTGACCAACCATTTTAATTCCACTGCCCAATCCAACATGTCATTCTATGGCCTCTCCTACTACCACAATGAGGCCACTCTTAAGTTGAAGGAACAAGACCTTGAAGGAAAAAGACCTTGTATTCTGTCTGTGTGTCCTCCCACCTGATGGTATGAACATCAATTTCTTTAACTTATTTCTCAGCCTCCCCCGCTCTCATTTTCCATTCCCCATTCTGGCTCCTCTCTGAGCCTTTCTTTTCCTCATCTGTCTTATCATCTCACTCTGGTTCCCCTCTTTTTCCCTTTCTTCTCCATGGTCCACTCTCCTCCCCTATCAGATTCCTCTTCAGCACTTACCTTCTCCACCTATCACCTCCCAGCTTCTCACTTTTTATCCTAACTCCCCCACCCACCTATCTTCCCTCTCACCTGGTTTCATCGATCACCTTGTACTCAATCCTCTTTCTTCTCTCACTCTTCCCCCCCCCCCCCCCCACCTCCCCAACTACCTTATTTTGGCTTCTTTCCCCCCTTCCTTTCCAGTCCTGATGAAAGGTCTTGGCCTGAAACATCAGCTCTTTATTCCTCTCCATAGATGCTGCCTGACCTGCTGGGTTCCTCCAGCATAATGTGTATTACTGAGTTTGGAGCGTGGACAGATAGTATGTGGGTAATACAGTACCTTTTGAAATGGTAGAAATGGGATGGCCAAGGTTTGAAGCCATCTGATTGGGAGATTTAGGCGCTATGGGAGCATGGCGGTTTGCATGACACTATTACACAGCTCGGGGTGTTCTAAAGATTGGAGTTCAGTTATGGCACTGTACTGTAAGGAGTCTCTGCACATCCTCTTTGGAATGCACGGGTTTCCTCTGGGTCCTCCGGTGACATACCAAGTAGATTAATTGGTCATTGTAGATTGTCCTGTGGTTAGTTAGGGTTAATCAATTGTGTGGGGGCTTGCTGGGGCAGCGTGGCTGAAAGGTCTGGAATGGCCTACTCAGCACTGTATCGCTAAATTAGTGAAAACGGTCATTTAAAGAAAAATATAAAAGCAGTAAAATGCAAAGCTGTGAAAAATATTTAGCAGATTCAGTAGTGTCTGTCAGTGGAGAGATACGAATATCTGCTGGGACATAGAATAAAGTGCAGGGAGACCTTGGTCCAGCTTTATAAAACATTGGTTAGTCTGCAGCTTGAATGTTGTATGGAAGTCTAGTTGGCAAAATGCAGGAAGGATGTTGTGCTGAGAAAATAGCTTGCTTTGTCACATATGTACATTGAAATGTGTAATGAAATGTGTCGTTTGCAACAAATCAGTGAAGATTGTGCCCACTAGTGCGGCCATGCTTCTGGCGCCAGCATGCCCACGACTCCCCAACCCAAACTGTGCGTTGAATGTGGAAGAGAATCTGAGTACCTGGAGGAAACCCACGTGGTCACGAGGAGAATATACAAACTATTTAAGGCAGCGATAGGAATTGAGCCCCCATCAGTTATCACTGTTGTGTAAAACGATGGGCTAACCACTACACTACCGTGCCACCTACAGGAGAGGGTGTAGAGAAGATTTCCCAGAAGATGTTTCAGTTGGAATGGATGGGTTGGATTTATTTTTACTGAGCACAAAGCTGAGAGGGGACTTAGCAACAGCCAGTGGAACTCGATCCTTGACCTTTCAGAAAGGAGAGGGATTGAGCAAAATTGTGGAAAATTAGTGTACGTGGTCAATGCCTTTATCCTCTTTGATGGAAAGAAATCCACAGTTGAGGAATATTTAAGGAAATGCATATCATCAGACCAGATATGATGAGACAGAAATTTTGAAAAATATTGTGAAATTTTTGCAGGAAAAAATAAATTTTAAATTTATCTGCTATCTTCGGCTTTCAAGTTGCCGGTTAATATTTCTCAGAATTTTTAATGGAATCCATGAAACTTTTTCTCCATAAAATTAATGTTGCTTAGAAGGGAATGGAATGCCACTCTTTCAGCAGAAAATTCTTTTTGTAGATGTAAGCTATGTCATGCAGATGTCCTTGTTATCCATATCAAGGCGAGGGTAGATTGAAGATGATTGTCGATACCCTCAAGTTTTCATTGTTCTGAAGTTGAAGTGGTAAAATCATTTTGGGCATCTCAAGCCTGGATGCTTGAAATTTCAGTGAGAAAAACAGTACTGAATTGTCTCTGCTTATTTCTCACCAACTATCACTGACAAAAATCACTGCCTTTTGAACATAAACATGCAACTGATGCTATTTAAAAACTGTTTCTTCTAAGCACAATGTAGTGTCTACATATTGTGCCTAGTGGCTGCACAAGTGCTTGCAACTGATGCCAGTTAAGACCAGTTCGGCAGTGGTCTCCTGCCCTAATTAAGTGGTGGAGTGTCACAAATAAACAAATGGAATTCCAGCTATTTTTTTGATTAGTTTTTGTTTATTCAGAGTTGTCCCAAATAAGCAGCTGCCCTGTTGAACTAATGGCCCAGTTAACCGGAATCCACTTTTTTTTGAACAAGCAAAACAAAATTAAGTTGAATTGTGGGAAACAGATTAAGAGCATGTGAACAGAATATACTTAATCAAGAGCTTGAATAATATACATTGAAGATAGTTAATCCCAATTAACTTTGCCATTGTGAACTTAAAATGTAATATGCAGATACAACCTTTTTGTTTCAGCTGGCAACATTTTTTGAATGGTTTAGCCATATCCTTGTTTGTGTCTAAATTGCAATGTTTCAAGGTGACCAGAAATAATATAAAATTATTTACACATTTTTTGTCACCTTTCAATTTTTGTAATGTTCTTATGCTTGTTTGTTTTAAGGGAAAACATGAAAATGTTTTAACTTGGTCATTGTGCACTTTAATAAAATAGTTAATAATTTGCAGATTCAATGAGTCACATGGGATTTTATATTTTCTATTCCATGTTTGGAAATGTAGTTTAAGTTGAAATGGTTTCCAAACTCTGTAACAGAAGCAAAAGTAGCCCTCAAGCCTATTTAGTTCTTGTTATGTTAGCTTTTAATTAAGAAAAACAACTAGTTAGAGGCAGTATTTTCTCTCCATTAATGTAAGTGTGTAATGAAGATTTATTTTGGAAGTGACCTTCAGTATATTAGCAAAAACAGTAATCAGCAGAATTAATAGAATAATCAAATTATATACAGAACCATAAATCATCATGTATAGTGCTGTCAGAGTTCAGCTATTAATGGGTCTTATTGTTTAGCAGCTGCATTAAAAATTGCTTTCACTGATTTGTCTTGATAGGAACTGAAATGCCATTTAAAGACTATGTGAAGCAGTATGATGCGAGGTCTGGAGTTTTTGCAGTTGTTAATTTAGTCATAATATGATTTGATACTGGAAGGCTAAAGGTGAGAACAAATACAGTTTATGCATCCTTTTTACAGTGAAATGCACATTAGTAATGGTAGCAGGTAGTTGGATATTTCAAATGACATTACAATTTTTTTAGGGTTAATAACATGAAAAGGTTCCTCAACTCCTGTACAGACTGCAATTATCAGTTATTTTCTGTATATGACTAAAACTGGTTGCCTTTGGTATACTAATGTAAAGGTTAATGGGGATGACCCTTATTTCTTCAATGGTCCAAGTGGTTCAGTTTAAATCCTGATGGTGCAAGCTAAAACCAGAGCTATTTTGTAGTCAGTAACTTAAAGTTCAAATTCAATTTTTTGTCGTTCAGCTGTACACTTAACATACCACCAAATGAAACAATATTCCTTTGGAGAAACACAGTACATATAACTCACACCAAACACCAAGTGATATTACCACAAGTAAATTAACAAATTAAAAGATGTATTTATGACACAAGTTCACAGTATTATGCTCCTGGGCTTCATGCATGATGAGACCTGGGTGGTGGCAGAGTTTGGAAGTCTTATGGCCTGTGGGAAGAAGCAGTTTCCCATCCTAACAGTTCTTGTTCTAATGCTATGGTACCTTCTGTGTGATGGTAATGGTTCAGAGAGATTGTTGGATGGATGGGCGATTTTCTGTCAGATGCCCCGCAATGTCCATACCAGAGGATGATGCAGCTGGTCAGGACAGTCTCAATAGTCCTCCTGTAAAAGTGGATCAGGTGTGGGGAAGTCTCACTCTTCTCAGTCTCCTCAGGAAGTACATAAGCTGTTGTGCTCTCTTGACCAAAGAGGTGGTGTTGAGGAACGAGATGAGATCATCAGTTAAGTGCACACCCAGAAGCTTAGTGTTCATTACTCTCTCCATGGAGGAGCCGTGTATGTGCAATGAGGAGTGATCGGCCTGCACTTTCCTAAGGTCCACAGTTATGTCTTTGGTCTTGTCCACACTGAGACTCAAGTTGTTGTGCTTGCACCATTCTACCAGCTGCTCTATGTCCTTTTTGTACACCGTTTCATTGCCGTTATTAATGAGGCTTACCACAGTTGTGTTATCAGCAAACATGATGATTCAGTTTGAATCAGATCCAGCAACACAGTCATGCACAAGCAACAGGCTGAACACGCAGCCCTGAGGACCTCCGGTCAGACTGACAGAACTACGTGGATGGAGACAGGTGATGGAACCCAGATCTGAGAGTTGTTATTGCTTTGTGGAATTCAAGTTTTGTGTGAGCAGGAGAAACAAGATTAATAATCCCCTGGGTTCACAAATCAGTGAGACCAGAGTTCAAAGGCTCTTCTTTGGGTTCTCACCATCAATGGTACCAGATCTGAGGCCTAGTTTTCAGTGATCAAAGTGAACTGGAATCGATACCAAGGATTGAAGCCAGAGGGTGAATCGGAAACCTAGAAGTCAAGTGCAGTTGGTTGGAGCAAAGTCTGTGAATCTCTATGTCTGCTGGGAGATTGAAGCCCAGTGTCTTCACGCCTACGTGCGTGTCAGTTGGAGCTAGAGCCCTGTCCTGGGGTTAAAGGACTGTGCACCTGTGTGCGTGGGTGGGAGGGAGGAATGGTGCTTGTTTTTGCTATTGGTGTGTGTTGCTTATTGTATTTTGTGTTTGTGGCATTGTGGGCATGGTTTTTTGGCCCTGGAATGTGTGGCAACACTTGCAGGATCCACTCAGCACACACTTTGTGTTGGTTGTTAATGCAAACAAAGCATATCACTGGAAAAAAAGTACTGTCAATGTTTCGGGCCAAAACCCTTCAGCAGGACCCTTCTGTCCTGCCAAGGGGTTTTGGCCCGAAACATTAACTGTGCTTTTTTCCATGGATGCTGTCAGACCTGCTGAGTTCCTCTAGTATTTTATGCATATCGCTCGGCTTTCCAGCATCTGCAGATTTTCTCTTGTTTGTAACCCATTTCACTGTATGTTTCGATGTACTCATGACAAATTTGATTCTTGAATCAAAAATCAATTTTCTCCAGTCCAGCTGAGGGTCTTGGCCCAAAATGTCCGAATGTACTTTTTTTCCATAGATGCTGAGTTCCTCCAGCATTTTGAATGTGTGTGTTGCTTTATAATGTAAGGTAGACATGAGGAAATCTGCAGATGCTGGAAATTCAGGCAACACACAGAAAATGCTGGTGGAATGCAGCAGGCCAGGCAGCATCTATAGGAAGTAGTACAGTCGACATCTCTGCCTGAAACATCGACTGTACTTATTCCTATAGATGCTGCCTGGCCTGCTGCTTTCCACCAGCATTTTGTGAGATATAAGGTATTCAGTAGCTATTGCCCATCCTTGTTTTTCCTCAGAAATAATGTGAATTATTAAAATGTGGGTATTGTCTCTAGAACAGTTTTTATACTGGGTTATGAGGCAAGATGCAACTCTAGTTATTTGGAAGTACAGTTGACCCTCCTTATCCGCGGGTTCCGCATGCGCGGATTCAACTAACCGCGGATCGGGAAAACCTGCAAGTTCTCTCTCCAGCACTCGTTGTTTGAGCATGTACAGGCTATTTTTTCTTGTCATTATTCCCTAAACAATACAGTATAACAACTATTTACATAGCATTTACAATTCAGGGGTGTCAAACTCATTTTAGGTCACGGGCCGGATTGAGCAAAATGCAGCTTCATGCGGGCCGGATCAGTCGGACGCGTGCGAACGTAGCTTTCGTTGCCTCCGTTTTTTCAGCCTGCTCTCATGTGTCTCAGTCTCTGCTATAACTACAAAGTATTACACTTTACAAATTCCGTTTCTTATGAAGAAGACTGCCGAGCAAGACTGCCGAATAAACACTAAAAACCCTGAAAACCTGGTACCTGAATAAACTCAGCATTAGCCATATCATACGCCATAGGCGCTTCGATTACTGGGGCCAGCTTTAATAGTAATTAGATATTATCTCGCGGGCCAAAGATAATTCCACCGCGGGCCGGATTTGGCCCGCGGGCCTTGAGTTTGACATATATGATTTACATTGTATTAGGTATTATAAGTAATCTAGAAATGACTTAAAAGTAGAGGCAGTCCCCGGGTTATGAATGAGTTCTGTTCCTGAGTCCGTCTTTAAGTTGGATTTGAAGTCGGAACAGGTACATCCAATATTATGTAGCGTCAGTCACACGTTTTTCTTAGTACATAGTACATATTTTACCTTTCTATGCATATAAAACACTGAAGAAACATACATATTTCTATAATTAAACCACTGCGTTGCTTAGTAATAATTGTAGCTTTCATCAGGGCAAGGCCTTTCAAATGCTCCATTAAAATTGTTCCGATTGTTGACCGACTGTAGCCTAACACTTTTCCAATGACCGATGGCGTTTCACATCTTTCCGATCTCTTTATTATTTCCACCTCAATCGTGATCGTGATTATTTTCGTGAACAGAAACACTGCAGATTCAAGCTGCATCGCCGGCTCCCAATGTCCACCTCACTGAGACAGGTTAAATAAAGTCTGGGGTTCCGCTGGGTCCTAAAGACCACCGCACTGAAACAGATTGACTAAGGGACTTGAGCATCCGCGTCTTTTGGTATCCGCGGGGAGTCTCGGAACCAATACCCCGCGGATGAGGAGGGCCGACTGTATATACAGTGGATTCTGGTTAATTAGGATACATCGGGGACAGTACATTTTGCCCCATTTAAGTGGCTGCCCCAATTAGCTGTTGTTTCATGGAAGTAATTAAAAAGGTAATTGAAAAAAGACCGAGTAACAAATTATGTATTTAAATGAAATGCAGAACAAAGTAGAACACTACCAATACGGCTCAGTATTATAAAACTGTATTAGTTTCTAACTTATCAACGGAGGAATTGGCCCAAAACATCGACTGTTTATTCATTTCCATAGATGCTGCCTAACGTGCTGATTTCCTCAGGCATTTTGTATATATTGCTTAAAAAGTTTATTCTCTTTTGACTTTAATGTGTCACACTGGCATATCAGCAGATTGCTTGAAATTTTTATCTGGCTTTAGTCTTTTAAACTGAAGATCAAGTTCTCATATTCCACGAAGAGAAAGAAATGAATATTTGGCACAAAGTAAGGAAGTTGTGTAGCTATATCAAGCTTTGGTTCAGCGGCAATCAGAGTATTGTGTGCAATTCTGGTTGGTTCAATACAGAAAGGATGTGAAAGGATTCGGAAGAGGATGCCTGTAGGAGGACATGAGCTCTAAGAAGAGGTTGGAAAAACTTGAGTTACTTTCTATGAAGCATTCAATGCTGAGGCCAACTCTGATAAAAGTTTATAAAATTCATATACAGGTTTCCACCGCTATCCGAAGGTAGAGCGTTCCTATGAAATGGTTCGTAAGCCAGAATGTCATAAAGTGAAGAAGCAATTGCCATTTATTTATATAGGAAAAATTTGTGAGCGTTCTCAGACCCAAAAAATAACCTACCAAATCATGCCAAATAACACATAAAACCTAAAATAACAGTAACATATAGTAAAAGCAGGAATGATCTGATAAATACACAGCCTATATAAAGTAGGAATACTTTTCTATAATTATTGCAGCACTGTCCACCATAGCGAAAATCTCAAGCAAGCGCTCTCGGCAGCACTCGCAGCAAAAAACACTCGGCGCAAAGCACCCCCGGCAGAAACACTCGGCGCAAGCGCTCCCAGCAGAAGCACTCTTTCCAGTAACCTTTAAACTATGAAGCTACCAAATAACAAAAATACACAGCCTATATAAAGTAGAAATAAAGTATGTACAGTGTAGTTTCACTTACTGGAATCGGAAAGACTGATGATGATGGTGTGTTAGACTGAGTCGTTGGAGGTTGGGGTGGTGGGTGGTAGAGGAGACTGGGGTATCATCTCATTGTCGTTTATTTCCATCAGGGCAGGTAGGTCACCTATGTCTGCCTGCCTCAATGTCGAATGTCGAGTTTTGTCGTCTGCTGTGGCTGATGTGGAAGGCTTGAAAAATGACAGTATGCTTGACTGCTTAGCCTCGCACATCTTTCTATCATACAGTACTCAAACCATCCTGCAAATATGCCCCAAACCTACGTACCCTTTCAAAATTAAAGTCATACTTTTCTGCAATCATTGCAGCATTGTCAATCGCAGCGAAAATCTCACGCAATTGCTTCCCATTCAATTCCTGGACGTCTTCACTTTTGGGTCATTCGCTACTGCATTCGGCTTCAATTGGTATCCTTTCCTCTTCATCAGCTCTTCATCTGTCAGTTCTTGGTCATGGGATGCCAAAACCTCTTTAACATCATCTTCGTCAACTTCCACAAACCCTTAGCTAAACTCACTATGTCCTTACTTAGTTCACCACGATCGAAGTGCTTAATTAGGTCTAGTTTTACACTAAGTGTAACACCCTTACGTGCTCTTTTAGGCTTTTCTGATACCTTAGAACTCATCTTGCTAACGGATGCACAAAATAAATCAACATAAAGCACAGATGCTCACAGGCACGTGTCTAAGCAATGCCGGCTAGAATGCAGTTCTGGGGGAGGAGCTTGGCTGCTCAGGGCGCGTGCTGCCTTTTTTTGTAACAGTGAAAACACCTTCTGTTAGCGAAAACAGGTAACTAATGTAGGTCTTTTGTAACAGCGAGTTGACGTAAAGCAAATGTTTGAAAAACGGGGGACACCTGTATATGGTAGACAGAATGATTTTTTCCAGGGAGAAATATCCTATATTAGAGGACATGTATTTAAGATGAAGTGAGAGTTGGCAGAATTTAAGAGAGATGTGTGCTGCAAATTTTATTTAATATGGAAAGCAGTAGATGTTGGAACAGATTGCCATGGGTAGTGGTGGAAGCAAAGGTGATTGATTGTTGGGATGCTTTTGAATGGAAGCTGTAATATGTAGAGAATGGAACAATATTGATTAGGTACAGGCAGATGAAATTTGTTTTAATTTGGCATCATATTCCTTGTGGACATTGTGGGTTGAAGGACCTGCATGTCGGCTTTTTGTTTTAAATCCAGTAAACTTTATTTTTCCTCATCACTTACCTGGATATAATCACTGACTGCATTCCCTAGATGTACAACATGTTCAATTTAAGCTCTGTAGTAATTCACAGAACAAATCACAAAATACTAACTTCACTACTGGTTGGTTCGTTTTTGTATTTAATTCTGTAAACTTTGAGGAAGGTCATTCAGCCAAACAAATTTATGCCAGAGAAAAGCAATAGAATTTGATTCATTTTCAAAGTGATGTAGATTTGAACAACCAGCACCAATTTCATCAGGTGGTTTAATAATCTTTTTGTAATAATTCAGTATTCAGCTTTTATTCACGAGTTTTAGACCAGTGGTTTCTGCCCCCTTGGCTCCCAGATCACATCCGCGATGCCCTCCTCTCCCTATCCAAAGATTACGTTAAAAAGTATAAAGAGTTTTGATTTGCAATGCACAACGAAACAATATAGAAACTACAAATTCAAAGCGGTGACAAATAATTGCAAAAATTATTCAAATCTATTTAAAGCTACAAATTTCAATTATAGTGAAAACAATTTCCATTCAACAATTTTGGAGCACACTTCAGTATTCCAACTATTTCATTGCTTTTTCACCTTTCAAAGAAATGAGTGGGCATGGTGCAGTGATGATCAGCTTCTAACATCCAAGTGACATTCGGCTTGAAGCCTCAGATCCCCCATGTTCAGGAATTTACAGTGTTTTTCATTGCTTTAAAAGAAGTTGGGCACTGAAACCCCGCTCCACTAAATATGATGTTGGAATGTCAATAAAGTACATCTTGACCTTTCACAGTGCACTATAGCGTTTAGAAATTTCCTTCTGCAACCAATAGGTCTAACATGACTTTTTGAACCTCCGCTTCAGTTCAGTCACTTTGTAGTGAGATCAGTTCTTCCTCCATCCTCCTTGTTAATTTCTCATTACAAATGTTCAGGAATGGATTTCATTACCCAATCTAGAATTTGGATCGAGAGAAGATTCTGAAATCTCTCTGACGTGTCTTTTTGCAGCTCATCCAGGTTGGCACAGCATACTTGAAGATCATCTGGTTTTCTTTCTTTATTTTCCAACTCAGAGGCTTAGAAATTGGAAAGGGTTATGACAGCCAATGTTGCACTTAAATAGGGTTAACCTGGACAGAAATATGGAGATGGCTGATTTTGACTTTGATAGGATTCACATCATTTCCTTGACATTTGAAGATTGATTTCATTAAACTTTGTTAACAATTCTGACAAATCAGTAATGTTATGCCTAATATTATTGGGTTGATAACTGAAGTATTGGAGTCTTCAAAGTTTTGCAAAGCAGTGTTTCTTGTCTGATCCAGAAGAGTATCATGTGCAACTGAAGTTTTATTCAAATGAATGGTGCTATTGAGGTACTGAATACCATGAACTTACTTTATTTAAGCAGCAGATGAAAACTCAACTTGCCCTGCTCAAGATTAACTTGTCAATATGCTTTTAGACAGAGAAACATAGAAAATCTACAGCACAATACAGGCCCTTCGGCCCACAAAGTTGTGCTGAACATGTCCCTATCTTAAAGTTACTAGGGTTACCCATAGCCCTCTATTTTTCTATGTACCTATCCAAAAGTCTCTTAAAAGACCCTATCGTATCCGCCTCCACCACCGTTGCCGGCAGCCCATTCCAAGCACTCACCACTCTGTGTTTATAAAAAAAACCCAAAAAAAAAACTTACCCCTGGCATCTCCTCTGTACCTACTTCCAAAGCACCTTAAAAATATGCCCTCTCGTGCTAACCATCTCAGCCTTGGGGAAAAGGCCTCTGACTATCCACATGATCAATGCATCTCATCATCTTATACACCTCTATCACGTCACCTTGCATCCTCCATTGCTCCAAGGAGAAGAGGCCGAGTTCACTCAACCTGTTTTCATAAGGCATGCTCCCCAATCCAGGCAACATCCTTGTAAATCTCCTCTGCACCCTTTCTGTGGCTTACACATCCTTCCTGTAGTGAGGCGACCAGAACTGAGCATAGTACTCCAAGTGGGGTCTCACCAGTGTCCTATATAGCTGCAACATTACCTCTTGGCTCCTAAATTCAGTTCCACGATTGATGAAGGCCAATACACCGTACGCCTTCTTAACCACAGAGTCAACCAGCTCAGCTGCTTTGAGCATCCTATGGCCTTGGACCCCAAGGTCCCTCTGATCTTCCACACTGCCAAGAGTCTTACCATTAATACTATATTCTGCCATCATATTTGACCTACCTAAATGAACCACTTGATACTTATCTGGGTTGAACTCCATCTGCCAATTCCCAGCCCAGTTTTGCATCCTATCAATGTCCTGCTGTAACCTCTGACAGCCCAACACACTATCCACAACACCCCCAACCTTTGTGTCATCAGCAAACTTACTAATGCATCCCTCCATGTCCTCATCCAGGTCATCTATAAAAATCACGAAGAGTAAGGGTCCCAGAACAGATCCCTGAGGCACACCACTGGTTACCAACCTCCATACAGAATATGACCCATCTACAACCACTCTTTACCTTCTGTGGGCAAGCCAGTTCTGGATCCACAAAGCAATGTCCCCTTGAATCCCATGCCTCCTTACTTTCTCAATAAGCCTTGCATGGGGTACTTTATCAAATGCTGAAATCCATATTCACTACATCTACTGCTCTTCCTTCATCAATGTGTTTAGTCACATCCTCAAAAAATTCAATCAGGCTCGTAAGGTACAGCCTGCCCTTGACAAAGCCATGCTGACTACTCCTAATCATATTATACTTGTCCAAATGTTCATAAATCCTGCCTCTCAGGATCTTCTCCATCAACTTGTTAACCACTAAAGTAAGACTCACTGGTCTATAATTTCCTGGGCTATCTCTACTCCCATTCTTGAATAAGGGAACAACATCCGCAACCCTCCAATCCTCCGGAACCTCTCCCATCCCCATTGATGATGCAAAGATCATTGCCAGAGGCTCAGCAATCTCCTCCCTTGCCTCCCATAGTAGCCTGGGGTGCATCTCATCTGGTCCTGGCAACTGCTCCAACTTGATGCTTTCCAAAAGCTCCAGCACATCCTTTTTCTTAATGTCTACATGCTCAAGCTTTTCAGTCCGCTGAAAGTCATCACTGCAATTACCAAGATCCTTTTCCATAGTGAATACTGAAGTAAAGTATTCATTAAGTACCCCTGCTATTTCGTCTGGTTCCATACACACTTTCCCACTGTCACATTTGATAGGTCCTATTCTTTCACGTCTTATCCTCTTGCTCTTCACGTACTTGTGGAATGCCATAGGGTTTTCCTTAATCCTGCCCGCCAAGCCCTTCTCATGGCCCCTTCTGGCTCTGCTAATTTCCTTCTTAAGCTCCTTCCTGTTAGCCTTATAATCTTCTAGATCTCTAATATTATTTAGCTCTCTGAACCTTTTGTAAGCTTTTCTTTTCTCCTTGACGAGATTTATTACAGCCTTTGTACACCACGGTTCTTGTACCCTACCATAACTTCCCTGTCTCATTGGAATGTACCTATACAGAACTCTGCACAAATATCCCCTGAATATTTGCCACATTTCTTCTGTACTTTTCCCTGAGAACATCGGTTTCCAATTTAAGCCTCCAGTTTCCTGCCAGATAGCCTCAAAATTCCCCTTACTCCAATTGAACGCTTTTCTAACTTCTCTGTTCTTATCTCTCTCCAATGCTAGTGTAAAGGAGATAGAATTATGATCACTATCTCCAAAATGCTCTCCCACTGAGAGATCTGAACCTGACCAGGATCATTTCCCAATACCAAATCAAGTACAGCCTCTCTTCTTGTAGGCTTATCTACGTATTGTGTCAAGAAACCTTCCTGAGCATACCTAACAAACTCCACTCCATCTAAACCCCTCTCCCTAGGGAGATGCCAATCGATATTTGGGAAATTAAAATCTCCCACCACGACATCTCTGTTATTATTACACCCTTCCAGGATCTGTTTCCCTAACTGCTCCTCGATATCCCTGTTACTGTTGGGCAGCCTATAAAAAACACCCAGTAGAGTTATTGACCCCTTCTTGTTCCTAACCTCCACCCACAGAGACTCCATAGACAATCCCTCCATGACATCCACCTTTTCTGCAGCCATAACACTATCTCTGATCAACAGTGCCATGCCCCCACCTCTTTTGCCTCCCTCCCTGTCCTTTCTGAAACATCTGATACCCGGCACTTGAAGTAACCATTGCTGTCCCTAAGCCATCCAAGTCTTTGTAATGGCCACCACATCATAGCTCCAAGTGCTGATCCATGCTCTAAGCTCATTCGCTTTGTTCACAATACTCATTGCATTGAAATAGACACATCTCAAGCCGTCGGTCTGAGCATGTCCCTTCTCTATCACCTGCCTATTCTCCCTCACATACTGTCTCCAAGCTTTCTTTATTTGTGAGACAACCACCTCTTCCCCAGTCTCTTCAGTTTGGTTCCCACCCCCCCCCCCCCCAACAATTCTAGTTTAAACTCTCCCTAGTAGCCTTAGCAAACCTCCCCGCCAGGATATTGGTTCACCTAGGATTCAAGTGCAACTCATCCTCTTTGTACAGATCACACCTGCCCCAAAAGAGGTCCCAATGATCCAGAAACCTGAATCCCTGCCCCCTGCTCCAATCCCTCAGCCACGCATTTATCCTCCACCTCGTTCTATTCCTAGTCTCACTGTCGCAGGGCACAGGCAGTAATCCTGAGATTACTACCTTTATGGTCCTACTTCTCAACTTCCTTCCTAACTCCCTGTAGTCTGTTTTCAGGACCTCTTCCCTTTTCCTACCGTGCCAGAGGCACGGCCACTGTCGCTTCCCCCAGGTAGGCTGTCCGCCCCCAACAGTACTCAAACAGGAGTACTTATTGTTCAAGTGACAGCCACAGGGGTACTCTCTAGTACCTGACTCTTCCCCTTCCCTCTCCTGATTGTGACCCACTTGCCTGTCTCCCGTGGCCCTGGTGTGACCACCTGCCTTTAACTCCTTTCTGTCACCACCTTGCTCTATGATGCTGAAAATTAGCTGTTGCAAGTCTGGTCCCTGTCAGTTTTGAATTGCTGAAAATATTAAAAGTTTAAATTTGAATAGTTTTTACTCAATATCTATCTTAAGTTGGTGTTACTAAATTTACTTCTATTTCTGTGAATGCTTTGTCATTGAATCCTCTGCTTTTAAATTTCACAATCTTTCCCTCCTAAGTCCGTTAGTCCAGGTGAGGCGATCAGCATTTGCATGTCTCCCAGGTTGCATTATCCTACTTTTTGCAGTGATGTGAGCGGTTCATATACTGATTAATGTGTTGCAACTTCTTACCTATTTAATTTTTCTTCTTGGACCCTCCCTTTGCCATGTCTTTGGATTATCTCAATGTTGCAAGCTTCCCATAAAAGTCTAATGTTTTATAGCCTGGCCTTCCCTTTGGTTGCTGCTAGAAATTAGTTGTCATGTTTTTTTAATGCCCAGTAAATACTTTAACACCAAACTGGTTGAGTAGCCATTGATAGTGAGGAAAATTCTCAGACTGCAAATCAGCATGTATAAAGCTGAAGTTTTTATTTCACATAAACATTTAATAGAACACAAAATTTGAACTCAATGTATAGATTTATCATCTTACACAGCCATCATCAGCATGTTTACAATTTGTTTTATTTTATTTCTTCTCTGAATTTCCTTCCTTTTTGGAGCTGAATTTTTGTTGTATTTGACTTTTACAACTACGGTATTTGTTTTGGGGTCCCTTTTTCTTAGTATTTTCTGCTTTTTCTTTCTGGAGGATTTGTTGATTTACTGAATTTAACTCTGTTCAATCCATTTGATTACCACATGGTTCTGAATAGTTTCATACCTGAGAATGGCAGTTCATGATATATATTCTGACTCATTTACTGTTTTCAGTATGAATTTGATAGAATCATATTTCATAATGAGGTTGGCACCAGCTGATGGTTGATATGCCAGCTGAGCTATTTAAAATGAAATGATCTCCAAATGGATAAAAGTAATCTATGTAGTCAATTAAGAGCAATGACACACTAACATAAAGCTTATAACTCATTTTACAATACTAGTCCAGATCTGTAATATTGCTGAATCATTCAGCTGGTAGAGAAGCTTTATTACGGCACAGCAACCCATCGGTCAAATCAAGTTCATCGTAACTGCACTTATTTACCCTGTAAATTCTTAGCTTTGTTTCATTTTAAAAATGCCCTCTCATTAAGCCAAAGTAGAACAACATACTTCTTGGGTGTGAGAATTGCAATTTTTTAAATCTGGGACTGGTTTTACTATGAATGCTACTGGCACCAGTTGTCATGAAGTGCTGGTAATGGCACATATCGGAAACTCCATTCCTGTCACACCGGACACTTAGCAACTTGCTTACTAACAGAAGTACTCTGCGGCAAATGCTATAGCATCTGTCATACACCTGGCCCTGACACACCGAGAAAACAAGGACACTTATGCAGAATGCTGTTTCAGGATTTCAGTTCGGCATTCCACAGACCTTGGTGAACAAACTCCTGCCCCATCTTAAATACTGGGTGTTGGACTTTCAAACAATCAGGACTGACAGTTCGGATGCACAACTGCTCCTCCCTTCCTTATCCTCAATACAGTTGCCCCACAGGGCTGTGTGTTGAACCCATTGCTGTACACTAAACACTCAGGCAAACACATTGTCAGGTTTGCCAATGACACAACAACTATGGTGTGACTCGTCACCAACAATGAGGAGCCAACAAAGAAGAGGTGGAAAAGCTCGAGGCCTGTTGTCAGACAAATGACCACTTCTTGAATGTTGAGAAGATAAAGGAGGTGGTTATTGACTTAAGGGGAACTCATACCATCCCACCCCCCCTTACATCGGCGGCACCACAATGGAAACTGCAAGTAGTTTCAAACTCCTATACATCACACGTAACCTCCCATGGTCTCAGAACACACCATACACAGTCAAGCAAGCTCACCAATGCCTCTGTTTTCTAAGGAAGCTGATAGGGCTGGTCTTTGCACACCCAGACTGACATTTTACTGATGTGCAGTAGAGAGATTCTTACAAGGTGCATCACTGCTTGGTACAGATAGGAAGGCTCCACAACAGGTAATCTAAACTGCCTAACGCATCACTGGCACTAGCCTACCCACCATTGAAGACATGCAATATATCCAGAAAGATGCTGGAAAAAGCCCAGTAACATCAAGAAGGATCCAACACATCCTGCTCATAGACTATTTGTCCCACTCCCATCAAAGAGGAGGCATTCACAGCACCAGGACCACCAGACTCAAAAACGGTAACTTTCCCCAAGTTGTAAGCCTGATCTCATATCCACCCACTAACACCACTACTATTTTATTATTTCACGTCAGTCACCTTATGTATAGCTCAGTGTCACTTTATGGACATGCAATCAATTGGTATACAAGTTATGTATTCTGTTTTTAAAAAATTATTATTGTTCATTTTTTTTGTCTGCATCAGATCCGGAGTAACAATTATTTTGAACTCCTTACACTTGTGTACAGGAAATGACGTTAATCAATCTTGAATCATTCTTCTTGTATCGAATGCCAGAGCTTCATCAGATTCAACACAGATGGCTTGGCAATAGAGGTAGAATTAGGACCTTGGAAAGATAGTATGTTGGAAGAGAAAGAGTTTTAACACAAGCATGACTTTTCTCTAGTTTCGTTCAAGTGGATTAGTTAGTAGATTTAAGTAATGGAAGAGAAATTTCAAATTGCATTCAAAGACATGAAGTTGACCATGTTTACACATGCAGAAGGGCTGGGTGATTGGGGGGGGGGGGGTGGGGGGTGGGCAGGCTAGGAAGGGGAACCATCAATGAGAACATTTGATTCTGCAGATGAATGAGAACTCCAGTCCAAGCAAAATTAATCCTATTGTGTGGAGGCAAAGGTTGATCTGGGAAATTTAATGAGCAATAAGGAATTTTAAAATTAGTTTAGCTAAGAAATGCTGAATGCAACCTTACTTTGAATTAACAGAATACACCCACAAGTCCTAATCTATCAATTTAAATCACAAAGATTAAATAGCAAGAGATTAAAATCTGCTGAAGTGCAGAAAGATATTCTGCTAAATAGAACAGGTCACATTTAAAGCTGATGCCATTTTTCACCAAGTAGAATATTTTTCCAATATAGCAGAGTTTTATCATGAAAATAAGAGTAGAATTATGCATTCACCAGATAGTGACTTGCATGTGATATCATTTAGCTCAATTAATCTTGAATGATGTACCATCTTTCATATTGACAATGATGGTGGTTTAGTAGAAGTTGGGAAATATGGTGGAAGTGCATAAAGGTAAACTTCACATCTTTAATTGAGTTTTAAACATAGAAACATAGAAAACTTACAGCACAATGCAGGCCCTTCGGCCCACAAAGCTGTGCCAAACATGTCCTTACCTGAGAAATTACCTAGGGTTACCCATAGCCCTCTATTATTTTTCTGACCTCCATATACCTGTCTAGGAATCTCTTAAAAGACCCTATCATATCCGCCTCCACCATCGTCGCCGGCAGCCCATTCCACACACTCACCACTCTGCATAAAAATGACGTTTGTTTGCAAATGACTATTTTGTTTGGCAATGTGCAATGTTTGATGTACAAGGAAAGGTAAGTTGAATTTTTTGAAGTGGGATAAAATAATAAAAATAAGACTGAAGAGTGTGTACTGAGTAAAAGCTTAAGCTGTAGGATGTGACTGATCAATTTTAAGAGTTCGGCACTGAGTAATAAAGTTGTCTACTGGACCAAAATACAAGTTATTTGGAACTGGTAAATTGATTTATTATTTTCACATGCACCAAGGTACAGTGGAAAAACTTGTCTGACATACTGTTCAAATCGATTAATTACAACTGTGCTTTGAGATAGTACAAAGGAAAACAATACCAGAATGCAGAGTAAATCGTTACTGATGTAGTCCAGTGCAGGTAGACAATAAGGTGCAAGGTCATAAGGCAGATTGTGAGGTTAAATGTTCACTTTACTGTATTGGAGAATTGTTTATGTCTTATTACAGGGGTGGTAGAAGCTGTCCTTGAGCTTTTCCTGCTTGAAGCTCATAGTCAGCATGAGCAAAATATTGAATATCTCTGAGTTGTGTAGCTGGTATGTTATCACAGTTTAGGATGCCAGTTGCCAGAATGAAACTGCTTGGTTGGTCCTTCTCACAATTATTGAGCTGCATCTTGGGGTTGTGCGTTGAATACTCTTTTGGCTCTTAGTACCGATCAGCAGTTTATACACGTTTACAGTAAAACTAGATGTTTTCCAGAATTTCAGAAACGAGAATAAAACAAGACTTCCAATTACATGCATACAGTTCTGAAAAAGTAAAATATGATAGCAACATTGACATTTTAAACGACTATTTGATTTTGTTTTATTGTATTTTTATGCTAGTATCATTTTCCATTAATAAAATATCAAGAGGCTATTAGATCTTCTTTCACTTGTGATTTTTATCAGCCATTAGAGAGAAATTAACTGGCTCTGAGTACTGAATAATAGTATGTGAGTCTTTGCTTAAAATGGAATTGACTTTAAGTAGGAATCAGCAGATACTTGAAAGTGCATTATTACAGTGGTAGGCTAGAGTAATTCTTCAGGGGTCTTAAAAATTATGCAAGCTAGAGCTAAAGTTAAGGTTTCTCCACCATCTCCACAGTTGAAGGCTATTGCAATGCATACATTCTCAACCATAAGTTCAGTGCTATTGCATTTGTCTAAAGCTCCCCCCACCCACACACACTCTTGTGTATTTGAATATGCAGTGTGATCGGGCACTTTTTATTTGTTAACATTACTTGCAGATTTATTATGCCACTCAAGTTCAAAAACAATGTTCTGTCAACTTTGCTCTTAATTTTCACCTCGTCATTGTCCATCTTTTAATTGGGTGTGGGATGCACTCTGTAAGACTAGGTAGTCTCTCTGCAGAACACCACAATTCTTTTGAATTTGTGACATGTTGTTAAACTGTTGCATCTCTTTGAAAATGACCTAAGATCATTTGGATGCATCACTCATGCATATGAAAATGAGTAAAATGGAATGGTTCACCTATTGAAGTAGGCATTGTATTCTATTAAAAAGGCACTGCCTGGTGTGACAGCCGAACAATATTCTCTTAATTGACATTCAACAAGCTTGCTTGAAATCTCTGACAAGCTACAGCAAACACATGACCTGCAAAATCGGAAGGGGGGGGGGGAGGGCTGCCGTACTCAGCTGTTGTTACATGACCATGAAGAAAGCATACCATGCCATTCTTTCATGTATTTGGTTAATTCCAGTTACCTGGCTGTACTTTACTCCTGGAATGTACACCAGTAGTGAGAATGCCAAAAATATGGACAAGGGATGCAGAGGACTATTTACAGTACTGCTTTGAATTGGTGAGCTGGGCACTATTTAGGAGTTGATCTTTGGATCTAAATAATTGTGCCATAACCTTCACTGACTTCATCAGGGCCTGTGTGAATAAGTGTGTACTTTTTGAGAACATACCAACTTTTCGCAAACCTGAAGCCCTGAATGAACCAGGAGATCCTCAGTCTGCTGAGGGTGAGAGCTGTGATGTTTAAGGCCAACTGTCCAGAATTCCACAAGAAGCAGGATTTGGGATGGTTTGGTAGCATAGCAGTTAGCAGAACACTTTGGCAACGTCAGTGACCCAGGTTCAATTCCGCCACTCTCTGGAAGGAGTTTGTATGTTCTCCCTGTGATTTCCCTGGGTGCTCTGGTTTCTTTCCCACATTCCAAAGACCTGGAGGTTTGTAGGTTAATTGGTCACATGGGTGTAATTAAGTAGCATGGGCTCTTAACCATGATGTATCTCTATTTTTAAAAAAAATACAGAAAACTAAAGTCCAGGTATGACTGACACAAAGGCCATCATAAGAGCGAAAAGACAATTTTGAGTGAAACGAGAGACATAATTGGATGCCTACAGCTGTGAAAGAGTTTGCATGTTATTCAAGGTAAAACCTAACAGTATAAATTGCAGTGACACCACTTGCTGATGTGTTTAACACTTTCATCCACACTTTGAAAGGAAGCATGACACTATGCTTGTGCAAATCCTCAAAGCATCTGGTAACCCAATGATCTGTCTCAGGCTGTGTCGAAGCATCCTTCAGGAGAGTGAACAATCATAAGGGTTCAGGCTGACAATATACCAAATGGCTAGAGTGTTCATAGGACAACTTCACCCTTTTCCTGCTGCAGGCTGAGCTTCCCACTGCTTCAAAAAGGGCAGCAATCATACCAATGCCCAGGAGGAGCAGGAACCTGGGCTTCTCAATCTCTGAATTCCTCATCAGGAGGCCATGTTGTAAAGGATTACTGTAGTTTTATCTCAGTGACTAACAACATGAAGGATGTGTGCATAGACCACTGCTCTACACTGTCTACACTCAGGATAACTAACTAAGCACAGCTCAAATGCCACCTATAAATTTGCAGATGATGCCACTGTTGGTGGTAGAATCTGTAGATGGCGATGAAAAGACTTACCAGAGTTAGATAAACTGGTTGAGTAGTGTCACAATAACAACTTTGGGTTCAACATCAGCAAGACAAAGGAACTGATTGTGGATTTTAGGAAGAAGTCAGAAGAAGCACCCCGATCCCTCCATTGAAGGGTCAGTCGTAGAAAGGTGAACAACTTCAAGTTCTAGGGTATCAACATCTCTGGAGGGTCCATCCTGGGCCTTACATATTGGTGCAATCATGAAGAAGGCACATCAGTGGCTCTACTTCATTAGGAGTTTGACGATATTTGCTAAGTCACCAAAGACTTACAAATTTCTATAGATGTATAGTGGAGAGCATTCTGACTGGTTGAATCACAGCCTGGTGTGGAGCCTCTAATGCATAGCATTGCAAGAGCCTGCAGTGGGCTATAGACTCAGCCAGCTCCATCACAAGCACAGCCCTCCACACCTTTGAGGGCATCTTCAAGAGGTGGTGCCACAAGAAGGCATCATGGATAATTAAGGGCCCTCACCATCTGAGTTATGCCCTCTTGTTGTTAATACCATCAGGGAGTAGGTATAGAAGCCTGAAAACACGTCGTCAGTGATTTAGAAACAGCTTCTTCCCCTCCACCAGCAGATTTCTGAATGATCCATGAACACTACCTTTTTCTTTGCACTATTTATTTTGTAAGTTATAGATTTCCATCCTTGCACTGTACTCCGGCAAAACAACAAACTTCATGTCACATAAGTGATAATAAATCTGATTTTGATCTAATAAAAATTTAATTTAATTTAATTCACTTTTAAACTTTACTTGGTAGCTAAGGCATAGGTTGCCGTCTGGTGAAGAGCTTCAGGTCCAAGATCAGCAGCAGCTCACTTGCTCCATTTTACTGATTTGGCTGGCTGAGACCTGAGCTAGTTACAAAACTGGGGTGAGTGGGAATTCCTAACGATCCTTGACCATGTATTTTGTCCTAAGCGTATCTGTCCATTAACATTTAACATAGAATTATTGTGAGGCCTATTCCCTTCTTTAATATTGAGAGAACCCTTCAATTTGTTATGTGCATACCATCATGTAAAATGAGATGTATTTTGAATCCACTTAGTGATTCTAAACCAGATACCTTATAAGGTGCTGTGGGTCATCAGCAGAAGCAGAACTGTCCCTCCAAGATACATTACCTTCAACTGAAAAATGTCCTCTCTACAATTACATTTAACCAGAGCTCAATTAATATTGAAGACTTTGCCAGCATGATCCTTTCATCATTTTTAATTGTTTCTGGATTCTACATTGTGCTCCTCCCTTCATGAACATAAAATATGAATAACAACACACACAAAATGCTGGTGGAACACAGCAGGCCAGGCAGCATCTATAGGGAGAAGCGTTGTCGACGTTTCGGGCTGAGACCCTTCGTCAGGACTCTTTTATATGAATTCTTATTTTAGTTGATGCTGCCTGACGTGGAAAATATTTTCAGTATTTGGCTTCTCAGTTATTGCAGTTTGACAGTTTTCCCTATTTTATCTGTTATACAGATCTCTACCTTCTGTATTAACCAGCAGCATATTGCTATGACTTAAAGTTCAAAGTGCATTTATTATCAAAACATGTATACATTATCCACCCTTGAGATTCTTCTCCTTATAGGCAGCCGTGAAACTAGAAGCCAAAAGAACCCATTAAAAAAAAAACCTAACCTACACCAATGTGCACAAAGAAAAACCAAATTATACAAAAAAAGTAAGCAAATGGCATCTCGAATGAAAGTGAATCCTCAGACACGAAGCCCAGAGCAAGCAAATAACCTTGGCCTCAGTCAACAAAAAGCAGAGTAAACATTGCAGAGCAGCGAGCGGAACCAGCCTGACCCTCACCTCTGGTCCCGACATCCTGCCTTTTCAATCCATTTAGCTGGGCGTTTAAAATGTCCAAGCATCGGGTCGTTCCGTACTCGAAGATGCTGAGTCCTGTTGCCTCAGTACGCCCTGGGCCTGGACCCTGCTGTCACGTTACAGCCAATACACAACCTTTCCAAATCAGCCTGACACTTAGATCAATGAAATCTTGCTCTTGACCCCTGAATCTCCTTCCCCGTTTCTGACTTTCCTCCACTTTACTTGCCCCGAATTTGTCTCTGCCTCGCTCCAACTTTGCCTTGTATCTGCATGCTTCGACCCTTAACTCAGCTTTGCCTTTGTTCACGTCTTCATTGTTTGCGGTGATTGTTTACCATAATTTTTTAAACAGAAAAAATGTTATTAATAATGTAGTTGTATTTCTTGTGAGCAACCAATAAGTTGTTACTTGTCCTCAGCAGCGCCTCTTAAACTGGAAGTAAATTTTGGTGCTAATATTCAAATCCAGAATATTTAATTAGAAACCAAAATTACAAGAGTTTACTTGTGTGGTAGTTTTTAACCTTCAATAATCTAGTAGCTCATTTTCCACCTGAATGTGAACTATCATTGTTGAAGGTGATACTAATTTAAAAACATAAGTTTAAGATGTTGATTAATATCTAACATTTAGTGTCTAAAGTTTGCACTTTTCAGTTCATGATTAATGTAAACATGTTGCTGAAAAGATAACAAAAGATCAAAGTGACATGCATCCAGCTCCTTCTGTCTCGACACAATTCTAACCTAATCTACCACCTAATCATTTATTGGAAACATTCTCATCATTATCTTTTTGAGACCTTTCATAATAATTTACATCCTTAAATAGTTTTGTCATTGCCATAAGATTACATTGTAAAAATTGATCCCATATTGACTAAATATGTTATGTTATAACAAATGTTGCAGTGTAGTCACATTCGTGATGGATTTTAGTTTTTTTTATTTCAGCATCAGTAGTTCTCTATGGTTTATTAAACATAATTCCCAGATAGGGTAGTTTAACTATTTAAGTGTATGAGCAAATCCCATTTTGTACAAAAACTGCATATAATTACTACGGAAAGTTTTCAACAGATGCTTTAATTAGAATATGGAAGCGTTTGTACTGCTTTAGGTTCTGCTATTTCTAACCCATATTAATTGTGAGCCCTTGCTCCCATCACTGCCTTCAAATCCATCAAAATTATTAACAATGCTCCCATACTTGATTACACTGATTTATTAGAACAAACACAGTTTCCTATTCAAAGTGCAATATGTTCTGTTAAAGTAGAGTCGTATTCCTTTAAAGACAATAATTGATCTGACCTACTTCATGTTTGTGGTTTGATCTAGGAGTGTTGTTTTTAAATGTGCTTTTGTGCAAAGCAGAAGCATTATGAAGATCATTGTGAATCCACAATTTTGGCAAGTCATTCAATGGATAGTGACAATGTTCACTGTCCATGAAGTAACATAGAAATTGAACTGTGATGGGACCTCTGTTACAAGACATCAAGTCAGGGAGATTACTAATCTCCAACAATTGTGATGCCACTGAGCTTTCTCTGGATCTGAGTTTAATCTGCTGTGAACAAAGGTTGCAGATTTTCCACTTAGTAGCAAAGGCATAGGATGTTCTTGAGTCAGGAACTGCAGGCCAAGACCAGCAGTAGCTTGGTCACTGCACTCTACTGATTTAAGATGGCAAAGAATGTAGTTACAAAACTGAGGTAAAATGGGAGAGGGGAATCCCTTTTTTATGCCTCTTGGTGAGTTGTTTTGTTGCAAGTATACCTGTCCGTGTGGATTTTCGTTTGTAATAAACACAATCATTGTGTGACCTATTCCAACTTTTCGTATTAATAGATCCCTCCATTTTGTTATATGGCATACCATTGATTGTAAACCAAGAATGAAACAGCAAATTTTAATTGTTTGATATTGTATGGATTATTAAATATTGGAATATTCACATAAGATTAATATGGAAATTTGAACCCAATCCAATAAGGAACTTTATTTTGGTTATTTGAGGGAATGACACATGCAGTGTCTGTAAAAATATTCAGCCCCCAACACTTTGCTCATATAAATGAGCATTGCAAGCAGGGATTTTGATCAATTTAACTGAGGATTTTTATTTGTGAATCTCATGCTCCTTTTTCACAGTAGAGCCACCCCAAAAAACAGGGAAAACTGTAAAGCATGAAAAACTGGAATGTCAGCATTCAAGAGTATTCATCCCTTTTTGCTCAGTATCTAGTTGAACTATCTCTCGCACCTATGAGAGCCAGTTGTCTTTTTGGATAAGTGTTTATTAGCTTTGCACAATGTGATAGAGTAAGATTTGTGTATTCCTTCTTGCATAATTGCTCAAGCTGTGCCAGGTCCATTGGGAAACAGCAGTGGACAGCAATCTCGAGGTCTCGCCTGAGATGTTCAGTTGGGTAAATGTTAGGACCTTGATTGGGCCACTCAAGGACTTCAAATTTCTTCATTTGAAGCCACTCCATGATTACTCTAGCAGTGTGCTTTGCGTCATTGTCCTGCTAAAAGATGAACTTCGCGAGTTTAAGCTTTCTGGCAGAGGCTAGTGGGTATCTGTATTTAGCAGTATTCATCTTTCCATCAATCTTGACCAGATTTCCACTGAAAAGCATCCCCATAACATAATGCTACCTTCACCATACTTTACAGTAGGGATGATGTTACTTGGCTGAGATTTACACCACGCATATCACTTAGTGTTGAGGCTCGGAAGTTCTACTTCAGTTTCAAGCAATAACAAGACCTCCTTCCACATCTTTACAGTATCTTCTAAGTGCTGCTTGGCAAGGATATGCTTTTTTTTAAAAGCCAGTACTACTTCCTTGCCACTTCTCCATCTATACCCTTTTTGTGCAAGGCCTTAGAGATTGTGGAGCCATGAACTTAATCTCCAGTTGCAGCTACTGCCTTCTGTGACTCACTCAAAGTGCCTGTGGGTGCTCAGTAGCCTCTCTCAAAAGTGCCATTCCTCTCCAGCCACTAAGTTTAGAGGGGAGGCCTGACCTAGGCAGCATGGCTGTGGTTTCATATTTTTTCCAGTTTTTCATGATGGACTGAGCTCCAATATATGCTCAGTGACTTTGAGATGATCTTGCACACTTCTCCAGATTTGTGCTTCTCTATTATCATTTCCCTGACCAGTCTTGAATGTTCTTTGTCTTCATTTTGGTTTGGTCTGTTGAAAATATACCATACTGTTGGACCTTGCAGACAGAGAGGGGGGTATTTATTTTTATGAATTCATTGAAAAAGGTGATCCTTCAATTTTCCTTAACAAATTGGGTGAGTTGGTAAAATAATACTGAATATGGTGCCTTAGGAAAGCTAGAGTGGTAATTACAGAGGTGAAGAATTCTGATTTGACATAATGTACAATGTTTTGTAGATTAGCTCAAAAATCCTGCTTTAACATATATTAAATGTAGAAAATGAGACAATAAAATGTGGAAGTAGTTATAAGAGCTGAATACTTTTCAAGGCACTGTATTTTAGTGCTCAATAGCCAAGTATACAGGTCCTTCCCAGTAACTACTGCCCAACTTGTGCACGGCTTACACTAGTGATTGAGTGAGATTGGTATGATTTTCCAATTGCTGCAGAATTCTGCCATTGGGGAAACTGTTCACTGTTGGACCTCACTTGCAAAATGAGTTGTGAACAGTTTATAGGAGTGGAACCCTGCCATAACCTGAGGAAGATCTGCATCCCATGTTTTTTGAAATAACGGTCTTTTGTACATAGCAACAAGGAAGATTTTCAGTGTATTTTACAGGGGTCAACAACTGAAATATTTCTCTTAATTGTGTGGCAATTACTGACTGCATCTTTGGGTATTAGGTTATGCAGTGCATGCACAAAATTATTGGAACTTGGTAACTGTCCGTTGTTAATGATGAGGGTGAATATACCAAAATATTACCAATATTACTGCAGTAAAATCCAAGCAAATATGTTAGGCATGTGATGTTGTGAAGTAATTATCAGGTTTGGATACATTAAATAATAATTCTGTCAATGACTAGAAAATGTTTAGTTACTCTTCACGTCACTGCAGGAAAACTAAAGCAGATGAAAAACAGATTTTTGAGCTGTAAAAAAAACACTGCTTATTTGTATTAAGTATTCTACCTTTCTTAAAAAAAAAACTCTTTGTGGCAGTCATTGATGCTTGCTTTTGCTGTACTTGAATATAGATATTCTAAATATGTAGACCACTAGTATTAAGGAAAAATTGGATTTAAGATTACTTTGATAATAAGTTACTGTTTAATGAATTGTATTTGACAGTCCCAAAAAGCTACAATTTTAATTCACTATCCTTTGAAGGTGATTAACATTTTTAAAATCCTTAATTCTCTTTTCAATTAGGAACTTATTTGAATAATGCATGTGCTCAGATAAAATGGAGTTCCAAATTCTTGTATTCTGTGTCAGGGCACAAGTTGTTTTGGTGTTTTTTGGTAATTCCTGGACTGCCTGTACTTTCAAATAAGAGCTGAAACAATTAGCTGTAGAACCAAGCTGAAATCTCACTCCAAAGTGCTGTTAAATCTGCTTGCTTCAAATTGTATGTTAAGATATATAAATATATAAAAATTAAATTTAAGTGATTTTGTTTTTCTGCAGGATGTCTGCAGTCTTTGGTGGAACATATTGTTTACGGCATTCAGTGCAATGCTTGGTGGTTGACAGAGAAACAGGAAGGTAAGGACATAGGCAATGACCTATCTTTCATGCAGCAGATTGGGAAAAAGTGTAAGGGCACAAGAAAAAGGAGCCGCCTTCTGAGATTAACTGTAGTATTAATCAAAGATCAGCCTTGATTAAAAGTTATTTGTGTAAAGGTTCAGCAAACAAGGAAACCAGGTCTGGAATATAGAAACGAAATTAATTTTCTTGAGATATTACAGCAGCTCCTGATCACCCAAGCTTGGAAGACAAATCATTTGAGCAGCCAGGGGCCAGTGATGAGTGATGTTAGTTTTTCCATGTGGCCTTACATACACTAATTGATTTTCATCTGAAGACAAAAAGCCTCTCTGTTGCATTTTATAAATTGAGTTCACCAGAAGATTCACCAGATTAATCGCTGTTGATAATGCTTGTCATTCTAAAATTGGGAAAAACTTTAATGAATTTTCAGAGTTCATTGTAGTAAATAGGGTTGCCCTTTCCCATTAGTTAAACTCGTTTAAATCGGCAAAACTCAGCTGGTGTATTCCCATTTTAAGATTAGAAATGTTTCCCTTTGTCTCTACAAAGCTACCTTTTGTCCAAGGTGCTATTGCCAATAAATTGTTCAATTTGCATTTCATTTAATTTTGATATGTAAGATTTATTTTGTACAAACTATCAGCTACTAACATAATTGAAAAGTATTTGAGAAATCAGTGGTACAACCAAGGAATCTGTAGAGCTTTGGAAACTTCGCAGACAGTATCATATCAAACCTAGACCACTTGTACACTGCAGTGCCTTGAAACATATTAACATATTAAGCATTCCAATCGGAATAAGAATATTTTAAGTACTTAATGTGGCTAATCTAAATGTCGGAAATGGCATTGTTATCTGATGGTCACTAATGAAAAGAAAATGATGGTTGGAGGATATACTTAAAATTATAATGCAAATATGACATTCCTGCAGTGTCTTACATATTATCAGAAACAGTGCTTAGAAACATGGAACAATTATGGGATGCTTTGCTGTTTAATGTGCTCACAATCTAATACGGAATAAAAAGTCTGGCTCAAACCTATGGCAATTACAATCACATTTTCTATTAGAGGAAGTAATTTAGATGATATACATTGAGGCACACTTAAGATCTTTCATGATGATAGTTTTGTTTTGTGAGAGGCAGTTCCAGATTGATTTATATTTGTAAGCCTATAAAACTTTATTGGCATTTGCCTCTCATCAGTTTTCCCTATATTCTTCAATATTGACCTGATGCTGTTTTGGTGACAATTGAAAATCTGAGTAGTTAAGCAAGTATGCACAGGAAATGAAAACTGTGATGTCAAATTTTACTAACAAGTTCTTCGTGTTCCAAGCCATTATTTCTCAACATTGATCAAATATGGTGTAGAGTGGAAACAGGTGGGGAAGGACGCCAAGAGGCATAACACTGGAGGTGTGGTTTATATACCTAAGTATCTAGTATGTTTTAAAAGATTGTACTGTTCAATAGACCTAAACAGTCTACCTAACCACCATCTTTCTTCCATAACAATTTCTTCCACAACCAGTCTGCTGTTAAAACAGTCATCAAGATCTTTGTTACCTGCATTTTATTATTCTCGTACTTTGGTAGTCTCTCATCAACCCTCTGATTTCTGTTTTCAAGTACAAATTTAGAAGTCTTGTCATTGTCCTTGATCCTATGTAAATTCCAGCATGTTTAATATTTTCCTTATACCTGTTATCTCATTCAGCTATGCAACCCTCTGATCTCTTGAATTTTTCAACTTGCATTGTCATCATTCATAGCCATATGCATGAAGCCCTTGAGTGCATTCCAATTCTTAAAGTGACAAGAAAGTGGGAAGAGGTGAAAGTAAATTCTTACCTGAGAATGAACAGTGGCACTCTTTGGGAGCAAGTTACACCAATGCAAGGTCTGTTAGTGAAAATGAGATTGAAGTAGAATTGAAATCAATACGGAATTTGTTTAGGAATCCAGTTTCCTTCGACCATGGGAGGAAACTTGGTTTGAACAGCTTTTTTATTGGAATGGAGGTGGGTGGAAGAGAAGGAATTGGCTTTGTTGCAAGTAAAAGCCTTGCGTCTGATTATTTGTCACTCTAGATTTTGACGTCTGCACTCTTCCTTCATTCAAAATGTGTATGTTATGCTTCAGAATACTTACAACAAAATCACAATAAAGAATAAACCATTAAAGATGTAAAGTCAGAGCTATCATTGAATCTCAAAGTTCAGCATAATTGATATAAACGTTATGAAGCTTAATTTGGGGTGGGGAAAGGGTATAAATGTAAGAGGTTAAAGAATATTAATAGCTGTAGTGTGAAAAGCCATTAGGAAACCCAAATAATGGAAGTTATTTTCATGTTGCCTTAATTTTTTTCCCTGTATATAAAAGGGAAGTATATAAACAAATAGAACATAAGTTTAAGTCATTAATCTTAGTAAATGTTATATTCATCCTTGTGGAAAGTTTTTAGAAAAATATTAATGTGTAGTCCTTCAATGTGGAGCAGGGCATGGGGTACATTTTGTTTCATAAATCTGGTGATAAAATACTTAGTAGAATGGGTAGGTCACTTTCTTTTGATGTTCCTTGACCTATGCTTAATATCAATGTGTTTATAATTTTAGGGTAAACTTGCTTGCAATGTTTTTTAAATTTTATTTTCTTCATAGATTAATAGAAAATGTCTGGTATTTATGTTGCAAAGTAAGTTAAATCAAAAAGCATCTGGCAAATGGATTTGGGATGGCACAATTAACTGTTCCACAGCTTTAATTCTTTGCAAAACATTTTGCAAATTAATATCTTTGTATTTCTATCTTCACTCTGGCTTGTATTGTGTCTTTAAGGTGCATTATTTCTCAGGAGGTAGCCACTTGCATTCATTGGTCTGGGTAATTAGCCACTGGAGAAAATGTATTGCTTCTGTTATACATCAAGGTCCATATATCTATATGCAGTGCATGGCAAGGAAGTTGCAAGCTGGATTCCTTACATAATTCAAACATTTTGAGAAACCTTGCAGAGATTTTAGATTAACAGTTTACTAGTGAATGTGTTTTTTCAAATTTCATTATCCTGCACATTTAGAAACAGTTTTCTAAACATTTAAATATAAATTAAATTCTGCTACATGATCACCATTTGTTTACACAGTTTAGATTCCCTAGAATTCACACTCTAGTGAGGTCTAGCTCTTTATAGTATGAACACTTCAGTAACTCCAGTTAGCCCAAAAGACATTGGAATAGAATTAGCACAATTGATCCGCCATTTGATCATGGCTAATTTATTTTCCCCCTCAATCCTATTGTCCTGCTTTCTCCCCATTAGTTAAAGTTAACTTGAGTTTCGAATTTGAGAGTAGAACTTCATGAATACCACAGATTAATTTCATTATCAATGTCGTCATGCTGTATTTACAGTTTGAACCAATTTTAGTGTAAAATAATCAAATGTGAGTTGACAAATCATCAGTTTAATTGAGAATTTTGTCATGATAATTTTGTATAGTTATTTGTGCCACCTTTTTTTTTTTGATTTCCCGGTGTAGTTTGTGTATAATCAGTCATCTTGCCTAGTTTACTTCATTGTGCATTGTGTGTTAATTTGCAGATGTAAAGCTGTAGTTGACAGTAATGGCTATCGCATAGACTGTGAACATTTTATTGTGAATGATGGCTATCTACCTGAGAAAAGTACTAAAAATGTCCACTACGGGTAAGAGCTATTGCATTGTTCTTTCAAGTATTCCTATTAAACTGCCAAATGTAGGTCTATTCTCCCGTTTAAAAATGACCACTTTAAGAAGGTTGTAATTCAAAAGAAAAAACGATCAACAAAATTTACATGGATGAAAAAAAGTTTCCTATTATGAAGAGCAGTAACTTGGTGGAATTTTAATGTAAATTTTAATAAGTTTCTAATGTGGAAATGATTAAGAAGGAGCATGAAAAATTAATGGTGGTGTGTAAGTATGTTACATGATAGTAAT
Source organism: Hemitrygon akajei (assembly GCF_048418815.1). Classification (NCBI taxonomy): domain Eukaryota; kingdom Metazoa; phylum Chordata; class Chondrichthyes; order Myliobatiformes; family Dasyatidae; genus Hemitrygon; species Hemitrygon akajei. The sequence goes on along the minus strand of NC_133133.1, from coordinate 57,887,668 downwards.
GTGCTCCGGATCAAGTGATGTGTACCTCTGAATTTGTGTTTTTCAGTTGTGTGGATGGTGCATCTTTTGACATGCACTCAACCGACCCATTTTTATACTACCATTGAAGTTGTTCAATTACTTGTCGTGCTGACTGAGCATTGTATCACTACACTGCATGTTTGCATGCAAGCCATAATCTTCACTGGCCCACAGTTGTGCAGTCCCTGAGCAGAATGGTGTCATGTAAGGATCTGACATCTTCCCGTCTTCTCCATTCTTCCTCGCAAAGCTGCATCTCCCTTCCAGCAGGATTACGTCAACGGTAGTCGAACTGCAGTATGCATATGTTGTATGTACACAGCATTGGAAGCAGAACTCAAAAGTCATCCATTTATTTACTAAAAGTTGCAAAAGAATCTCTGCAAAGCAAGGTGCTATACTGACCTATCCCACTGTAAAGCACCACTCACTGAGTCCACAAGGACACCTCGGAAAACACTGATTGCTTCCCTGTCCTGGGAGACAAACCTCAATGAAGATAGATGCTGTTAGGGAAAATCATCAGTGTGTACAATGCATTAGCACAGATTTTGGCCATCTTGGGAAAAGAACTTTTGAAATTCAAAACCTCAGATCCACTTCATCTGTGCAGAAATTGTCTCTGTACTGGTAAATGCATCTGAGATGTGAATTATTTGCAACAGGTACTCCAGCACCGGAGAGACTACCGAGGCAAATTCCTCCAAATGCAGAGGCATGATAAGCGAACCATTGTTGGCATCCTCTCTCAGCATTGAATACCAGATTACACTTTTAATCAGTTCACTTGCCATTGTGTTAGCTGTTGTATCTATGCTGCTACATCTCATTTATTCTGGTCTTTTTACTTTGTTTAATTTTTTTATCAGGTACATTTCGAGAGCTGTACTCATCACAGATTCTTCAATCTTGAAGGCTGACTCTGAGCAGGTAGAGACAGTCACTGAAGCTTGTTAATTCTTATAATTCATGTATAATGAAATATTAGCAATTTGTTTTCATAGCTGGATAAATAGTTTTAAGACACTGAAAACTGTTTACAAGATGCATTATTAAGTATGGATAAAATGATTTGTTATATTTTCTTTTACAAAGGTTAAGTGTTTAGAACATATACCAGAAATCAGCACCTGTTAATGAAAACTTTAACAACCCAGTTTAGGTGTTTATAGTTTTCGTAATGTTTTAAGTATTCAGATGGGCTTTACAGTGTTAATCACTGGAGCATCTAAGCAGTGATGAAGCAACACATACAAAATGTTGGAGGAACTCAGGACAGGCAGCATGTATGGAAAAGAGTAAACAGTCAATGTTTTGGGCTGAGACCCTTCTTCAGGTTTGGAAAGGAAGGGGAGAAGGTGGTGGGGGGGAGGAAGAAGTACAAAGTGGCAGCTGATAGGTGAAGCTGGGGGAAGGGGAGGGGTGAAGTAAAGAGCTTGGAAATTGATTGGTGAAAGAGAAAGAGCTGGAGGAGGTGGAACCTGATTGGAGAGGTTAGACCATGAAAGAAAGGGAAGGTGGGGAGCACCAGAGGGAGGTGATGAGGTGAGAGGGAAACAGGAATGGGAGATGGTGAAGTGGGAGACAACTACCAGAACTTTGAGAAATTGATGTTTGTGCCATCAGATTGGAGGCTACCCAGATAGGATACAAGATGTTGCTCCTCCAACTTGAGTGTGGCCTCATGGCAGTAGAAGAGGCCAAGAACTGGCATGTGGGAATGGGAAGTGGAATTGAAATGAGTGACTATAGGGAGATGCTGTTTTTCCTGGTGGACAGAGCATAGGTACTTGGTGGAAGGTCTCCCAATCTGTGTCGGGTCTCACCAATACACACCAGGAGCACTGGATACAGTAGATGACCCCAACAGATTGACAGGTGAAGTATTTTCTGTCTCACCTGTTTGGGGCCCTAAATGGTTATGAGGGAGGTGGTGTAGGGGCAGGTGTGGCACTTGTTCCACTTGCTAGGATAAGTGCCTTGAGGGAGATCAGTGGGGAGGGATGAATAGACAAGGGGAGTCGTGTAGGGAACGATCTCTGTGGAAACGGGTGGGGGGAGAAGGAAATATATGCTAGGTGATGGGATCCCGTTAGAGATGGTGGAAGTTATGGAGAATTAATGTTCTGGACGTGGAGGCTAGTGGGGTGGTAGGTGAGGACAAGCGGAAGAAGCATTGAGGAATGTGTTATGTGCCACCGAATAAATCATAGGAAAAGTTATCCCTGGTCGGTCTTTTGCAAGTGTGTTTGCGAAGGGACATTTTATGGGATGGGCAACCCCAAGATCCAAATCCAGAAACTGATAATTGAGCTTTAAACAGATAGGATAGATTTCTAGGTAGTATGGAGAAATAAAAACTATGGATATGTTCTGGAAATTCTGAATGTTGTGATTGATGATATTTTGAATGGATGAGTCTGTCTCATATTTTGTAAAATAAGATATTTGGGGCAGCACAGTAGAGTAGCGGTTTGCGTAACACTATTACAGCACCAGCAACCGGGCTTCAATTCTGTCACTGTCTGTACAGAAATGTACATTCTTCCTGTATCTGTGAGGGTGTCCTCCACGTGCCCCGGTTCGTCACACATTCCAAAGACGTATTAGGTTAATTGGTCACGTAATTGGTGTGGGTCTGAACAGCCTGTTACCGGACTGCATCTCATTAAAAAAATTAACCACTTTATATACGGTTTATAAGTATTCAACATAACCATAAATAAACTATTATAGTGGACAACATTCAGCTACCCTGAAAGAAATGTTGTGTCACATCCTCCTCACTTCTCAACTGAAATTATTACTGTAACGTAGTTAGCAGTAGTATTTTACCTCCGATTTGGCATGGTTGTCAATGGTATTACTGATTTAGGGAACTTGCAAGTTCAAAGCATATTTTGGGTATCTTGCTTAGTGCTGCTGTGTTCACGTCTCCAAAGTTAATCTTTGTAATTTGCAATAAAGCAAATCAGAAGCATGCAAATGTGGCAGATCAGTTATGTATTGCAAGGTACCATAAATGACAATGGAG